>NC_133528.1:33534001-34196501 GCF_048544455.1 Silene latifolia
ATCGAATTGTTTTATTACTTAGATGAAATCATTGTTTACAGAAACAATTGGAACGGAATGAATAAATCATTATAAATACAGAATGTTGTAATTTATAATTTGGAAACATTTTTGGTACGAGTAATTACGAATTACTAGTCAATTTTGTAAATGACATATTTTATGAGTATGTTGATTTTTAATATGATAAAAATACATTACATTGTGACATGTCATGTAACATGTTACATGTGACAAATTTGACAAATGACAAAATAAAATGGATTCTCCATTTTATGCCCAAAACCGAAAATAAAGGGGTGTGTACATAGTTTATATTGTGTTATTTATTTTTAAATGAAAACACAATCATAACACTAGGTAGTAGGCTTGCATGCCTAGTCTCTTGTGAAGAGCACAAATGAAAAGTGTTGGGCAACCTACCTAAGCAAATTTTCGGCCATCCCACAAGAAAGAGAAGAGCCCTTCTTTTTCATAATCAATTCATTCATTTTTCCACTATATAATTTTCTAGAGTAAGAAAGTTGATATTATCTACATCTTATGAGATTTCTAGAGAAATAAACCACAAAAAATACTCCCTCTTGACCGAAATTTCAAGAGTGAAAATACAATTTATATTGTGTCAATTTTATAGTAAAACTAATATTATTATTAGATCTAAATAATATTGGTTATTAAGAGATTCCTTGGGTATATGCTTTTGGGAGGGATTCTATACTTGAATCCTTGTTCTTCCATTTGGAGAGCTCAAGAACAAGTGAGTAGGAGAACTCACTTGTGCCCATAAAAACCGAAATACCAATGTATGATGAAGATTTCTTCTTTAAATTGTTTATAGTTTGCATGCATAAGATCCATCTTTAATTTTATGACAAATTAATTTTATGACATATATGAGTATGTTAGTATATATAGATCTACTTTTTCTTCAATCGGTATCAAGAGCCACGGTTGTTTGCATGCAAATCGGTTAAAAGTTTTTCCGAGTTATAAGAATAACATATAAAACTTGTAAAATTTGTGTTATTATGAGATATCACGAAATTAATCCATGCATGTTAATATTTCTGGTCCTAAAATGTTTTAGGGTATTTTGGTTAATTTTACGGATTTTTATTGTTCATATAATTCAATAATGGCATTTAAATATGATTTTATGAGTAAAAATGTCATTTTTGGTCTAAAATTAGCTATACTTCGAATTTTCAGTTGATTTTTGGATATGTTGTCACATATATTATTTTGAGATAACCTGTAAATTATCATAATTTTTGGACTTATTATGCTCGAAAAATGGATTTTTCATTATTAAATTCGGATTTAAGTGAAAAATAGGTTAATATGAGTTAAATTTCGGATCTGGTCATAGAAAATTAATATGTTGTCACATGCAATTTTACAAGATGTGTATAAAATAAACGTCTAATGTTGCTTTTTATTATCTTTTTCAGATCTAAAATTGAAAAGTTAATGAATATAATTTTTTCATGTTTTTATGATTATTTTAGTTAAAACCGATAAACCGCAACATTGTTTTTCCGGATAAATTTCGAAATTTTTAACCTAAGTTTTTGAACATTATGAGTGTCATGGTATTTTTCCAGAATGTTCATGAGTTTAAATTTCAAATTTTGAATTTATTTGAAATTTTGTGATTTATTTGAAGTATATAGCTTATTTTTAAGATTTTAAGTCCATTAATGAACAATTTTATAAATATGAGTTAATTATGGTCAAATTATTAGTGAAGACTAAATTTTGAGTCCTAAGAGGTTAGGGTAATTAACTTATGCATAAATATGAATTTATGTAATTTTTGTGATTATAAAATGTTGAAATCACGCAAATCCGTAAAAACCAAGTAATATACGATATTGGCTAATTAAAGGCGATTTAGCATAAAATTGGGCATGTTCATACATATTATAATGCAGCATTTTCTTTATGATTGTCATAATTTTAATTTATATAATTTTTTGAATTATGTAATTTTACTTAGTATGGCCTTAGATTTAATTGGTATTTCCCGAAATGTATGGGAATATCGATTCGGTTGTAATTTTATTGTGATCTCGTATCACCGTTTTGTAATTTAATAGATTTATTTTATTTTAGTTACAAATGTATAATAGGAAATTATGTAATTTATTATGTAATTTTATTCATTCCGGAGTTCCCAAAGACGGATTTCTTCAAGAATGGCGATACATAAAGACGGTGTTACCTCGAGATGCGTGCCACAACCGAAGTTCAAGGGACCAATGGAGTTGGTTTCCGAATATGTAATAGTTAAATAGTTTTTCTATTTTAGGAAAGGCCATACTAGGATTTATTTATTTTTATGCTTGCATTTTATTTTATGTCACATGCATCGCTAAATCGCCATAACTAAAACATGCATCCTTATTTTATCGAGTTTATCGACCGTGTCAATTAAAATTATCGTAGTTCACCGCTTTAGTTCACTTAAAACGTGATAGATAATAAATTGACATGACCTCTCGCTAAAATAAACAATTGAGACTTAGCCTTACCAAATAGTAGAAACCATGAAAACCTATTTCGTGAGGGAGTGCACTCGGCCACACCGGGGTACAAACCTTGTTACGTAGGGGAAGTGGGTGATAAATGTCTATCCACCGAATTCATATTGATGAGGGTTTTATCGGCCACACCGTGCCCAAGTTAATGTGGGTTTGGATCATGGACACATTTATTCGAAATTTGGATTGAACTCAACAAAAGTTTTTCGATAAGGGTTTCATCGGCCACACCGTCCCCTTGTTGAATGTGTTTTGGGCTAAAGATAAATGTTAATGTAATATTATCGACCAAGAGTTCTAAAAGTAGAATCGATTAAAGCGTTAATCCACCGAGTTATATTGATAAGGGTTTCATCGGCCACACCGTGCCCAAGTTAATATGAATTTGGGTCTTGGAATCATTTATCATAGTTGGGTAGAGGTCACTATGTAAATGCTTTACTTGTTATTTACAAGTATTAATAAAACGATAAATGTTATGTTTTCCACTATTCCGTTATCATATTGTTCTATTTCTTTACCACAATTCATATACGATATCATTTCGTTTTTTGATTCAAATCTCCATTAAAACATCGTAACTAAAGACAAAATTTGAATTTTCTTCTAAAACCTCAAATGAACCATTGTTAAGGATCTCTTGTAAAGAGTATAGATTAAAAGTTATTCATTATCAAACAGGTTTTTGATTCTTGACTAACACATCTACTTACAATGAATTGTTTCTAATTTTGGTAACTAGATTTGTTGGAAATCAAAATTGACCAAAATAACGCAACCACTTCAATGAAAGTTTTAAGACTAAAACGAACAAATGAAGAGTAATCATCATGAATTCAATTTTGCTTCTCAAAGCAAAGACTCATTGAAATAAGTGGGAGCATTCTCTTAAACCGCTAAGATGAGGACGAGGTTCAAGAAGTAAAGATTATAAAGGAATTGATACAAGGTAATGCTAAAGGTAAAGTTGTTGAGAATGACGATACTAAACCTATCAATCCCGACCGATAAAGTTTCCATTGTCTTAAATATTGGACACGAGAAAGGAAACTACCCCAAATTATTGAAGAATCAACAAGTTAGTTGTGGGACATCTAATGGGACCTTCTTCGTTAAATGTTTATTTGATTAAACATAAATTTTGCTAGTATTAATTCGTCAATATTAGAAACCGGTGGTGGTTTTCATCATTATGTTTGATACATAGGATGATTAGAATATGACGACTAGCAACAATAATGTCGAGAGATAGAGTAATTGTGTACTCAATCTAGTTTTTGGATTTAAAGTTGTACTTAATTATGACTATTAAGTGCATAAACTCTAAATAAGAATATAAACTTGTTAAGATACGAAAGAGGTTTTCACTTTTTGTGACCCTATACACCACGATTTGATGTATGGCTAGCCCATTATCAAGGTGGTAATTATATTCTAAATCAAACTAGAATGATATATCATGTAGATGATGTAAGATTCAAATTGGTAACCCAAGATTAAACCTTAAATTTTGGAATGATGAACGCAAAGAGTTATCGAGTACTCTTGAAACCATTAGATTGTTAATGGTATATGCGTATCTTGTATTCAAAGCAAGATGCCTCGTGCTTTTTGGTTGAAAAGGTGATCGAGGTTGTAAATCATTGATCCAAAATAGGTTGATCATTTTCTTTTACCAACGATTTAGGTTGACGCTAATGTGTTCACTTAATAAGGTAAATAGAGAAATCTTTGAAGAATTTCAAAGAGTTCAAGGAATCACGATTTAAGTCGTGATGGGATTATCAAAGTGAAGACTTTGATATAAGCCAAAGGAAATGTGATATAGTATCACAAGTTAATCTCTCTTAGCACGCATTATGGAATAATGTGTGGTTGGATAAGAAATCAAACGCTATTCGATATGGTTTGAACTTCAATCAAGTTACTTTGAGTTACTTGATCCTTTTGGGGATATTATCATTTTTGTCTAAATTATTTTTCCACTAAATCGAATCATATGAGATATGAAATGGTAAGGGTACCATGTTTGTAAGTTTTCACAAGAAACAAATGCTCATTTTTCCCTTTCAATTATCACGAGTACACCGGGTTTGTGGCTCGTGAAGCTGTCTTTCTAAAATACAAGTTTATTTCTAGAAGACAGAGTGGGAGAAATTATTCAAGAGCCACAAAGAATGCCACAGAGAATGTTATGTCGCAAGAAACTGGTCTTTCTTGGCTACATGAGACGTTTTGTGTAAAACATTATACATTGTTTCTTCAATACCTAGGAGGTTAAATTCGTCACTTGTTAAAAATGATGAATTCATGCTACTTTTAAGAAAGTAAAGAGCTTATAACTTACAAAAGAAATTGTTTGATTCAAGTTGATTACATCTAGAAAGTAATGAACATATGACTTACATAAGAGTGTTTAAGTCACAACTCAATACAAGGCTTAGAGCCATGAGAATCCGAAATAAAAGGCTTGATTAGTTACAAAGGGTTTTGCACTAATAAAGAGATATTTCAAAGCAAGATTGGTTGCAAAGGGTTTTGCACTAATTGAAATGCTTAAGTCTATTTGGATCTTCTTAGGGATTGTGTTTCATTATGAAGTTATGAAATACGTAGCAAGTAAATCTAAAACCCACTTCTTCAAAAGAAGGAATGTATTCAATACATGTCATGAGTTTTGTAGATTCTTGCAATCCTAAGATAATGTGAAACTTAAGAGAGGGTCTTAAGTAGGACATCAATGAGTTGGAATCAACATTTTTGATCATGTGATAAAACATTTCTCGATAAGTCGAGAAGTTATGTTTATACATGGAGTTTAGTAGGAGTTACGGAAGTTTTAATTAGTCCGATATGTGGATGACATATTGATCATCGAGAATGATTTAAGACTTTTGGAGTATTATATTACGTCTTGAATATCCGGTTTTATGAAGATAAATCCACATGATATTAGCGTCAATAAGAAGTCTTACGTTGATAAGATTCATGACTAGTTCAATTATATTGAACATATTTGATTGATTCCATTTGCTTTCGCTGCCGAATCAATTAAAAGGAAATGATGTATAACACTTCATATGCTTTGAGTATAATGAATTGTTTTAAAAATCGAATTTAAGTAATCTTTACAAAGTAAGCAATAAAGATTACCCTTAAGTGCTTGCAGAAGCATTAAGGCTATGATGCAAAGTGTTTATGATGCAATTTTGTGTAAGGGTGTTACACAAGTGACAATTGACAATTGAGATTGCACATGGTTTCCGACAAAACCATAATCAAAACACATTAGGATGGTTAAGATACCATTGTGGCAATGTTAATTAAGAAGTAGATTTTCTAGAATCGTTCTAGGCAATAAAGAACAATGAGAGATATTTATAACGGAAATTGAGTACACTTGCAATCATGAGATGTGCAAGAAGGATGAGTCCCGCACACTGTGAAAACAGTGGGAGCTATTCTTAGGCTAGAGGGCCTATGTCTTGATTGGATCTCGACACGTACTCAGAAAGTTTTGTAATGCAAATGTATACATTACAAAGGAAAACGAGTATGTAGTGAGGTTGAGTAAGGTACAAGAAATTGATAAAACCTACTAACCAAAGCCTTCTTAAAGGCTAAACATGATGAGTCATGTCATTTCAATTGAATTGAAATGAACAACTACATACAAGGTCAAATTAGATTATAGAATATGAAATAGTAATCAGGCATTGACTATTCATAAGTGATAATCGCATTTGTCGTTCGAGTTTTACTTTAAAACTCTTTTATTATACTTTGTTACATCCAAACGGGTTGTAGAGACAACATTGAACCCCGTTAAAGTGAACACGGATTAGCATTGTATTCGCCCTATAGTCACTTGTATGAGGTGACGTCTCGAAGTGACTAGAGTGTGATGCGATTGATGGCAAGTTCAAGTGCCATACAGTCATGTGAGATGACTAGTCGATCACATAGGCAGACTGTTAGGAACACTTTGTCGGGCCTTATGACCGCTTATAGAGTTATGGCAAATTTATATAGCCTGGTCGTGGCGAGAGCTGCTATAGTATTCTAATGAGTTGATTCTTTTGACTAAAGACTGTTCGCCTAAGATGGCACAGTTTCAGATTAACTTTGATTTGTGTTACTACGACCTTCGTAAATGGGGTCAAATGGGCATATTTTGGGTTATGATGGCTGTGGCTAGTCGAAGGGAATAAGTGCGATAGGAATTGTCCACCCCCTTGTCAGGGTTATAACAATATCTCAGGGCCACTCGAGGAGTAATGAACTGGAAATGCGTGGCCACGCTCGGAAGGTATCTATGATAGATAAATCCGGTCAATCAGTTATTCTCCAGATCGAGGAAACCACTCTCGATATGATCACTTGCAAGTACGACCTGAAAGACACCTTGCATTGAGTGGGAGATAGTAATAGGACAAGAGAATTGGTGACGCACACTTGTCGAGGACAAGTGGGAGATTGTTGGGAAATGTGTCCTCAACAATAGTGCGATCACATGATTTAAATATCATTATTAAATCTCATTTTAAGAATACATGTGGGATGTAATATTTTACAGTCAACTGGTCCACACATATCGGTAATGATTGGCTGACTAGAGTTTGACATTACTGTCGTGCGACGGTGGTGATCAGTTGATCCCCTTAGGTCATGCCTATAGGGAAATACTCTTAATTGATTATTTAATTAATCGTATACCGATACGAGTTAATTAAATTGCTTAAAATTGACGGATGATTTTGTGAGTATAATTTACGTATCTTATTGTAAATATGATTAAATGAGACACGGTCTAAGTAATCGAATTGTTTTATTACTTAGATGAAATCATTGTTTACAGAAACAATTGGAACGGAATGAATAAATCATTATAAATACAGAATGTTGTAATTTATAATTTGGAAACATTTTTGGTACGAGTAATTACGAATTACTAGTCAATTTTGTAAATGACATATTTTATGAGTATGTTGATTTTTAATATGATAAAAATACATTACATTGTGACATGTCATGTAACATGTTACATGTGACAAATTTGACAAATGACAAAATAAAATGGATTCTCCATTTTATGCCCAAAACCGAAAATAAAGGGGTGTGTACATAGTTTATATTGTGTTGTTTATTTTTAAATGAAAACACAATCATAACACTAGGTAGTAGGCTTGCATGCTTAGTCTCTTGTGAAGAGCACAAATGAAAAGTGTTGGGCAACCTACCCAAGCAAATTTTCGGCCATCCCACAAGAAAGAGAAGAGCCCTTCTTTTTCATAATCAATTCATTCATTTTTCCACTATATAATTTTCTAGATTAAGAAAGTTGATATTCTCTACATCTTATGAGATTTCTAGAGAAATAAACCACAAAAATACTCCCTCTTGACCGAAATTTCAAGAGTGAAAATACAATTTATATTGTGTCAATTTTATAGTAAAACTAATATTATTACTAGATCTAAATAATATTGGTTATTAAGAGATTCCTTGGGTATATGCTTTTGGGAGGGATTCTATACTTGAATCCTTGTTCTTCCATTTGGAGAGCTCAAGAACAAGTGAGTAGGAGAACTCACTTGTGCCCATAAAAACCGAAATACCAATGTAAGATGAAGATTTCTTCTTTAAATTGTTTATAGTTTGCATGCATAAGATCCATCTTTAATTTTATGACAAATTAATTTTATGACATATATGAGTATGTTAGTATATATAGATCTACATTCTCTTCATAGCTGTGCATAGAGAATGCACACTCTTCCTGCTCAACGTATCGGCCACCACATTAGCTTTCCCTTCATGGCATATAATATCCAGGTCATAATCTCCTATGAGCTCCATCCACCTCCTCTGTCTCATGTTCAACTCCTTCTGAGTAACATGTAATATAAACTCTTGTGATCAGAAAATACCTTAAAGGTCGCCCCATATAGATAATGTCTCCAAATCTTGAGAGAAAAAACAACTGCACCTAACTCTAGATCACAACTGCACCCAACTCTAGATCATGCGTCAGATAGTTATCTTCATAACACTTCAATTGCCTAGAAGCATAGGCAATGATTTTCCCGTTCTGCATCAACACACATCCCAACCCGTTCTTCGAAGCATCTGTATACACCTCGAAATTCTCACTCCCTTCAGGTAAAGCTAAGACTGGACATGTGATCAAACGCTCCTTTAATGTTTGGAACGCCATCTCACAACTTTCATTCCAGCGAAATTTATTTTCTTTCCTCATCAAAGCTGTCATAGGTCTGGCAATCTTTGAAAAGTCTTTCATGAACCGTCGATAGTACCCTGCCCCAAGAAACTCCTGATCTCGGTCGTATTCTTTGGTGCCTCCCAGTTATATATTGCCTCAATCTTGCAACAATCCACAGCTACACCCTTTTTCGAGATCACATGGCCCAGAAAGGCCACTTTCTCTAACCAGAACTCACACTTAGACAACTTAGCATACAATTGGTTGTCACGTAAAGTTTGCAACACCAATCGCAGGTGCTCCGTATGCTCCTCCTTAGTCTTAGAATAGACTAAGATGTCATCTATAAACACCACCACAAACTGATCCAAGTACTGGCTGAAAACCCGACTCATCATATCCATAAACACTACTGGCGCATTAGTCAACCCAAACGGCATCACCACGTACTCATAGTGACCATACCTCGATCGAAAAGATATCTTTGGTATGTCTTTATCCCGAATCCTCACCTGATGGTACCCCGACCTTAGACCAATCTTCGAAAAGACACCTGATCCTCTCAAATGGTCAAAAAGATCATCTATCTGGTAAAGGATACCTGTTCTTCACTGTAACATGGTTCAACTCTCTGTATTCGATACACAACCTCAAACTCCAATCTTTCTTCTTCACAAATGATAAGTCCATTTTATATAGAATTTATCTCCTTATTTTAGCTCTAATATATATGATTATTGTACTAACCTTAGTGATTTTATGACCTAATATTGTATTCTAGTTGTCTTTGCATGGTTTGTCACATTTGTAGGAACTTGAGCTTTTAGGAGCTTATTTCTAACAAATTTGCAAGAGGTAGTATACAAGGCTAAGTGTGGAAGCAAGATGGACCATGGTAGGATATTATGTAAATGACAAGTTCAAGCATGAAGAATTGTGAAGTGGGTTGATGCACAAATGAAATCACAAATGAAGCCCAAATTAAGAAGTCCACACAAACTCAACATGGGATGCTCAGCTTTGGATGCTCAAGGGATGCTAAATTGTGTGATTAACCGGAGATTAAAGACGTATTAATAGCTCTCTTAGGATTCCTTTGGTAATTAATCTAGAAATTAAGAGAAAATACTTGGGGTTGACCCCTTGTATTTACTTTAAGTTTCACCCCTCATTTCCTATATAAAGGGTGTAGACTTCAACATTTCCGACACACCTTTTCCACACATTTTCCCCATAGAATTCTCTCTAAACGCCAGTAGTTAGATTAGCTTAGTGTAGTTTAGTTTTCATTAGTTTGTTATCACTTCCTTTAAGTATTACAAATTACAATTTTATTTCCAAGTTATTTCCTTTTGCATTGTTCTACAATTCCATTTCCATTTCCATTGTTGAGGTAATTTATTTCTAGTATTATTTATTTATCATTATGTTTATCATTTTGTTCATCATTAGCTTAATTCACATAATGCAAGAGTAGTATATCTTGTCTACGGGATAAAGGGAGCCATGCATAAAAAGTATTTGTAACATGATAAATTAGGATGTTTAGTAATCACATAATAGTTTCTATAACATGCTTGTACCTTATTGTTAATCTTTGATTCTTGATCACAATCTTTGATTAAATTTGTTAATTCGTTTTTATAAGTCGAGAGGCACGAAAATGAATTAGACTAAACATGTGTAGTAGGACGACCTAGTCATAAACGAGAGTTTCTGTAGGACCCGGTCTATAGTTGACACTAATATCAATAGGTGGATGTCTTTAAGCCTAAACAATTATCATTACTATCTAATCCGAGTTTAACATAAATCATTTACATATATTTGCATGTGTGACCTGACTTCCCTAGACTCTTTCTTATTATTGTTTTTACATCAACATAAATCAAATCATTCAATCAACCTCATCGACTCAAGATAAAATTCACTCCATAACAACTAATTTATAACTACCGTCTCTCTGTAGATTCGACCCCTACGTACTACATTCATTTGTGTCTAGGGTATTTATTTTTGCATTGGTGTGCGATAGCCTATCAAATTTTGGCGCCGTTGTCGAGGAGCATGGTTTTGTTTGTTATTAGTTGTTGAATTTTATCTTATTTTATTTTGTCTCAGGGAACACTTGTTCCTTGGGATATTCTCACGGTTTCTTTGTAGTTTTAGTGCCTATTTTGTAGGTAATAAAGCTTGGCCTTCCATAATGAATTACGAATTTGTCCCACAACTCCAAGATGAGCCTTTTCCTGACTATCTTGACCGATTCTACTACTTTTGCGATGGTCTCATCTCCCTTGGACATGTCCTTGATGGGGATTATTTGGGTCATTTCGTGCTTGGAGGCATGGATTCTGAGACCCGTGGATTGGCTTTAAAGTTGAGTAATGGGAGTCTCTACAACATGATTGGGCCGGAACTTTGGAATTTATTAGATTCCATGGCTACCGAATGTCGGGAGTTAACGCGCCAATTCAATATGTGTCGTATGCAAGAGGAGCTCAAAGTGCTTCAAGCTCATTTGGAACAACTTCCTCAAAAAGTAGCAAGCCAATGTGAGATAATTTCCTCTCCTTCTGCTCTCCCAACCTCCCAATGTGAGTCTTTTGACCCTAACCATTTTTGAATTATTGGATGACGATAACGATGAACCGGCTTTCATTATTGAAATGCCCCTTATTGTCGCTCCAATTTACCATTTCGTGGAGGAGGTAGTTGACACACGTGTCATAGACAAGCTTGAGCCCGACCATAGTGAAACAGATGTGGTTTTACCCGAGACATGTGAAATCTTTGAAAATCCTTTCACATGGGATGTAGTTAACCAATTCGAAGTTGATAGAGGACTTAGTGATTTTCATTTAGAGTATAAGTAGGATGAACCCCCCAATTGTGATGAGTCCTGTTGGAATATGTGTCCTCCGACAATAATGCGATCACAACTGTCGATCATGATGATCACATGTTTAAATCTCATTTTAAAAGATACAATTGGGAAGTAATAATTAAAACATATATGAATATGTCAAGTAATGAGATATAGATTTCTAACAAGCGGTATCGAGAGCCTTGGTTGTTTGCATGCAAATCGGTTATAGTTTTTCCGACTTATACGATTAACATATAAAACTTGTAAATTTGTGTTATTATGATATATCACGAAATAAATTATGCATGTTAAAGTTTCTGATCCTAAAATGTATTTAGGATATTTTGGTTAATTTATGGATTTTTATTGTTCATTTTATATAATAATGGCATTAAAAATGTGATTTTATGATAAAAATGTCATTTTCGGACTAAAAGTAGCTAAACTTCGAATTTTTCAGTGGTTTTTGGATATGTTTTCACATATTTTATTTTTAGAAGACCTGTAAATTTTCAGAATTTTTGGAGTTTTTATGCTCGAAATATGGATTTTTCATGATAAAAATCGAATTTAAATGAAAAATGGGTTAATATGAGATAAATTTCGAATCTGCTCATATACATTTAGTATGTTGGCACATGCAATTTTACAAGATGTGTGTAAAATTATAGGCTATAATGAAGTCTTTATGCATAATTTATGAATTTTTGATGAAAAATAGCATAAATAGTGACTTAATTAGTGAATAATTGCTAAAATATACTTCATGACTAAGGAAAAACGTCACATGTTGCATTTTATTATCTTTTTTCAGATCTAAAATTGGAAAGTTGATGAATATAATTTTTCTCATGTTTTTATGATTATAATTGTTAAATCCGATAAACCGCAACATTGTTTTTTCCGATAAAATTCAAAATTTTTAACCTAAGTTTTTGAACATTATGAGTGTCATGGTATTTTTCCAGATTGTTCATGAGTTCAAATGTCAAATTTTGAATTTATTTGAAATTTTTGTGATTTATTTGAAGTTTATAGCATTTTATTGTAATTTTGGGTCCATTAATGAACAATTTTCAGAAATATAAGTTAATTATAGTCAAATATGTTAGTGGAGACTAATTTTGAGTCTTAAGTTGGTTAGGGTAATTAACTTATGCATAAATATGATTTTATGTAATTTATTGTGATTTTAAAAGGTTGAATCAAGCAAATCCGTAAAAACCATTAAATATATGATATTGGCTCCTTAAAGGCGATTTAGCATAAAATTGGGCATGTTCATACATATTATAATGCTGCATTTTATTTATGATTGTCATAATTTTATTTTATGTAATTTTTGAATTATGTAATTTTACTTAGTATGGCCTTCGTTTTTAATTGGTATTACCCGAAATGTATGGGAATATCGATTCGGTTGTAATTTATTGTGATCTCGTATCACCGTTTTGTAATTTAATAGATTTATTTTATTTTAATTACAAATGTGTAATAGGAAATTATGTAATTTTTTATGTAATTTATTTATTCCGGAGTTCCTTGAAGACGGTGTCACTCAAGAAGGCGATACATAAAGACGGTGTTACCTCGAGATGTGTACCAAAACCGAAGTTCAAGGGACCAATAGAGTTGGTTTCCGAATATGTAATAGTTTATTAGATTTTCTATTTTAGGAAGGCCATACTAGGATTTAATTTATGTTTTGCATTTTATTTATATGTTGCATGCATCGCTAAATCGCCATAACTAAAACATGCATTGTCATTTTAATCGAGTTTATCGACCGTGTCAATTACAATTATCGTAATTCACCGCTTTTTTTTTGGTAGAAAGTAAGAATTTCCATTAATCTTTGAAAGTCCACATACACTGTTTTATCAACCATACAACAAATTAACGAATTGGAGAATCCAATTCTGATCACCTACTCAAAACTAGTACAATACAAAGTCAGACAATAGGCCAACATAAAGCTCTCCTTGTCCTATCCTTGTTCTTACTATTAATACGAATCATAATGTCATTCTTAAGCCGTCTAAAAATGACTATAGGGGACCAAACCATCTGTGTGACTCTACACTGATTACGAGCCCACCAAATGTGGTATATCAATGCCAAGATGATAGCTGCCAAAACCTCTTTATTATCCCCGCCGACAAGTGCCACCGGTCCATAAATTGTTGAGATGGTATGACACCGTGATGCCTTCCATTCACCAACCGCAAACATTTCTTCTCGAACTCACACTCAAAGAATAAGTGGTCATGAGTCTCAGTATGAACACCACATAGAGCACATAGAGAATCTGACCCAATGCCCATGGAACATAATCTGTCTCTAGTAAGCAGTCTCCCTTGCACCCAAAGCCAACCAATGAATTGCTGCTTTGGCACATTAAAGCTATTCCAGATGAATCTATCCCAAGTGACACCAGGACAAACAGTACCCAGCCATTGATATCCCTTGGCAATGGAATACTCACCATCCTCAACAAGCCAACTAGTATTCACATACCCTGCAAGAAGTTGATCCTTAACCCTGCAAATTAATTCACCGCTTTAGTTCACTTAAAACGTGATAGATAATAAATTGACATGATCTCTCGCTAAAACAATCAATTGAGACATAGCCTTACCAAATAGTAGAAACCATGAAAACCTATTTCGTGAGGGAGTGCACTCGGCCTCCCCGGGGTACAAACCTTGTTACGTAGGGGAAGTGGGTGATAAATGTCTATCCACCGAATTTATGTTGATGAGGGTTTCATCGGCTACCCCGTGCCCAAGTTAATGTGAATTTGGATCATGGACACATTTATTCGAAATTTGGATTGAACTCAACAAAAGTATTGATAAGGGTTTCATCGGCTACCCCGTGCCCTTGTCGGATGTGTTTTGGGCTATAGATAAATATTAGAGTAATTTTATCGACCAAGAGTTATAGAAGTAGAATCGATTAAAAGGTTAATCCACCAAGTTATATTAATAAGGGTTTCATCGGCTACCCCGTGCCTAAGTTGATATGAATTTGGGTCTTGGTGATGTGACCATAATTAGAGCATATTTAGTCCCCGAATTAGCCTTGTTCCCATGCTTTTTAATGCATATTTGGGTCATTTATTGTCTTTAGTTCTTTGTTTTGCATATTCTTTGAGGTTTTGATCCCTTGGTAGGAAAGGAGTGCAAACCTTGCATTTTCATGGCAAAACGAGACTAAATTGATTGAATTCAATGACCAAGTATCAAGGAGAGACAAGATTAGAAGGCCTTTGTACATACTATAGTAGATGGGCAATGATGAGAAAAGATCCTTGCATCCCCGAAGAAATCCCCAAGGATCTTATGAAGAAAAAGGAAGAAAAGAAGAAGAAACGAGACTGCCCAGCAATCCGTGCGTCTTCTCCAGAAGATGCCCGTCTCCACCACCACAATCTGTGCGTCTTCACACCAAGACGCCCGAGTAACAGCTCCAGAAGACGCCCGTCTTCACCCCAAGACGCCCGGGCAGAAACCACCGAATCCGCCCGTCCCGTGCTAAAGACGCCCGGATTCCAAGGCAGACCGATTTCGTCTTCTTCAAGCTTCAAGAAAGATGCACATCTTTTTCTAGAGACCGGCGTTTCCTTAAGTAGGGACTTAATCGTCATTTAAGACCTTAGTTAACCCTAATTCCTACACCTAATCCCCACTATAAATACCCCATTAGTCTAATTAGAAGAGCATGTTCTTCTTAGCAATCTTTAGTGTAGTTAATATCAATCAAATCTCTCTTTAATCTTGTAATCAACAATTAATCAAGTTTTAATACAAGTTTTATTTCCTTAATCTCTCTCTTGTTCATCCTTTATTTTGGGTAATTGAAGATTATTTGGGTTATTATTGGGAGATTGACAACCTATCAATCAAGCATCAAGTACTTCTTTTATTCTTTGCTTTATTATTGGAACCATTAGTAGGTATAATTCTCTTAATCCCTTTTTAATTATTGTTAATTACTTTCATTTATTCATCATGTTTCACTTTGTTGGTATGATTGACAACCTTGCTAGCATGTTTAACATGATAATGAGTGAGTAGTTTCCTTAGCTAGGGTTAATGGGTAATTAGGGGAAACCAACATGGGGAATGATTCATGCTTAAATTAATATGCTTTCATGGTTTATTTGCTTGCTTGTTATGATCTCAACTCATGCACATGTTATGTTTGATGAAATGTGAGCCTATGAATCCTTGCATTTTTTACCCATCACCTATCTTTTCAATGAGACTTGTAAGACACAAACCAACTCGAGTTTCATTAGACGATGCATGTTGTTGAGTAGGGAAGATTAAGTCGACTTGTAGGTGTTGTACAATCTAATCGATTCGGCTCCGGGACCCAAACTTTCCTAGGATTGTAAGATATAAACCAACTCAATCCATCACAACAATAATTCCTTGCTTATAATTTGAGAACATGTTTGTATGATCAATTCCCATGAATCCCCTATGACTCCATGACACCCTAGTGTTTTTTATCAATTGTTTACATCCCTTTAAATTCATCTTGCTTGTTTACTTTCATTGCTATTTAGTTTAGTGACCTTCTACATCAAACCCCAATTGTGACACCCCTAATACACCACTAGTTGCAATAGAAATCTCATCTCAATTCCCGTCCCTTGGGATCCGACCTTTACTTGCCTCTTTACTAATTGTAGAGTTGTTTGTGAAGTTATAAATTGTGTTTTGGTCTAGGTGCTCCTAACGACAAGTAACCGAAAAATAGTTAAAAATAACTCCGACCACTTGGAATCATTTATCTAGTTGGGTAGAGGTCACGAGAAAAATGCAATAAAACTTGTTTAAATTAAAAAATTTTACGAGTATTATTATTATGAAAATGACATTTGTTTTACTCCTTCTATTTTGTTTTGTAGACCGCTTCTATTTCTCATAACCAATGGCTACTCCAAACCCAAACGCCACACCTCTCACTAATACTTCATGGCTCCGATCCTTTATGGATCGTTGTAAACGTGAAAAGAATGAGTCAAATTTCTCCGATTGGGATGCCCAACTCAAATTAGCCGCCCAAGGTGACGACAAGCTTTGTTACCTCACCGAGGCCTCTCCACCCGAACCTAATGCTAGGTTGAGTGCCGCTACTAGGGAAGCATATGAGGCTTACCACAAGGAGTCCGCCGCAATGAAAAATGTGTTGATCTTTGCGATGGAGGCGGATCTCCAAAGGAGAGCCTTTAAGATGGGCACCGCTAATGAAATCTATTCCAAGCTTGTGACAATGTTTTCACAAACTCCGCGGATCGTCCAATATGAGGCGGCCGCGGCATTCTTTGATCTCGACTTTAAAGAAGGCCAAAAGGTTAGCCCTCACGTGCTCAAATTGATGGAGCTAGTCGAGACCTTGAAGATTCAAAAAGTTGAAATCCCCAAAGAACTCATTGTAGATAGGATTCTACATTCCTTATCCAAAGTTAAGGCATATGTTCAATTCCGGGTGAATTTTAACATGCAAGACAAGGACGTGTCTCTTGAAGAGTTGCAGAAGTTACTTGTGCAAGCCGAAAGAGACATGGGGTTAAATGTTAACCCACCTAAGGATGTGCTTAACATTAGCACCAAAAGCAAGGGGAAGTTCAAGAAGAATGGGAAGAAGGGTAAGAAGCAAGCTCCCACTTTCACCAAAGCTAAGACTTATGAACCTAGCACCTCCAAGATCAAGAAGGGTCCTCTTGATAAATGCCATTATTGTAATGGTGTTGGACATTGGAAAAGAAATTGTTCCAAATATCTTGGTGACATTAAAGCTGGAAAGATCACTCCAGTAGGTAAATGACTATCCTTTCTTTTATGTTTTTGATTCAACTATGGTATTATGATACAAAGTTGTGATAATGTATCTCCTTTTTATTGTAAATAGGGCCTCCACCAAGCAAGGACAAGGGAAAAGAAAAGCAAGCTTGAGAAACCATCGAGAAGTTAGGAGTAGCTTCCATGAAGCTTGGCTTTTTATTGTCTTATTTTAATTTATGTTTCGGATTTTAGAACCTTTTGATTTCCGCGTTCGACATGGAAATGTTTTTGGATAATGGTTGTATTTTGGATAATGGTGGCTTGGTTTGCAACCCAAGTCACCCGTTTTATCGTATTTTATCCTTGTTCTAAAATTCGTCTTTATCCGCTTGCTCATAGAAACATATGATCATTCACTTAAAGTGATCTAATAGACTACTATAATGATGGGATTCATTATATGTCCACAAGCTTAAGGCTTGTGTATGATTAATTATAAAGTGATGATTGAGTTGATGAACTATCCTAAAGGGATGTCAATCACCAAATACACTTATCAAATTTAAAACAATTAGTCAACCTATGAGATAGTCCTCCTTATACTTCAAAATTATTGTTTATGTCTCATAAGCTATCTTTGAATCTATAGTGTATTCATTCTAAAGATAGAGTGGGAGAAAATGAAGACACAAAGAACACTTATGTAAATGAGATCTACGCAAGAAAGAATGATTTGAAGACTATACCTATACAGATAGTATATACGAATAGATGAGATCTATAGTCTCGAATGACAAAAGAGACCAAGTGAAGTAATCAAAAGAATATGTTCTCAAGATAACTACACGAGGAGACCAAAAGAAAGTTTTGGAATTAGAATGACTAATTTAAAGTCTCAACAAGAGTTTTGACTAAGTTTATGTACATTATTTGACCAATAATTTCAATATTGATATTTACTTAAGAGCCTAAATGAATCAAAGTTGCATTCAAGAAATAAATGAGATTTATGACTAAAAGTTGCAAATGTTGATAAGACGATATCCACAAGAGCTAAGTTAAGTATTAACCATACAAATGTCATTACTTAACCTCATTATGAAAATGAAATGGTTAAACCTCCTTCCGAAAAGGGTATTTTGAGAAGGACGTGTATTAGATATTATTTATATTTAATCTAATGACATTACCGCGCATCATTATAATATGAATGAGTTAGAGATTAGAATCTCTTTCCATAAGGTTAAGATGAAACCTCTTCAAAATAGGTATTTTGAAAGGATATGATGGGAACATATATGGTTTTATCTTAATAACTTAGCAAAGCAATATATTTCAATTCTTGAAATGTTTCGATTGAGTAGTCAAATTTCGAAACATGTGGAATTAAGTGGGAGTTGGAAATTATCGTGTGAAGACATGGAATTTAGTGGGATCAATCATCTTGTAAAAGTTTATAACTCATTACTCATTGAGAATGACGAGCTAATACTATTCTTTCACAAAGAAGTATTTGAGTTTTCAATTCTGGATGAAAATGGACTATGATGAATCAAATTACATCATGAGATGTTGGATAAGTATTGAGATATACACAACGAATCAACGAGAAACGTAGGTTATTCATGTAAATGAAAATGGAATTGCCATTAGCAGTCATGGTCGTTCATTGAACCTAAGAATGGTTGATCACATGATTATTAGTTACTAATGTTTCCGCCATTAGAATAATCATGCACATGTCCAATAATGAATCATATGCATAAGAGCATGATGAATCATTGGGAAGCCATAGAAGAATCATCATGTATTCTCGAGGAGAATCCGATGAGCGATTTCAGTGTTGAACAGAACACTCTGTTGTATGTCAAGAGGTTGCACATATTAAAGTTCGAACACGCGTAAGGATTTATGAAAATCCTAAGCTTTTCAAGCTAAAAGGAGAAATAAGAAGATTGGAAAAATACTTGGTTGAAATAATAAGTTACTCAAAACTAATATTTTCCAAAAAAAGGCTAGGACTTGTGAGTAGTACTAGGCTAATCATCTTGACAATTGTTGTAAGACTCTACAAAACATATACCTAGTGCATTGTGTGTGGGTGGAGTACTTGATCAGTGCAAGTTATATCATTCACCACAAATTCGTTGGTTATGTGATAAACAACCAGAAAGTTCTTTCAAGATAAAGAACCCCAAACCGAGGTTGGGAACCTGTATGTGTACTTGGTGAGGTTCATGCTATGAGAGATAACATGAATGCAAAGGAAAATGCGATAAAAGAAGTTTGAACACATGGACACATGGTATGTTAAACTTCTATTGCAATCGACTAGTGTTTATACACTTACGATATACATCACAAGGTTGTGATACGGCATTGACTACCCGAATGTGATGTCGACATTTGTCGTTTGTGTTATTATTAGCTCACCTTATACCTTGTTACATCCAAACGGGTTGTAGAGACAATTGAACCCCGTTAAAGTGAACACGGATTAACATAGTATTCGCCCATAGTCACTTGTATGAGGTGACGTCTCGAAGTGACTAGAGTGTGATGTGATTGATGGCAAGTTCAAGTGCCATGGAGTCATATGAGAATGACTAGTCGATCACATAGGCAGACTGGTAGGAACACTTTGTCGGGCCTTTTGACCGCTTATAGAGTTCTGGCAAATTTATATAGCCTGGTCGTGGCGAGAGCTACTATAGTATTCTAATGAGTCGATTCTTTTGACTAAAGACTATTCGCCTAAGATGGCACATTTTCAGATTAACTTTGATTTGTGTTACTACGACCTTCATAAATGGGGTAAAATGGGCATATTTTGGGTTATGATGGCTGTGGCTAGTCGAAGGGAATGAGTGCGATAGGAATTGTCCACCCCTAGTCAGGGTTATAACAATATCTCAGGGCCACTCGAGGAGTAATGAACTGGAAATGCGTGGCCACGCTCGGTAGATATCTATGGTAGATAAATCCGGTCAATCAGTTATTCTCCAGATCGAGGAAACCACTCTCGATATGATCACTTGCAAGTACGACCTGAAAGACACCTTGCATTGAGTGGGAGATAGTAATAGGACAAGAGAATTGGTGACGCACACTTGTCGAGGACAAGTGGGAGATTGTTGGAATATGTGTCCTCCGACAATAATGCGATCACAACTGTCGATCATGATGATCACATGTTTAAATCTCATTTTAAAGGATACAATTGGGAAGTAATAATTTTTATCACAACTGGTCTACACATATCGGTAATGATTGGCTGACTAGAGTTTGACATTACTGTCGTGCGACGGTGGTGATCAGTTGATCCCCTTAGGTCATACCTAAAGGGTAACACTCTTAATTGATCATTTAACTAGGTTAGACCCCGTGCATTAAATGCACGGCTTATAAAGTTTTTTTATTTCTACTAAATTAGATATATAATAATGGTATTTTATTAGTTGTTCATTTTTCTCATCATTGCATTTTGCTTTGAGAAATAAAAAGTTGAAATTGAAAATTATTTAAAAAAGTTGAGTAGCATGTTGAAATGTATTTTTCTAAATAATATTTTTTTATAAGGCAAACCTAATGATTTCAATTTATAAATTTTCTCAATTTTTTGTCTCGAAAGTAATTAAAACGGTTTATAATTTTATTTCATACATAGTATCAGACAAGTTATTCTCAAATAATAAAATTAGTTAGTAAATCATAGTTTGATACATTTTTTTATAAAAATATTTTAATTAAAAGATTATAGATTAGAGTTTAGTTAAAAAAATATAATTTGATGAAAAGATTAAATTTAATGAAAAGATAATAAGTTAATGAAATAAATTATTATAATTATTAGTTACCTTAATTAGTTAATGTATACATAATTGTTATTAGTTACTTTATTTAGAAAAATGCTTTTCGGAGGGAAAATTTGTGAGGATGCCTATTCATTTAGTAAATAGGGGATTGATTGTATGATGATACGGGTTAATTAAATTACTTAAAATTGACGGACGATTTTGGAAGTAATATTTACGTGTCTCATTGTAATTTGATTAAATAAGATACGGTCTAAGTAATCGAATTGTTTTATTACTTAGATGAAATTATTTTTTAAGGAAACAATTGCAATTGAATGAATAAATTATTATAAATACAAGATGTTGTGATTTATAATTGATAAAATATTTTGGTATAAGTAATTATGAATTACTAAGTCAATTTTGTATATGACGTATTTTATTAATGCGTTGATTTTTAATATGTTAAAAATACATAACATTTTTATATGACATGTTACATGTGACAAATTGACAAAATAATGTGTAAAATGGATTTTCCATTTTACACTAAATGGACCGAAATAATGGGGAGTATTAGGTATATATTATGTTAATTATGTTAGTGGTAAACATAATCATATTAGCCTAATACTAGCCATGCATACCTACTTGATCTTGTGAAGACAACCTTGTGCATGCATTGGCCATTCCCTCCCCCTTCTACCCGGTTTTTTGAGTGGAAAATGCCAGAGTTTTTCCTCTAATTTTACCTTATACATATATCAAATGTAAAAAGATTATTCATTCATTCAACATCTAAAAATAAGAGTTTTTAGAGAGATAAATTCTTCCTTATTTCTCCCTTTCTCTTAACCGAAATATTGAGAGAACAAAATAATATTTTGGTCAATTTTATACAAAATTAATATTGTTCTAGTAATAATAATATTAATTTTATTAAGTTGTTACGTTGGGTATTATTCCTTGGCAGGGATTCTCTACTTGAATCCTTGTTCATCCATTTAAGGAAGCTCAAGAACAAGTGAGTAGGAGAACTCACTTGTGCCCAAATAATCCGAAATCTTCAATGTAAGATGATGATTTCTTTCTTATTCTTTTATTGTTTGCATGCATAAGATCATCTTTTAATTTTATGACTAAATTAAAATTAAAACATATATGAATATTCAAGTAATGAGATATAGATTTCTAACAAGTCCTGCCACTTAGAGTTTTTATACCACCAATTTGAGACCGTTCATGATTATAATTTGTGCACTAACGGTTATTCTTATGGTCTTAAGCATGGTGCTCCTTCTCTTGCTGACGAGTGGAGTACGGTGGTTATATTTGAAATCTCTCATGGGCAATTTGATAAGATTAAACCTTTCTTGCCTTTGATCTTTCATGCTTATATCTTATCAATTGCTTACATATGCTTGTGTATTGCTCATGCGTAGGAATATGATTAACTTCTAAGGGCGTTGACATGCTTTTTAGGGGACAACGGATATTTATTTCGGAAAATTTGTTTTATTTATGTTTTTTGAGATAATTTATAGTTTTTGGACAATTGCAATTTTAATTTGGTTTTGATGTAATAGTTAGGACAATAAGAAATTTTGCTTGCTTTCGTATGTAGTAGCTTGTCTTTCGCAAGTACTTTTCTACTTGGATTGGACTTTACCCCGTTTTCAAGCTAGCTTGGGGGAGCTTCTACGCGGTTGTATGCTTTCTTTCCTTTCTTTATTTCCGCATGTGTCGTCCCATCTCCCCTTGTTGGGTGTCCTTCTTTGTTTTACACATTGAGGACAATGTGTTATTCTAGCTTGGGAGGGATTTAGTGAGTCTAGTTATGGGAAATCCACTAAACTAAAAATTTGAAAAAATTGAAAAAAGTTGGTTGTTGTGTCCACCCTTTTGTCTTATGCATAATGTCTTTTCTCTTTGCATTTCCCATATTGTAGCTTTTTAAAGCTAATGAGTCGTGCTTTTGACAGGTTTTGCATACATGGGGATGTCTTGACATAGTAGGTGGAAGATGAAATTTGAACCAAATAGGCTTGATCTTGACTTTTGGCAAGCCACAAGATGGTAAGGTAGAGCCTCCTTGGAGCGGTTCATCCATTTCCCGTCTCACTTAGGTGAGTGTAGGTCTTCTTATGGTGTGTGTTATATCAATAACGCACAAGTATGGTTTTTATTTCATCTTTTATGAGCATTACTTTTATTATATGCTTGCATTTGAAGCCATTCACATAGACTTTGTTGCCCATTTTTAGTCCCTCCTTACACATGTTTACTATTCATCTAGCTACATTATAAACTTGCCTACCTTGTCAAGCTAGTAGCTATGTTTTTGGTGTTAGGATGATCATTTGGGATATGCTCTTATTTTTAGTCTTTGTGAGCTTGGTTATGCCGGATTTGCTATTTTCCGGATTTGGTAAAAGGAAGAGAAAAATGAACAAAGTGATGAAAGAAGAGATGTGAAAAAAAATTGAAAAGAAAAGAATGAAAAGAGAAATGAAAGAAAAAAAAGAGAAGAAGCATGAATTGAATTGAAAAAGAAGAAGAAGCGGAAATTAAGAAAATTCTCATGTTTTATTATCATCTTTTGGAGAATGTTCTTATGATTTGTATTGAAATTGATCGTGTCTAAAATATGATATTTTACACCCTCTTTTACACGCATTTCAGAGTTCATTTGTGTAGTTTATGCTACTATTTTCCCTATTTCCGTCTACTTTCGTGTTTTTGTGTATTATTGCAGAAATGTGAAGAATTCAGCGAAAAATGAGCCGAATCTGTCCCCGAGTGCTTGGCATAAGATTTGACATGAAGTAGTGACTGGAGAGATGAACTTGGTGCGCGTTTCAAGGCCTGAAAGATAGATTTGCGAGAGTTTCAGAAGCGGATTACCAGCTGACTTGGTCTATAGACTGACCTACTTGGTCTATAGACGTCGAGAATGTTGAATGTTGAGTTCTTATCGCAGTCGCTTAAAATGGCTATATCTCGAGTTCTAGATCTGATAATCGAGTGATTCCAATTAGAGGTGAAAGCTTATCCTCTTAGTTTCCAATGCCGCGTAGAACGCCTGATTTGACCAAGTAACGAAGAAATGGCAGCTGTTTTAAGATCGGTGCGCGCTATTTGCATTCGTCGAATGCATGCATTCGTACAACACCTTTGGTCGATCGACTGGTCCCAGTGGTCGATCGACCGCACCACGAGTCTGACGCGCAAAATAAAATTAGAATTCCGAAGCCCACTTGTAATTAGGTTTAGGAATAAGTTACGAGACTTCTCTATAAAAACAAAACATCATTCATCAGTTTTAGGAAGGTCTCTCTCGCATGAGAGAAGAACGGTAGATTAGTTTAGTTTTAGTATTCTTAATAAAGTTCATTGCTTCCGGATCTTATTTATCTTTCCTAGTCTACGGTAATTCTTGTTCTTTAATTTACAGTTTACCTTTATTTGCTTTATTTAGTTTAGAAATTGCTAGTTAGATCCCGAAACCTTAATTGCTTTATTGCGTTATTATTGCTTTTAATCATGTTTTCCTTTATAGTTTTCATCGAATTCGTTGTTGTTATTATCATTCACATGAATAGCTAAGTACCCTTTGCTAAGATGTAGGGGAGCTATAGCGTAGATGGCATAGAACAGGTGACCCCGAATTAGGGCATGGTCGATCGACTGGCTTAACTGATCGATCGACTATGTCGTGTGGTCGGTCGACTGAGGTAGTTGGTCGATTGACTAGACCCGTGTCTGATTAGCATCGTTTGATTCGTTAAGTGCAATATTTAACAATGAGACCGAGAGGAGACTTGTTAGATGCTTAGTTTTGACCAACCCGTAGATCGAGAGATAGGGGAGGGCATTAATTAATGAATTAAGACGACTAAATTGCTAAGATCGAAAGATAAGTAATTTAGGCTTTAGGAATCACTTTTCAGGGCGAGAGCTAGTATTAGTGAGACCTAGGGACTGACATTGATGTACGTGATGTCCATCCGGGCCCTGACATTGATGTACGTCTCGGACCGGGGGGGAAGCACAAAAGCTCGTCTCAAAGGACAAGAGAGATGAAATAGTCAACATCCAAGTGTCTGCCAGGGGGTGCAACATGCAATCCCTCAAAGTGGCGAAGAAATCGGAGAAAGGGAAGAGCCCATCCTTGCAGCAGGAGGGCGATCCGATGAATACTAATGTCGGCATGGTCGAAGGAGCCTGCATCGAGGAAGTGGAAATTGACCCGGGCGCACCGAATCGCTTTCGGTGTCAACTGGAGCCAAAATTCAGGGCTGATCTCCTAGACCTGCGAGGAAGAACAAAGATGTCTTCGCATACTCAGCTGCCGAGATGCCAGGCGTGAGCCGGGAGGTGATCGTTCACAAGCTGAACGTACTCTCCACCGCTCGGCCTGTCAAGCAGAAGATGAGGAACTCCTCGGCCGAGAAGGATGAGGCCATCAAAGCTGAAGTAGACAAATTATTAGTGGCGGGCTTTATCATGCCTTGTACTTACCCTGAGTGGCTAGCAAATGTTGTAATGGTGAGGAAATCGTCAGGGGCGTGGAGGATGTGTGTTTATTTTACCCATCTTAATAAAGCGTGCCCTAAAGATTGCTATCCCTTGCCTCGAATAGATAGTTTAATTGACGCCATGGCAGGCTACACTATGCTAAGCCTGCTAGACGCCTTCTCAGGGTATCATCAGGTATTCATGGCCGAGGAAGACATGCCTAAATGCGCATTCATCACCATTCACGGCACATTCATGTACAAAATGATGCCGTTCGGTTTGAAGAACGCTGGCGCAACTTACACTAGGCTGGTGGACAAAGTGTTCCAAAATTAAAAAGGGCGAAACATCGAGGCTTACGTCGACGACGCTATTGTAAAAAGCAAGTCTGACAGCGAGCACTTGGCCGATTTAAGCGAGACATTTTGTTCACTAAGGAAATGTAAAATGAAGCTTAACCCAAAGAAATGTAACTTCGGTGTCCGGGCCGGCAAGTTCCTCGGCGTGCTTGTCAGCGCCAGGGGAATTGATGCCAATCCGGAGAAAGTCAAAGCAATACTAGACCTTCCGGAGCCGAGAAATCGAAAAGAGGTTATGACGCTGACCGGAAGGATGGCGGTTCTCGCCCGCTTCATCTCTCGGTCGGCCGACAAGAGCACTCCGTTCTTTAAAGTCTTTGAAAGGGAATAAAAACTTTAGCTGGGGAGGAACAGAGCACGTCTTTCGTGCAACCGAAAGCCCACCTTCGACACTACCGACCCTGTCCGTGCCGACGCCGGGGAGACGCTATATCTATACTTAGCGATTACCTCGGCCACGGTCGGTCCGTAATCGTCGGGGAAGAAAATAAGCAAAGCAATACCCAATTTACTTTATCACCATACACTGCTGGGACGCCGAAAGAAATTACCCACTAATCGAAAAGGCCCTCGCCGTCGTCATTGCCGCAAGGAAGCGAAACCCTACTTCGACGCACATCTCGTGACGGTCTTAACCGACCAGCCATTGGAGAAAGCATTAGAAAAATTCGAAAAATCCGGCAGACTTATCAAATGGGCAGTGGAGCTCTCCGGGCTTCGGCATTCAGTACAAGCCGAGGCCTTCGATAAAGGGGCAAGCGCTTGCAGACTTCCTGGCCGAGTGCACTTATCAAGAAGAATCACATCCCGGCGTGTGGGAAGTGTATACCGACGGGTCCTCCACGGCGAACAGCTCAGGAGCCGGCATCCTTATCATCAGCCCTAACGGAGACGAGTTTGAGTACGCCATGAAGTTTACCTTCTCGGCCTCAAATAACGAATCCGAATATGAGGCGATGATAACTGGAGTCGAGTTAGCTAGAGCTGCCGGGGCGGAGCATATTGTGTTGAAAACAGACTCGCTCCTAGTGACTAATCAAATTCGAGGAGAGTATGAGACTCAAGACGATGGGATGGTAAAGTACCTGGAGAGGGTAAAAGCTGACACCTCAAAATTGAAATCTTTCCAAATACAGTGCATCCCCAGGTCTGAGAACAACCGAGCCGACGCTCTCTCAAAACTTGCCGTTCAAGCATAAAAATGTCGTCGAACCGTCTTTGGTGGATATCGAAATGCTAAAAGCATCACCGAGACCGTCAAGCATGGTGGGCGACATCGAAGCCGAGACGACGTGGATGACTCAGATAATGAAATACAAGCTGACAAAAGAGTTGCCGGAGGACCGCAGATCTGTCTCGAGAAGATAAGAAGGATCGCTGCAAGGTACTTAGTGTTCGAAGGAGAATTGTACAGAAGGTCCGTAATAAGACCACTCTTGAAATGTGTCGGCCCAGCCGACGCGGAGCTTATACTGACAGAGATTCACGAAGGCATCTGCGGACATCACATGGGGCGAGGACGCTAGCCCATAAAGCTCTCCGAGCCGGCTACTTCTGGCCTACCATGCTGAAAGATTCCAGGGCAAAAACCAAGAAGTGCAAGAATTGTCAGATGCATGCTCCGGTAATACATGCACCTTCCCGAGACCTGCAACCGGTACATAGTCCCCTACCATTTGTACAGTGGGGGATGGATTTATTAGGACCATTTACGACGGCCTCCGGAGGAAGGAAGTACCTGATTGTCGCCGTTGACTACTTCACCAAATGGGTCGAGGCTGTCGCGGTACCTGCCAAGACCACGGCGGCCGTAAGAAAGGTGATTTGGGAGAACATCATAACTCGTTTTGGGTTACCCCAAGTCATTGTACTTGACCACGGCCGAGAGTTTTGGAGCGACATGGTGATGAATTGGTTGGAAGAGCTCGGTATCAAATTTGCATACTCCTCCGTCCGCCACCCTCGAGCAACGGCCAAAGGGCGGAGGCGGCTAATAAAACAATACCGAACGGGTTGAAGAAGAAGGTTGAAGATCTAAAGGGACGATGGGTGATGAACTACTCGGCGTCCCGTGGTCCCTTCGAACCACGAGAGAAAGAAGCAACAGTGGCAGTCCATTCCACCTAGTCTATGGGTCTAAGGCCGTCCCGCAATTGAAGCAGCGGTGCCGAGGCATTTAACGCAAACCTTTAACCCGATCGAAAATGAAGAAGGACCGAGAGCCTCCCTAGACCTGGTCGAAGAAAGTCGAGATACGGCACGGCTCAACTTGGCAGTATATCAAAACCGAATGAGAAGAGCCTACAACCGTAGGGTCCACAAAAGGGACTTGAGAGTAGGAGATCTAGTCCTGAGAAAGTTGGCCGCAACCAACAAAGGAAACATCCATGGTAAGATGACGGCCAACTGGGAGGGACCCTACAAGGTGGTTGAAGAAATGAGGCCGGGGACATACCGGCTGACAGACATGGAGGGTGTGCCTCTAATGAGCCATTGGAACACAGACAACCTTAGGAAATATTTCGTATAGCGGCGGAGGTGTCCGAGACTGTTGTGGGCACCCCAACGCGTAATTATACCTTATGAAGAGTGATCCAAGTTTTCCATCGAAATGCTTGTCCCCTCCGTAGTCATACCAAAGTAGACGCCACGGCCAAAGCCGGGCAGTCACTACAAATGCAGTTGATACTCGCGAAAGCGACCAACATGCTTAGTAGACGCCACGGCCAAAGCCGGGCAGTCACTACAAATGCGGTTGATACTCGCGAAAGCGACCAACATGCTTAAGAACGTATAAGTACAGTTGAGAAACGCAAATCTGACTGCCTCGGCCAATCCGGGAGTGGCAGAGGAAGCGATCAATATGTCTATAGATACGAATGCAGTCGAGCCGTAACCTCGATTGCCTCGGCCAAAGCCGGGAGCGACGGGGAAAAACGACCGATATGCTAACATGTTTACAACAGCAGTTGGGAAGCGCAAATCTGACCGCCTCGGCCAGTCCGAGAGTGGAGGAGGAAGCGACTGACATGCCAACATGTTGCTGAGCAAATTGGCACGACCAATATGCTAAAAACGTTTAAGTACAATTGAGATACGCAATCTAATTGCCTTGGCCAAGCCGAAGGTAAAACGAAAAAAAGCGCTCAATATGTTTAAAAACGTAAAAAGACAACTGAATGGAGGATGAGATCAAAGCCTCGGCCAAGCCGAGGGCAAATAAACAAACTTCGTTAAAAATGTTTACAAGTAAGACAAAATAAAGTCGACGACCGTCCCCATAAGGATAGCCTAAGCTCAACCTACCAAAGTTTAACAAAAAAAGAAGGAACAACAAAAATTGCAACATCAAGACATGAAGCGCCAAAAGGACGGCAGGGAGGAAAGGCTCAAAAGTTGGCCCCCGAACAGCTGAAGCTGTCCGAAGGGCCAGGTGAGTCTGGTGACGACCGCCCGTCTCCCTATGCTTGTCGCCGCTCGCCACCGGCAGCAGCTGCAGCATCACCATCGGTGGGCGGCCCAGTGGACGACTTGGCAGCTTCACTTGCCTTTGCCCTCTCAGCCTCCTCTCTAGCCTCCTTCACCTTAGCATCATGGCCCGCCTTGGCCGCAGCTTCCAGAGCAGCCTTCGCCGCCTTCGCCTCGGCCGCGGCCTTGGCCTCCGCAGCAGCCGCCTTCTCATCCAGAAGCCTGTCAAAATCTTGCCACGGAAAGGTGCCTTCAGGAAGGAGCTCCTTAATCGCATCCCTTGTAGCATCTTGACTTGGTCCCGTGCACGGGCACACATTTCAGGGATGATGACGGTTTTCAGCATCTCAATATCCTTCTCCCTCTGAGCAAGGATAGCCTTGGTGCCCTTATGTTCCTTCGCCTCGGCCGAATGCAGGGTCTTCCATCTTTACCTCTGCTCAACCATGACCTTATAACCGCCCTTAAATTTGTTTCTCTCCTCCCGCAGCTTAGCGGCATCAGCTAACGCAGACTCAACCTTAGCTCTCTCGGCCAGGACCACCTTCTCAGCGTCCTCCTTAAGCTTTCGCTCAGCGAGGAAGTCATTCATGGTGGCCAGGAAGTCCTTCTTCGTCCTCTCGGCCTCCTCCCTAGAAGCGGCAAGCTCAAAGCTAAGCCGTTCGAGCGTAGGGGCAGTTTGAGCCACGAACTTTTCTTGCTCGAGAAGATGAGTGCCGGCAACTTCAGCCCACTTCACCAGCCTTTTGGCCAACCTTATGCCGTCCGCCCTGAGCTGAACGAAGGAAACCTTCTCGGACGAGGAGTCGGCGCCGACATTTTTGTCGCCCGTCTGCACAGGCTGTTTCTCCAATTGCCGTTCGGTGAGAACAACAGCTGGCGACGGCTGATCTATAAAAAACCCAGACAAAGCATCCATGTCAACATTCATCGACATATCAGAAAGCCTGTCATCAGGAATGCATAAGGAACCTGCTAAATCCGAGCCATGGGTTAGATCCGTACCAGTCTTGGCCTTCTTGGATAGAGGGCCGGCTGCCCCTTTCTCTTTCCCTGCCTCGGTAACAGCAGCGGCATGCGTTGTTTCTTTCCTCTTATTTGAAGGATGAGGACCCTCCAGAACGGTGAGGTCCTCGTCAACATTGACGACCTCCTTATCTTTTTGGACTATGGGGATTGGAGATCGAGTTGGAGTTGACGTCGTAGCCGCCGTAGACGTCGCTTTTGGTTTCCGGCGCGGCACGTTACCGCCAATCTCCGCTTGAGTCGCCCCCACGTCCATTGCTTTCAACGCCTGCTCCATGAGTTCGTGCGGGGCCAGCCTGCGATTACGCGACGCGGCCTTGGGGTGCAGTTCAACAACTCTCCTGTCCTGGTTAAGTCCCAACTTGCGTAGGATGGAGACAGAGAGATCCCGGCCAAATCGATCTGCAAGAAACAAAGCAGGAGTTAAGCGAAAGAAGTAAACCGAGGCTAAAACATCGAAGCATAAAAGCAAAGAGGGGCCTCATACCGACCCTACTCACCCTGGCTGAGGGCCGGTATGAGGCCGACATGACAAAGCAGCTCGTCTTGAAGGACGATCTGCGTCGGAGGCATCCATCCCTTCGGCGTGCCATCCTTCGTCGCCTCGAACATGCTCATTGCCCGCACTTCGTCGTCTTTAAGATAAACCTTCTTGGCGTCCATCTTAATCTTGTTACGGGAGACATATCTTTCATGCTCCCCCTGACTCTCACAGCGCAAATTGACGCGGCGCTGGAAGGACCGGGGCAGTGGATAGTCCTCCGGAACCTCGACATATACCCACCGCCCCTTCCAGTCTTTGCAGGATGTCAGCTTGGAGACGGTCACGTAACCCGGCTCGGTCTGTACGCTGTACCACCCCATGACGCCTTGGGCAGACAGCCGAAGATGGTGGAGCCGGCGAAAAAGGTTCACCGTTGGGGCCTCCCCCTTAAAGAGACAAAACCATACGAAGCCAATAATCGTCCTAATGGCCAACGGATGCAGTTGTGCCACGGCGACATTCATGGCTTTGATTAAGGCCGCGACGTGTTCATTAAGAGGAAAACGTAGCCCATACTCCAAATGCCTAATGTACACGCCTATACAGCCTTCGGGAGGGCAACAGACCGCCTGATCACCCACAGGGACAATAATTCTATACCCCCTGCCGAAGTTGTAGTGGTCCTCGAAAAGTTCAGGCCCGGAGACAGAAGCGAACTTGTTCGTCCAAACGCGATCAGGGTTTATCGAGCAGGCTTCGCCGTGCCACAAGTAATGCGGCCTCTCTGAATCAGATTGGGTCTTTTCCTCATCATCATCATCAAAATCCTCGAGATATTTCTCGTCGATTTCAGGAGAAGGCGACTTGCGACCCCCGAACCCTACCGGGGTGACAACCAGTGGCTCCTGTTCATCGGGACGCGACGGTTCGCCCCCCGGGGTTGAGGTACTAGGCGGAGCATCAGCAGCAGACATGGTGGCAACAAATACTTAACAAATAAAAGTTGTGGAAGAATTTGTTTTTTTACCTTGAAAGAAAGTGTTACGCCGAGTAACGCTTCGAAAATTAGAGAGAGAAAACGCTTCGAAAACTAGAGAGAGGAAATTTTTTAAGAAAAAGAAGTTTGCAGGTCAAAATGAGGGGCAAACTGCTCTATTTATAGAGCAAAGCCCATTCAATGGACCAATCAGAGCAAAGCCCATGAAGCGTCCACCAATCAATACCAGGCCACGTGCCAAGCATGCAGCCACGGAATGTCAATCGACATACAGTAACCAATCTTCTTTGACACGCTCCTTGGTATCTACTTGCCAACGGCCAGCTGATCAACCAAGCTTGGCAGCACCGGCGGGGGGCAATCAAAAGCACACGGCACTCTCAACCTTGGTCTCGGCCAGCGCCATTTCCTTTTTCACATTCGATGTCCATTACACAACAATGTGGAGGGGGGATATGGTACGGCCTGAACAGAACCAAGCCGAGGAAAAAGTTCGACATGCGCAGAATACGCTTAACACGCATCGAAGGTCTATACCACGGCATAGACTACGCTGGGGGCAAATTAATGGGGCATATTCTGCACCCGCTGACCAACTCAACATATTGACCAAGGTCAAAGCTAAAAGACAACAAGTCAAAAGAAAAACGTTCTAACCGACAAAGCCTGTCGGCCTGTCACTTGGGTCTCGGCTCGGCAACTAGCCGGCCGAGAGGCATATCCGTGTACTCACATCCAGTTCCCTCGGCATGGAGTCAACCAGGCCTGCCGGCCTGTCATGGGTCCCTCGGCCGAGGGTAAGACAGTCTTTTCACTTGCTATGCCACTTGGCCACTACGTGACAAAAGGTAAAAGTCTATAAATACTCCACATCTCTCATTGAGAAATCCATCCAATAATCTGGTATAAACTCCCTTATCTCTCTACAATATACTTTGCCAAGTTAAACATACAACTTATCTCTCTAAGTTTACTGACTTGAGCGTCGGAGTGAGTACGCTTGGCCCTAAGCCGAGTCCTCAGTTTGTTCATCTTTACAGAAAAGAGTGAAAGGAAGAGACGAGCAACGACATCATTCTACAAGCTTAAGTGGTCACAATCCTGCTCCGAAATTACACCCGGAACAAGTAGCATAGGCCGAAAGGAGCTACTAGTTAACTTGGACCGAGAGGACATGTTTTACCCATCCTACACGACTGTATTTCGGACTTACCTAGGATTATGTGCCATCGTAGCTATAGTGAACCGACCGTCTTAGCTCCTTTTTATCATTTGTTTACACTTATTTTTATTATTTGCTTATTGATTTTTGCATTTAGACTTAGATATAATTCAAGCAAAACCCCCCAATCTTAGACTAAAATTAAGACAGTTAGAACTCCCTACCTCCCTGCGGATCGACCCTTACTACCACTTGCTAGTTGTAGTTTGGAAATTATAAATATTATTTTTGATACTCACATCGACAGGTATCAAATTTTGGCGCCGTTGCCGGGGAGGCAGCGTAGTTTTATCTGTTTTTATTTAGTTTATTTCTTGTCTCAAGGAGCTTCGATTCCTTGAGACCGTTCTCATGTCGTTCCTTCTGAGATTTCCGCAGGAAGAAGACGAGATTTTTGGTGCTTATTTAGCCAGATTTTTGGTGTGGCTCGAACCCAGACGGGGAATTCATACTGGACTCCAACTATGCTGGACTATCATCCATGGAGTGAATGACTCTACGCGAGCATACCTTGAATCTATTGGTAAGTGGGATTTCGAAGGAGTCCCCGTGAATGAGGTATTAGAATTTTTTGATTGGTTTGCTGCTGAAACTCGAAAACCTGACTTTTCTCTTCATGTTAACTTGAATGAGAGGGTGGGTGAGACCTTAGAAACCAATCTAGGAAATGCTGACGGAGACATAGAGGAGACCATTAGCGTGGTTGACAATCCTTTTTATGAGGATAGTCAACAACCCCTTTATGATTCTTACACAGATAGTAAGGATGATTTGGAGGCTCTCTTTGAGAATCTCCATCTTGACGAGTCTAGCGATGCGGAGAGTGAGGAGGTAGATTTAGACAGTCTTGAGGCCAAATGGGATACTTATGATGATAAAGATGATGAGCCTATTTTAGGAGACCCCATTGACCCATTAGACTTTACATCCCCATGCATTTGGGACGATTATCCACCTTCACCTTTAGCTGACCAGACTCCTTCACCTCACAGTTCTCACCCGTCTGAGCATTTAAATTCTACTCGCATTGTTTTTGGGTTGAATGCTGTTGAGCTCTCTTGTTCTCCACCTGCTGATAATTTGAGCTTTTATATTCCGCCCTTAGCTGGTGATAACTCATTATTTTACCTATATTTTATATACTTATTCCCCGTAATATTACACTAATTTCCGGCATTTTATTACGTATTGCATTATATTTCCTTCTTTTGCGGTTCACTACGAATTTATCTAATATTTGCAGGAAGACGACTTATACACTCGAAATTGTCGACAAGCTGAACTAGACAAGAAGTTGACTGAATTTTCACCCGAGTACTACAACTGTACGAGACTGGAAGTTGAATCAAGCAGCTCTTTTGTTGGACTTGGTACCCGTGGAGTGTGTAACTAAATGGAGTGGATCAATTTTTTGATAAAAGCCTAATTATATTGTCTTAAATTCCACTCATTCATTGCCCTCCGGAAAGAGTAGTGTTGGGCTTAGATATATGTAGACAAAGTTGACGGCCATCATAATTAACATTATGGGCTACTTAAATCAAATTTGGTTGTGTGGGCTTTGTTCTAGTCTTCTAATCTTAGCTTGTTATGGACTACTATATACTACTATTATAAATAAAGATGTACGCAGGTCGGCTTCACGTCTTTTGGTGGAGGGACGTACGTAGGTGGTATATTAATTAGTTTTAGGTTTTGTTTCTTTTGTCAGTTCCGTTTTCTGGACTATCTCCGTCTTTGTTCTTTCTTTGCGTTTAATTCAAGACTAAGTTTTTATTCTCTTTACTTTAATTATGCAATCAATTATTATTTATACTTGCTTATTTCGATTTATGAGTAGCTAATTTATTAATCTAGGGTGAAAGGGGATCTAGGTTGTTAGAAAAGGGGTTATTATGGATTGATTGTTAAATTGCTCTTAATTGTTGTTTGATTATCGTATTACTTCTAATTGATTAATTACTGATCAGAGTTAATTAATTAGTCTTGCATAAACTAGGATTTTCACCGACCGGGTTAAGACTAGTATAGGCCATGATAATTGAATAGAGATAATTTAATGATAGCGACCGCATGTTAAATTAGATTTAAAAGAAATATTGAATCGACTGATTATATGACTTTCAACGATATAAATTGCTCAATCAATGAATTAAATTCTACCCTTTGATGACTATCTAGTGAACCCGAATCCCTAGACTCTTTAATATTATTGTTATTTGTCTTTTAATTATTTACAATTAGCTGTTAGCATACAAACAATCAAAACCCCCACAACTGGTTACTTTAAGACAGATTTAAATATAAACAAACTAGATAATCACCGCCTCCCTGTGGATTCGACCCTGACTTACCGCTAGCTATTTTGTTAGTAGTAGTTTAGGTTTACTTTGATTAAGGCAAACGACTGAAAACAGCCTTATCAAATTTGGCGCCGTTGCCGGGGAGGCAATAATTTTTCTGTTTATTTTTGTCTTTTGTCTCAGGGAGCGTCAGTTCCTTGAGACAGTTTGATATTTTTCTTGTTGTTTTCGTGTATGCGCAGGTCTTACAGGTCGGAGATTGTACCTTTTGATCTCGAGCCAGAGGGAACTTTTCGCTACAAACGAAAATTTCAAAGAGAAATAGGTCAAGTAGAAGACTTGAGTATACTTGACAGTGATACAAAGCACATAGAGGCAATAAGGAAAATTTGTTACATGATTTTGTCTCTTTTGTTTATGTTTTACAATGTCTAACTAGTTTCTATTGTCATTTTTCCGAGTTTCATAGCAGAACCCTTGATCGACTTCTACGAGCGTTGAGTGCTTCCACTCTTGAGAACTTGAATCAAATTTACTACTATAACCCAAAATTTTACTCTTTATTAATTTTAATAATTATTGTTATTTCTTTAATTTAATAGTTTTTTAGTAGTTCTTTAATTTAATAATTGCGATTGTGCTTTGACTGCTTTCTCGTGTTTGAAGGAATAATACGGAGTTGGACAACAGGTTTAATTTTCCCTCAAACTCACTCACCCTTCACGCATAACGCCACTGCCACCGCCAAGCTCTGACCAGCTGGTCAACCACCACATCAACAACACTACTCTCCGTCGCTCACTGATGCGACACATCCTATCTATTGCGTCCTCTGCTGTGCGCCCTCTGATGCACTACCACCACCTTCGACATCACTCGCCACTGCATCCCCTGCTGAGACGCCTCATCTCGCCCGTCGCTCACTGATGCGACCGTCCTCACCCAACCGCCATATAATCCCCAATTCAGAAACCCTAACCTCAATATCTATTTCTCTGCCTTTTTAAAAAAAATCGGATTTCTGGGCTTGAATCGAATCGAAATAGGCTGCTGATGGAGCTTCAATTGGTGTACGAAGCCGACTTGAGCTGCTTGTTTGACTCGAATATGAGGTGCTTCCGAGAATCTTTGCTTCACAGTGTTGCTAGGGAATGGCTGATTCCCTGTGAGGATGAGTTGGATTTATGCGAATCCGAGGGTTGATAGCTCGACTCCTGCTATGTCGAGTTCCTTGTAAGGGTTTAATTTTTGCTGGTGATGGAGAACTGAAGATACTGCGGTTGGATTAGCTGCAAATATAAGGTGCGTATTTCCTGCTAAATTGCTTTGCGAATTGAGACTCGAGATGAGATACGTATGACACTGAGTCTAGTTTCAATTTTGCGGCACCGGAGGGTTGATTTTCTCGCGAATATGAGTCGGATTTATGCAAATTCCGAGGTTAGTTTGGCTCGACTCCTATGTCAAGTTTATATGTGGGTTTAATCTTTTGTGCGTATGGGTTATTTGTTCAAATTCCGGCGTTGGTTTGGCTCGAATCCTCCTATGTCGAGCCCTTGTGTGGGTTAATTATTTCTGATTTTGCTGCAAATCGGAGGTACAAGTTTCTAGCAAACTTAATGTGTTTGTTGAGGCTCAATCTGAGATACATATGCTACTGAGTTTGGGGTTTGATTTTCGCGCTGTCCAAGAGCTGTTTTCTTGCGAATACTGGTTGGATGAGCGAATTCTGAGGTCAGTAACTCGACTTCTGCTATGTCGAGTTCTTGTGTTGGTCTAATTTCTGCTGCGCCGGAGCGTTGATTTACGGCGAATATAGGTTTCTTAATTGTTTTAGTCTTACTGAGTTCTTATTTTCCACACAATTGCTGACCTCTTCCTCTTGTATCACTTGAGGATGCGCTATCTACTAGTTGCTTGACTCGATTTCTGCTATATCGAGTCTTTGTGTGAGTTGAGCCATTACTAGCTTTGACTATGGCTCTATGATGGTGTGATTCGATGAATTCTACTTGGGGTTTAATGGCTTAACTCGTGATTTTTTCTGAGTTTGGATTTGACGTCATTTGCTTTTGGTTGTGGAAAATCGTTCCTTCAGCTAGAAAATCGTTCTTCTAAGGCAGAAGTATCGTCGGCTGTTCTCTTTTACTGCCCCGGTGAGCTCGTTTCCTCTCTCTTTATATGTTGTGTCCTCTATTTTATTATTGCTCTTACTTGCATACATTGAGGGCAATGCATGATTCAAGCGTGGGGAGGGATAATTTGTCAAGTATGGTGAATTTGCTAAAGATTTAAAAAAAAAATTGTTGTCACCCTTTTTATGCTACCAGTGGCGAATTCTTTAGGATCGAGCATAATTTGACCATGTGGTTATTTTGAAAATGAATTGCTTGCAAATTATTTTCTATTTTGATCACTTACGGTTTGTGAGACGTTTTCGCCCTTGATAGTCCAACGGAATAATTGTTTTGTGCTTTATCTTGTGACATTGTTTGTGGTAAGATGGTTTGACTAGACTTGTGACTATATAACCGTGTGACCAAAAAGCCGTGAGATCACATAAGCCAAACAAGATTGGGACATCCATGCCAATCTAATTCTTTCATGAGTGGTTATAAGATTAGTACTTGCCATTAGGATTACATGAGTGATAGAGGCATTCATTTGTTTATGAGCTACATTAGCCAAATAGCCGTCCCGAATTTAATATTTTCTTATTTGCAACCCCTTTGAGCCTTAGCCCTGTTTCTTTGTTACCCAATATTTAACCCGTTTTCCCACATTATCCTACCCAAGTAAGGGCTAGTGAAGTGTTTGTTTTTCTCGGTTTAAATAGAGGTATCATACAAGCGAAGCATGAGGGAGTAATCGATGGTGATTTGGTAAATACTTGTTATATGAGAAGGGTTGTTGTGTTTTAAAAAGGAAAAAAAAAGGAAAAAATAAGAAAAAAAATATAAAAAAAAAAGGACAGAAGAATATCGAATAAGAAAAAAAAACAGAGAAAAAAAAAAAAGAAAATGAAAAAAATTGTGAAAAAGAGAAAAAATAGAAGTTCTAAGTTGTGGTACCATTCGATTATGGGTTTGAGTTTGATTAATAAAGAAGTTGTATGTCCTATACGATGGAGGTTTTGTTAATAAGATGGTGTTTGTGCTATATTTCTTATGAGGAGTATTTGTTTGGAGGTTTTTGCATTTATTCTTAGGCCGAGAATTAATTGTTCTTTTCTAGCTCTTACTCTTTAACACCACATTTCCATAAATTATCCACCTTCTTCCCTTTAACCCATAGCCCCGTTACAACCTTTAAAAGTCCTCTTGACATGTATTAGTCGGCAAGTTTAGGCTTAGTTATATGTGTGACCCGTGTCCTCATCACTTGGACACATGAGAGTGAGTGATTTTCCGTGTTTACATTCCCGAAAGTGAGGGTCACCGGTTTGTCACTTGTCTAGACGGTTTGTGGTAAGAATGAATGGTCACTTGTGCACATGTAATGATATTTTGACGGATTTGTTAGGGTGATTGTTCTTACTTGCTAAATTGTGATCTAACTCTATCTCGAAATTAAAATGATTTTGAACTTGTATTTAATTTCTTTTCGAAAACCTTGGTTGGATTATTGCTCGATTACCTTGTAATTTGCTACTCTTAGACCTTTGTTGAGTATTGTCTTGTTTTGCCTCTTGAGTTTACTCGAGGACGAGTAAAGGTCTTGCATGGGGTAGTTTGATAACTCATTATTTTACCTATATTTTATATACTTATTCCCCGTAATATTACACTAATTTCCGGCATTTTATTACGTATTGCATTATATTTCCTTCCTTTGCGGTTCACTACGAATTTATCTAATATTTGCAGGAAGACGACTTATATACTCGAAATTGTCGACAAGCTGAACTAGACAAGAAGTTGACTGAATTTTCACCCGAGTACTACCACTGTACGAGACTGGAAGTTGAATCAAGCAGCTCTTTTGTTGGACTTGGTACCCGTGGAGTGTGTAACTATATGGAGTGGATCAATTTTGATAAAAGCCCAATTATATTGTCTTAAATGCCACTCATTCATTGCCCTCCGGAAAGAGTAGTGTTGGGCTTAGATATATGTAGACAAAGTTGACGGCCATCATAATTAACATTATGGGCTACTTAAATCAAATTTGGTTGTGTGGGCTTTGTTCTAGTCTTCTAATCTTAGCTTGTTATAGACTACTATATACTACTATTATAAATAAAGATGTACGCAGGTCGGCTTCACGTCTTTTGGTGGAGGGACGTACGTAGGTGGTATATTAATTAGTTTTAGGTTTTGTTTCTTTTGTCAGTTCCGTTTTCTGGACTATCTCCGTCTTTGTTCTTTCTTTGCGTTTAATTCAAGACTAAGTTTTTCTTCTCTTTACTTTAACTATGCATTCAATTATTATTTATACTTGCTTATTTTGATTTATGAGTAGCTAATTTATTAATCTAGGGTGAAAGGGTATCTAGGTTGTTAGAAAAAAGGTTATTATGGATTGATTGTTAAATTGCTCTTAATTGTTGTTTGATTATCGTATTACTTCTAATTGATTAATTACTGATCAGAGTTAATTAATTAGTCTTGCATAAACTAGGATTTTCACCGACCGGGTTAAGACTAGTATAGGCCATGATAATTGAATAAAGATAATTTAATGATAGCGACCGCATGTTAAATTAGATTTAAAAGAAATATTGAATCGACTGATCATATGACTTTCAACGATATAAATTGCTCAATCAATGAATTAAATTCTACTCTTTGATGACTACCTAGTGAATCCGAATCCCTAGACTCTTTAATATTATTGTTATTTGTCTTTTAATTATTTGCAATTAGCTGTTAGTATACAAATAATCAAAACCCCCACAACTGGTTACTTTAAGACAGATTTAAATATAAACAAACTAGATAATCACTGCCTCCATGTGGATTCGACCCTGACTTACCGCTAGCTATTTTGTTAGTAGTAGTTTAGGTTTACTTTGATTAAGGCAAACGACTGAAAACAGCCTTATCAGCTGGAGGGCAGAATTATTTTGTGAATGATTTTGGGAGCTGTCATAGGAAATTCGTTAGGCTTAAACGCTTTTGCATTTCAATTTCCTATGCTATTACTCTATTATGGTGCTACTTACAGTTTTGTGTAGCACATGCGCAGCTATTTGACAGGTTGCTGCGAGCTTTGAGCTGCTTTGACTGGGTTCAATTAGAGTAGTTGCTGAAAAAGAGGTCGAGCGGGACCTGACTGAAACCAGCGCTAGCGGGAGGCAACCCGGAGTGTGTTTCTTGTTTAGTTTAGTTTTTTTTTCCGTCTTTAGACTGTTACGTTGGGTTTTGAGCAATTTTGGGCGCGTTATTATGTGTATTTGCAGGTTCATAGACCATATTAGCTCAATTTATTGAGCTAATTCGAAGAAATCAGAAACTTACAGCAGGTATCTCAGTCGATCGACTGGCTTGTGTGGTCGATCGACTGTGCCGCGACTCCAGGGGCTTCTGTTCCTGTCACCCTGGTCGATCGACTGGCTGGTATGGTCGATCGAACGCCTTCGCTGCTGTACCTGTTCATCGACCATTCCCCTGCTGTGTTTGGTCGATTTGCGGAGTTGAGGGAGTCTGTTCTCCACTTTATTCTCCGATTCATTTCTGTTTCCTTATTTTGCACATAATTTTGCGTTTCGTAAATTGTTTTCTCGGAATTACGCGCGGTACTTTTGTTTCTTTTCAGGTACCTATAGTAGCACTGCTGGCTACCGAAACCTCCTAGCTCACGCTGGTTTGGGGAGGTTTCCTGCTGCGCTTAAAGTCTTGTGAGTTTCCGAGTCCTTTTTTTATGTCAATTTTAGTTATAATTCTGCAAAATCCCAATTTCCTTTGCTTATCTTTCTTATATGATTTCGCACAATGGGGACATTGTGTGATTTGGTTTGGGGAAGGGTTTTGCGTTGCATTCATTCTGTTTTGCATTCACGTTTAGTTTTTGTCTTGCATTGTTTTTTCATTTCCTATATATATAAAAAAAAATTGAAAAATTCAAAAATTCAAAAAAAAAAATGCTTGTTTACTTTTGCATATAGGTTGAGTCGGAACGGTAGTATTTCAATGATGACATTGCATTTTCAGCTGTTTACGCCTAAGCCGTGCTTAATTGACATGTTATTAGTAGAATCATTTGCATAGTCTACGAGTTTTCGTTAAATATCTTGCTGAACTTTAAACTTGACTTAGATTTATGGCAAACTACATCATTTTCTGAGATTTAGAGCCTATAACTGGTGTCATTCATGACCAGTTTATCTAGGATTGTGAGTAGTTACTCCTTGTAAGACATGTTACATCAATATGCATAAATATGAACTTTATCTGCTTAATACCTGTATGCATTCAGTTTGTGGTATGTTGACACATGTGGAAGAGGTCTCCTTTATTCATTTTACCCATAAGCCCCACAAAAGCAAAATTTGCCTTTTTTGTCCCATAAGCTACATTCCATATTTAGCCTACCCTTGTTGAGCTAGTATTGGTAGTCGTTCGGGAATATTTTATTGCATTTTGGTTTTTATGTCTCGTGTTGAGAATATGTTGGTGAAATGTTGAAGGGAAAGAAAAAAAAAACAGGAATTCGAAAAAAAAAAGATCAGTCGATCGACCGTCCCACTTGGTCGATCGACTGCTTGCTGCAGTAGCGAAAGAAAATTCGAAAAATCACATGATTGGATATATTATTGTTTGGTGATTTTTATTCCCATGCTGCTATTAATATTATTTGGGGAATTAATATATTGTGGAAATTGTGAGATTAGTGCTTTATATTTAGCACCGTTTCGATTGAAATCTTGAGTTTGAAGATGGGATGTTCCCGTAATTTGGATCTGTAGTTACTGGCTTGGCTTTAACTCCTCATATCCAAATTTATCTTAGCCCCTTCTTACCCATTACCTCACATATCCAAATTTACCTTGGCATGTGTCATGGTCATTTGTTTGGTTGGAATGCATATGTACGGTTGTAAAGATCATTTTCATATTAGACTGCAGGCATGTTCTTATAGGTCGTAGTCAGGTGAGAGTCATTACAAAATTGCTTCTTTCTATCTTTTACATATATTCACCTGTGCTTATATGTGATATGAGTGACCCGTGAGAGTCCATAATGATAAGTCTCTATAGTTGATGGTTCAGCAGTTTTTAACGACTACATAAGTCGTTTGCATGATTCATATTGCTAATTGATTGTTAGTTGTTGCATTAAACTGGTTTAAGCTTTATAGTTGCATTTCGCTCTGAGATTGAACTCTTTCCATTAGGTCCTAGGATCGAGTCTAGTTCTTGCTTGGGGACAAGCAAGGGTTTGGTTTGGGGAAGTTTGATGCGTGACTAAAATATGATGTTTTACACCCTCTTTTACACGCATTTCAGAGCTCATTTGTGTAGTTTATGCTACTATTTTCCCTATTTCCGTCTACTTTCGTGTTTTTGTGTATTATTGCAGAAATGTGAAGAATTCAGCGGAAAATGAGCCGAATCTGTCCCCGAGTGCTTGGCATAAGATTTGACATGAAGTAGTGACTCGAGAGATGAACTTGGTGCGCATTTCAAGGCCTGAAAGATAGATTTGCGAGAGTTCCAGAAGCGGATTACCAGCTGACTTGGTCTATAAACTAACCTACATGGTCTATAGACTGTCAGAATGCTGAACAGTTTACTGCAGGCTGCTTAAAATGGCTATATCTCGAGTTCTAGATCTGATAATCGAGTGATTCCAATTGAAGGTGAAAGCTTATCCTCTTAGTTTCCAACGCCGCGTAGAACGCCTGATTTGACCAAGTAACGAAGAAATGGCAGCTGTTTTAAGATCGGTGCGCGCTGTAGAATTCGTCAGAATGCATTACTGTACAGCACCTTTGGTCGATCGACTGGTCCTAGTGGTCGATCGACCGCACCGCGAGTCTGACGCGCAAAATAAAATTAGAATTCCGAAGCCCACTTGTAATTAGGTTTAGGAATAAGTTACGAGACTTCTCTATAAAAACAAAACATCATTCATCAGTTTTAGGGAGGTCTCTCTCGCATGAGAGAAGAACGGTAGATTAGTTTAGTTTTAGCATTCTTAATAAAGTTCATTGCTTCCGGATCTTATTTATCTTTCCTAGTCTACGGTAATTCTTGTTCTTTAATTTACAGTTTACCTTTATTTGCTTTATTTAGTCTAGAAATTGCTAGTTAGATCCCGAAACCTTAATTGCTTTATTGCGTTATTATTGCTTTTAATCATGTTTTCCTTTATAGTTTTCATCGAATTCGTTGTTGTTATTATCATTCACATGAATAGCTAAGTACCCTTTGCTAAGATTTAGGGGAGCTATAGCGTAGATGGCATAGAACAGGTGACCCCAAATTAGGGCATGGTCGATCGACTGGCTTAACTGATCGATCGACTATGTCGTGTGGTCGGTCGACTGAGGTAGTTGGTCGATCGACTAGGCCCGTGTCTGATTAGCATCGTTTGATTCGTTAAGTGCAATATTTAATAATGAGACCGAGAGGAGACTTGTTAGATGCTTAGTTTTGACCAACCCGTAGATCGAGAGATAGGGGAGGGCATTAAGTAATGAATTAAGACGACTAAATTGCTAAGATCAAAAGATAAGTAATTTAGGATTTAGGAATCACTTTTCAGGGCGAGAGCTAGTATTAGTGAGACCTAGGGACTAGTAGCATAGGCCGAAAGGAGCTACTAGTTAACTTGGACCGAGAGGACATGTTTTACCCATCCTACACGATTGTATTTCGGACTTACCTAGGATTATGTGCCATCGTAGCTATAGTGAACCGACCGTCTTAGCTCCTTTTTATCATTTGTTTACACTTATTTTTATTATTTGCTTATTGATTTTTGCATTTAGACTTAGATATAATTCAAGCAAAACCCCCCAATCTTAGACTAAAATTAAGACAGTTAGAACTCCCCACCTCCCTGCAGATCGACCCTTACTACCACTTGCTAGTTGTAGTTTGGAAATTATAAATATTATTTTTGATACTCACATCGACAGGTATTAGAAATATTGAGTTTAGTTTTGGGATTGAGCATCCTTTTACTTGGTTGTTGCTAGCTTGACTTAGCTCCACATACCACAATTCATATGTTTCCTTTTCTTACCCATTAGATATTGCCTTCTTCTACCCAATGGCTTCTTTTATATGCTTGCATTTTGATTGTTTTTGACTTGTGATTTGAAATGACTACCATATTAGATTGCGGGCACACTCTCATGAGTCGAGGATGGGTGAGTGCTACTCATATAAATATCCTTTCACATATAAAAGAGTTTGAGTGTACCGTGACAGTCCAAAGTCAAAAGATCATGTAAGGGCCGAAAAGTTCATATGAATTATTTCATGCTACGCCGTCATATAAATCTCATCCATGTTGTTGCATTTTCCCTATGCCTATGTTGTTTCAGGATTTGATTCATAAAGTTTTAAAGATTAATTGACGGGAATTACATTTGGAAGGGATGATTGTTGCCTCATACCCTTGTCCTTATCATACATTGTATTGTGTGCTTGCTTGAGGACAAGCAAGGGTTTAGCTTGGGGGAGTTTGACAGGTCCATTTTATATACATTTTAACCCCCTACTTTAGCTCTATTTTACATGTCATTTGCACTAACCTTAGTGATTTTATGAGCTAATATTGTATTCTAGTATTCTTTGCATGTTTTGTCACATTTTGTAGGAAGTTGAGCCTTTAGAAGCTTATTCCATCACTTGTGCAAGTAACTAGAAGCAAGGCTAAGTGTGGAACATGGGTTGGACCGACATTGAAGTATTACATGGATTTGCATGCATAAAGATATGGAATAAAATGAGAAATGCAAAATAACGTCTTATGCAAAATCAAGCTCAAGAAATCAAGTCCAACTAAGGTGGAAACTTTGGATGCTTAGTGAAGCTTAGGATGCCAATTGAAGAGCTTAACCGGGTGCTTAAACAAGGCATTAAACATCAACATTGGATTCTTGTGCTAATTAATCATGGATTAAAGAGGAAAAGCTGGAAACATCACGACACCGATCAGGGTTGGTGGCCCCGATCGGGGTTAACCCCCTCTATGCCCGAACGTTACTTCCTTGTACCCTTATAAATAGAAGCTTTGGTCGACACTTTTGAAAAACTTCTCACACACTTTCTACACCACTTTCATACTCTTATTTTAGTTCTTAGTTTAGTTTAGATTAGGTTTTCCTTTATCATTTCCTTTATGCTATAAACAATTTCTTTAAGCATTTCAATGAGAGTATTTTTGTTCACAGCTCGTCTGTTGAAGCTGAATATCGTTCTATGGCCGTTGCGACATGTGAGGTTAAGTGGTTACGTAGCTTATTACAGTTTTTTCATGTCTCTTTTGCTCGGCCTGCTGTGCTTCATTGTGATAGTCAGTCAGCATTGTCTCTTGCTCGCAATCCCGTATTTCATAAACGTACGAAGCATATCAAAATAGATTGTCATTTTGCCGGGATTCCATTTAGGATGGTCTTATTTATCCTTCATATGTGCAGACGTCCGAGCAAGTAGCTTATTTGCTTAGGAAGGCTCTTTGTGTTTGACAGTTCGAGTATTTAGTTTCCAAGTTGGGCGTTCTTGATCCCCACGCTCCAACTTGAGAGGAGGGGGGGGGGTTGTTACGGAAATATATTATTGTGTGTAATATTATGTGGTAGTCGTGTTTTAGGTAATTATGTCTTGGTAAATATTCGGTTTCCTAAACCCGGTGTTAGGGCTATAACAATTGTACTAGTATATATGTATTGTTTGCACATCGTAATAAAACATAGAAAATATTCCCAAAATTTCCGTCTCTTTCGTCTGGCCGAGTTCCTCTTCAACTTTTCACATCCTTACCTATTGAAGCCGGGACTGAGACCCGCCATGCTTTGGCCCATCACCCATGTTTAATGATCGACCTCTATGACCACGAACAACGGCAGCCGTATCTCCGCTGCCACCGTGCACCCCAGGCTTGTCCTTCTTCCTCGCATCAAAAGACAATAGAGCTGCTTGCACTTGATCCATGGTACTGGTATCCTTCCCGCACAAGATAATATCCACATGATTTTCATATGTGTCCAGGAAAGAGATAAAAATGAAGTAACAACGATTTGTCTTTCTCCTCCAACTTTACCTCGACTTTGTTCAACTCATCTAAGAGTCCATTAAACATATTCATATGCCTAATGAGATTTCCATTTGGGAGAGAGTTATTAATTTTTCACAATTCACATTCTTTTATTTTAATTTAAGATAAAAGAAAATTAAAACCGAAAAATTAATCAAGTGAGTTGACTAATGTTATCATATTATAATTTTTTCTTAGGTTGTTTTGATGATTTTTTTTTTGTCATGAAGCTAATCTATCTATACAAAATAATAAAATAAGAACCACTCTACATTTTTTTTCTCGCCCAGAGCTAACCCTAATGAGGAACACTATTTCTCAATTTTCCAAACTTCGTTCTGTATCCCACTCTTCGCCTCTTTCTACGCATTCATTCTGTACATCTCCGTCGGTGCCTATACATCAAACAAAGATCAGATCTTCTGCAACCTCCTCCTTTCCTGGATTTGACAGCCTCTATACTTATATCTATTTTAGGTAATATGCTCTAACTACTTCTAATTGTTTTCGATTTTTTTGTTTTTATATTTTCCCTGCGATCAATCAATGATTCTTTCTATTCCTTAGTGTATACTTCCTCCATTCAACTCCACTCTACCACCTTTCCATAATCATCCATTCAACTCCACTCTACCACTTACTATAAAAAGAAAGTAAAATGACCATATTGTCCTTATCACACCATCCTATTTACAACAAATTCCACTAAATGGCCCACCTCCTTTTACCAACAAAATCCACCCTAATCTATTCCTGGCCCAATTTCTGTTCCTAATCCAATCTACCCTTCACTAACCCTCTCCAAATTATCCTAACCCAACCCAATATACTCCCCTAAATCCATTCAAAAAAATCCCTCATTCAATACCCAATCCCATTTACTCCCATCATCCCATTTACTCCCATCACCTACCCACTCCGTCTTTCATTATCTCCATTCATCCAGAGACTTCTAAACCCTAAATCTCTCTTTTCTCTCTCTCTCTCTCTCTCTCTCTCTCTCTCTCTCTCTCTCTCTCTCTCTCTCTCTCTCTCTCTCTCTCTCTCTCTCTCCCTCTCATTCATCCTCATCTGAGTAAATCAAAACTCCGTCATTTATTACCCAAGATCTTCCAAACCCTAAATCTGTTGTAACACCCTCATTTATTCAGAAGCCTTTAGCTAGACATTCCCAAATAAATAGAACTGTTACCATCTCGGTCTCCCGAGGTAGTGAATAACAAAGTACAACAATACCAAAGTACTTTAAATTAAAACTTAGCGATTACATGTTTATTACAAGTTTAACTAACTAAAACTTAATATAAAATAATTACAACTCGCAGCGAAAATAAATAAAGTGATATAATTATTCTATGTGATCTAGACTTCAACTATGGTCCAAGTCAAGCTCTCATCCCAATGCTCCCAAGTCAGCTAATCTTTAGTACCTGTCAAATCTTCTCCCCATAAAACGGTTCACCGCAGGTGTTCACGAATACACTGTCAACCACGAGGTTGAGTAGGATAATCACACAACATTAAAATACAAACTTTAACAGATGTAACACGTGGAATAAATACAACCACCAATTCCCATCATAACCACACTAGTCGTCCCGGTCCGTGACCGAGGCTCCACCACACCGTCGTCCCGCCAACTCCTGGCCCTGGGATAAGCACAAATGTCGTCCCAGTCCGAGACTGAGGATAATCTCATTACTCATTGTCGTCCTAGTCCGAGACTGAGGATAATCTCATAAAAATATTATGTCCCACAATATAAACACAAATGTCGTCCCAGTGCGAGACTGAGGATAACCAATAAAATAATATGCCAATACGAATATTCCCATCCAATAATAAACAACCACAATAATCCAATAATAATAATTTACGCATCCATTCCATTCCACAAAAGACAACGAGTTGAGTAGTTATCCTACCTCGAAAGCAAGCTTTCCAATTACCGCAATCCAATTAGTATAAATCCATAAGCTTCTCAACAATACCGTCACCTGATCATAAATAATTATAATTATAATTCAATTCAATTATTTATTTATTCCTTTTATTTACTTATTCAAAATAATTATTTATTATATTTATTAAAGGTCACGATATTAAAACCCGACCCAATTACAAACCCGAGTCACCCAAACAAAAATCCGTCTTAAAACTAAATAAGTCAACCCATTTACCCAACCCCCAAAACACGTGAAACCCTCCTACCATGCACACCCATGTACCACGACTAACACCCGAGCTCAACCCTTCGCTCAAACCCCCTTCCTTTAGCCACCTATTACGCCACCCCCAGCCACCTTCATCACTACCCAACCTGCCTCACCTTAGCCTGCACCTCGACCAACCCCGACAACCCTTAACCACTAGCTAAAACTCCCCCTACAACCCACACCTATACGCCCTAGCTAACCCCCGAAAAACCCGACACGAAAACAACAAAACCCATTCAACCGTGTATACAACTCAACCCGACACCCACCAAGGCCTGCCACCACAACCTGCTGCCCAAATACCCAACTGAAACCGAGAACACCACCAATACACGGCCACCATACCTCGCCTTAGCTGCCACCCACAAATCAACAAACACCAACAATCACAACATCGAGCATACGACAACAACAAGAAAAATAGCAGCAGCGGCACTACCCACTTGCAGCCACCATACGCCACCTTCTGACCACCCAGAACCTCCCACAACCGTCGACCCACCACTAACTACTCAGCCCTACCAAATCCGACAGCAACACCCTTACAATCCCTCCCATGTTTTCGCGTTTTCCAGCCACCACCGTCGCAAACCTCCATCTCCGACCACCAACTAACCACAACGATGGTCTACTAACTACCCCCGTCACAACCCCACCTTACCCAGGTCAAGACTCGGCCAATAGAGGGTTCAATTACTCCCTTAAACTACCCACGACCTAAACCGCAACTCCTCTGACCAGCCATTTTCAGCCGCTTGCCACCGCCACCCTAGGCCTTCCCTGACACCACCACCACACCCATTCCAACCCTTACAATCCCTGGTACCATTTCCCAAGGTTTGGTCTGATTTCGTCAAGGTTTGGGTCAGTTTCTAAGCGTCTTAAGATCGTCTCATATTCAGCTTAATAAGACAATAAAACGAGATTAAAAGTTGTTACCTATTAAATATCGCTTGCTAATTCCGTCTCCAAAAGCTCCTCCTCTAAATTTGTGATTTATTTCTCAGATTTAATAGGGTATTTATAGTGTAGGATTATAAAGAATACGAGGTCAATTAGGAAACTATATAAATTACTTTATTCTAACTATTATAGGAATTACCATTATTATAATCTTACCATTATATTATTATTATTATTATTATTATTATTATTATTATTATTATTATTATTATTATTATTATTATTATTATTATTATTATTATTATTATTATTATTATTATTATTATTATTATTATTATTGTTATTATTATTATTGTTATTATTATTATTGTTATTATTATTATTGTTATTCTTATTATTGTTATTCTTATTATTGTTATTATTATTATTGTTATTATTATTATTATTACATGTGTTAATCTTACCATAAATAGGATTTTCTCATATAATATTTACCAATTTCTTATTGCCATAACTTTATTATTATTATTGATATAATTATTATTACCTTTATATATTATTATTTCCATATTATATTATTATTAATTCCCGATACAAATCCCGATTACATCCATACTATACTAATAAATTTTGGCCCAATTAATCAATAACACACGGCCCATATTATATTAGCTAAACCCAGTTCCCGACTTGAATTATTAATTTATTAATTAATTATCGTCTTACTTGTAATTATTATTAGAAATGTCATTTAATCAAAAATTACATAAATTACTTCCATAAATTATTATCAAAATACGGAGTATTACATCTGTCTTGTATCTTGATTACCTTTCAATCATAAATCAAAATTCAGATTATTTTATCACTGTTCTTTCAATCTAAATAATGAATCCTTCACATAATAAATGTGGCCATGAATGTTTGATGTGTGTGCTTGATTGGTATCGTAACGGTTCATCTGAAGATGAGCAAGTAGATGTATTGAAGATTCTGCGCCTGATTTACCTCCTTGTGGACAAGGCCCTCGGGAACTGCGTCCGCGGGATCCACACTAGGCATAATCGACTCGAGGTTCTTTCGAATCGAATTAAGACAAATTAGAGTCGCCACCAAGTTTTTTGGGAACTTGGAACCGTTCAAGTCAACTTTACACCTTTCATCGAAAAGCATAAAGCCAATCGACTACGAGTGATTAAAGATAAAGACTTGTACCCTATATCACTCGATTTGAATGACTCTCGTAATCCAATGGTATTTAGACGGATCCACAAACCATAGATCTTGAGTAAGGGGTGAGGGTACGTGTTAGGAAGCCCATAAGGACACCTAACCCCGCCCGTCGATAACGGCCTCTACTAAGTCAAGTGTCGGAGTTCAAACAAGGTCATAGCTACTACGATATATGATATGCAAACATCGTTTTAAACCCTAACATGTGACAACAATTTCTATGTCGTTTTAGATGCAACTAAACTAACTTTGTCAAAGTTGTAATTTAGCATGTGGGTTGATTAATCTAACAACATACAAAGCAAAGCAAACAAGGCTTGATGGGAATGGGGGAGCCATTGGGATCTATCCTATTACAACCCAGGCATTTCATGCCGACACAACGAGAAATAAATTACAACTCAATCTAATTACAACAACTATCGTAATTACTTTGACTCAGATTACAATACAAACTAACAAAATACAACTTAAACTATTAAGTCTTAATAAACGAAACAAATGTAAACAAAAAAAGCTAAAGCTAAGTTAGACTAATTAAAGATGTTAGCCGAATTATTAGTTAATAAACAAATTAGATTAGAATTAAACTAATTAAATTAAAATAAATAAGTACAAAGGCTTGAAATAAATTAGGTACAACTTATTAATTAAATTGAACCCAACTTATTAAAATTATTCACCAATCCATATTTATTAAAATAGGATTAGTAAACAATTAAAGAAACAAAAGAAGAAAAGAAACTACAACTGGCAGACCCGTGCAGTGCACGGATCAGAAGTCAGACAGACCCGTGCAAGGCACGGTTTTTGTAGAAAAGCAAAGTTAATTATGTTTTAATTACGAAATCAGTAAAATAAATTACGAAAAAATTCATTAAATTAAATTTACAGATTTTGAACCATAAAAGATAATTAAAACGACTTTTAAAAAATTAGAAATAAATAAAACAAATTAAAGGTTAATTAATTACAAATTGAATTAAATAAATACGAACTAGGTTAGGTACAATTCTAAATCGTCAACGAGTGCAAATGGAAAGGTGTTAAGCACGCACTTCCATGCTAGCGAGAAAATTAGTGAAAGGGAAGATGAATTCAATTAAATTCTGTAATTGTTAATCGGTTTTTAAAGCTATGTCGATGTACCCTAATGTGTCTAATTAGGTTATCAAATTGATCTAGTGTCATCTAAACGAGTTGTGTGTTAACAATCAGAGGTCGTATTAACATGTGAATGGTCCTAAGGTGGGTCGAATCACGCGAAACAAACAAAGGGTCAAAAGCGAGGAGCGAAGTTAGAAATTCGTTTTATTAATGCCCTACCTTGAACACGAGGATATGTAAATGAGACGGGGGTGTACGACCGACTGATGTAGCGGTTTCTTTTCCCATCTCAAGTCAACGCGGGTGTTCATGGTGGTACTTTAACTCATACTCGGACTAAACTAGTTTCATAGTTAATTTAAACGATAAATAAAAAGCGATAAACAAACAAAACAAACTATAAAAGAACAAACATAAAAAACGAAATAAAAAAGGAGAAAGAGGAGGATTTGATGCACCCTCAACCTACATGTATCGTTGACACCGTCTTGGGTCGTAATCGATGGTAGATTTTATCTCGAGAGGCCGTCGTCGACGAAGAAACAAAGCAAACACGCGTTTTTGGCAAATCTGGACAGCAACTTTCAAACGATGATTTCTCCCTCGTTTCACGATGAAAATTCGATTTAAAAGATGTTTTGAAAACTAGAAAGAGAGGAGAACAGAGATCTTAAAGCAACCTCTGCTCGTTTTGGGTTATTGGGCACGAAAAACGAGCACAAACAGAACTGGACAGACAAGAACAAACCGCGAAAACAGAGTGTATAACACTCTGTTTTTCGAGGGATTTCGTGTGCTCTCAAGGGCAATTTGGCTCGTAAATCTTTGTCTAATGTGTAGATGGATGTTATGTGGTTAATTAGGAACAAGAAAATCGAGTTTTGATGGAGGTTTGAGGGAGGAACGAATTGTTTTTCGAGGAGGACACACAAACAGTTTCAGTTTGTATGTCGGTTTTGTGGAGGGTTTTTGAGAGGCAATTAGGGTTCGTTTCTGAGGTTTTAAGCTTGTGAGTGAAGGTAGGATGTATGGAGAACTTAGAGCCATGAATGTATGGTGAAGGGTGGGTATTTATAAGAGTTAAAGTAGGGTAAAAGAGGGGGAGAGGCAGTCGGGCCTGTTGAGCATAGCTGCTGTCCAGCAGCTTTTGGGGGGGTTTTCTAGGGTTCGTTTGGGGGTTTTTCTTGGTGATTAAGGTAAGGTAATATGGGTAGGATATTAGGGTATGGGTTAGGATTAATGGGCACGGGTTTTGGTGGTGTTTGGAGCGGGTTTTGGGCTCGGGATTTGAGCTGCAAAACAGGGGGGCTGCTCGTGTATATGCGGGCTGTTTGGGGGGTGTTTGGGATGGAATTTGGGCCGTGGTTATGGGGGTTCGAACTGGGTTGTATGGGTAGTGGTCTAGGTTGGTTAGTGTACTCGAGATTCGTGCCAATTTGTAAAGAAAACGGGCTCAAAAACCGAGCTAAAATCGAGCTCAAAAACATGCTTTTAAAACGAGTTTTCTTCGCTTTTAAAATCGATTTTTCAAATCAATTAATAAATGATTTTTCAAATCAAATATACTCATAAAATGATTTTTCAAATCAAATATTTATTTTATTTTCAATAAAATAAACTTGAGAAAATAAATTCAAAATAAAATAAAATAAATTGAAATCACCTTAAAAAAGACTTTAATTTAAATATCATTTAAATTAAAATACTCCGTCGACAACGCTCATTCTACATCGTAAAACGAACCCAAATAATGAAAGTGACAACTAAATAAATACATGCGTCCTATCATCATCGGGTGTTTGTCGGGTTCTCTATAAATTCCAATATCGACGGATACGGGTATCTACAGAGCCCCCCACTTTGACTGAGGCTTGGACTGTTGGGAAATGTGTCCTCAACAATAGTGCGATCACATGATTTAAATATCATTATTAAATCTCATTTTAAGAATACATGTGGGATGTAATATTTTACAAGTCAACTGGTCCACACATATCGGTAATGATTGGCTGACTAGAGTTTGACATTACTGTCGTGCGACGGTGGTGATCAGTTGATCCCCTTAGGTCATACCTATAGGGAAATACTCTTAATTGATTATTTAATTAATCGTATACCGATACGAGTTAATTAAATTGCTTAAAATTGACGGATGATTTTGTGAGTATAATTTACGTATCAAATTGAAATGTAATTAAATGAGATACGGTCTGAGTAATCGAATTGTATCATTACTCGGATGAAATTATTGTTTAAAGAAACAATTAAATTTGAATGAATTATTATAAATACGATTTATAAATTGGTGAAATATTTTGGTACAAGTAATTACGAATTACTAGTCGATTTTGTAAATGACATATTTTATGAGTATGTTGATTTTTAATATGATAAAAATACATTGCATCGTAACATGTCATGTAACATGTTACATGTGACAAATTTGACAAATGACAAAATAAAATGGATTCTCCATTTTACACTTAAAACTGAAATATGGGTGTGTGTTTAGTAAATATTGTGTTATTTATTTTTAAATAAAAACACAATCATGACACTAGGTAGTAGGCTTGCATGTCTAGTCTCTTGTGAAGAGCAAAAACAAAAGGCATTGGGCATACTACCCAATGCCCCTTTTTCGGCCACCAACAAGAAAGAGAGGAAAGCTCTTCTCTTTTATATCATTCATTCCTCCCATCTTATTTTTTTTCTAGTGTAAGAAAATCCTTGAAAACTCTCTACAATTTATGATAATTCTAGAGAAATAAAATCTCACAAAAACATCACCTCTTGACCGAAATTTTCAAGAGCCAAAATACAATTTATTTTGTGTCATTTTTATGAGAAAACTAATATTATTACTAGATCTAAATAGTATTGGTTTATTAAGATGTATTCCTTGGGTATATGCTTTTGGGAGGGATTCTACACTTGAATCCTTGTTCTTCCATTTGGAAAGCTCAAGAACAAGAGAGAAAGGTGATCTCTCTTGTGCCCATTAAATCGAAATCATCAATGTAAGGATATGATTTCTTCTCTTTTATTATATTGTTTGCATGCATAAAATCCATATTTAATTTTATGACAAATTAATTTTGACATATAAGAGTATGTTAGTATGTATATGAATCTACATTTCCTTCTATTGGTATCAGAGCCACGGTTGTTTGCATGCAAATCGGTTAAAAGTTTTTCCGAGTTATAAGAATAACAAATAAAACTTGTAAAATTTGTGTTATTATGAGATATCACGAAATCAATCAATGCATGTTAATATTTCTGGTCCTAAAATGTTTTAGGATATTTTGGTTAATTTTTCGGATTTTTATTGTTCATAATTTACAATAATGGCATTTAAATGTGATTTTATGAGTAAAAATGTCATTTTTGGTCTAAAATTAGCTATACTTCGAATTTTTACTTGGTTTTTGGATATGTTCTCACATATAATATTTTGAGATAACCTGTAAATTTTCACATTTTTTGGACTTGTTATGCTCGAAAAATGAATTTTTCATTATTAAATTCGGATTTAGGTGAAAAATAGGTTAATATGAGTTAAATTTCGAATCTGGTCATAGAAAATTAATATGTTGTCACATGAAATTTTACAAGATGTGTGTAAAATAATTGGCTATAAAGAAGTCTTTTTGCATGATTTATGGATTTTTGAAGAAAAATAGCATAAATAGTGACATTATTAGTGGAAAATTAATAAAACATAATCTATGACTTAGGAAAAACGTCTAATGTTGCATTTTATTATCTTTTTCAGATCTAAAATTGAAAAGTTAATGAAAATAATTTTTCCATGTTTTTATGATTATTTTATTAAAAATCGATAAACCGCAACATTGTTTTTCCGGAAAAATTTCGAAATTTTTAACCTAAGATTTTGAACATTATGAGTGTCATGGAAATTTTCCAGAATATTCATGAGTTTAAATTTCAAATTTTGAATTTATTTGAAATTTTGTGATTTATTTGAAGTTTAATAGCTTATTTTTGTAATTTTGGACCATTTATGAACAATTTTATAAAATATGGGTTAATTATGGTCAAATTATTAGTGAAGACTAAATTTTGAGTCCTAAGAGGTTAGGGTAATTAACTTATGCATAAATATGAGTTTATGTATTTTTGTGATTATAAAATGTTGAAATCACGCAAACAAAAAAAAACCGAGTAATATACGATATTGGCTAATTAAAGGCGATTTAGCATAAAATTGGGCATGTTCATACATATCATAATGCTGTATTTTCTTTATGATTGTCATAATTTTTAATTTATGTAATTTTGAATTATGTAATTTTACTTAGTATGGCCTTAGTTTTTAATTGGTATTTCCCGAAATGTATGGGAATATCGATTCGGTTGTAATTTTTATTGTGATCTCGTATCACCGTTTTGTAATTTAATAGATTTATTTTATTTTAGTTACAAATGTATAATAGGAAATTATGTAATTTGTTATGTAATTTTATTCATTCCGGAGTTCCCAAAGACGGATTTCTTCAAGAATGACGATACATAAAGACGTTGTTACCTCGAGATGCGTGAAACAACCGAAGTTCAAGGGACCAATGGAGTTGGTTTCCGAATATGTAATAGTTAAATAGTTTTTCTATTTTAGGAAAGGCCATACTAGGATTTATTTATTTTTATGCTTGCATTTTATTTTATGTCACATGCATCGCTAAATCGCCATAACTAAACATGCATCCTTATTTCATCAAGTTTATCGACCGTGTCAATTCGAATTATCGTAGTTCACCGCTTTAGTTCACTTAAAACGTGATAGATAATAAATTGACATGACCTCTCGCTAAAACAATTAATTGAGACATAGCCTTACCAAATAGTAGAAACCATGAAAACCTATTTCGCGAGGGAGTGCACTCGGCTACCCCGGGGTACAAACCTTGTTACGTAGGGGAAGTGGGTGATAAATGTTAATCCACCGAATTCATGTTGATGAGGGTTTCATCGGCTACCCCGTGCCTAAGTTAATGTGGGTTTGGATAATGGACACATTTATTCGAAATTTGGATTGAACTCAACAAAAGTAATTGATAAGGGTTTCATCGGCTACCCCGTGCCCTTGTTGATGTGTTTTGGGCTATAGATAAATATTAGAGTAATTTTATCGACCGAGAGTTCTAAAAGTAGAATCGATTAAAGAGTTAATCCACCGAGTTATATTGATAAGGGTTTCATCGGCTACCCCGTGCCCAAGTTAATATGAATTTGGATCTTGGAATCATTTATCATAGTTGGGTAGAGGTCACTATGTAAATGCTATACTTGTTTACAAGTATTAATATAACGATGAATGTTTTGTTTTCCACTATTCCGTTATCATATTGTTCTATTTCTTTACCACAATTCATATACGATATCATTTCGATTTTGATTCAAATCTCCATTAAAACATCGTAACTAAAGACAAAATATGAATTTTCTTCTAAAGACCTCGTATGAACCATTGCTAAGGATCTCTTGTAAAGAGTATAGATTAAAGTTATTCATTATCAAACAGATTTTTGATTCTTGACTAACACTTCTACTTACAATGGATTGTTTTTCATATACTTAAGTGAATTAAGTACTTTGAAGCGATAAATTTTTTTTTTTTTTTTGGTAATTAGTTTTGTCAGAATTCGTAATTGACCAAAATAACGCAACCACTTCAATGAAAGTTTTAAGACTAAAACGAACAAATGAAGAGTAATCTTCATGAATTCAATTTTGCTTCTCAAAGCAAAGACTCATTGAAATGAGTGGGAGCATTCTCTTAAACCGTTAAGATGAGGACGAGGTTAAAGAAGTAAAATTAGTATGGAATTGATACAAGGTTATGTTAAAGGTAAAGTTGTTGAGAATGACGATACTAAACCTATCAATCCCGACCGATAAAGTTTCCATTGTCTTAAATGTTGGACACGAAAAAGGAAACTACCCCAAATTATTGAAGAATCAACAAGTTAGTTGTGGGACATCTAATGGGACCTTCTTCTTTAAATGTTTATTTGATTAAACATAAATTTTTGCTAGTACCACTTCGTCAATATTAGAAACCAGTGGAGGTTTTCATCATTGTACTTGATACATAGGATGATTAGAATATGACGACTAGCAACAATAATGTCGAGAGATAGAGTAATTGTGTACTCAATCTAGTTTTTGGATTTAAAGTTGTACTTAATTGTGACTATTAAGTGCATAAACTCTAAATAAGAATATTAACTTGTTAAGATACAAAAGAGGTTTCATTTTTGTGACCCTTTACACCACGATTTGATATATGGCTAGCCCATTATCAAGGTGATAATATTCTAAACCAAACTAGAACGATATATCATGAAGATGATGCAAGACTCCAATTGGTAACCCAAGATTAAACCTTAAATTTTGGAATGATGAACGCAAAGAGTTATCAAGTACTCTTGAAACCATTAGATTGTTAATGGTATATGCGTATCTTGTATTCAAAGCAAGATGTCTCGTGCCTTTTGGTTGAAAAGGAGATCGAGGTAGTAAATCATTGATCCATAATAGGTTGATCATTTTCTTTTACCAACGATTTAAGTTGATGCTAATGTGTTCACTTAATAAGGTAAATAGAGAAATCTTTGAAAAAGTTTAAAGAGTTCAAGGAATCACGATTTAGTCGTGATGGGATTATCAAAGTCAAGACTTTGACATAAGCCAAAGGAAATGTGATATAGTATCACAAGTTAATCTCTCTTAACACACATTATGGGACAATGTGTGGTTGGATAAGAAATCAAACGCTATTCGATATGGTTTGGACTTCGATCAAGTTACTTTGAGTTACTTGATCCCTTGGGGATTTTATCATTTTGTCTAAATTATGTTCCACTATATCATATGAGATATGAAATGGTAAGGGTACCATATTTGTAAGTTTTCACAAGAAACAAATGCTCATTTTTCCCTTTCTTTTCTCACGAGTACGACGGGTTTGCGACTCGTGAAGCTGTCTTTCTAAAATACAAGTTTATTTTAGAAGACAGAGTGGGAGAAATTATTCAAGAGCCACAAAGAATGCCACAGAGAATGTTATGTCGCACTTGGCTACATGAGACGTTTTGTGTAAAATATTGTTTCTTTAAAACCTAGGAGGTTAAATTCGTCACTTGTTAAAAATGATGAATTCATGCTACTTTTAAGAAAGTAAAGAGCTTATAACTTACAAAAGAAATTGTTTGATTCAAGTTGATTACATCTAGAAAGTAATGAACATATGACTTACATAAGAGTGTTTAAGTCACAACTCAATACAAGGCTTAGAGCCATGAGAATCCGAAATAAAAGGCTTGATTAGTTACAAAGGGTTTTGCACTAATAAAGAGATATTTCAAAGCAAGATTGGTTGCAAAGGGTTTTGCACTAGTTGAAATGCTTAAGTCTATTTGGATCTTCTTAAGGATTGTGTTTCATTATGAGGTTATGAAATACGTAGCAAGTGAATCTAAAACCCGCTTCTTCAATAGAAGGAATGTATTCAATACATATCATGAGTTTAGTAGATTCTTGCAATCCTAAGATAATGTGAAACTTAAGAGAGGGTCTTAAGTAGGACATCAATGAGTTAGAATCAACATTTTGATCATGTGATAAAACATTTCTCGATAAGTTAAGAAGTTGTGTTTATACATGAAGTTTAGTGGGAGTTACGGAAATTTTAATTAGTCCGATATGTGGATGACATATTGATCATTGAGAATGATTTAAGACTTTTGGAGTATTATAATACATCTGGAATATCCGGATTTATGAAGATAAATCCACATGATATTAGCGTCAAGAAGAAGTCTTATGTTGATAAGATTCATGACTAGTTCAATTAAATTGAACATATTTGATTGATTCCATTTGCTTCATTGCCGGATCAATTAAATGAGTAATGATGTATAACACTTCATATACTTTGAGTATGATGAATTGTTTTCAAAAATCGAATTTAAGTAATCTTTACCAAGTAAGCTATAAAGATTACCCTTAAGTGCTTGCAGAAGCATTAAGGAAGTAAAGCAAAGTGTTTATGATGCAATGTTGTGTAAGGGTGTTACACAAGTGACAATTGACAATTGAGATTGCGCATGGTTTCCGACAAAACTATAATCAAAACACATTAGGATGGTTAAGATACCATTGTGGAAATGTTAATTAAGAAGTAGATTTTCTAGAATCGTTCTAGGCAATAAAGAACAATGAGTGATATTTATAACGGAAATTGAGTACACTTGTGATCATGAGATGTGCAAGAAGGATGAGTCCCGCACACTGTGAAAACAGTGGGAGCTATTCTTAGGCTAGAGGGCCTATGTCTTGATTGGATCTCGACACGTACTCAGAAAGTTTTGTAATGCAAATGTATACATTACAAAAGGAAAACGAGTATGTAGTGAGGTTGAGTAAGGTACAAGAAATTGATAAAGCCTACTAACCAAAGCCTTCTCAAAGGATAAACATGATGAGTCATGTCATTTCAATTGAATTGAAATGAACAACTACGTACAAGATCAAATTAGATTATAGAACATGAAATAGTAATCAGGCATTGACTATTCATGTGTGATAATCGCATTTGTCGTTCGAGTTTTATTTTAAAACTCTTTTATTATACTTTGTTACATCCAAACGGGTTGTGGAGACAATTGAACCCCGTTAAAGTGAACACGGATTAACATTGTATTTGCCCATAGTTACTTGTATGAGGTGACGTCTCGAAGTGACTAGAGTGTGATGCGATTGATGGCAAGTTCAAGTGTGATAGAGTCATATGAGATGACTAGTCGATCACATAGGCGGCAGATCTGTTAGGAACGTTTTGTCGGGCCTTATGACCGCTTATAGAGTTCTGGCAAATTTATATAGCCTGGTCGTGGCGAGAGCTAATATATTATTCTAATGAGTCGATTCTTTTGACTAAAGACTATTCACCTAAGATGGCACAGTTTCAGATTAACTTTGATTTGTGTTACTACGACCTTCGTAAATGGGGTCAAATGGGCATATTTTGGGTTATGATGGCTGTGGATAGTCGAAGGGAATGAGTGCGATAGGAATTGTCCATCCCCTTGTCAGGGTTAAAACAATATCTCAGGGCCACTCGAGGAGTAATGAACTGGAAATGCGTGGCCACGCTCGGAAGGTATCTATGATAGATAAATCCGGTCAATCAGTTATTCTCCAGATCGAGGAAACCACTCTCGATATGATCACTTGCAAGTACGACCTGAAAGACACCTTGCATTGAGTGGGAGATAGTAATAGGACAAGAGAATTGGTGACGCACACTTGTCGAGGACAAGTGGGAGATTGTTGGGAAATGTGTCCTCAACAATAGTGCGATCACATGATTTAAATATCATTATTAAATCTCATTTTAAGAATACATGTGGGATGTAATATTTTACAAGTCAACTGGTCCACACATATCGGTAATGATTGGCTGACTAGAGTTTGACATTACTGTCGTGCGACGGTGGTGATCAGTTGATCCCCTTAGGTCATACCTATAGGGAAATACTCTTAATTGATTATTTAATTAATCGTATACCGATACCAGTTAATTAAATTGCTTAAAATTGACGGATGATTTTGTGAGTATAATTTACGTATCAAATTGAAATGTAATTAAATGAGATACGGTCTGAGTAATCGAATTGTATCATTACTCGGATGAAATTATTGTTTAAAGAAACAATTAAATTTGAATGAATTATTATAAATACGATTTATAAATTGGTGAAATATTTTGGTACAAGTAATTACGAATTACTAGTCGATTTTGTAAATGACATATTTTATGAGTATGTTGATTTTTAATATGATAAAAATACATTGCATCGTAACATGTCATGTAACATGTTACATGTGACAAATTTGACAAATGACAAAATAAAATGGATTCTCCATTTTACACTTAAAACCGAAATATGGGTGTGTGTTTAGTAAATATTGTGTTATTTATTTTTAAATAAAAACACAATCATGACACTAGGTAGTAGGCTTGCATGCCTAGTCTCTTGTGAAGAGCAAAAACAAAAGGCATTGGGCATACTACCCAATGCCCCTTTTTCGGCCACCAACAAGAAAGAGAGGAAAGCTCTTCTCTTTTATATCATTCATTCCTCCCATCTTATTTTTTTCTAGTGTAAGAAAATCCTTGAAAACTCTCTACAATTTATGATAATTCTAGAGAAATAAAATCTCACAAAAACATCACCTCTTGACCGAAATTTTCAAGAGCCAAAATACAATTTATTTTGTGTCATTTTTATGAGAAAACTAATATTATTACTAGATCTAAATAGTATTGGTTTATTAAGATGTATTCCTTGGGTATATGCTTTTGGGAGGGATTCTACACTTGAATCCTTGTTCTTCCATTTGGAAAGCTCAAGAACAAGAGAGAAAGGTGATCTCTCTTGTGCCCATTAAATCGAAATCATCAATGTAAGGATATGATTTCTTCTCTTTTATTATATTGTTTGCATGCATAAAATCCATATTTAATTTTATGACAAATTAATTTTGACATATAAGAGTATGTTAGTATGTATATGAATCTACATTTCCTTCATGGACAAGGCGAAAGTCAAAGTATACCCCAGGTCCCTCTCGACCTGAGGATTCTGCGGGTCGTTTATAGTCCATTAGACTTGCGTATATAAGCTCGCCAGCCATAAGAAGAGATCATACCTGAAACTTCGTTGGGGATTGACTCTTGCTTCTGCTGTGTCAAATTACCATCGTTGGTCATCGACCCCTAAATTGCATATATGGTGGGTTGAGCCTTATCCTTAGGCGCCTACGTATCCGTTTCTGACGGAATCAAACCCGCGTCGTAGTTCGGCAACTGTTGACACATGCCCAAAGTTTATCATCTGTTGGCGTTTGTCCAAAATTCATCATCTGCTGACATTTGCCCAAAATTTATCATCTGCTGGCAGTTGTCCTAAATGGGACGGGACTTTCCAAGGAGGTTGCCGCCGCTTTCATCATTTGCTTTCAGCTACGGAATTCTTCCATTTCATACTCTTGTATTGAATTGAATTCTGAGTGGATGTCATCCATTTCATCTTGATAATGGTCTCTGAAGCCAACGGCCAGAGCCCCGATTTGCAATGGCTCTAAAGTCGAAGACTTTAGAGCCCCCAGTTGAAGCATATCCTGCTATATTTGAAACACAAAAACGTACTAGCAATAATCATCACATAAGCACATTTGGATCATCGATCTTAAAATTGGATTATTTGAAATATTGGGTCATCGACCCGAAAATTGAATTTGAAAATTTTGAATAATTGGGCCATCGACCCGAAGTTTAAATTTGACATCACTTGGTATGTTGGGTCATCGACCCGAAATTTGAGTTTGAAAGAATGGGTCATCGACCCGAAATTTGAACATGTTCAAAATTTTGAATAATTGGGCTATCGACCCAAATTTTGAATTTGAAATGAATCATTTGGATGTTGGGTCGTCGACCCAAAATTTGATTTTGAACTTTGAGTTTTTGAAATTTCGGAATTCTGAAATCTTTGGCATTTTGAAATCGAATCTTGACGGGTGAGCAGGAAATACGACTCAGACACTCTGTATGACCCGTAAACAACGTGGGCGTAGCCCGCTACCGTAAAACAAAAAGGAAAATAAAACCGTAAGTATGCACGGGTTTTAATTCAATTATTGACTTGTTGGGGGTAGAAATGTAAATTGGCCATTCTGACGCCAAAAGATGACAAACAGGAATCACAAGGTCGTCGGACTGGGGACGGAGATATCGTTGTCATGGGCGTGCTCCCGAGGGCACATGGGAATCAAGATCACTTGGCATTGACAAGGTGGATTAAACTCACAGAGCAACAACGTTGGCTTCGCCCAGACACTAAACACAGACTGATGTTATGAGAACACTTAGACATCACACATCACTCTTGTTGGGAACATTCTGTCACTCTTCTCCTCGCCTCCTTTCTTTTCAGCGAGTTTCATCATTTCTTGCCACCGCCTTCTTTCTTTTCAGCGGGCTTTTACTATTTTTTGTCCACGCCTTCTTTCTTTTCAGCGGGATTTTCATATTTTCTGTTCCCAACACAAACCCACATCTATGTGACTCAGCATCTTTGCCTAAACCGTTCGATAAAGCTCATTCCGAGACTTGACACTACTCATCTGAACCTATATCCTTATCCTAGCCTACATCGAGTGCTAAGACCGACTCAAACAAAGGTGGCTTCATTTGGACTTGGTTAAGACCCGTAAGAAACCGACAAGATGACAACCTGGTTGATGAGTGGATTGAATCCCTTATTCTGAAGGACTGCCTACGTATTCGCGTGGAGCGAAATCAAATCCGACGTAGTTCGATCATGGTGCATAAACATGGCATATTGATTGTGTGTACACACTCAAAGGTTTCACCTAAGGTATCATGTCGTATCCCATTCTAGCCTGTAAGGTACCGTTGTATCCCGTGTCTAGGGTTGGTACAAAAGGTTGTGGTTCTTTAGGATGTGGAGCTTGGTAAAAATAGGTTCGCAAGGTAAACCATCATTCTGAAGGTTCGTTTTGTGGTGCTAAGGCCAAGGGCTATGGCTTATAATGTGGTTGGAAATGGGTGTCTCGGGTTTGATGAACCACGAGTGCAAATGGGTTGAAAAAATGATGTGGGTTCAGATCTCCATATCTGGACCCTAAAGGCTGGGTGTAACAGCACAAGCGGAATGATTCTCAAAATTCCTGACTATCCCCTTGTAACCGTCTTAGGAAGGACTTAGAGGGTAAAGAGGTCACTACTTACGCATTTGGGCTTCGCCCATTGAACCTCAACTATGGGTACTTGACTTGACTTCTGGCTTCCGTAACTTCGACATCCAACCAAAAACACTCTGCAATAACTTCAACATTTTTTTTCTTTTTTTCTTTTTCTTTCATCTTTTTTTTCATTTTTCTTTTTTTTTCATTTTTTTTCATTTTTCCAATTTTTCTCTTTTTCTCATTTTTCATTCTTTTTCATCTTTTTTTCTCTCTCTTTGAAAATGATCTTCTATTCATTCTCTTAGTCATAAATGGATACACCTTGAAAACTGGGCTTCGCCAACTAATTTGGGTAGGAACTAACAATTCCTTGTTAGAAGGGGTTGATATCTTCTCTCTTCGAGATGGGATGATTTTGTTGGGGAAAAGGCTTGCCTTCCATCATCGATAGGGGAAACAAGGAGCTAGTCCGGGTTTGTCATAGAATCATCTAAAAGCTTGTCATAAACATTGGTTCAGATGGAGGTTTTCTACCACCAGACGTGGAATAGGTAAAGGAATCAAACACGGAATCTTATTGTACCTTACGTTTTGAAATGGGACATATTTCTACCCCAGGGATGCCTTTGAGTGTGTTGTGCATTTTATCATGCTTTCAGAATGATTGAGGATTGGAAACAAGACAAATTTGGAAATGAAACTGGAACTTTTTATTGGAAAGACAAATGCTTGACAGACTCGAAGGAACGATTCCTAGGACACACCCTAGGTCATCGTGGAACAAATGACTCAACTTCAAGAAAAGAAAGTCCTAGACTCGACTCGACTAAGATAAGAAAACAGATCCCGACTCATAATTTTCAAATCTGGTCTTGAGCTTTCTCTTGTTCAGCTGTCAGCTTAGATGCTCGGCTCTTCTCCTTGATCCCTTTGATGGTCGACCTCCATCCCAAGGTAGTCCTCCGAGGATCTACGCCAGTGATGAAGGTTGGTGAATCGAATTGTCCTTTATTAACTTCGTTAACGAGAGGAGTACATTCTAGAGCAAGACTCCCGACTTGAATTTCATTCTTCGGGTTTGGCAAGAATGCAAAGCAATCCACAAATATTTTCCCAATAAACACCCCTTTCAAGTGACATGGGCGGATAAGATGGGAATAATCGACATTGTCTTCGACAGAAACAAAGTTGGTGTGATCGCCAAATGGATTGGTGATGTTATTGGGTTTAACAGTTGGGATCGGGAGTGTTCCATTCTCGATCATGTCTTGAATTTTGTGCTTCAGTCGATAGCACCTTTCAGTATCATGGCCTTTCCCTTGATGAAAGGCACAGTATGCATTTGGTTTATACCATTTACCTTGTTGATCAGCGGGAGGGTCCGGAGTTGGACCAATAGGCTTCAGCTTTCCTTGGGCTATGAGCCTTTGGAGAGCGTATGTATAAGTGCATCCGATATCGGTGAATGCCCTAGGTGTTTGGCGCTGCGGCTTCTTCGATTGCCCTTCTAAGAGATTGATGGCTTCATCAATATGGGTCGTTGCTGGGGCCTTGCCCTTAGACGATGAGGCCCCTTGGTACCCTTTCGGCTTTTCCTGCCACCGCCCTTATGACATCATCTTCTACCTTTATCCCGATTCTTATCAATTCTTTGAAAGAGCCAAAATTCTGGTATTTCAGAGCATTGCGGTAAATAGGTCGTAGATTCTTTACGAACTTATCTACCATTTCAACTTCGTCAGGCTTCTTGGCTAATTTCACGCTTTCAGCGCGCCATCTTGCAAGGAATTCAGTAAAGCCCTCTTTTTCCTTCTGTGTCATTACTTCCAAAGTCCTTATGTTGGTTTGAATCTCAACATTGTCAGCATAGTGCTTACAGAACTCCACCGTAATATCTTCGAAAGTGGGGAAGTTCTTAAGGTCAAGATTATAGAACCATGCCTTCGGGTGTTCATCCAGAGATTGAGCAAAAATTTCAGAGAGCATGTCAGCAGGCACTCCCTTCAATGCTAAGTACCCCTTATAGGCCTTAACATGGTGGACTGGATCTTCTGTGCCCTTAAACTTTGGGATATCAGTGAGTACCATGTTTGTGGGCAACTTATCCTGAACTGGGGCATAGGCCCTAGCATTTTCGTAGTGGATGTTCTTCCCCTGGGAGAGCCTCAGACGGTCTTCAATGAATTTGAACCGTTTCTCCAGATCAGTCAGAGGTGGGGTAGATGAAGAGGAATCTTCACCCAGCTTAGATTCGATTGCATCCATTCGGGTCATCATGAGGTTCACGGCCTCGTAAAGCTTGTTAACAAAGATCTTCCATTGCTTGACGTCGGGTTTTTGGCGGCCTTTCTACAAGAAAACCCCGTACTGAGTTAATATTTAAAGTAAGAGCCCCTGCACACTTAGGGACACGACCCCAACTTGACTCAAACAAAGACTCGACTTGAGATTGACTAACCAGAGGTTCGACTCACGGTTGGATCTAGACCTTGGTTCATTTTAGACTCGACAAAACGACATGACTCAAACTGTCATAAATCGGTTATAAACCGGACTCGGTGTGGCCAAACCCGTGATTGGACTAACATAGCCCATAGGTTCGGGTGAAATGCCCTAAATGGCCTAGCTTGGGCGTTTTTGTGGACTATCCTAGACCAAATGGTCGACCCACATGACTCAAAGCCCAAGAGGTGAGCTTGGGTGACCCAACAGGGTCGTGTTCTAGACTCTTAGAACGAAACACACCCGGCCTAACACGGCCATGACCTGGACACGACTTGACGCATTTCATGCTTGGTTGAGGTTCGAGAGGCATTTTGGATTGGTTTTGAAAAAAACGAAAGATTGATTCGAAAATGAGATTTGAAATGGGCAGCATGCCGGCTATAAAAGCTCATTTTGGGCCGAAAATTCTAGTCCTATTTGGGCAGCATTCCGCGTTTTTAAAACCATGCTATTTTGAAAGTAAGTTGTTCAAAAGTTCGGTTTTGAAAAGGACATGGGAAATTTCGAAAAGACTCGGGAAAACAATTTGCACATTGTCATTCTCATGTTATAAGGATGTATGCTCCTAGACATCTCTAAGTCTCGGCAAGTCTTCTACAAGAAGGTCTATGCCCTCCATCCTTTTGCGGTCTTATAGAGCAAGGTGTCTTAAGGTAGAGTACCTAGAAGATCGTCCCCACCATCAAGAACCACGCGAGGTGAAGTGGAAGCGAGCAATGTGCAGCTTCCTAGCATAGTGGGATGTCGCCCCCCACGCATCACGAAGAAACGCTGGGACGGCCCGGGCAAGTCCTTAAGGGTTTATGCATGAATCGTAGCACTATGAGTAATGTTTTACTTTCCAACACTTTCTTTTCAAGTTTCACCTCGGAGGAAAAGACCCTAGAAACAAAGTGTAACTAGTCCTCTTTTCCCCAGCGGAGTCGCCAAACTGTGGACAAGGCCCTCGGGAACTGCGTCCGCGGGATCCACACTAGGCATAATCGACTCGAGGTTCTTTCGAATCGAATTAAGACAAATTAGAGTCGCCACCAAGTTTTTTTGGGAACTTGGAACCGTTCAAGTCAACTTTACACCTTTCATCGAAAAGCATAAAGCCAATCGACTATGAGTGATTAAAGATAAAGACTTGTACCCTATATCACTCGATTTGAATGACTCTCGTAATCCAATGGTATTTAGACGGATCCACAAACCATAGATCTTGAGTAAGGGGTGAGGGTACGTGTTAGGAAGCCCATAAGGACACCTAACCCCGCCCGTCGATAACGGCCTCTACTAAGTCAAGTGTCGGAGTTCAAACAAGGTCATAGCTACTACGATATATGATATGCAAACATCGTTTTAAACCCTAACATGTGACAACAATTTCTATGTCGTTTTAGATGCAACTAAACTAACTTTGTCAAAGTTGTAATTTAGCATGTGGGTTGATTAATCTAACAACATACAAAGCAAAGCAAACAAGGCTTGATGGGAATGGGGGAGCCATTGGGATCTATCCTATTACAACCCAGGCATTTCATGCCGACACAACGAGAAATAAATTACAACTCAATCTAATTACAACAACTATCGTAATTACTTTGACTCGGATTACAATACAAACTAACAAAATACAACTTAAACTATTAAGTCTTAATAAACGAAACAAATGTAAACAAAAAAAGCTAAAGCTAAGTTAGACTAATTAAAGATGTTAGCCGAATTATTAGTTAATAAACAAATTAGATTAGAATTAAACTAATTAAATTAAAATAAATAAGTACAAAGGCTTGAAATAAATTAGGTACAACTTATTAATTAAATTGAACCTAACTTATTAAAATTATTCACCAATCCATATTTATTAAAATAGGATTAGTAAACAATTAAAGAAACAAAAGAAGAAAAGAAACTACAACTGGCAGACCCGTGCAGTGCACGGATCAGAAGTCAGACAGACCCGTGCAAGGCACGGTTTTTGTAGAAAAGCAAAGTTAATTATGTTTTAATTACGAAATCAGTAAAATAAATTACGAAAAAATTCATTAAATTAAATTTACAGATTTTGAACCATAAAAGATAATTAAAACGACTTTTAAAAAATTAGAAATAAATAAAACAAATTAAAGGTTAATTAATTACAAATTGAATTAAATAAATACGAACTAGGTTAGGTACAATTCTAAATCGCCAACGAGTGCAAATGGAAAGGTGTTAAGCACGCACTTCCATGCTAGCGAGAAAATTAGTGAAAGGGAAGATGAATTCAATTAAGTTACAGAATTGTTAATCGGTTTTTAAAGCTATGTCGATGTACCCTAATGTGTCTAATTAGGTTATTAAATTGATCTAGTGTCATCTAAACGAGTTGTGTGTTAACAATCAGAGGTCGTATTAACATGTGAATGGTCCTAAGGTGGGTCGAATCACGCGAAACAAACAAAGGGTCAAAAGCGAGGAGCGAAGTTAGAAATTCGTTTTATTAATACCCTACCTTGAACACGAGGATATGTAAATGAGACGGGGGTGTACGACCGACTGATGTAGCGGTTTCTTTTCCCATCTCAAGTCAACGCGGGTGTTCATGGTGGTACTTTAACTCATACTCGGACTAAACTAGTTTCATAGTTAATTTAAACGATAAATAAAAAGCGATAAACAAACAAAACAAACTATAAAAGAACAAACATAAAAAACGAAATAAAAAAGGAGAAAGAGGAGGATTTGATGCACCCTCAACCTACATGTATCGTTGACACCGTCTTGGGTCGTAATCGATGGTAGATTTTATCTCGAGAGGCCGTCGTCGACGAAGAAACAAAGCAAACACGCGTTTTTGGCAAATCTGGACAGCAACTTTCAAACGATGATTTCTCCCTCGTTTCACGATGAAAATTCGATTTAAAAGATGTTTTGAAAACTAGAAAGAGAGGAGAACAGAGATCTTAAAGCAACCTCTGCTCGTTTTGGGTTATTGGGCACGAAAAACGAGCACAAACAGAACTGGACAGACAAGAACAAACCGCGAAAACAGAGTGTATAACACTCTGTTTTTCGAGGGATTTCGTGTGCTCTCAAGGGCAATTTGGCTCGTAAATCTTTGTCTAATGTGTAGATGGATGTTATGTGGTTAATTAGGAACAAGAAAATCGAGTTTTGATGGAGGTTTGAGGGAGGAACGAATTGTTTTTCGAGGAGGACACACAAACAGTTTCAGTTTGTATGTCGGTTTTGTGGAGGGTTTTTGAGAGGCAATTAGGGTTCGTTTCTGAGGTTTTAAGCTTGTGAGTGAAGGTAGGATGTATGGAGAACTTAGAGCCATGAATGTATGGTGAAGGGTGGGTATTTATAAGAGTTAAAGTAGGGTAAAAGAGGGGGAGAGGCAGTCGGGCTTGCTGAGCATAGCTGCTGTCCAGCAGCTTTTGGGGGTTTTCTAGGGTTCGTTTGGGGGTTTTTCTTGGTGATTAAGGTAAGGTAATATGGGTAGGATATTAGGGTATGGGTTAGGATTAATGGGCACGGGTTTTGGTGGTGTTTGGAGCGGGTTTTGGGCTCGGGATTTGAGCTGCAAAACAGGGGGGCTGCTTCGTGTATATGCGGGCTGTTTGGGGGGTGTTTGGGATGGAATTTGGGCCGTGGTTATGGGGGTTCGAACTGGGTTGTATGGGTAGTGGTCTAGGTTGGTTAGTGTACTCGAGATTCGTGCCAATTCGTAAAGAAAACGGGCTCAAAAACCGAGCTAAAATCGAGCTCAAAAACATGCTTTTAAAACGAGTTTTCTTCGCTTTTAAAATCGATTTTTCAAATCAATTAATAAATGATTTTTCAAATCAAATATACTCATAAAATGATTTTTCAAATCAAATATTTATTTTATTTTCAATAAAATAAACTTGAGAAAATAAATTCAAAATAAAATAAAATAAATTGAAATCACCTTAAAAAAGACTTTAATTTAAATATCATTTAAATTAAAATACTCCGTCGACAACGCTCATTCTACATCGTAAAACGAACCCAAATAATGACAGTGACAACTAAATAAATACATGTGTCCTATCATCATCGGGTGTTTGTCGGGTTCTCTATAAATTCCAATATCGACGGATATGGGTATCTACACTCCTCCAAACATCGTTGTTTCTGATTCCCTAGATCCTGAAGATTTAGGGACTCAAGTCTTGGAGACGGAGTTCGATGATGGTAATTTATGCTTGGGTAAGTCCCTTGAGAACGACGACCGTCCTAAATCACCTGACATCCCACCGATGATGATTTGGGTTGTAAATCTGGTGCCCCTGACGACCGTCCTAAGTCTGAATCACCGTGCACCAAATATGCGAATGCTTATTTGAAGAGGATGGCTGCTAAACGTCCGAAAACACCTGTGAAAAAACCTCTGCAAGTTGAATATCTGGAGGATCATTCTCCATCACCAAGTTCAAAGAGATTCAAGGCTTATTGCGAGAGATTCAATGCTAAACATTAATTAATCAAACTCGTTGGTATAATCCCTAAATGTTAGTCTTTTTATAATTTATTTATTTCTAATTTCAACAATTAATATGCTTGGATTTCGTGCTGTTAGGAATTAGGATTAATGTTGGGTGAATTTTTTTCTGTTAGGATTAATTGTTTCTGTTAAGGATGAATTTTTTCTGTTAGGATTCAAGGCTTATTGTGTTTGTTGAAATATTTGGTTTACTGTTTGTTTTTATTTCTAAGGATTCAATGCATATTGTGATGAATTTTTTCTGTTAGGATTCAAGGCTTATTGTGTTGGTTGAAATATTTGGTCTACTGTTTTGTTTTTATTTCTAAGGATTCAAGGCTTATTGTGATGAATTTTTTCTGTTAGGATTCAAGGTTTATTGTGTTGGTTGAAATATTTGGGTTAATTGTCATGAACCTCGATGAAGGTCCTTCCTGGACTGAGAGGGTCTCATCACTGTTAGTGTTACTGTCATTGTTGCTCTGTGATGAACTTGCCTTAATGGTATGAGAGCTTTAGGTATGCTCATTGGATATCAATGAAAGAAATTTGGAGTCTAGTTAAGTGGCCAATAATGTTTAGTTGTTAAGCCACCACATTATGTATGAATGAATGGGTGTGTGTGTCTAACCATTGAAATAGGAGTACTTTGAGAGCTCAATGATAGCTCTACCTTCATGGTTTGAGGGCTGATTTAGTACTCTTGTTGAATGGAGATGACATGGTCTACCTTCATTGTTTCTGTGTAGGAGGCTTTACAACTTCAGACAACTTAATGATGAGGCCACATTGTCCTGAGAGTTATTTAAACCAGACAAGCTCTATGATGATTATACCTTAATGGTTTGAGAGCTCACTACTACAAATCCCTCTAAATATTGACACATCCTGATCTACGCTTCAATAGAGCGTCGAGGTCTTTTATTGGGCAGCTACTTGGTATTGGGCTTCTTAGCGCTTAAAAAGGCTATAATCATAATACAATCTTTCCAAACCCTAATAGACAGACATAAACCGCCAACCACCCTTACTCACATCCACCTCTTCTTCTTCTCTCTTTCTCTCAAACAAATTAATCTTCTAAAGAATTTAAAAGGAACGTTCGAGATTCTCATATGTCCATGGATTATGCAATTTCAGGTTCATTTCTCCATCTCTTTGCGCTATGATTCCTAGTTTCAAAACTCCTTATCGTCGAAACATCACAAAATTCAATACTACTTTCTGTGATTCTCTCATGTCACTCTAATTTCTTCCTCATCTATTTAATTAGGTAATTTAATTTGGGCGAAGGGATATGCTTTTCTACGAATTAAAATTTGATAGATTTCACATGTATTACCTACCATAAGATCCAAGCTTTTTTGTCTAATAATGTGGGTTCTGTTTTTTTTTTTTTCAATTTCAGCTAAATGAAGTTACAATGGTCCAAATCAAGGGTTGAATCTTGGGTTACACAGGTAATGATACTACAACTATCATTTCTCAACTTACCTCAGATCTGTTGCCTCCTTCCAGCCAAAGTATTTTTCTTTATTTTTTAATTTATTTCTAATTTTTCTCAAGCTACTATTCTAATGAGTGTTTGTCTCGGTTATGATTATATTATTTAACTTATTACCCTGACATGGTCTGTTTGTACAGATTATTAGCAAATGAGTATTATTAATTTTCACATTGATTTGATTTAATCATGTAGGATTTTTGATATAATAGACTTGGGTCTGATGAAGATTGATAAATAGGATTAAATTCTGGAAAAACACTAAAACGAGAAATTTAAGTTTTATAGTAGCATCATTTGTTTGCAGTGCTTGTAGGTTGTATTGCCAGATTTTGAATGAGTCTTTATAATCGTTTTGACTATAGGTGTGAATGTCTATGAAATATTTAATTTTGTGGCATGCTTAATTTTAAACTTTTACTCCAGTAAAATACTTAGGTCTCCAATTGCACCAACTTGTATTTACTCCCTTCGTCCTCGTCATTTGTTTACCTTTTTAATTATTTGTGAAGGGTACTTTAATGAAAGGTAAACAAATGATTGAGACGGAGGGAATAAATAAGTAGTATATATCATGAGTATGTTTTCTTACAATGCAATCGATTAGGATTTGTTAAGTTTGCTGTTTTTATCAGCATGATGGCATGTATTGCATAGTTTGTGCCGATACTTGAAAGTATAATACTGCAAATAAAACGTTTAGCATTTTATCTTGTTAGCTAGGAGATGATGAGATTACTTATGGATACATATAGGAGTAGTGTTTAGTAGTGGTCCATGGTTCTTACCATGCCCTCTGAAATTATTATCATATATGACTAAGATAATGAGTAGTTTTTTTTGGCATGGGTTTGCAGGTGTACTTAGCTAACTTGATTAAATCTTCATAATCACGCCAGCCCATGGACGTCACTCACTTTTCTAAATACCAAGTATAAATTATGTAATCATCTTGACTATTGGTTGTTTTTCTTATTTGCTTATTCTTCCGTTTATTTATAGTTGGTAATTTCAGCTCATATTTATAGTCTATCAAACTTCAGTGCTCTATCATTGAGTATTCTTTAAGTTCTGGTTGTTGGAACTTGATACCAAAGAAGATGGAGATGACCATATTAGTTATAAGCTTACGATTTATGATCTTAATACCACTACTACAAATCCCTTACATAAATGGCATTTTTCTATTGATGCTTTTATAAAGCGTGGACCCATAAATAACCCTCCAATTTTTTTTTGGAAAACCGCCATATCTACAGTGTACCCAATTATTATATACAGTGTACCCAATCCAATGCAGCTGTCACTGTGAAACTAATCCCAACACTATTGTCACATCTAGTTAAGTATTAGAGCTAAATGGAGCATCTGCTTACGGATTGAACTTCGTGTTTTGCAGACGACTACGAGCGGTATAGGAGTGCCATGGGTCAAGTAATTACCGCTGACGCTAGTTCTTCAAGTGATCAGCAGTTGGTAATTTCCCTTAGTAACTACAAGCATTGTTTCATTGGCTCTCTTTAAGCAGTTGGTACTTACAATATTAGCTATTATTGTCCATTTCTTGAACTCACCCAATCTCTAGGAATCAATGTTGAATCACCAGGCCATCTAGTGGTGTCAACTGTCAAGGCTAACAACTGAAGTAGCATTTTTGCCCGTTATAGGTTTCAGATTTGTCATATGGTGAAGATGCGCCTTCATATGTTGATTGAAGCCCCTTTGACATTGCGCCTATATGATTGAAGCTCCTACCACGTTCAAACTACCAAGTGTCCTTGTCTAGCTAGTTACTTAGCATTATTTACGATTTTTTTGGATAGTTTTATGTTGGATTTTACTATCATCCGGACCCCTTTTGGTATTTGATTTTATCGTACTATAAAGTACGAACTAGCTTATATTAGTTTAATTTTCAATGCTAGCAGTATTTGTGACGACGGAGACGATATATGTATCAAACATATGATTATTTATAAAAGTACGTGGGTACGTACGTACTCACTACATCATTCTATATATATATATTGCATTATGTTTTTTCATGATTTAGTAATAGCTAGTAGTACCAATACGTACTTATAGGTCTATTTAAGTAATCTCTACGATTTCATCAGGAAATTAAAATCTAAAAAACCTATAATTTGAAATTATATTGTGACAATAAAGTGTTAATATATAAATAGTTGATGCCTAATGACACATAAAAGCATCAATAGTCATTTGGAGACGCTTAAAAGCGTCAAATTTGTTGACAAAAAAAACCATCAATGGTCACTGACGACGGTTAAAAGCGTCAAATTTGTTAACAATTAAAAGCGTCAATAGTCCATGAAGACGTTTAAAAGCGTCACATATATTGACAATAAAAACCGTCAATAATCACTGAAGACGCTTAAAAGCGACAAATTTGTTGACAATTAAAAGCGTCAATAGTCCATGAAGACGCTAAAAAGCGTCATAATTATTGACTAAAAAAAGCGTCAAAAAATACCGACGGCCCAAAATTTGACGCTTTTATAAAGTGTCGATAAAAAAAAAATTGACGCTTTAAAGCGTCGAAAAACGCCTGAAAAAGCGTCACCAATGCAAGGTATGTGTAGTAGTGGCTATACATGGTTTTTGGTGGAGTTGAATGGAGGAAGTATATGTACGTTTAATTGTCCATTACTTACAAGTATTTAAGCCACCACATGGTCTATTAATGAAAGGGTGTGTGTGCTCAATCATGGTAACTGCAGTATGATAACTCAATGATGATTGTACCTTATTGGTTTGAGAGATTAATTTAGATTTACTTTAATCAATACTGTTTTTGCTTGTTGAGCATGGTCTACCTTCATTTTGTTAAGTGTAGGAGGCTTGAATACTTGGGACAACTCAATGATGAGGGCACACTTAGCCTGAGAGTTAGTCTATGCATTTTGCAACTGAATTTGTCACATTGCATTTCTGTATTCATTTGAAACTGTTTACTGAGCTGAACACTTATCTGTATGCATTTGAAAGTGTATCATTTTTGTATGCATGAAACTGAAAATTTCACATTTCGGTATGCATAAAACTGAACTTAGCATTGCATTTCACATTCCATTACATTTCAAAATGAAGTTTAATTGTCATTTGAAATGGTTTTTTCAAATGAACTTTAAACTTAACATTACATTCAAAAATTAAAGTGAACATTAAACTAACCATTATATTCCATTTAGCTGATCAACTATACCTTCGACATTGTAACCTAGTTCGTTCATAAGATATTCTAACCCTTGTATTTTACCAATACCTTTCAAATAATCAATGCATTCCCTGACCAACTCCACATTGACCTCTAAATTCCTTGGTAACATACCAATAGCAGTAAGATGCCCCTTTTCCAAATGTGGAAGAGAAAAATTGTTATGACCCTTGCATTTCATAATCTCCACCATTACTGCTTGTAATGATAGGAATATATTATTCAGTTTGCTTGGACTATAATCAACAAATGCTTGCATTACCTCATTAACTAAATCATCCACTGTCTTTGCTGCATGTTTTTTTGTAAAGACTTTAAAGCTCTGAAATAACCTAAGTCATTACAGTTGAGGTCTGGTGAGTTGGGTGGCTGAAAAACTAACTCAATGTGAAATCCATCTGAGTTTGCAGCTGCCATTAACTCAGGATCATCATTCTTGATATAAGGCCTCACATTGTCTTGCTGTATGTATATATGTTTGCTTAAACCTTCTGGCCAAACCCTCTTAATTAATGGAATAACTTGCTGTATTAAGCATTCTTTGATGACCACTTTTGTGATAGACTCAATTGGCTTAGTCTCTAAAGTATCCCTTGGCCTATTTCTGCTTGCCCTAGCTGCTGGTACTTGGTTTGTGAATGGAAACATGCCTATTTTACCATCAAATAGACATTCCTCATCAGCTGAATATATTGGTCTGCTGACTGCACACATGAACATCACTTTTGTGATGTACCTCTTTGATTGGCAGCTTCTATATGGCAGCTCCTCCCCCACCACAACATATACTTTCTCGTTGTCATCTGTGATGAAGAACCACTTCTCATCCATATGTATTGTATTGCTCATTTCAGTAAATAAAATTTCAGTGAGTGGCACATTATTGAGATCAAAGAATCCATCAAGAACTTGTTTGACAACTAACGACCTAAGTGAATAAAGTAACCTTTGATCCTTGTGTAAGTAAGTGAGTTTAGGATGTAATGGGCTTGAATGAGGTTTAAGTAAACCTTCTTTCATCAAGGCCATGAATAGACTGTTCTAACTGAAACTCCACAATTTTCTGAAACTCTAATTATGGTATCCCTTAGAGAATGATCCAGTGACTTTATGTGCTCAATAATGTTTGGTAGGATTCTTTTCCTATTTTTGTTGCCTATCCTCCCACTTTTCACATCTAACTTCTCACCTACTAACCTTGGTTTTTTGGCTAGTCTCCATATGTTACATATGCTTCTATCACTCAAAGTTTACCTTGCAGCTACCTCCTGGATGGTACCATGAGAAAGCTAACCATTTTGCGACTTTTCGAGCCAGTAAATGGCGATTTCAGTCCTCTGTTCTTCTGTCATGCACTTAAAGCCCATTGTTGATGTAATTTGATGTTTGTAATTTGATGTTTTTTACTGTAAGAATTTAGGAACTGTAATTTTTTTTTTGTTGAGTTGTTAATGAATGAAAGAAAAATGTAATTTAAGGTAAGGTTTCTTATAAATTATGGTACTGAAGCACTGTTATATTGCTTCTTTCCCTCGGTTTTGGTAAATTGGAGTTGACAGGAAGTGGAGGGAAAAAATAAGAAGGGAAGTCTTGGTGGGGGTTTTGAAACATTGAATTTTTTGGTGGGAAGATTAATGCTTAATCAAAACTCTTATGACCCACACATTATGCATTAATAAAGTAATTTGCACAATTCCGTTTGTACTTCTTTCATTTCTTTATTAACTCTTTAATACTTGTGCAAAGTCAAACATGGTAGAGTGAAGTTGAATGAAGGAAGTATTTATTTTTCCGACGACATCCTACTTCTCGCTTTTTGATTGATTCAAGTTCTGTACTCTGATCTTTATAGTTGGATTGGATGGTTAATTTGGACTCTTACATAGATAAACTGATACAATTGTACACCGTAATGTTTTTAATAGCCAGAGACATAAATTTGATATTTTTTTTGCAATTTTAGTGATAACAATTTATTTGTCGTGACTTTCGGTCTCTATAGTTTATTACTATAATTTTGTAACTATTCTTTTGGTTAATCTATTGATTGTTTTGGTTACTCTATTAATGGGTGAGAGAGATCCATCAATTTATTGAATGTTAAGTAGCGGCAACTACTTATTTGAGTTTTAGAAGCAACTATAGTTTCTTATAATGTTTTCTCTTACGGTGCACGAGAACGAGAAGATTACGATTGATCAATTGCTTATTGGTATGTTCAAAGTACTAATAATATAGTTATGCGTTATCTTATAACCTCTACTCATATATAAGTACTTAGAGTATATACATTAGTGTTACTCTTTGTCTTAAGACTCAAGGGCTCTCATAAATGGCGGGGTTAAGGAAATTGAATGTACATTGTCTTTCTCATTAACTTCTTGAATGAAGATAACCGATGTTGGAATCTTCCACATCAACCTGGTTGTTTGAACCATTACAAATTGCAATTTTCATAAACCTTTATTTTCATCCTTTATTTCCATATAGTATTATCATATAAAATTTCTAACCCTTTGGTAGAGTTGATAGCTTATAAGTTATAACCATATCTACTGAGAGTATCGTTATAACTTGCAGTGCTAATTCACACCGTCAATTTTTTAAGGTTCGTATTTCATCACTTAAAATCCCTATATTGATATTGTGATACTACCTAAAATGCATTTATAAGTTCAATTTTTAAATGTCGATCTTGTATAGAAGGATACAAAAGTTACATATTTAAAGTCTGTGCACGGACATATTAGTATACTACCTTACGTTACATAACTTTATCAATTTGTATTATTATTAGTGTGAAATCCTTTTTTTTTAACAATTCATAGATGATGTTTTAATATGATGCACTTGTGTTCTAACAACCTACCTTCGTTGGTGTTGGACCTCACAATGACCCTAGGGCGAGTCTTTGAAATATAGCTTAGGTTGTCCTATTAGCCTGGGAAAAATTGGCAATAGTTAATTACATACTTATATGAGTGTTTACATTGACAGGAATCTTGATTTAGATTGCATTTATTGGTTTTAGCATCGCTTAAATTGATACATTTTTCGTTTCACAGTGGTTATGGCTGGTTTGTTGAACCCCAAAAGTTCCGGTAAAAATGCTATAATAATATTTGCTTCGCATTGCTCTGAAATAATTAGCCTCTTATGTTCCCCTCCCTTCTCTTATCACATGTTCTCCTGAACTTTATCATATAGTAAGCATATAATGAGTGTTTAGTCTATATCAATCTATTTGATATGCATTCTCTTAAAAATGATATGTTTCATTGTGACTGTCTTTGATGTTTATTGTTCAAAAATTTCAATGTTACTTTTCTTTATGTTAACCCTTAATTATAGCAGATTGTATGTAACTATATGTAATGATGGGTAAGAATTCAAGGCAAGTACATTCAACAACTTATTGAGGAGCACAAATTGTGTAGTGCTAATTGGATGAAGCTCATATAAAAACTTTCTGAAAAAAATCTAATAATTTGATGCTCAAGAGGAATAAAACGAATTCTTGGTGTCTTAGAAAATATAAGTATATGATGGTGTTTTCCTATTTGGTTAGTCACATTTAATGGTTCAACACGAACAAGTGATACCTAAAAATCTTACTTTATCTCATCCTTGAAAAAATGTGACTTCTCATTAGCATGAGTCCCTCATTTATAACGTACTTGATGTTTATGTTACTAGATACACAAGCACTAGAATTATATGAAAATGTAATAATAAATTCGTTACTCTTCTATAAGACTATATATCCGTCTTGGCATTAAAACATGTCAAGTATCGTCCCACCGCATATAGAACAAATATTTTGCTTTTTTCTATTCGGTGTACTTTTGTCTTATTCTTAGTATTTGACATGTCTTAAGCTTAAGACATATATGCCCGTCTTAAACAAGAATTTGTGATAATGAAGTGGTTGAGCTACTTGGAAGCATACTAGATATGCCAATGTTGACCTGAAACTAATTTCTGCTGTTAGTATTTTGCCTAGAGTCTGTACCCCAAGACGGAATATATGTGTGCATGGGTTTCGACAAACTATAATGATGGTCTATATGTTATAATCCGGGAAAGTTGTGACGTGAGTCATTTTATGTGGCGTTGATGGACTTTTATAAAAGGTTACTTACCTGTAAGCATGTCTCTTAAGTCTCAATAATGGCTACTAACAGCGGTCACCAGATATCGTCAAAGCAAATGCTAGGATATTTGGCTTGGAATTGGTTATAAAGAAGGTGAGCCTACACTGTGACTCTGTGAATGCTTGCAGAAATGAATTTTTCCTCTTACCGTTATGGAAAAGTAGCCGTGAAACTATTTTCAAGAAATTATTCACAGAATTTGGTACGTACATCATAAAAGGTGGGAGACTAAAGATTAAACACACAGTACATGTGCTTTTGAGTACATGTGCTTTTGAGTAGTGGTTTATTCCTTGATCTTTAACTTTTTGCACTTGTGAAAGTCAAAGATCAAGGGATTGGTTTTCAAGTAGTAGTATCTTGGCATCTATAATGATAAAGAAGTGCTTTCCCTTAATTATCTCCGCGTAATTGGCAAGGACATAAATTTGGTACTCTCTTTGATTTTTGATATAAGTGTATGTTGGCTACATGGCTCTATACATTTTACACAATAACATTGTTTTCGAATGCATCTAATATACTCCGTATTGGTTATTGATTTTAATTAGAAAGGCCATTATTTTATTATTTGTCTTACTATAATTCTCTCATGTTTCATTTGGTTAGCATGTTGGTCTATCCTACCGTTTCATCTTATTTCATTTGCCAACAAGTTTTTTAGGTTGCAAAAGATAGTTCAAACTCATTACAAATTTTTCGAAGGATAGTGATAGGGCGCCACCGGGTGACGCCCAAATTAGGTGCCACCCTCTCCCAATCATTATTAATTGAAGGGGTCTCCACTCACTCCATGTGAAAGGGTGGCGCCCAAATTGAGTGCGCCCTTTCATTTTCCTTTTTCGAATACGGAATGAAATAATTTGGTTCACATAGAGAGAGCTCAATCAAGTACAATTCAATATTTTTTTTTTTGACAGCAAGTACAATTCAATTAAACTAGCCAATACAACAATACTTTTTGGAAACTAAATGCTTCTGATCGTTCCATGAGTATCTAAGACACCGGGAAGAAGATACAACTGGTGCTATAAGATAGATAGTATTTACTCCCATTTTTAAAGATCTTTGACATTGTTTCTTGGAGTCAAAGTTAAAAAAAATGACAAAAAATATATAAAATACTATTATACTAATGATTTTGGTATGATGTAAGATAATACATGTACATTTTTTATACACTCTTTCATGAGAATAAATTTTCAACTAACAAAATTGTATGAATGTTAAAAATGGTGGACTCATGGTCAACGTACCGCATTGAAAACTTCCATTCTTATTGTGGCACATCATTAGTTTAATATAGATTATTATCTATTTTATTATGTGAATGATATGTGTCGCAAGACAAAGGTCAGACAAAGGTAATGAGATAAGAGATGAGACACAAAAGTGGGACAGGTGATTCCACCTCCTCAAGGGTAACGGATGACTATTTATGCAAAACTTAAAAACAACTTGAGATAACAATTAAAAAACTTTTTTTTTATATATACCGTGCAAAGTTGCACGGGTTTTAAACTAGTAATAATAATGTAATGTTCCATGTTAATGAAAATTTTAAAGAGACTATCTCTTAGTATACAGAAGATTAATGCAGATTATCTAATTATTAAATCACACCTAGGAATATTAAAATGGTTTAATTTTTAACAAACTACTCCGTAGATATTTTTATTCAGATTAACCAGAACTCTAAACTAATTCGAACAATTTTAGATGATTTGGTTAACCTTTTAGAATGATTATAGACCTTTCAATTAACGGTTAACCCTAAGTCGTGTTTCAATGCCTTCACACTCGTTACGACCATCCATCCGGCCCTAACTATAAAACACTTGGAATTTTTTTGAAACTATAAAACACTTGCATGGCTCAATGTCTATCTCATCCTTGTAAATCTATATATACCCCTACAAACCATCTCTAACCAATAAATTCTCCGTATCCTTATCTTAATCTTCTATACAAAATGAAACTTTTGATTCCAACTAGTAATGATAAAAATCTTGTTAAGAAAATCTAAGAAATAATCTAAAAGTGAAAAAAACTATAATGGGTTTTGGAAAAAGAAATATAACCTATGGCTTCAGCCGATCAATCCCCGAAACTCCCGGAAACCACCATCGTCCGGGGAGTAAATGCACTCGAGGATGCGGTTGCTTTTTGTTACTTCTGATTGTACTTCTGATTTTGTTTTATTTTTTCTTCCTCTGAAATATAATTTGATGATTATGTTTCTATTTACATTTCTTGCTTTAGGGTAGTATTAAAGAGAGTACGGTTAATTGTCCATGGTTTGATTTTTTATTTTATTTTTTTTTATTTTTTTATTTTTTTATTTTTTTTTTTGTGGCTGGAGTGATAATTAGTTGCACAATTATTACTAATAGTACGGAGTAACAATTGAAATGTTTGAATATTTGATGCTGGCATACATCCTTGAAGAGTAGGATAGTCCTATGATGTGTAAAGGTTTCCAAGATGAAAATATGTGCCTGCGATGAGTGAGGTAAAATGTGCTCGAAAAGACCCGTGTTGGTGTATGGGGTCAATAAACAACATGAAAAATTAAAGCTGTCATGAATATTTACTTGTAGTACCCTTAATCATACTCGACTAAAAAAGTGCTTGAGAAAAGTTCGAGCTTGAGAAACAATTGCTAAGATCGAGCTTTGCTTTAATTTGATTTCAAAAGTCTGAGCGAGCTAGACTCGAGTTCGATTTTTATTTTACAAGTCAGTGTAATCATGAGGCCCAGCCAAGAATAGTCGCACTTGGATGGAAAAAATACAATGGGGAAGATGGAAGACTCCCTCACGATTGGATCTAGGGTCTAATGGAAGTGGAACTGAACATGGTTATATATAATCGATAATTACTTGAAAATATGGAAAATAAGAGCACTGTCGAATGTTATACTCAAACTCATTACTCGTACATCAATTGTAATACAAGGACGAGTATATTTCATTTTGGAATTTGCCAAATTACGTAATTATATTTTCATTTAATAATGTTTTGTTTGGAATCTTCACTAGTATGATCTACCGCTTTCCTTAATCTGGTGTTTCCTTATTTTCGTTGTAGTTTTTTTTTGTTAATATTGTAGCTTCCGTATCTGTAATTTACCATATTTCGAGTCATGCTAGTTTAAGGTAATTGTAATAATTAGTATAATAACTCATCCTTGTATTACAGTTGATGTAAGATTCAATTAATAAAATTCATTCATAACCGTTCATAACACATCTAATTTATCAAATTCTTCCCAATGTCGTACCAAGATCAACCGGAGCAAAATAGGGCATCCTTCCACCCGTGGCCTCCACGAAACCATCATCGTACACAGAACCGAGGCGAGGACGGATTAGGAAGCTGCCTCCTGGAGTGTTTATGCTGCTGCCTCCCCAAATGTTTATATCAATGTGGGTGTTGTCTATTAAGTTGCGTTATTTGGATAATATGTGACATCCTAGTAGCAGTTGCAGTAATCGCACTAATCATATGGCTCATCGTTCGGTCTCACGGGCTCAAATTCAATGTCTCGGATGCGGCCCTTACAACATTCAACTTCAACACCGACAACTATACCAACAACCTCAACTTCAACCTAGCTGTGAACCTTACTGTACGAAACCCCAACCATCGTATGGGCGTTTTCTACGACGACATCCAGGCTAACCTTATCTACGGTTCCCATAGGTTGAAGACAATGGAAGCAATGACATTTTATCAAGGGCAGAAGAATACGTCTTCGTTAGGGACGTTGGTGTTCAAGGGGCAAAATGTGGTGATTTTGGGAAGTGATGAGAAGTTGAAGTTTGATAAACAGAGTAAAGATGGTTTGTATGATATTCAAGTCAAGTTTCATTTGAGGGTTAAGTTTGAGGTTGTAATTATTAAGACTGGGAATTGGAAGCCTAAGGTTAAGTGTAATTTGAAGGTTCCTTTGCTTGGAAGTTCGTCTCAGATATTTCAGGAAACTAACTGTCATTATTACTTTTGATTTTAACTCTTTTGTTTCTAAATTTCTATGTTTTTAAATCGATTTTGATCTTAATTGTCAATTTGTTGCTTTCGTTTATTTTTCTATTGCGTAACTGCTACACGTCTTGTTAATATGGTCCCTCGTTATGGCGGAGACTTAGGGAGTCAGTGCAAAACCATTCATTTACCGGGTGTTTGTGTCAGGTCATTATCGATCACCAGTTATTACCAAAATCTCATCCGCTGTGGTACGAGCGCCCCTGTTAATTAGCCCACAGTTGTCTACCATATAACAGCCAAATAACCAAATTGGTAAAAGCAAGTGGAGGGTAGTTGTCAAATTGGTTAAAAAAAGTCTCATTTGTGACAAATTGATAAAAAAACTTAAGGGAATGTGACAAATTGGCCAAAAAACTCTATTACTTTATTTAATTTGTTATACCTAGAACAATTTGACTAAAATACTCTTATCAAAGTCAACCAACTCACGAAATCTAACCGAAAACCATAAGAATAGATGACCAAATGAAGTTTACAACTAGACCTGACAAACGGGTCAATCGATTCGGGTTTGGGTGGGCCAAATTCGGGTTCATATTATCGGGTTAGTTCAGATCGGGTCGAGTTGACTTATTTTGGGTGTTTTTCGGGTATGTTGGTCGGGTCAGTTTCGGATCAAGCGGGTCGGGTTATTTCAGGATTATTTCGGGCCAGAATCATATTCGGGTCAATGGTTAAGAGAAAAAAAAGTACGTTTAATATTATTACTTATTTTTAGTTTAATTTTGATAATTAATTCTTTATTTTAACGTAAATTATATTAAGTGAGCTTTTAAATTAGTCATTTATTTATTCAATTAGAGTTAAATTTTTCGCGTCATTTTCGGGTCGAGGTTTTGAATTTGGTCATTTCGGGTTGGGTCAGTTCCTAGTCAACAATGTTCGGGTCTACTTACAAGGCAAACCCGAACCAACTCGACCTTTTTCGGGGTTTGGGGATCCTATCATCTTAAGAAAACCCGCACGCGACCCGAAGACTGTTGGCCGACCTATATTATTGGGCCAATATTGAGGCCCAAAACTAAGCCCTACTAGGCTCGAAAATGAAAATCGGATTATTTTTCTTATTTAATATTTCATTAATTTATATATCTATCTGAGGTGAAATATTAAAAATCAATGTTTACGAGTATTTTTTATCTAAATATTTATGAATCTAATCATTTTTTTTGTTCGAATGATTCAAGTAAGAGAAAAACATGTTTAACGAGTTCGATCGAATTTGGGTTAGGTTTGTTAATTTTAAGTTTCGAGTCATAGTTGCGAATGACGAGAGTAGTTTTGTCAAATTTAGTTGCAATAATAGAATACTAGTTTTAAACCCGTGCAAAATTGCACGGGTATGTATTTGGGCCAGTATTAATGTTTTTGGATGTATATTTGTTTTTGCATTTCTATTGTACTTATCTAGTTGGTCTAAATCTACGATCTACATAATCTATCATGACCTATCATTCGTACTTTTTGAAGTAGAAATTACTCGGTAGCCTATCATTGTCATCTTCCGAATTCGGAGTGCGAGACTGATAGTAAAATTGCCAGAATTTTTGCTCCAAGTACATAAATCATCGGTGATGAACGGCTTTCTATATAGATCTGAGAGGATTATTTTTTCTAAAAAGAACATATTTTAAAGTTTTTCGACTGTTAACTTATCGTGTTGTTATTATTAAAAAATATTTATTACAACAATTGCGAAATATTTATTATAAAAAATTTATTAATTTTTTTTAATCATTTGGAAATTAAATTAAAATTTTATTTGTTTTTTTACAGTTAAAAAAAAATTAAAATTTTCTTTAAATTCTAGTTGAAGACTAAATTAACTCGGTTGCTTATCATTGCCACCTACCATTTTTGGTGTGCGCGGCTGATAGTTAAGTTGCCGAGTTTTATATTACAAATAAATACTCCGTCATAATTGATTTTTTTTAAATAAATTTTTTGGTACCATGTACTTTTAAAAAATTATGTTGGGATGTTATTGCTGCATGGTACAATAATATTAACCAAAATACATGAATATTTTATACTCCAAGTAAATACTCCGTCAATATTTATTTTTTTAACAAAAATTATTGTACCATGTAGTTTTAAAAAATTATATATGTAATTCATTTGCGTTTTATGTTCGATCCCGTATATAAATATAATTCCTTCTTGAAATTATGTAATTTTATTATTATGTAATTTTGTTTTAAAAATTATGTAATTCAATTTCATTTTACTCGCATTTGTAATTCAATCTGCGTATATGTTATTAATTTTGTTTACACGGAATGTATAAAATTATTTTATAATATTAATTCATAAAATTTTTTCATAATATTATTTCATAGAATTTGTGTAAGACGGAATTTATAGATAAAGATTTTAAATCGAAGAAATAAATACATTCTTGACACTCACATGGTCCTACCATAACATGAATTTCCAAAAAAAAAAAAAAATTGCATTAATGACGTGGCGCGCTGAGGATTGAGTATTGTCTTTTGTATTAATATAGATAAGATTTGTTAAAGTAAAATTTTTTTGGCCAATTTGTCACATTTCATTAGTTTTTTTACCAATTTGTCATATGTGAAACTCTTTTTACCAATTTGGCAACAAGCCAACAACTCTCCACTTTTTTTACCAATTTGATAGTTTGGCCACCATATAACATCAAAATACCAAAAAGACGATATCGAGTAGAATAGTTGACATGCACAAAAAGCGTCCTTTCAAGTTATTGTCACTTAGAATAAAAATTAGTCATTAGAGAATATAGAGAAATATGTCCCGTTTGGTCACCGAAGAATTCTCATTATAATGTTACTCTTTTCCCTGCACATTTTTCTCCAGCAGTGAAAAATATAAATTCACAGATTAAAAATGTTCGGGATATTCTCACTTGTATCCCTTAACTTTTACGATTTCTAATATGTATCTCTCTTTTTTTTGTAAAAAAACTGATAGGAATTATAGTATAGTATATGTCGAGATATCGACATCAACTAATTAGGTAATATGATATATTACAATATATCATATAAAATAAAGGAAGATAATGGGATGTCATTGGGGCGGGGCGGTGGTGGATATAGGCTCCCCCGTACTCGTACCCACCAAGAAAAACTTGTACCCGTACCCGCCCCACCACCCGTGGCGGGTACAAGTTTCCAAAACCATCCCCGCCCCAACGGGTAGAAATATAAAACCGTACCCGCCCCGCTTATCCATTAAGCCGCTACATCATAATTTTATTCGATAGATTTTTTCGCAAATATTGATTTAATCATTATTAATTTCCATTTTTTTTGAATTTATCTTTATAAGTTTAGTTTTTCACCAAAGAAGTTAGTAAAAAACTTTAGAGAATAGCTATTATTTACATTATATCTTAATTATAACTAAATAATATTTAAAAAATTCTCATAATCGCACTAATTATTTTGGCGAGTAGGCGGGTTTGAGGCGGGTAAGATGCAAAATTCATCCCCGCCCCATTACCCATGGCGGGTACAATTTTCGTACCCGCACCCGCCCCACCACCCGCGAAAGCTCTTCCCATCCCCGCCCAACTGGGGCGGATGCGGGGCGGTACCCACTTGTACCCGCCCCGCTGACATCCTTAGAGGATATTATGGAATAATAAAGGTAGAATATTCAGGAATGTTCTAGAATTAGGTTTAGATATAAGTCTCTATAAATACTGAGTCTATTGTATTTGAAAAACCAATTAGCAATTTTTGAACTCGTAATAGGAAATTATGTGGTCAAAGTTTATTCCTTAAAAAAAACTTTTGACTAACCATAATTCTCGGCTACGAGTTCAAAGAGCGGCAATTTTTTTTTTCAAATTCAAGGCTTTTACGATAGAATTGGTTTGAAAAAAAAAATTTACCGGTTTCTGAACTCGTTTGTAGTTGTGAGTTATTGACGGTCAAAGTTTTTTGCAAAAAAAAGAGGGTATACCGTACACCTTAGAAAACGAAAAAGTTAAAGGGTATAAGTGAGAATATCCCAATGTTTTAAGTAAATTATATGGAAGTAATTTTTTTTTATACTCACCCCAATTCCACTTTTATTGTCTCCTTCTCCCATAATTGGGATGATTTAAGAAAACATGATGAAATATCAATTCTACCTTTTGAATTAAAGGGAATGGAACAATATCATTCGAATGAAGATGCAATAGCTAAATTATGTAGAGATAATATTTGGGTGGTTACAACTTTTCCTTACTAATTTAAAAAATGGGAATAATTGTGAGATAAATTTGTGAATGGAAGGGGACAATAAAAATGGAAGAGAGGGTAACATGGTTTGATAGTTAAATAAGGCATTGTTTAAACAATTGGTCTCCCTTGTGACGGGTTACCATTTGTGACGGATATTTTGTGAGATAAAATGATAACAAAATGGGTTAGTGGAGAGAGAAAAAGTGGGTACATTGTGAGGTAAAATGGTATCCATCTTCAGCTTGTGACAGATATGTCATGTCTTCAATGAGAATTTGTGTTGTTTAAAATACTACGGAGTACTCCGTATGTAATAATGAGTTTGAGCTAGTTGAGCTAGATATCAATCTTTAGCTTAGTTGAGTTCGATTTTTATTTTACAAGTCAATCTTTAGCTTAGTTGAGCTAGATATTTTTTTTTTTTGATAAGGTAAGAAAACTAGGTTGATCCTCTAGGATAGAATCAACCTATTTCATCCTTTCGAATGAGGGAGGTAAGTTGAAGGCACCAGCTATCAAACCACCTCGAAAGAGTTGGACATGAATGTCCAATAGAAGCCATGAAGTCAGCAACCTTGTTGGCTTCACGAAAACAATGTTTAATTATCACTTCATCGAAAAAATGAAGGTCTAACTTCACATCCTTAATAATACTAGAAATTTCCCAAAGAATTTGCAAGGTACCTCTAATCGAGTTAATCACACATAAATTATTACCCTCCACAATTAACTTTGAGATTTCTAAATATTTAGCTGCTAAAATGCCTTCTTTTAAAGCGAGAGCTTCCGCAACAAGAATACTATTGGAACCGCACTTTTTTGCTCCTAACAAAACAACGTTACCATTGTGATCTCTTATTGAATATCCTAACGCAGCTTTACTACCTTCTATTCTCGATTCGTCAAAATTTAGCTTTAGGAAACCGTTTCTAGGTTTTTCCCACCAAATTTCTTCCTTACTAGAATTGTTTCTAGCTGACTCTTCTATCTCGGGATTGTTGAGATCCTTAAATCTCGTCACATTCCAGATCTTAATGCTATTATTACATAAAGTAATAAGTTTGCTGATACTTAAGTTAAGATTATTAAAGATAATGTCATTTCTATGAAACCATGCATTCCACCAAATAAAAATAATCTTAGTGAAATCATCTTTTGAAATTAAATCTTTGAGAAAATTAAGTTTCGTTAGAAAACTTTGACTTGTAATATTATCATATTTTGACACAAACTCATTGAAACTAATAATGTTCAGGTCTTGGATGACAGATCCAATCAAGGGACATTCGTAAAAGAAATGATATTTGCTTTCAGTAGGATTGTTGCACAGAACACAATGAGATGGGACATCAATATGACTCTTAAGAAGTCTAATTTTCGTTGGGAGACCGTCAACACAGGCTTTCCAAAGAAAAAATTTCAATTTTGGAGGAATATTCAATTTCCAAATCCACTGAAATTCACATTTGTCAAGAGCATGATCGAACAAACCTTGCGCTAACCAAGTTGCTTCTTGGTAGAGAAAGCTCCGTCTACGGACAGCCCCCAAATGAGGGTATCAGGAATATCATTATGTGGTAGTGGAATGTTAGTAATCTGATTAACTATATCGTTATTCACTAAACTGGATAATTTACAAACATCCCATTGTTTGTCTGAGGTTATGAAATATTTAACCAAAAGATTAGGGTCACGGTTACTAACATCATCAATCATAATGCTTGTAAGTGGGTGTGAAAAGACCCAATTATCAGACCAAAACTTAATGTTGCTACCATCACCTACTTGCCATCTTAGTCCTTTTCTAAAGAGATTTCGAAGACTCATAAGCTTACGCCATTGCCAAGAGGATACTGAGTTTGGCTTATGGTCAAAAAGTGAACAATTTTTCAAGTATTTTTTAGTTATCACTTTGACCCATATATTTTCCTTCTCCGTAAGAATTTTCCATAAGAGTTTCATTTGGAGAGCTTTGTTAGCTGCCTCAGACGTTTTAATTCCTAGTCCACCCGAAGATTTCGGTAAACAGACTTTTGCCAACCAATCAAATTAGGGGATCGTTGAGAGGGATTCTTGTTTCAGAGAAAATCTCTATTAATCTTGTCCAATCTTTTATGGATTGATGAGGGAAGTAAGAAGCTTTGCATTTGAAAAGTTCCTTTCGAGGCTAAATTTGCATTAGTTAGAACTAGTCTACCTGCTTGTGATAAAGAATTCGCTTTCCATTTTGATAGTTGATTATGAGAAGAAAGAATAATAATGTCAAAAGTATTTTTAGTAACTCTACTATCAATGATGGGACAACCTAAGTACTTACCTAGGTGAGCTTCCTCGTTCATATGAAGAATACCTCTAAAGGATTCTCGAAGAGGCCGGTCAATATTTCTAGTGCATTGAAAGGTGGATTTGTCAAAATTGATAAATTGTCCTGATATCGTGCAAAAGTTATTTAACATAGACTTAATGGTTCTACAGCTCTGATTAGATGCTTTAGCGAAAATGATAGTATCATCCGCAAAAGTGAGAAAAGGGATTTTCTCCACCCCAGATCCAATTCTAATACCAATATCACTAGAACTAAGATCACTATTTTTTTGTAGGGATCTTGCTAGAATCTCGGCGCACATAATGAATATATATGGCGAGAGTGGGTCTCCCTGTCTAATGCCTCTAGTGGGTGTAAAAACATCACCTGGTGTTCCATTTACTAACACAGAGAACGAGACAGTTTTTATACATTCCATGATCCATGAAATCCAAATATCATTGAAACCCATTTGTCTAAAAGTTTCCTCAATAAAGTCCAATTCTAGTCGGTCATATGCTTTCTCCATATCAAGTTTAATAGCAATCCAGCCACCTTTACCTTTTTTACGCTTAAAAGAGTTGAAAATTTCGTGGGCAAGAAGGATATTATCTTGAATAAAACGATTAGGTGTAAAAGCACCTTGAAAAGGGTGGATAATCTTATGCAAGACACTACGAAGACGAGTGGCTAAGATTTTCGAAATAATTTTATAGATTGTTGAGCAAAGACTAATAGGGCGAAAATGGTTTGCTGTTTGAGGATTATCAATTTTAGGAATTAATGCTATGAAAGTATGATTTATTTCTTTTAATAATTTACCCGAATGGAAAAAAGCTAGAACTGCTTTAGTTACCGAATTTCCTACAATATCCCAATATTTTTGAAAGAATTCTATAGGGAAACCATCCGGACCAGGACATTTATTTGCGGCTAAATTAAAAATTGTTTGTTTAACCTCTTCCATACTAACATTACTTGTAAGAAAATCGTTATCTTCGTCAGTAATTAATCCACTAATCGACTTAAAATCCTCATTTTTGTCGAAAAGACAAAGATTATTTCTTGTAAATCTAAATTTAAATTCCACAGATATTTCTTGTTTAATGAGTTCTCGGTCAGTAATACAAGCACCGTTCCTATTTATGAACTGCTTAATTCCATTCCTACTACGTCTAATAGTGGCATGGTTTTGAAAATACTTGGTATTATTATCTCCAAACTTAGCTTTATCTATACGAGTTTTCTGTTGCCAATAAATGCGTTTATAATCAAGTAGGGCATCTCGTTTTTTCAGCCATTTCAACTGCGCAACTTCTAAAACTGTAGCATGGGATGAACCAAGTTGGTTTTGAATATTCTCTAACTTTTTTTCAGCAATTGAAAGTTGTCTAAAAATATTTTCAGAGGTAGATTGGTTCCATTTCTTAGCCTTTTGCTTTACTAACTTGCATTTTTGAGAAAGACAAAACATATAAGATCCACGAAATTGGTACTGCCAACTACTTTTAACCATCTTAGTGAAGTCATTTCGAAGGGTCCACATGAGTTCGAACCGAAACGGAGGCGCTTTTTTATGAGCTTGCTCATGAAATTTCACAGATATAGGACAATGGTCGGAGCTAGTGAAAGCATGGTGCATAAATTGTAAGTTTGGATAACTATTAATCCAATTTAGAGAGGCTACGGCTCTATCAAGAATTTCAAAAACATTATCAGAGCCAGTTTTCTTTTTTCTCCAAGTGAAAAAATTACCAGAAAAGGGGAGGTCTACACAATTTGTATTGTTTAGGAACTTATTTAGTCTCACACAACGCGCATTGGTAACTTTAGCACCACCTTCTTTTTCACTAGGACTTTTAATCTCGTTGAGATCTCCTAGTAACAAGAAAGGCAACTCAAGATTTAGGACAAAATTTTCCAACTCACTCCAAAAATCCGCCTTTTCAGATGGTTGAGCTGGAGCATAAACGAAGATAAGGCAAAAAACCAAGTTATTTTGTAAGTCACAAATTTCACACGCAATGAATCTAATTGACTTGAAAAGGACCTTTAACGAAAAAGTCATGGAAATAGACTCTTTCCAAAATAACCAAATACCACCCGATAGCCCAATACTCGGAACAAAATCGCAGTTATTAAAGCCAAAACTAGCAGTCGTAAAAGGTTCGGGCTTTGAAGTTGATTTCGTATCACAAATAGCTAAAATTTTAATACCATTGGACGAGCTAAAAAAATTAAGTTCCTCGGCAAAGTTTTTTCTTTTTATACCCCTAACATTCCAAAAAGCAATATTCATTTAAATTGAAAAAAGACCGTAGACAAAGTAACTCAAAGAGTGTACAATTAAGCACACACTTTCTGCAAGTTTGTAGGCGGTCGAGATGAAAAGACCAAGCGTAGCTAATAAAAAAACAGAAGAGAGGCATATGAAATTTTTAATCAATCCAATATGACCATAGCGTTTAGCAAAAACTTGGGTAAATTCCAAGCATTTCCAACAATGCAGGTAAGAGATTCTAGGAGCATAACCACGGCCGTGATAGTATAACTCGAAAAGTTCAAAACAAAGAGAGAAGGCGTCATAAATCGAAGAAACGGAGCAAACCTCCCATAAATTAGCATTTGACATTATATGAAAAACAGGGGGGCAAGAAGATCCTTTACCAGGATTCTTCCTCAAAAAAGATTGCTCTAAGAAAGATCTACTACATATAAAAACTCCTTCCTTTAAGAAAGTCCAAGAACATCCCCAAATCAGGAAACAAAAAATCCAAGAAGAGAAGGGGGCAAAATAACCAAAACCTTTAGAAAAGGTTGTTCCAAAGAAAGCAATAAAAACGAACAGCTGCAAAAAAATTTGGACTATCATAACTGAAATTTGATAAAGGACAGGAGAAAGAAAACTGAAGGCCTCAAGCCCTTGGACGCTTTGATGCAGTTGAAACAGAATCAACTTCATCCCCATCATCCACTTTTCTTTTCGACGACTCCGAATCTTTGGACAACGATTTGCAATTACCATTGTTCACTTCCAAAAAACCAATTTTCTTTATAAAAGAGTTGGCTGAGTTCATGGAATTGAAGGAATTCTCAGCCAAGTCATCATCATCCATGAGCAAGTCATCATCGTCATAAATGAACTCTGTCAAAATACCTTTTGATGCAACATCATCAGTGTCCAACCCCTCTCCAAGTAAAGAGAAAGGGTTAGAAACAATAATATTATTAGAGAAAGAATCATTCAAAGCTGCTGGAACAATTGATAAGGAAGTAGAAATAGCTATTTTTTGACAGACAACAATTTCATTTTCTTTAACAAGATCGGGCTCAGACTGACCCTGACCTATTTCATGATTTTTTAGAACCTGACCTAAGTCCAGACCAGCCTGTATAACAGCCTGGCTAACAAAGGAATCATTTGTTTCAAAAACCATTTTTTCTTTACCCTTTCCAGTAATCCATTGCTCAGTATCATTAGCTTTCTTAGGGACCTCAGACGGTTCCCTAATAACAATTCCTTTGGGCACAACTCTATCCTTCTTTGGGATATTAGAATTGGCATTTTGTTTATTTTTCTTAGGAAGGTTAGGCTGAGGTACTTTCTTGTAAGGAGCTTTCACTTTAGTCTTAGGCACACTCCTCATTGGGGCATGGATCACATCGGCCGTCTCAGCCGTGATACCATGCGATGCTACCCAAGAGGCTCTGGCCAAAATTGACTCAGAAAGTTCAAGCAACTTAGGATCTTTTTTTATAAAAATCTTATTCTCCCTTTTGGGGAGGGACAATAAAGGGCAAACATCAATTAAATGAGAGGGTGAACCACAGCAAGAACAACCAATTGGAAAATCTTCGTACCAAACAACAAAAGCATCCATTAAGCCTCCGACACTAGCAGTTTCAACATACGAGACCAAGGGGACAGTTACGTTCACAGAAATACAAGCTCTTGCAAACTTAATTTTAAATTTCTCTTCAGTGCAAATGTCAAGTTTAATAAGTTTGCCCACCTTATTAGCTTCAAAGAGTTTACAGATTGGGACAAAACTAGCTAACTCGATTGGAAAACGGGGAAGTCTGACCCAAACATCAGCAAAAGTAATAGACTCACAGAAAGGGTCGAACATAGGTCTCCACTGACTAATGACAAATAAATCGCCTTGAACATGCCAAGGTCTGTTAAGCCAAATCCGCTCTTTGTCATTAGGGTTAGCACATTTAATGAGAACCCAACGATTACCCATGTCTAAAAAGTCAATACTACCCGCAGCAAAATTCCATTCAATTTTAAGGCGAGCAATAACAAGCTTGTAATCAACAGTGGTTTGTAACATCTGACCAACCAAACACGATTTACTTAACTTAAAAATTTCGTCCTTCACTTCAGGAAGATCGTGAATAGTAAAAGGAAGAGAAGAAGTATGATCCTCTTCGTGCTCGGACTGAGCAACAGGTATCTCCGAGGGTTGAGTCCCTGGCTGGTCCCTCTCAGGAACGTCCATAAAGGAGTTCGAGGGTCCAGCCTCGTCAACCAGAGTTACAGACGGAGGAGGATCATTTTCTAAAAGTGCATTCTTAAAATTCAAGTCCGACTCCATTACACAAAACAGAAAAAAATTCAAAGGAAAAGTACTAAAAAAGAGAGATTTTGATAGGATAGTGGAGAGAGTTGCAGTAACTTCTGTCACTAAACTGGTTCTTAAATAGGCAGCAAGAAAGGAGATACTAAAGGGTGAGAGAACAAACCTGGATAAAAGGAGAGGAAAGGATAACAAACCTCTGGATGAAGGGGAAGATGTTGGCAGATCCACCACAAAATCAAGGATAAAAGAGGGATCCTCAACAGCAGAATCCAGAGAGACCGAAGGGTAGAGGTAACGGAACAGATCACAAAGACAAGGAACCCAAAACTCCACATGCAGACCAAAGTAGAAAAACCATCGGTCAACGAAACGATGGAAGACATCCTCACACACTTTCTGCAACACCACTCCTTTATTCATAGAGGAAAAGGAAAGAGAGGTTGAAAGTGGGGCCTGACAATCTGGGAAACAAATCTCAAATCCAAAGGATTTTTGCAGGAAATTGAATCTATAAAAAATAAAGCTGATTTGGTGTTGGGACAAAGAAAATCCATAAGAGGAATGACTTAAAGAATTATTATGGTTTGTAAAATTGTGATTAAAATTACAGAGAACTTCAATAGGGTCTTTTTGGCCTTCCGTCTTCGGTTTATCCTTTTTTTTCTTTTTTTTGATTTTTTCCATCTCTCTAGATTTTGAGAGAGAGTTTAGTTGAGCTAGATATGAGCGGTCTTATAGTTAGGGCTTCACGCAGAATAGTCGCACTTTGACGGGAAAATGCAATGGGAAAGTTGGAAGACTCTATTTTGGTATTTTTTACCGGGTTAGTTAATTTAGTATTAAAGCGGTCTTATATGCTAATCGTGCGATATTAATTATATGCGTCTGAATGACTGTAATGTAAATAACGTGATACGTAAGTAGAGAGAATGACACAAAAAATTTGGTGACGCGGAAAACTCAATGGGAAACAACCGCGAAAGGAGACGATGTCCTTCCAAAGTTCCACTAACAATAATATGTAATTTGGGTCACGAGTACAAGAGAAATAAGACGGCTGGTTTGCTAGTATATGCGTATTATGCGTGAGGCTATGAGGCTATGAGGCTATGAGGTTATGATTTATGAATGATCTCCTTTTTCCTTTTCCGTCTTATATAGGATTAATCACTACTAGGGTTTAGCTTGCTTGCCCCCAAGCTAAACAAAGTCCATCTGATTGGCTCATTTTCTGTTACCCCTGGCCTACTACCCGTGACCCATAGCTTCCTTCTCCTCTCGCATAATTGTTGGGCTTATGAGTTCACCTTGTTCTTCGGCCCAATTAATCTTTACCGATCTAACATGTGAAATTGGGTCCAAAGAGACTCCCTCGCGATTGGATCTAAAGTCCAATGGAAGAGGACATGGACATGAACATGGACATGGTTAACAATCGTTAATTACATACAAGTATCTTTCAAGTAAAATTCTTGCGTCCTCAGGGATATCGTCCTCCTTACACCTAAAACAAATCCACCAAATAAAATATTATAAAAGTTTAGGTGTAAGGAGTACGATCCTCCCGGAGACACAAGAATTTTTCATCTTTCAATTCGTGTTTGTGGAATGATATGCTCAAAGTCTATAGTCATTACCATACATTAGTACTCCTCAAAATCTTTCCTTATTTGGTTTATTAATGCCCTAAGGACATATATTAGAAAAACCCATATAATTTTATACGGAGTAAGATTTACATTCCTCACGTTTTTTTTTTGAAAAAAAAAAAGGAAAAAAAAACGTGGGGAATGTAACGTAATTTTAATGTTATTTAAGAATGTTTTACCGTGTTTGTTGCTCTTTTGCTTAATTCTCTTAACAAATTCCTACTTCTTAGGAAACAAGGTAACTTTGTTTTTTAAGTGCTAAGAAACCGAAAAATGGAAACAAAAAAATGGCCACACTTGTACAATGGAACTTAACCGATCTAGTTTATCACCACATAACACATCTACCTTCTCAAATTCTTATCTCTTCGTCTTCTTCACAAAAATTAGTTAATTCCAAAAAAAAGTTGAATCATAATTTAGAGAAGATTAAGATATAACCGAAATATACGAGTACGTACGTTCAATGTCGTACCAAGATCAACCGGAACAAAATGGGGCATCCTTCCACCCGCCACCTCCTCGAAACTACCATCGTACACGGAACCGGGGTGGGGACGGATTCGGATGCTGCCTCCTGGACTGTTTATGCTGCTTCCCCAAATGTTTATGCGAATGTGGGTGTTGTCTATTAGGTTGCGTTTTCGAGATAATATTTTCAATTCTAATAACAGTTGTAGTTATTGTTGGACTAATCGTACTAATCATATGGCTCATCGTTCAGCCGCATGGGCTTAAGTTCAAGGTCACGGATGCGGCCCTTACGACATTCAATTTCAACACCAACAACCTCAACTTTAACATGGCTGTGAACTTCACGGTCCGTAACCCCAACCGTCGTATGGGTGTTTACTACGACGACATCCAGGCTAACCTTAATTATGGTTGGCATAGGTTGAAGACGATTGAAGCAATGACGTTTTATCAAGGGCATAAGAATACGTCGTCGTTAGGGACGTTGGTGTTTAAGGGGCAGAATGTAGTCATTTTAGGGAGTGATGAGAAGTTAAAGTTTGATAAACAGAGTAAAGATGGTTTGTATGAGATTCAGGTCAAGTTTCATTTGAGAGTTACGTTTAAAGTTGGAATTATTAAGAGTGGGAATTGGAAGCCTAAGGTTAAGTGTAATTTGAAGGTTCCATTGCTTGGAAATTCGTCTCAGATATTTCAAGAAACTAAGTGTAACTATTACTTTTGATTTTAACTATTTTGATTCTAAATTTCCAAGTTTCTAAGCTTGTTAAATCTTAATTGATACGGACTATTACTTGATTGTTTCTCAAATAGTCCCTCAATCGCCAATTACATGTTTACTTTCTTTATTTTTAGTGAGGGATATTTTTAATCAAATGTAAATAAATAATTGGAATATAGGGGTAAAGTGATTACTAGTCCTTCCATAGAGACAAATGGTAACATGATAAAAAATGAGGTTTTTAAGAAAAAAGTAAAAGCAGGGGCAAATATGAAAAGTAAGATGAATATAATAAAGATAAATATTGGGTTGGTGAGAGTCTCACTATTTGGTATTTGTATAAATATAAGAAAGATATAAGGGTATTATTGGAAAAAAAAACAACCATTTATAGTATGTTACCATTGGTGTGGTATGGCTGTATTAGGTAAGTTTTATCATTAGTCTGGTATGAAGAGAGTACTTACTAGTGGCATAGACCGCCAAGACATGATTGTTATTTCCTTTAACCCAATTCGTAAATATCGACGACGCTTTAGTAAATATCGACGACGTTTTTCATAAAAAAGACGGTGACTACCCCTACTCTCTCACTAACATACTAACTATCTTCTCTAATTCAAAAAACCCAAGCAATATACTCACCAATCCACCAATTAACCACCACCACCACTACACACCACCACACGACACCACCATCCTACCCGCCGGCCGCCGCCACCAGCCGTCCGTTGCTCCCACCACCACGACAGCCACTACTTCCACCATCACCATAACAAGTAAGTTTCAATTTTTTTAGTTTTTTTTTGTTAAAGTTAGCTAAACTATTGTTTTTAATTGTTAGTTTCTCTTCCCCTTCCCTTATTGTTGTTGTTAATTGATTATATGACTTTAATTTTGTTTTGTAATTGAATTAGTTAGTAAATTAGGTTATGTGTTTGGTTTTTATTGAAATTAATTGAATTAGTTTTGAAATTGTTAGTTTTTCTTGTAAAATTCATGTTAATTAGTTCTTATTATGTAAATTTTATTATTGTTAGATGTTGTTTGCGAAATAGACTTGATTTTGAGTCGATTTTTGATGTTGTTAAATCGGATTGGGAGTGTTTTATTGTCGATTTGGGGACGAGACCATGGCAAACGGTGGGAATACACGTTTGGCCATGGTCTGAACGTGGAGTTTGGACGTTTGATTGTGGTCAAACGTGGAGTTTGGACGTTTGACTGCAGTCAAACTTGGGTTTCTCACGTTTGGCTGTGGTCAAACGTTGGGAAATTTCGTTTGGCCGTGGTCAAACAACGAGATTTTATGTTTGGCCGCGGTTAAACAAAAAACGTTTGGCCATGGTAAAATAAAAAAAAACGTTCGGTCATGGTAAAAAAAAAAAAAAAATTATGTTTGACCACGGTCAAACAAAGGGTTTTGTTGTTCGTCCGTGGTCAAACAAGGCGCTTTTTTGTTCGTCCGTGTAAATTAATTTTTTTTTTTAAAAAAACCGTGTTTTTTGCTATTATTTGCCGATTTTTGTTACTTTATATGTTTTTTAGTCGATTAACGTGTTTTCTAACAACTTATATTTTCCTAATGCAGATGGCAGATCGAAATAAGAGAGGAAAGGCCATCATGAATGCTCCGCCTCCGCCTAACGTACACGACCATACCGCTGGGCGGTTTGTTACGGACTCGAAGCATCGTTTGCGAGTTAAGCAGACCCACAAAGAGCCACCGCCACTTCGAGAGACGTCTCGAATGGTTATGATGCCTACTCCCGGTCACGTCGGTAGTGAGTCGGAGGAGGCAAGGTCACGGGAGGTTGCTGGTAGTTACCAGCATGATAGAGAGGATGAGCCGTCGGATGACGGTTCCAAGGAGATGCTGGAGAGTATCGGGTCCAAGAGAACCCACCACCACAGAGAGTGTTGAGTCTGAGGTTGGGCCGGGATAGTAGAGGACGCTATTCGAGTGTTAGAGAGACGTCCTCTAGCACCGATAGGTCGAGGAGGTCGAGGAGGGATATGATAATTCTTGGATCCTGAGAGAGCCCGTTCCTGGTGGTCCTAGGAACCCTGGCACCCTACGGAGTTTTGGTGGTCACGTTGCGTTCAACAGTTGGTCGGATCCTAACCCGGAGAATATGAGGTCGTGGATCAAGCTCTACGAGAGGCCGAAAGCTGCGAGGGAGATTAGGCAGATGTGTCTCAATGAGGGTGTTGCAGCTAGGGTACAGGCGAGCGGGCTTGGGGTTTTGAGGGAGTGTTTTACCACCGGTCTAGATGATAACCTCCTTAGTGCTTTTATCGAGAGGTGACACCCGGATACTAACACTTTCCATATGCTTTTTGGAGAGATTAGTATCATGCTCCATGATGTCCAGCATATTCTTGGGATACCTGTTAGTGGTGAGCGGGTGCTTGTGGACGGTTTGGGCGAGGCTGATGATAGTGGTCTGAGGGGCAAGATTGCGAGGTTTTATGGACTTCCTGAGGCCGATGTTGTACCACCGCGCTACAAGAATGGCGGTTTACTTACATCGGACTTGAGGAGTGTTGTTTACCTAGGGAACGAGCATGACTCGTTACGGGCTTACCTCTTGATTTTACTGGGTCATACTATTTTCATGGATAAGAGTGGTGATAGGGTGTCCACTTAGTTGTTGCCCTTGTTTGATAGTCTTGATCGGGTTGGTTCATATGCTTGGGGTGCGGCTTGTTTGGCTTACTTGTACCGACAGTTAGGGATAGCATCGCGCCGAGATAGTACTGGTGTTAGTAGGTGTCTACCGTTACTCCAAGCATGGATATACGAGTACTTTCCCAGGTTCCGACCCGGCGGTGATTTCTTTTTTTAGGACCGTCCTCTTGTTCAGGCTTGGGCCAGCTTGCCTCGGGGTAAGGGCGATTCTCATACTTTTCAGATGTATCATCATAGTTTGGACGATCTTAGGTCGGAGCATGTCCGATGGTTGCCTTATGGGAACCGTCCCCAGGGAGCTTGTAGAGTATCGTTTTACTCGGGTTTTATCAGGCATCTTGGTATAGTAGAGTCGTACCAGTCGGATCGGTGCATGCGTCAGTTTAGGTATATTCAGGCTCTCCCAGTCTCGATGACTATTGCGGTTGTTGAGTCTCGGCCCGCGAACGGGACTTACAGGCTGGACTTCGGGCAAGAGCCCGATAGGACATGGATGACCGAGAACTCTATCACACCGTTACGAAACCTGTCAAGGAAAGCATATATGCCTTTTGAGTGTACTGATGGATACATGTCCTGGTATGCGGATATTTCACACCCCTACCTTTATCCCCCCTCAAACCGCCTCCATTTTCGGTCTGTCGAGTTTTATGAGGAGCCGGAGGTCGCCCTAGCTCTTAGTCGTAAGTTCAAGAATGTCTTCCAGCAAGCTGATGAGGAGGCTGAGAGAGAGACTCTAGAGGATTTGTTTGCGGAGATGCGTCCTTACTATGAAGACGTGTATGAGGACTAGTTTGTTTTTATTTTTTTATGTTTGTCTCTTTGTTTGGATTATGTTTGTATGGATATTTTAGTATCTTTGTATGGATAATTTTTATGGTTTTTTTTTATTTTCAGTTTTTTTAATTTTAATAATCTTTTTATTGATCGATCCCGTACTTAAACGATACAAATTAAAACGTAGTTAACGGAAATTAAGCGTACCCGAGAACTTAATTTTTAACACGATACAATTTAACATTAGGACATAATACAGAGACAACACTTAACTGAAAATACAACTGAAATGGAAATGAAAAGACAACATAAATTGAAAATACAACTTAATGGAAATGCAACGACGACATAAAATGAAAATACAACTTAATTAAAACATAATTAAATAACTATCGAACTTAATTATCTTCCGATGATGAAGATGACGATTCCTTATCTTCTTCATGATCTTGAGCCTCAATTTCTTCAGGTTGGGTAACCATATATTGAGACAACAAATCATTGATGTAGAGATAAACATTTTCTAGGTTGAGCACTCTACCGGCATATAAGTCTGATAGTCTTGCGTAATCGATCACGGTGAGGATGCGCTCAAAATATGTAAAGAGATCACTTCTTAACCTGCGAAACTCCCACATCTTCTCGGTTACTGCTTCATCAGAAACAACCTCATCTCTAACTGCTGGAGTTAGAATTTGATCCGGGTTTCCGGATAAAATTATACAAAGGCTACCAATTGGAGGATTTTCAAGCATGTGCTATACAGTGGACTAGGAACCACTAATTCAAGTCGAGAAACTAGAACTGATAAATTTTGAACAATTAGATCGATTCTGCCTTGATAACCTCTGATTTTCTGAGTATTTGTGAGAACCATTTTAATATTGTAGTGAGTGAATAGGATTGGATGTTGTGATTGAAATTGACATAGAATGGCCTATTTATAAGCTCTGAACTGTAACGGCTATTTTTGAATTATAACCGCTATTTTTGAATTATAACGCTTTTTTTGAAATTTAACGGTTATATTTGAAATGTAACGGCTATTTTAGAATTATAACGGTTTTTTTGAATTATAACGGTTAATTTGAATTAAAACGGTTATTTTTGAATTGTAACGGTTTTTTTGAAATTTAACGGTTATATTTGAAATGTAACGGCTATTTTTGAATTGTAACGGTTTTTTTGAAATTTAACGGTTAATTTGAATTGTAACGGCTATTTTTGAAATATAACGGCTATTTTTGCATTGTAACGGGTTTTTGTCTGAATCTCAACTATATTAACATATTCATCTTCTTCCAGTTTTCAATCATCCTCATCTTCTTCTACTTTTGACTTCTATTTTCTTCCTCATCTCTCCACTAATGTCGACATCATCCTCAATGTGGAGAAACCACCCAATTGAAGGCCTTAACTTTAAGAATCAATGTTGCAATCGTTGTGGCAAAACCGCTATCATCAAGATTTCCAGGGCAATTAATAATCCAATGAAAGCGTATTTAAAGTGTTTAGATTGCAATAATTTTGTGTCGTGGTTGACTGAAGATCATTTGACAATAACAAAAAGGTTGAAGATAGCATGTGAAGATGAAGGTGGTGATGCATCAAACCTGGAATATACCCTAGTCTGAGGATCCTGCTTATTATTCCAAGTGTAGAAAGATCCAACAGCAAGGCTATCCAAAAATGGCAATAATCAAGGCAAGCTTGGAAATCTTCCATTTCCTCAGTGGATTGACCTCCTAGTCTCTCAGAGGGGTTCAAAACACAGTTAAAGTCCCCACTGAGAATCCAAGGAGCAAGAATACTGTCTGAGCAGCTATTCAAATCATGACATAATGACTTCATATCAGTTGTATCATTATGGGCATATATCATTGTGCAAAAGAAATAGAAATTAGAACTAATTTCAGTCACTTCCATGTGAATTAATTGGGCACTATACTGAACAAAATGCACATGTAAAATAGAAGCATTCCACATCACCCATATTCTCCCTCCAGGATGGTAAGAGGTATTAGTAGATAGAGACCACCCATCACACACACTTGAGCTGACAGAATTTAGAGAAACCTTTGTCTCAAGGAGACCAAATAAACCTAAACCATTTAACTTGTGTTTGTTTGGATGGGTTATTCAATCCCCTAATATTCCAAAAGCCAATGTTATGCATTACTCCCAGAAGGGAGTAACACACTACCATTAGTACCAACTCCAACCCTTGGTGCTGCACTGACCAAAGCATTGTTAATTCCAACTTTGGGTGTAGCATTATTAAGAGCATCCTGAAAAGTATATTGGCTCAGAGAAGAAGATGCTTTCCCTGCTCTAATAATCTCTTTTCTGCTTAATGTAACTGGTGGCCTAGCAGGAGTATTAACAGATTTAGAATTACCATCTTTAGATCAAGTAGCCTGAAGTTTTTGTTGTAACGCCTCATGGGTTTTATTCACTACAGGAGTAGCAGGAACAATCACAACAGGAGACACTGGTTTAGGAGGTACAATAGTAGCAACAGCAGCATAAATTGGTTTTTTGCATGGGATCCATTTGTGGGTTACAGGGATAGGTTGGCCAGAAGACTTAGGTTTAGGCTTCCTGCAATTTTCAGCTTCATGCCCTATACCCCCCACAGACCGTGCATAAGATTGGTTTCCACTCACATTCAACCACAATCTTAACAAGTTTTCCTTCCTCATCTAGGAACTTAACCACATCAGGGAGCTTTTGACCAAAAGGTACCTCAAGTAGGACACGAGGAAACCCCAATCTGGTTTTGTCCATAGTAGAGACATCACTACGAATGTACTTACCCGCCGAGCCAGCTATTTTTGGCAAACATTTAACCCAATATTTTAAAGACAAATCTAATAATTTAATCCAAACTGGTACATTCTTAACATTTCCTTTTGTCAACTCAACATTGTCAGTCCAACTGCGCACAATAAGAGGTTTATTGTCAAACAAGTAGTGCCCTTGTCTGAGAACAACCTCTTTACTTTGTTCATTCGCAAACCGAACTAAAAAAATACCATTGGGCAGAAATGATACCTTATCAATGGAGAAATTCGCCCAGATACTTCTGATAAAACCTTCAACCACATCTAACGGTGGATTAGCACCTAAGATAAAGTAGTACACAGATGGCTTCCAGTAGTTAAGTTCCTCCTGGACATCCTCAGGAGTGAACTGCAGTAAATCTTTAGGCTCCTCCTCAATACTGGTTAAAACTGGCTCTTTCTTCCCTTGAACAACCCATACTTCACCACTTTTATTAATGTCCACAGACTCAAGCTCAAATGGAGTCAAACCCACTATTTCATTCACGTTCTTCACCTTATTGACGGTCGATTCCGACGGGCTAGTTTTTTTTGGATTATTTAGGATAGAGGTAGACGAAGAAGAAGTATTTTTTTGGTTTTGTGGTAATTTGGAAGCAGAATTTGATTTGGTCGAGGTGGATCTCGCCATTATTAAAGACGACACACAAAAACCTAGAACTTTACCTTATTTCAGAACTTTTTCTCTCTCTATTTTTTGTCTCTCAATTTTCTCTCACAATCTCCTTAAATAATAATTTTCCCTATCACCATCATTTTCCTTTATTTTTATACATAAATTTAAAACCCTTAAATGTTAAAATGTGATTCAGACCATTAATAAAAACTTATCTCTTTTTAGAAAATAGAGAAAAAATAGACTCACATAATGCTTCCAAGGGCCGGGCAGCCTAGACACGATAGTGAGATGATGCGCCCTTTTCTTCACCTTCGCATCAGCTTATGAATCAAAATCAAAACCTTGACAATTAGGCATATCTCAATCTCTTGTAGTCTTGTGTACGGTCTATGTTCTTGCCCTTTTTAATGGTCACTCCAATACTTTCCATCATGTGCCTTTATTATTTCTACCTTAGTCTATCACTCTACGTAAAGGGACCACATTTTACTCGTAATTGTTTTTCTTTTTTAATTAGTCTTGCTGAAGACGGGTCGGAGTAAGTGACGCACTCACAAAATGGATAGGGGGATAAGGTGGGGCACTCCCATGTGCTTCCCTCTCTCCTCTATTTAGGTCATTTGTGGCAATGAGGGAGCCGTGGCCCTTTTTTTGGACTCGCAGAATAAATTTCCGAATATACTCCCTCCATACCAATCCAAAGGTAACATTGACCAAAATGGCACTATTTATGGTCGTAGGGAATTTTCGATATTATTCTTAATCTATAAGACAAAATATAGTCATGTGAAATCTTGTTTGATTTATCGTCATGAATGCTACAAGTATATCAATTTTTTTATAATTTTTAATAATGTGTAACTAACGATATTCACGTTGCAAAACGTGTCTCGACAAGTGTGAAAAAGTCAATGTTACCTTTGGATTGGTATGAAGGGAGTACGTAATAGCCTATAAATCACGTATGTCAGGTAGGTCATATAAGGGTGGTAAGTCAAAATTTACAAGACACGGCTTCAGGCCATAAGCATTTTATAAGATTACTTTTAATGAGATTTAAACCCAAAACCTTTTTTCAATGAAATTTGTTTCTATTTCTACACTTCTACTCAGTGGTATAATGACTTTGAATTCTCCATCTATAGACGGGCTAAAATTGTAGGAATTTAATAAGATGTGACGAATAATGGTTATCTAATAAGGAGTACTAAGAAATATGCAACAGTTTTTTTTAATATGACTATTCTCACAACTTTGTTTAGATATTACTTTTTGTTTTCTCTCTCTCTCACATATACAAATATACAAATTTCTCAATCTATTTTATGAGAAGGGAGAGCTTGCTTCATGATAATCTATTTAGTCGAATCCTTATAGACTATGAAATTTTATATCCTTTCACAAACAATTTTCTTTTACAAATATATTGATTTTAAGTTCAATTTTTATATCTCACTGATTTTTGCAAAATCAAAAATTACAAGTACAAAATTTTGCATTTTTTGGTATACAAGGTCACAAGGATAAGCATCGAGGCAAGTTGTCAGCCACTTTCTTGCTAGCATAAATAAACAAATACTGTAGACAGTTGGAATGTTCCACAATCCACATTGTAGAATCAAATTATCAAACTTAATCATATTGACATGATTGAGATGTGTCGTTTCTATACGAATTAAAAGGGAGAAAACACAAATTCTTGTTTCAGACGGACACTTTTGGTCTTATTTGTCAGACGGATAAAATGTTGCCATTTTTTAAGAAAATGTAACCAATTAATTCACAAAATGTTATAACTAAAGGTGTCATTTTTTACCCTGAAAATGATGTGAACAATAATGGTAACATGTTATCAGAAAATAACAACATTTTATTGTAAAATGATGACATGTTACCCGTCTTATTTCAGACCAAAAGCAATGATCTTAAGAAAAACGGACTGGGGAGAAAAAGAGCAGATTCCTGAAAACAAACCAAACTAGATTATTGCACCTACAAGAATTCTCGTTCATTTTATAATAAATTGTGTTTATTATCTGATAAATAAAAACATATAAATTACTTTTTATCTTAAAATAATCATATTTACGCGGTTAATTTATGACCCGTCACTTGAGAGATCAACCATCCCTTGCACATAAGGTTTGTTTAATTAATTAGGTTTGTCACTACAGCCTGTTCTATCCATTAAATTAAACACACAAACTTCATTATCATCCCCCCAATAATTCAATTTAGTCGGTTAATAAGTAATCATCAGTATAATACACATTATAATCGTCAGTAATATTATAATATTGGCATTTTGTGTTGTTTGTATTCACTCAACATTCTTCCTAGCTAGTCAGTAATTGTGCATATCAAATCACCAACCCTACATGACCATTCCCCCTTTCATGTTATCGTTCACCGAAATCCACATATTAAGCGACGACTCGGCCCTTACTATATAATACGGACTCCCTCCGTTTCATTTAATAGTTACTCCGTATTTATATTTGAAGTCACTCTCACAAAAACAACTATAGTAGAAACGTGTAACAATTTACTGAGACAAAGGAAGTATAAAATATAAATGAGAACAATACAATTTATGTAATAATAATATATTAATGTTCCCAATTTGAATGTATCACCTCCATGTGTATTTCTCCTTAATTAATTACCCACCAACCCAACATTTCCATTCTCCCCTTCATCTTATTGTGCAACAAAATTCACAAATATAGAAAATTACTTCCTAATTGCTAACATAAGATATAGAAGTATGAAATTAATGAAAGAGCTAATTAACAAGGGAGTATACGTACTCAAAACAATACATAAAGACGATATTGAAACTCAGTACCATCAATATGGCGCTTTAGCCCCAGTAATTGATCCTCCTCACACGCTAACGTCGCAACTCTTACTTAGTGTATACTTGATGACATTACGTGACACATAAATCCCATTATCAGTATTCCCTATAGGAATATAGGCATGACAATTCACATGAATTCGGTATGAACCACTAACATAAGTCCCAACTTTAAATCTCACCCGTCCATCCATCTTGATCACAAGCTGCACGCTTCCCATAGAAATATCTTGATTGATTTCCGCACCCAGGTACGGTGCGATAGGCACACTGGGACCCTGTAGATAAGGAGACCACACGTTCATACCATTGGCATCCTGATAAGTAGGTGGAATTGAAGTTGGTAAGGTGATCTGCTGATTTTGATAAAACGCATAGGTTATCAGCCGATCGTAGTAAATTCCGATCTTGTCGTTTGGGTTTCGGGTTTGGACCGTGACCTGAAACACCGAGTTAAGCTGTGTTGGACTTGTGAGGTTGAAGCTATACAGGGTGGCGTCTTGGAGGACGAACTTGGGCTTTGTAGGCCGTAAGACGGCCCAGATAATCAGAATTATGAGAAGTACGAGGACAATGAAGGTCAGGATGCCAAAGGCAATTCTCTTTAGGAGCTTCTTTCTTTTGTCCTCGTGGTGGCCGCAATCTTTAACACCCATAGTTCGTACCCTTGAGTATAACTGCTAAGAATTTTTGGGAAGAGAAAAGAAAAAAGGAAGAATTTTGTGAAAGAAAGGAGGAGATTAATTGTTTTGGTTTGTAATTTTGAGGAATTTAGGTGAACTTTACGTGTGAAAGAAGTGCATAAATAGTAGGGAGAGTTTGGCTTAAGGAAGGTGAAGGAGTTGACTAGGAAGACTAATGCATGGTGGACTGGTGGTATATATATTTTTTTTTTTTGGAAAATGAAAGGGAATGGTGGTGTATATTTTGGGTTGAACCTAGAATACAAAAATTTAAGAGAGAAGTATCCATTTTAAGATTAAAATTGATTAAAAATAATTAGATAATGGAAATTAAATAATTACAAGATACAAGAAATAATATAAACTAAATAATTACAGAGATTGCAAGCTTGGGATACAAGGTAAAAGATACGACATTTTCACAATATCTAAATTTCCTTAATAAAAATAGCATAAGTAAGATAAAATCAGCAGAATAATCATAAACTATATGCCAAGAAAAATTGTGTTATTTATACAAGTGAGATGTTATTTAATTCTTTTTATTCGAGATCCGTTTTGGTGAGATCCGTTTGTCTATCTCTATTTTCGGAGTTTTTTCAGTCCTTGTTTTTCTAGGTTTTAGTTCTATTGGAAATATAGATAAGAGCGCTTTGGTTGTTCTTCATATGGTGAAGATGCAGAAGATCAGTTTCGTAATAGATCGTTATATGGTATTACATATGTTGTCAATTTGTTGGTTGCACTCAATTTGGTCAGATGAAATCGTCTCTCGTCAAGGCTCAAGAACCTATGATCCTCTTGTGAAAAAATTGTTTTGCGGCGATATGATAGAGGACATGCTTTGGAGCAATTCAAGTTTACAGATCTTTCTTTGAACAAGATTTTATTTCATTTGGTTCTAATCGAGTTGTATCCGTTCAAATTTATCACATGTTGTAAATGTCGTATGACTATTTATTAATAAATTGATCCTTTCTTTCAAAAATAATAATAATAATAATAATAATACTACTGTAAATGGTAGGTATGTATAAGCGTGTATATGTGGAGGATGCAGTAACATGGGTTAGTGTTTGATTGCTTTATTTACGTATCCATAATTTATGGTTGGTGATGTATACTACTCCGACTAAGTTGCAAGTCTTGCTAATACACTACCTTTACACGTTGCTTTCCAATTACAATTATTATTGCTGATAATAATAATATTATTATTATTATTATTATTATTGTTATTATTAATATTGAGTACGTAAGTCGTAAGATAATGGCCATACGTTGTTTATTTACAATTTGCAACCATGGTATGATTAGTATGATGAGAACGACATGCGACATGGTTGTCAAGATGAATTTCACTCTCTAATTTCCTATCTTCTTAGAATCTTCACTCTGTCGTGGTGAATGTTAATAATGGTAAACTTGGTAAACCGAATTAGATGTGATTTGACAGTGTATGTTATAACTTATATATAAGGTTAGAATAATAAATATAAGATCGAAAACAAGTATTAGTGCTATATTTTTGAATGTTGCAACTTAATTTCGAGTCATGATTCATGCGATTGGGAGTTTAGTTTTCCCTAAAAAGTGGTATTCAACCAAAGAATCGTTATGCAAAGGTGCGTGGTAATATATAGATCATCGTACAGTTAGGGAATTACAACGTTAAATTGATGAATACGCTTAGTTTTGTGAAAGGTACACAATGATTTCTGAATAGAAATATTTGTGCAAGTATATGGGAAATTTAATAGAGTAAAATTGATAAAAATGGAGGTAATGGTGGAGCGATTCAGGCGAGTAGATGAAGTAATTGAGTATTGACTGTGCAAATAGGTGACAAAAAAAGTGTAGTCTAGTAGATAGAAGGTAGGTAACATACGACGAATGTTGAATTGGAAGAATAATAAGAAGAAAACAAGAAGGTTCGTAGTTGCTAAAAAACGACGTTTTGTCAGCTATGTTTCCTTTGAATATTCTGCATTCCTGCTATCAACTCCTACTTACATTTATTCTTTCTTTTTTTGTGACTCAACCTACTGCAACATTAGCTTCAACCAGAGCATCCTCCACATGGTTGTTTTGCCCAAACTAGGCCATTACTATTGTTGCTCAATCCTAAATTACTGGAATAAAGCTATAATGGTGTGATGATTTATTAATTTGTTACAATTTGTAGTATTATACAAAATTGACCCAACCTGAATAACCCGACCCGAACTCAAACTCAAGTTCACGCAACAATCCGTATTGCTTTTGACAGTCTTCAGCTTGTGACCTCTCAGAGCCGCTCCCCCCACTTGCCTTCCCATTTGTACTCCCACTTGCTTTTTGTGAGAAGTCTCTTTGAAGAGACGGATTTTGTCCATCTTCAATGACAGTTTGGGATCGCGCAATTGGGGTATTATGTTATGATGTATATTGATTATTCGGAGTAATGTTTATTATTGGAGCAACCTTTTTATCGGTTTAATCCAATTTTTTCTTGTAAATCACTTATAGAGTCGAAAAGTGTCGAGTCACTAGGGCCTTCTCAGGCCGAGTTTGTTTAAATTAAGGGTCCTTTTAGTCGGAATAATGAGTTAATCTTCCCGTCCCAATGATTGTCATGACTAATGTTTTTTTGACTCATGTGTGGAGCTTTGTATGAGAGGAGAACCCGAAATCCCGAGCATGAAACTCTAGTCACACTCGTAGACAAGCAATCACGCGGAGACGGCCTTGCATGAACCAATTTCGGGGTCGACATTCCTTGATAGGAAGCGTGGAAGCTAAGTATTGAAGAAATCATGTGAGAAGTGAAGAATTGGAGCGAAAAGGCAGTCCAGAATGCAGCCTGCGTCATATGACGCAGCCTGCGTCGTTTTACGCAGGCCTGCGGTGTCTGACGCAGCCTGCGTCTTCCCCAGCTTTGTGAAGTTGATCTACCGTCCTTAATGATTTTGAGGCAAGCCAAATCCGTGTTTAACCTAGATGGGGGTGCAGCCTTATATATAGTTCATGTTTTGGAGACCTAAAAATCATCTTGTTAAGCAATAATTTCAAAAACTTGTGTGTTGAGAGAACTTGATATTTTAGGAAGAAAGGTGTAATCTTTGACATTGAATGTTAATCTTTCTTCATTTTGTGGGTTGTAACAACATTATGGAAGGCTAAATCCTTCTTTGCTTGTTGTAATTCATCCAAAGTTTCCAACTTTGGTATTGTAAGACTTTTTTAATCTCTTTTTATTTATCCATTGATCTTTCCTTGTGCTTATTTTCGTATGTTGAATGAGTTTATGCTTGGGTTGGCCATCCATGCTTGTTATTTGTTCAACTATTGCAAATTCTAGAGAAATAGTTTAATCTATCTAGGATTAATTGGAGTAAGCTTGTTGTATGTTGATTTGGTTTAAAGGATTCATGCAATAAGTAGGAAATTTCTTGTCCTTTCTCATTTGTATGGTTTAATCTTGTGAGAATTGATCCTAGCTTCTTATCTTGGCACCACTCTTAATGCTCATGTTTGATTTGCATTCATGGTTTAATGAATTGTTGGTTAAACTTGAAGGATATACATGGATGGTTTAATTTGTGTATGTTAACATCTTGATTTGATAGCATTGGGTGTGTTCCGGGTGTGATTCCAGAGCAAGTATAGTTACCACCCGTGGCTTGTTGAATGATGTCTTGAGTTGGATTCTCCCTTGGTCTTAATCGTTCCTCTCGGCCTCTCCTGCAACAATGAACGAACTGAGGGCTTGGCTTTGAGCCAAGCGTACCCACTCCGACGCCCAAGTCAGTAAACTTAGATGTATAAGTTGTATGCTAATTGGCTAGGAATATATTGTAGAGAGATAAGGAAGATTATACCAGATGAATAGTGTATTTAGGTTAAGTTGTGTATTTCTGGATTGGATCCTTTCCTCAATGAAGGTTGAGGAGTATTTATAGACTTCACCTTTTGTCACGTAGTGGCCAAGTGGCTAGCAGGTGGAAAGATCGATCTACCCCTCGCCGAGGGACCTATGGCTGGCTGGCCGGCGGGCCCCGGTGACTCACCGAGGGGTCTTGGATATGAGTACGCGGGTATGTGTTCCATTTGGCCGGTTGTTGTCATGCCGGGACCAGTTGGCAGCCGATGGGCCGATCGGCTAGGCCGTCTAAGTCGTTGACTTCTTTGTGGATATCTTTGACCTTGCTCAATATGTTGACTTGGTCGGCGGTGCGTAATATGCCCCATCAATTTGCCCCGGCCGTAGTCTATGTCGTGGTATGGGCTTCGATGTACGTACGAGCGTATATTCTCGCGCAAGTAGTTTGTAGAAAATTTTTCAGATCGGCTTCTTCGCGGCGGCTTCTTTTGCCTCTCGCTGGTCTTTCTTAGGCCGTACCATATCCCCCCTCCACATGGATGTGTATTGGGCATCCGATGTGGAAAAAAAGAAAGGGACGCCGGTCGAGACCGGTTTGAGAGTGCCGGTAGTTCTTGATTGCCCCCCGGCCATTTGTTGTCGGCCTGGTTGATCATGTGGCCGGCGGAGAACAGATGCTTGGGAATTTGTTGAGGAAGGTGAATAGGCAAGGAGATATGAATAGGCGTGTTGAAGACGCTTGGTCACTGTTGCATTGATTGACGTCTAATCGTTGCAACGATTGACATCCCGTGGTTGCATGTCCGACACGTGTCCGCACGCTGATTGGTTGACGCTTCATGGGCGTTTCTTTCGATTGGTCCTTCTTCATGGGCTTTTCCCTATAAATAGGGCGGTTGCTCGTGAAATTGGTCACCAATTTCATTCTCCAAAATTTTTCTTCTCTCTAAACTTTCAAGGGCTTCTGTCTTCTAACATTCGAGTTGTTATTCAGCGAGTGTTTTTCTTCAAGGTAAACAAACAAACTTCTTCACTTTTTATTTTGTTAAATAATTGTTGCTATTATGTCTCGCTCATCGGCGCCGGGACTAGTACTTTGCGCCGGAGGATTCCCCGTTGCGTCTTGATGGGGAGGAGATACTAGACGCCATTCCGATAAGGTTTGGGGGCCCTAGGTCTCCTTCTCCCGTAGTCGATCCACCACCGGAGGGACGGGAGGATGAGGGTGAGGATGTTGATGAGGATGAGGGGACCCCTTCGATGGTGGGAGGCCGTCTGTCCCGGATCATGGCGAGCCCCGCACGACCGGTCTTGAACGTGGTTGGTCCCATAAGTTCGCCGATTGTTCCGGCGAGACATTTTTCGGAGGCCATTTCTCGTTCGGTGAGGGGTATAAGATCGTTATTCCTAAAAGGGTCGGGCGGTCTGTTGCCCTCCACCGGTCACACCGGCGTGTACATCGGCATCCGGAGTATGGGCTGCGGTTTCCTCCGAATAAATACGTCGTGGCCATTATCAGAGCTATGAACGTCGCGGTGGCCCAACTACATCCGCCGCCATGAGGACGATAGTTGGCTTTGTGTGGCTTTGTCTCTTTAGGGGAGAGATCCCGACAGTCAACTTATTCCGCCGACTCCACAGTCTTCGACCGTCAATTGCCGTTAAAGTGGGGTGGTACAGACATGACGGAGCAGCCGAGGCTATGTCTCCGTGAACAAGCTTACTTCTTGCAAAGACTGGCAACGGCGGTGGGTGTACGTCCAAGTGCCGGAGGATTACCCATTGCCCCGGTCTTTCCAGAGCCCTGTTTACTTGCGGTGTGAGAACCGGGAAGAGTATGAGGAGTGTACCTCCCGGGGTAAGGTGAAAATGGACGCTTCGAAGGTTCCTCTTACTGAGGATGAGGAGCGGGCGATGCAGCTGTTCGATGCTGAGAAGGGATGGCTGCCCCCGACTCAGATTATTCTTCAAGATGAGCGCTCTGTCACGTCGGCCTCATACCGGCCCCTCGGCCCGGGGTGAGTGGGGTCGGTGTGAGGCCCATTTTTGCTCTGTTATGCTCCTGTTTTTTAGAGCTATGTTCTATTCCCGTCGTGTAATTCTTGTTTGTTTTTGCGGACCGGTTTGGCTGTGGTCCGTCCGAGAGTACCTTGAAGAGGTTAGGCCTTGATCGGGACGGGAAGGTCGTTGAGCAGCATCCTACGGCTAAATCGCGCGATCGTAGACCGTCCCCCAACGAGCTCATGGATAAGCAGTTGAAAGGGGTAGATCCGGTGGGCGGCCTGTGCAAGGGTTCTCGGAGGCGTGCCAAAGAGAACGAAGAAAGCTGCGTCCGGTGCGGGGCGGCGTCGTGCCGACTCCCTCTTCGACCTCGGTGGTTCGGAAGGAACCCGTGGAGGTCGTTGATATTCGGGGGTCGGTGACCGTTGCTAAGGAGCCACCGCTTGCTTCCGCCGTTGTCGGGGAGAAGAGGAAAGATCCGCCATCTACCTCGCCGTCGTTGGGAGAAAATCGGCCCACGAGCGAAGAGGTTCCAAACGGTACGGATCTAACTTATGGTTCGGATTTAGCCGGTTATTTGGATATCCCGGATGACCGAAGCTTTCGATGTGTCAATTCAAGGTGACATGGATGCTTTGTGTAAATTTTTTGTAGATCCTCCCTCGGCGACCGTCGTTCTTAGAACGGCAATCTGGGAAGAAGCCCGAGAGGGGCTGTCGAGAAGGCGGGTGACGGAAATGTCAATGTTGACTCCTCCTGCTCAGAAGATCTCCGCCTCCGAGCTTGTGGCGGAGGGTGTGAAAATGTATAAGAGGCTGGCGAAGTGGACCCAACAAGCCGGCTCCTATATCGCGGAGCAGGAGAAAACCATGGCCCAAGCCGCGCCGCTGATGGCGAAGCTTAAACTTGACCTCTCCGCCGCGAAGGGGGAAGCCGCGAAGTTTAAATCGGATCTCTTTTCTCGCCAAGAAGCGCGTGGAGGAGGTTGAGAAGGCGGGGGCCGAGAGGGCCAAAGTTGAGCAAGCCGATGCCGCTATCGCCAAGATGATGGAGGAGCGGGATAGGCACAAGGACGCTCATAACGCCGTGGTCGCCGAGGGTGAAAAGTGGAAGAATCAGTTCCACCACCAGGCGGAGGCGCTTAGGGACGCGCAGGCTGTCCTTGCTCAAAAGGAGAAGGATATTGCCATGCTTCAAGATGATCTTCTCCCTAAAATGTGCGCCCAATTCCGGGACCAGGCCGAGGAGGCGACCAGGGAGGCAATAAGGAAGCTCGTCCCCGAGGGCTCTTTCCCGTGGGATAAATTTGAGCAGCTTTTGGACGAGATGGCTGAGGCTGCGGACGCAGCGGCGGCGGAGAAGACGGAGGCCGTCTGTGATGTAGAGGTGAAGGAGGGTGACGTGCTAAAGGCACTTGAAAATGTAGAGCCCTCTTCCGAGCCGGCCACCGAAAGAAGCTGCTGCGCCGATGGAGGACAAAGAACAGCATAGGGAGACGGGCGGTCGTCACCGAGACTCACCCGGCGTCTCGGATAGCTTTAGCTGTTCGGGGCCAATTATTGAGCCTTCTCTCCCTGCCATCTTTTGGCGCTTCAAATCCTAAGTCTGTAACCTTTTGTTTTTCTTTGTTTCCTTGCTTTTTGTAAAGCTTTGGTAGGTAGAGTTTAGGCTATCCTCATGGGGACGGCCGTCGTCTGTACTCTCCTTGCAATCATTTTTAATAAAGTTTTATCTTTTGGTCCTTGGCTTTGGCCGGGACTTTGATCATCATTCTTCACTTGTCTCTTTGCGTTATTTAATTGAGTGCCTTCGTTTTACCGTCGGCATGGCCGAGGCGCGATTAGAATGCACATCTCAACCGTGTTAACGTCTTTAGCATTTCTTCTAGCATACCGGTCATTGTGTCCCCGTCGCTCTCGGCTAAGGCCGAGGTAATCGGGGTTATGGCTCGATAGCGCGTATCGGTCATTGTGTCCCCGTCGCTCTCGGCTAGGGCCGAGGTAATCGGGGTTATGGCTCGATAGCATTCGTGAATCGTAGGCATATTGACCGCGCGGACTTGCGTCTCAACCGCACCGAGTATACGTTTCTTCTAGCATATCGGTCGTTGTGTCCCCGTCGCTCTCGGCTTTGGCCGAGGTAATCGGGTTACGGCTCGATAGCGCAGATCGGATCATTGTGTCCCCGTCGCTCTCGGCTAGGGCCGAGGTAATCGGGGTTATGGCTCGATAGAATTCGTGAATCGTAGGCATATTGACCGCCGGACTTGCGTCTCAACCGCACCGAGTATACGTTTCTTCTAGCATATCGGTCGTTGTGTCCCCGTCGCTCTCGGCTTTGGCCGAGGTAATCGGGGTTACGGCTCGATAGCGCGATCGGTCATTGTGTCCCGTCGCTCTCGGCTAGGGCCGAGGTAATCGGGGTTATGGCTCGATAGCATTCGTGAATCGTAGGCATATTGACCGCCAGACTTGCGTCTCAACTGCACTGAGTATACGTTTCTTCTTTGGGTGACTGACCGGTGGCAACTTATGGAGGGGACAAGCACTTTGATGGAAAATTTGGGTGATTCTTCATTTGTTATGATTACGCATTGGGGTGTCCACAATGGGCTTGGACACCTCTGCCGCTATACAAAGTACTTTCTTAAGTTGTCGGTGTTCCAATGGCTCATCAAAGGCACACCCTCCATGTCCGTCAGCCGGTATGTACCCGGCCTCATCTCTTCAACCACTTTGTAGGGACCTTCCCGTTGGCCGTCACTTACCGTGAATGTTTCCCTTGTTAGTGGCAGCCGACTTTCTTAGGACTAGGTCTCCCACTCTTAGGTCCCTTTTGTGGACTCTTCGATTTTGTAGGCTCTTTTCATCCGGTTTTGATATACGCCAAGTTGAGGCGTGTTTGTATCTCGGCTTTCTTCGACTAGGTCTAAGGAAGCTCTCAGGCCTTCTTCGTTTTCAATCGGGTTAAAGGTAGCCGTTCGAATGTTGGCACCGTCGCTTCAATGGCGGGATCGCTTCGGAACCGTAGACTAGGTGGAAAGGGGTGTACCCCGTTGCTTCTTTCTCCGTGGTTCGAAGGGACCATAGGACGCCGGGTAGTTCATCGGCCCACCTTCCCTTAAGGTCTTCGACTGTCTTCTTCAAACCGTTGAGGATCGTTTTGTTGGCCGCCTCCTTTGTCCGTTGCTCGTGGGTGGCGGACGGAGGAGTATGCAAACTTGATACCAAGCTCTTCTAACCAATTCATTATCGGTCACCGGAACTCTCGGCCGTGGTCAAATACTATAACTTGGGGTAATCTGAAACGAGTTATAACATTTTCCCAGATTACCTTTCGACGGCCGCATTGTGGTCTTCGCCAAGTCATCGCTACGCCTTCAACCCATTTGGTGAAGTAATCAACAGCGACGATCAAGAACTTCCTTCCTCCGGAGGCTGTTGGGAATGGCCCTAGCATGTCCATCCCCCATTGTGCGAAGGGAAGAGGGCTAAGCACCGGTTGTAGGTCCCTGGAGGGAGCGCACGGGCACGGGGCATGCATCGACGATTCGTGCACTTCTTGGTCTTTGTTCGGAATCTTGAAGCATGGTGGGCCGAAGTAGCCGGCTCGTAGAGCTTTGTGGGCTAGCGTTCTTGCCCCTATGTGGTGTCCACAGATGCCTTCGTGAATCTCTGTCGATCGCTCTGCGTCTACTGGACCGACACACTTCAAGAGTGGTCTTATTACGGACCTTCCGTACGATTCTCCTTCGAACACTAAGTACCGGCGGCGATCCGTTTTATTTTGGCCGAGGGATTGCGGACCTCCGGTAATTCACCTGTAAGTTTGTATTTCATTATCGGAGTCATCCACGTTGTCTCGGCCTCTACGTTGCCCACCATGCCGTCGGTCTCGGTGATGCTCTTCGCATTCTCGATATCTACCAAAGCACGGTTCGGCCGACGTTCTTGATGGTTGAGTGGCAAGTTTGGAGAGAGCGTCGGCCGGTTGTTCTCGGATCCGGGAACGCATTGGATTTGGAAAGACTTCAATTTCGCTATGTCGGCCTTTACCCTTTCTAGGTACCTTACCATTCCGTCGTCCCGAGCCTCAAACTCCCTCTGATTTGGTTAGTAACCAACAGTGAGTCTATCTTCAACACAATGTGCTCGCTCCGGCAGCCCTAGCTAGCTCGACCCGGTTATCACCGCCTCGTATTCGGATTCGTTGTTCGAGGCCGAGAAGGTGAATTTCAAGGCGTACTCGAACTCGTCCCCGTTTGGGCTGATGATGAGGATGCCGGCTCCCGAGCTGTTCGTCGTGGAGGAGCCGTCGGTGTAGACCTCCCATACGCCTGGGTTTGGCTCTTCTTGATACGTGCATTCGGCCAGGAAATCTGCAAGTGCTTGCCCCTTTATCGAAGGTCTTGGTTTGTCTTGAATGCCGGCCGAGGAGAGTTCCACCGCCCACTTGATGAGCCCGCCGGATTGTTCGAATTTTTCCAAAGCTTTCTCTAACGGCTGATCGGTTAGGACCGTCACGGGGTGCGCGTCGAAGTAGGGTTTTAACTTCCTCGAGGCAACGACGACTTGCCAAGGTGCTTTTTCGATTAGTGGGTAATTTTTCTCTCGGCGGGCAACAGCGTATGGCCGACAAAGTAGATTGGGTGTTCTTTGTTTGTCTTCTTCCCGATGATCACCGCACCGACCGTGGCCGAGGTAATCGCTATGTATAGGTATAGCGTCTCCCCAAAGATCGGCCCGGACAGAGTTGGGAGAGTCCGAAGATGAGCTTGAGTTGTTTGAAAGCCGTGCCTGTTCCTCCCCCAGTGAAGTCTTTATTCCCTTTCAATACCTTGAAGAATGGGGTGCTCTTGTCTACCGACCGAGAGATGAAACGGGCGAGAGCCGCCATTCTCCCGGCCAAGCATCATAACCTCTTTTCGATTCCTTGGTTCCGGTAGGTCTAGTATTGCTTGGATCTTGTCTGGATTTGCATCGATGCCTCGCACCGACAAGTACACCGAGGAATTTACCCGCCGGACACCGAAGTTGCATTTCATTGGGTTGAGCTTCATCTTGTATTTCCTTAGTGAACAAAATGTTTCGTGTAAATCGGCCGGTGCTCTCATTTGTCGGACTTGCTTTTCACAATAGCATCGTCGACGTAAGCCTCAAGGTTTCGTCCTTTTCGATTTTGGAATACCTTGTCCACCAGTCTTGTATACGTGGCGCCGACGTTTTTCAAACCAAACGGCATCATTTTGTACATGTATGTGCCGTTAGCGGTGATGAATGCGCATTTAGGCATGTCTTCCTCAGCCATGAATACCTGGTGATACCCCGAGAAGGCGTCTAGCAGGCTTAGCATGGTGTATCCTGCCGTGGCGTGGATCAAGCTATCTATTCGAGGCAAAGGGTAACAATCTTTGGGGCATGCTTTATTAAGTTGGGTAAAGTCTACACACATTCTCCATGCCCCCGATGATTTCTTTACCATCACAACATTGGCTAACCACTCGGGGTAAGTGCAAGGCATAATAAAGCCCGCCGTAGCGGTTTATCTACCTCGGCCTTGATGGCCTCATCTTTCTCGACCGAGGAGTTCCTCATCCTTTGCTTGACGGGGCGAGCGGTGGGGAGTACGTTCAGCTTGTGAATAATTACCTCCGGCTCACACTGGCATCTCGGCCGAGTAGGCGAAGACGTCTTTATTTTTCCTTAGCAGTCCAGGAGTTCGGCTCGAACTTTGGTTCCAGGTTGACACCGATGGTTATGGTGCGGCCTGGATCAATCTCCACCTCCTCGGTCTCTGCTCCTTCGACCATGCCGATGGTTCGGTCGTTCTCGGGCCACGGGAGTATGTCAGATCCGGAAGGATTTTAATTTTGAAGCGCGGCTCTCACCCTCTCTAGATACCTTGTCGTCCTATAGTCCCGAGCCTTGTACTCTCCTTTGATCCGGGTTGGTCACTAGGAGCGAATGCATTTTCACTACGACGTGCTCGCCCGGCGGTTCGGCTAGCTTGACTCGGTTATTACCGCCTCGAACTTGGATTCGTTGTTTGAGGTTACGGAGGTAAGTTTTAAGGCGTGCTCAAACACGTCTCCGTTTGGGCTAAAAATAACGATGCTGGCTTTCGGGCTACCCGTCGTGGAAGGGCCGTTAGTGTGTATCTCCCATACGCCGGGTTCCTTCTCGTTCTTTGAGGCGAGCTTATGCGCTTCCCCCCGGTCCGAGACGTATATCAATGTCAAGGCCCGGATGGAAATTACGGCGTCGGTCTCACTCAAAGTGACCCGGCCTATGAGCACGTTGTGGGCAGACGCGCCGTCGATGACTATAAATTCAGACATAACATTCTGGTGCAGTTCCCTTGCCGAACCTCACCGGCAGTCCGACCGACCCTGTGGGTACCAGGCCGACCCTTTAAAAGCTGTACGGCGGGTTGGTGCGGGGCTCAAATCTTCGACTCTCGACCGAGGCCGAGAAAGCATTCTCTGTACATAATGTTTGTGTAGGCGCCGTGTCAATCGGCACCTCTTCACCAAGTGGTTGGCTATGTCTAGGTGGACCGTAAGTGGGTCGCTGTGAAGAGCGACGACTCCCTCGTAGTCCTTCTTCCCAATGGTCATATCGGGGATGTTGGAAGCGGGGGTGGCTGTGTTGGGCACAAAGTTGATGGTCTGGCACGGTTCATTCAGGTGCCGTTTGTGCCCATGAGCGGACCCACCATTCCCGTTGCCTTCGATGATAGCATGGATTACTCCTATCCGTTCGAAGACGGATTTGCTGTTTGACCCGCCGGCATTCGGTTTCTGGCCTTTGGCAACATATTTGCCGAGGCTCCCCTTCCGGATCAGCTCTTCAATGGCGTCCTTCAGATGTCGGCAGTCGTTGGTTAAGTGTCCGGTGTGGCCGTGGTACTCACAGTACTGGCTCGTGTCACCGTCACTCCTCGGCCTAGGGGCCTTTCCCACTTCTGGCCTTCGCTCTTGCTCAGAGCGAATACCTCGGCGGCCGACACGACTAGGGGGTGTGATCGTTGTACCGTTTTTTGTAGTACGCTCCCGAACTCCCCGCGCCCGTCGAGTCCGTCTCTGGCGATTTGTCGACCGTGGCCTATTGTTGTCACGGCGTCTTTCGTCGGACCGTGACCCGTTGTTGTCACGACGTCTTTCATCGGGGCTGTCCTCCCGACGGCTCTTCTTTTCTGAGTGCTCGGCCTCGTTGGGGCCTAACCACGTCTTGTGATAGTCTTCTACTTTGATGGCCTGTTCGGCCATTTTCCTGGCGGCATCCAAGCCCAGGCCTCCGCATTTGATGAGCTCATTTTTTAAATCTCCCCTTGGGAGGCCCTTCATCGCCGCAAGGCCGCCGATTCGGGATTAATCTCTCGAATGTTGGACCTTTCCGTCGAACCTCTTCATGTAGCTTCGTAGAGACTCGCCCCCCTCCTGTTTGATAGTTAGGAGGTCCGATGTCTCCACGGCCCTTCTCTTGTTGCAAGAGTACTGGGCTAAAAAGGCGTCCCTTAGGTCGGCGTAGTAGTACACCGAGCCGTCGGGAAGCCCTTTGTACCAACTTTGAGCCATCCCATGCAACGTTGTTGGGAAAACTCGGCACCACACTTCATCGGGCTGCTCCCATACCGACATGTGAGACTCGAAAGCCTCAGCGTGGTCGGCTGGATCACCTTCCCCTTTGTATGATATGGGCGGCAACTTGAGCTTAGTTGGCACCTGGACTTCTAGGACGTAGGCGCCGAGGGGTCGATCGATCACATGCCGGATGACACGTGGCGATCGGCTCCTCGCATTCCTAACCCGGCTCCTCTCCTCGTAGCGGGAGGGGCTCCTTCTTCGACTTGGACTTCTTCTCCAACTCCGAGTCGGGCTTCTCTCGGCTCCTTTGGGGTAAGCCTCGTTCGTCTTTGCGGGGACGCTGTCCTCCCGTGAGTACGGGAAGGACTTAGGTCTACCACGCCCACTTTGGGCTCCCGGCGACTTTCTTTGGTCGGCTTCTCCTAGTGCTCCGTTCAAATTTCTCGGAGTCACATTTTGGGCCCCGGTCTCTCGGGACGTTTCCGCCGCTCTTGTCGGCGTGACAAAGTGTGAGCAGACGTATTACTAATTAGGTCCAGGACCATTTTCAGCTTTGCTATGTCAACCACATGCCCCATGATGGTGACTGGTTGGTCGGGCGGCGTGTCGGTATTATCGGCATCCCGAACTCCGGTTGGATTACCCCGCCGGTGGAGGGCTGCACGACTCCAGAATTGTTGAAGGTATCATCTTGGTGGAACGCGGTTTCGTCGGTGTCGACTGCGTCTTGTTGTTTCGACATCTTCTTAGCTTTTTGGGTGGGTTTTTGTGTGTTTTTTTTTTTGTTTTGGGAATGAATGTGACTAGCTTCTAGTGTCTCTTCCCACAGACGGCGCCAATTGTTCCGGGTGTGATTCCAGAGCAAGTATAGTTACCACCCGTGGCTTGTTGAATGATGTCTTGAGTTGGATTCTCCCTTGGTCTTAATCGTTCCTCTCGGCCTCTCCTGCAACAATGAACGAACTGAGGGCTTGGCTTTGAGCCAAGCGTACCCACTCCGACGCCCAAGTCAGTAAACTTAGATGTATAAGTTGTATGCTAATTGGCTAGGAATATATTGTAGAGAGATAAGGAAGATTATACCAGATGAATAGTGTATTTAGGTTAAGTTGTGTATTTCTGGATTGGATCCTTTCCTCAATGAAGGTTGAGGAGTATTTATAGACTTCACCTTTTGTCACGTAGTGGCCAAGTGGCCAAGTGGCTAGCAGGTGGAAAGACTGATCTACCCCTCGGCCGAGGGACCTATGGCTGGCCGGCGGGCCCTGGTGACTCACCGCCGAGGGGTCTTGGATATGAGTACGCGGGTATGTGTTCCGGCTGGCAGGTTGTCATGCCGGGACCCAGGTTGGCAGGCCGATGGGCCGCATCGGCTAGGCCGTCTAAGTCGTTGACTTGCTGTGGATATCTTTGACCTTGCTCAATATGTTGACTTGGTCAGCGGTGCAGAATATGCCCCATCAGGGTGGATAATAAGAAGAGAGTTACAAAAGAGTCAAACTTTATCTTTGTTGGCTACTAAGGAAGGATTACACCAAGTCCTCTTTAATATTGAATTTTCTTGCTCACCAAGTGTTTGTCATATTGCTTGTTAGAAAAAGATTGCAACTTTACATTGCATTTATGTTACCAATCAACTCAACCCCCCCACCCCTCCTTGTCTATGTTCATCTATTGTTTGTCATTGGTAATAACCATTGTTTGTTCATAAACTTGTCATTAGAGCCTAAATTGGTAGTAGAGTCTAAGCTAAGTATTCAATAGTTTACAATTCGGGTCTTTAGTTTAATAGCCCTTCTCTTGGGATCGACCCTTACTTGCACTATATTGCTTTAACAATTAGAGTAATCTAGAGTATAGTTTGACTTTATAAATTGTTAATTTGATAGTTAATTCTAGTATTTAGCGACCTAGTATTTACCCTATCAAATTTTGGCGCCGTTGCTGGGGAAGGGCAACATAGATAAAAGCTTGAGTTTTGAATTTATGTTTAGTTGTTTTTATATCCTTCTTGTTGTTAGAAGTAAGGCCCTGTTCTTTCTGGCTTTTTAGAGTTAAACTGAACTGAGTTGAACTGAATAGAGCTGAACTGAACTGAATTGAGCTGAACTGAACTGAATGGAGCTTAACTAAACGAACGAATGAATCGAATCGAATGGAGTGAGTGAATCGAATCGAATCGAATGGAGCCGAGAAATGAATCGAATGAATAGAGTTGAACTGAACTAAGCTGATTGGAGCTGAATTGAATTGAAATAGTATTAATATTAATATTAATATTTAATAATAATAATAATAATAATAATAATAATAATAATAATAATAATAATAATAATAATAATAATAATAATAATAATAATAATAATAATAATAATATTAATAATAGAGAGAGAGAGAGGGTGAGTGGCGATTTCAGGCGACTTCAAACGCGATTCCCTACTGCCCTACCGTCAGCGATTACTACCACCCAAACCAACCACCGTGACGACCGCCTCTCACCGGCCTTTCTAGTCGTCGGCCTAGGGGTCATCGGTGGTTGTTGTTTTAAGGTGCAGTGATTGGTTTTCAAATCGCGGTTCTGTTAGGGCTTCGTTTTCTACGGTCTTGCGGCCACCGTTGACGGCCAACCACCACCCACATCGACTTTTAGACCTCACGTCGCAAGTCAGGGGTGATTGTTGTTGGCTGTTAGTGCGGTGGTGCCGCTGTTGCTGGGTTTTTGTGTTGCGGTTGTTATCGTGGGTCACTGCCGCCTCTTTGCGGTCGGTGTACACCAACACCACCACCCTTTGGCTTTTAGACCTCAAGTCTCCCGTCAAGGCTGTGGTGGCTGACGGCCCAACCCATCCCTACGGTGAGTTTACCTGCCTGTTGCGTTTTTTTTATTTCCTCTTGATCGTTTTTTTTAGGGTTCCTTTTTCTGCCGTTTTTTTATCCACGTGGTTGCTGCTGGTTGGGGCCCTGGTGTTCCCTGGTGTTTGCTGGTACAATATCCGGCCGCTATCTGCCGCCGCTGCCTGGTTGTGGTGGTGTTTTATAGTGGGTGTTGTGCTAGTGCCGTGTGGTTTTTAGGATTGTTTTGTGGTGATTGTTGACCACCACCGGAGTGGGTGGTGTGTTGGTGGTTAACTAGACCAGGAGTGGGCCTTGCCTCTTTTTGCTCAAGCGTTTGCCTGTGTGGTGGTTCTCGTGCGGGTGTTTGTTTTGGTGGCTATATTGGTGTTTGTGCAGGTTCGGTGTGTGGGGCTTCTTCTTCCTTCATGCCCGAGCTTGTACGATACCATTGTCCTTTTTCGGCTCTTCATGGGTGTCGGGATGGTTTCGGTAAGGGCCTTACTAAGGCAGCTTGGCAGAAACATTTACAGATCCGACATTGTCATGACGGTACGTTGGACCTTACGCGTCAGACTCTTACTGATAGTTTGACTGTTTATTCCAATGCCGAGAGTTCTTTGAGACGGATGGGGCTCTGGTTGTGTGGGGTGTGTTTTATGACCCGTACTGTTAGAGCAAGATGTCGGCATAATCGGGGTGATTTTGTGGAGCACCCGGGGTGTGTTGATGGCATTTACACCTTCCATATTCATGGTATTCCGAGACCTACGGCTCCTTCTACTTCGGTTTCTTCTGATGATAGTGTAGAGCTCGTTCAATGGCCTATATCTTCGTTGGATCGTTTGCTGTCTTTAGGCCTTCGCACCGTGAAATCTATTCCTCCTAAGTGCCGTCTTGGGTTTGCTCGGGCTTTGAAAGGGGCCTTGGATACGGTGTTTGATGCCCCTAGTGATCTCTCCCGCTGGGTTCATTTGCTAGTTCTACCACTTTGTTTGCTCAGGACTTTCGCTCCTCGGAGTAATCATGAGTGTCGGACTGCTATTCGGCGGCAGCATCAGGAGGAGAGTATTGCCAGGTCTATACTTGCTTGGGGGACACCTTGGGGGGGGGGGTTGTTGAGTTTATTACAGGAGTGCTTTGATGAGGGTCCTTCTTCATTTTATGTGGATAAGGATCTGGATTTGAGTGAGCTTAACCTCCGCCAATGCCGGCGGAAGATTTCTGATGGCCATTATATCGCTGCGTACGGTGCTTTCTTCTCCTGGGGTCGCCCCCTACTCCGATGCCACTCTCGTGGCCCTGCGTGAGAAGCATCCTGTCGCCCCGCCTCCTTCATTGCCTCCTCTGTCTGGGGATCATCATCCTCTGGTTGCCTCTTCGGCGGTGGTCTTGGATATAATTCGGAGCTTCCCTCGTGGTACTTCCTGTGGGAGGGATGGTTTTCGTGCCCAGCACCTTATGGATTGTTTGAGTGGCGCTGATGTGGCTATCTCCGATGATTTGATCACTTCTATTACTAGGGTGGTTAATCTTTTTCTTGAGGGCCGGTGTCCTCTTCCTCTGGGTGAGTACATTGCCAGCGCCCCTCTCACACCACTCGTTAAACCGGGTGGTGGAGTTCGTCCTATTGCTGTTGGTACGGTCTGGAGACGGCTTGTCTCTAAGGTTGGTGCTTCTATGGTTGGCCCGTCTTTATCTTCTTATTTTGATGGGCTTGATTCGGGGGGTGGGTGTGTCCGGTGGAGGAGAGGCTATCTTGCATGTCTTGAATCGGCTCATTGAGGCTCGGGGGCTCAGTGGGGCTTTCTATCTGCTTTGGTTGATTTTGAATGCGTTCAACCTTGTTGACCGTTCGACCATGCTTCAGGAGGTCCGCCGTCGTTGCCCGGCTCTCTCCCGTTGGGTGGAGTTTTGTTATTCCAGCCCGGCCCGCCTTTTTTATGGGGAGCACTGCTTGTGGTCTTGTCAGGGTGTTCAGCAGGGTGATCCGTTGGGGCCTTTGCTTTTCGCGTTGGTTTTGCATCCCTTGGTTTGCAAGATCCGGGACACTTTTGACCTCACTTTGCAGGCATGGTACTTAGATGATGGCACCATTGTGGGTGATACTTTGGAGGTGGGGAAGGTTTTCGACTTGATTAGGTTGGATGGCCCTCGTTTTGGTTTACACCTAAATGTCTCCTAGACGGAGGTCTTTTGGCCTGTTGAGGACCCAGGGAGCCGGCTTCCTGGCGTTTTCCTCACTTCTATTTCTCGGCCATTGCGCGATGTTACAGTATTGGGAGGACCTGTCAGTACTTGTCCTGGTTTTAGCAGTGAGGTTGTGGCGACGAGAGTAACTAAGACAATTGAGCTAATGGACTTGGTTGCGAGGATTGAGGACCCGCAATGTGAGTTGCTTCTTCTTCGAGCTTGTACTGGTATTTCTAAGCTCTACTTCTCCCTTCGTACTTGCTCCCCTAGTGTTTTTGGGTCTGTCCATCTTCCTTTTGATGCCGCTCTCCGTTCTAGCTTGGAACGTATTGTCGCCGCGTCAGGGCCGGGTTTTGGGGATTGGCAGTGGCGCCTTGCTACATTCCCTTTTCATCTTGGTGGACTTGGTGTCTATGCGGCGGGAGATGTTTTATTTTATGCTTTTATTGCGTCCCGCTTGCGATCTTTGGTTTGCGAGGCTAAGCTCCTCGGCCCTTCCGGTGTTGTAGCTGCGGCCCCGCTTTTGATGATGTCGCGCGGTGTTTTCTGCGACTACAGGTTCTCGATATATTAGGTCACCCTAGTGAAATTCGCCCCAAACTTATGAAGAAATTGGCGGACATTTATTTCACGACGGTTCTTTCGCCGCCTCGTAGTCTGTTTTCTCTTTGACACCACGCCGCCTTGCTTTATGGCAGTCTCAAAGCAGGTTCTCACTCCTCCGATTGGTTACGTGCGGTTCCTATCTCGGGGTTGGGTCAGACTATGAACGGGAGAACTTACCGTAGTGTCTTTGGGGTATCGTCTGGGTGTTCCGTTATTCACGGTATCTAGCCCCTGTCCCCGCTTGCTCTCGGTTTTTTCTTGGGGATGTTTTTGGTGACCACGCTGTTTCTTGTACCGGCATCGTGGGCGTTAAACATCGGCATAACCTTGTCCGGGACACTCTTTTCGACATCCGCTATAGATCCGTATTCTGCGGGGAAGGAGGTTGATATCGGTTTGGTTGATGGGCATGGTGGCTCTCTTCGTCCTGCGGATTTATTGCTTTATTCTTGGGACAGGGGCGTGATGTGTGCGTCGACTGACGGGTTCTTCACCTTTGACTCGGGACTGGGTTGGCGATTTTGTGCCGGGCGGGTTGTCGCCGATCTTGCTCGCTCAAAGCGAAAGTGTGCTAAGTATGGGGAGTTGTGCGCGGTAGCGGGTTATGGTTTCCTACCTTTCTCTTTCTCTTCACTTGGGGAGCTGGGTTCGGATGCTGTTGCCTTGCTCAAACGGATCCAGAAATTCTCGATATCTCAGGATGCGGGGGCTCGGGTAGCCGCTTACATTTTTTCTAGACTTAGTTTTGCTATTGCTAAGGGTGTGGGAGCCCAGATTGTCTCTCGGCTCCCCACCAATTTCATGTAAACCTTTTATTTTTACTTTAATGAAAGTTGCGCGCATCTTATAATAATAATAAAAAATAATAATAATAATAATAATAACAACAACAACAACAACAACAACAACAACAACAACAACAACAACAACAACAACAACAACAACAACAACAACAACAACAACAACAACAACAACAACAACAACAACAACAACAACAACAACAACAACAACAACAACAACAACAACAACAACAACAACAACAACAACAACAACAACAACAACAACAACAACAACAACAACAACAACAACAACAACAACAACAACAACAACAACAACAACAACAACAACAACAACAACAACAACAACAACAACAACAACAATAATAATAATAATTGATACCCGTCGTTGTGAGTACCAAAAATAAGATTTATAATTTCCTATTAAGACTAACCTAGGCTAGTGGTAACAGGGTCGAACCACAAGGAGGCAGACGTAATTTCTAGCTGTCTGATTAAAGTCTAAGGTAACAATTGTGGGGGTTGAATTGATTTGGTCTAAAGCTAAGAATAAATAAAAATAATAAACTAAAAAGACGGATTAAACAGATAAAGAAGGGGTACTAGGATGGTCGGTTCATTATAGCTTAGTCGGCAGCAAACTAAGTCGGTCTGAATCAAACACATGTGAGGCGGGAAATAAAGAGGTCCTCTCGGTCCACTCTTAACAGATAGCATCTTTCGATCTCGCTATAGGTCCATAATGTCACTAATACTAACTTTCGTCCTGAAAAGTGACTAACAGTCTAAACTATACCTATCTTTCGATCTCAGCACAGTCTAGTCGTTTTAATTGACGGTCTAACAACTTCCCCTATCTTTCGATCTAATGGGTCAGTCACAAATTAGGTATCTAACTGGTCGCATGCATTCGATTCGTTAAATACAACATTAAAACAATTAAAACGAGAATAAAACCCCACGAGGTCAGTCGATCGACCAAGAATGTCAGTCGATCGACTGACACGCGAATCAGGCCGATTTAATACTACGCCGCCTATGCCATAACTCGCCTACATCCTAGCACAACTGATTTAGCTACTCATGCTAAGGGTAAAAACAATGACATTAACGATAAGAATTACTGAATTCATGCTTGAAACGATAAAGTAAACAATTAACATAAACGATAAAATTGGTTGCGGGAATCTAGCTAGCAATTCTATACTAATGATGAAATAAAGCAATAAACTGAAATTAGGGTTGATGAATACCGAATTTGCAGAGGGAAGATTAATAAGAACCAAAGATCCAATGCTCAACAATAATCCCAAACCCTAATTAATTATAAAGAACTGTATGTAAAACTTAATGTAAAACTACTGAATAAAGCTTGATGATAAACTGAATGAATTAGGTTACGTTATAAAGAGAGTATACGTAACATAATTCCTAAACCTAGTAACTAATGGGCTTGATAAGTCTCGATCTTTTAATTCTCGTCTGGAATAGCGTCTTGGTCGATCGACTGAAGTGGCGGTCGATCGATCTTAGCAGATGTCTGAGTAGAGCTTCAGATACCCCGATGGTTGGTCGATCGACTGAAGGTAACGGTCGATCGACTGCTTTAGCTGCTACTTGACTTCATATTTCTCGTGGACTTGTCTTAAGGGCTTTGAAATGCGCACCAAGCTCGTTCCTCGGGTGAATACTTCACGTCAAATGCAATGCAGGATACTCGGGGACGGATTTAGCTTGATTTCCGCTGGATTCTTCACATTTCTGCAATAATGTACAAAAATACGGAAGTAGACGGAAATAGGGAGAAATGTAGCATAAACTACATGAATGAGCTCTGAAATGCGTGTAAAATGGGATGTAAAACATCATATAAAAGACACGCATCAAACTTCCCCAAACCAAACCCTTGCTTGTCCCCAAGCAAGAACTAGACTCGATCTAATGACCTAATGAAACGAGTTCAATCTCAGAGCGAAATGCAACATGTAAAGCCTAAACCAATTTAATGCAATAACTAACAATCAATTAGTAACATGAATCATGCAAACGAGTTATGTAGTCGTTAGAAAGTGCTGAACAGTCGACCATAGAGACTTATCAAATCGGACTCTCACGGGTCGCTCATATCACACATAAGCACAGGTGAATATATAAGAGAATAGAAAGAATTCATTTTGTAAAGACTCTCACCTAACTGCGACCTATAGGGACATGCCTGCAATCTAATATGAAAGTAATCTCTACGACCGTACATACGCATTCCAACCAACAAAAGACCATGACACATGCCGAGGTATAAATATGGAAATGTGAGGTATGGGTAGGAAGAGGCAAAACGTTTTATGGTAAAGTGGAGGTACAGGTGATCAAGCTAGTACCAAAACGGAACCAAATGGCAACATCCTTCTTCTTGCTCATAATCAACAGAAACGGTGCTATAGCAAGCACAAATCTCACAATCTCCAGGTATAAAAGTAATCAACTAACTCCCCATAAAATACGAATAATACATGTGAGCAAAAATCGCCAAAAGATAGGGATTTGAATTATGCGAATTGATTCTTTCTCTTTATCACGAACCTCAGTCGATCGACCTATGATGCCAGTCGATCGACTGCTTAAACAGTACAGAACTCTTTTTTTTTTTTCCTTTTCTCGAATCATTTTTTCATCTTTTTTTTCTTTTCTTTTGCATTTCTTTCCTTCATTTCGTTTTCCCAATAACGTCTCAACAGAGCATATGCCACCAAAAATGAGTAATAACCCCGAGAACACAGACTACTAGCTTGACAAAGGACAGGCTGAATGTAGGATGTAGTAATTAGGACAAAAAGGATATTTTGGCAGTGTGGAGCTTATGGACAAAACGAATAAGGGGAAACCTCTACCACATGTGTCAACTAACCACAGACCGAATGCATACAGGTATTAAGCAGATTAAGTTCATATTTATGCACGTTGATATGACATGTCTTATAAGGAGTACTACTCACATTCCTAGATGAACTGGTCATGAATGTCACCAGTTATAGGCTCTAAATCTCAGAAATATGATGTAGGTTGCCAATTTTCAAAGTCAAGTCTCAAGTCCAGCAAAAATTAACGAAAACTCGTAGATATGCATTTACGATTCTACTAATAACATGTTAATTAGCAAGGCTTAGGCAAAAACGGATGCAAATGCAATGTCATCATTGAAATACTACCGTTCCGACTCGACCTGTATGCTAAAATAAACGTGCATTTTATTGAAATTTTTGAAATTTTTCAATTTTTTTTTTTTGAAATTTTGTATATATGAGAAATGAAATAAACGATGCAAAACAAAAAATGTAAACGTGAATGCAAGCAAATGATATGCGACGCAAAACCCTTCCCCAAACCAAATCGCACAATGTCCCCATTGTGCAAAATCATGTAATGAAGAAAAATGGAAAACGGGAATTGTGAGAAAATTAAATAAATAAGACATGAAGAGAAAGTAAGGAACTCACAAGACTTTAAGCGCAGCAAAGGAAACCTCCCCAAACCAGCGTGAGCTAGGAGGTTTCAGTAGCCAGCAGTGCTACTAATAAGTACCTGAAAGACAAATAAAACCCACGCATAAAATCGAGAAGACAATTTTGAAGCGGTAAATACGTGCACGAATGAGAAAATCAGAAGAAATAAATATTTGGACGGAAAATAAAGTGGAGTAGAAAACTCCCTTAAGTCCGCAAATCGACCAAACACAGCAGGGGAGAGGTCGTGAATAGGTACATCAGCGTCCTTGGTCGATCGACCAGAAGGGGCAGTCGATCGACCACTGTTTCAGGAACAGTAGCTCCTGGAAAGTGCAACTCAGTCGATCGACCTATGTAGCCAGTCGATCGACTGAAAAATACTGCTGTACTCCTTATTTCTTCGTATTTGCTCAATTGCTTGAGCTAATGAGGTCTAAAAACCTGCAAGTGCACAATAATACGCGCCCAAAACTGCGCAAAAACCCAAAGCAAAGTCTAAAGCATATAAAATCCTAAGCAAGCAAAATAAATGCGAAGCTTTCGCGCACACAAAAGCAATAAAAAGGTGTCTTAACAAAAGCAAATAAAATGAAGTTTATAAAGAGCTCGATCAACTAATAGTTGATCAAGAAAGACCACGATATGGCCCACTTCGTCGGCTTCTGGCTACTAGACGTAGCCTCAGTGGTGCTTATCTTAGCAACTGCACCCTTCTTAGCTTCCACGTCCGCTGAACTCAATGGGTCAACACTCTCATCTTTTCCCCAGTCAAGAATCTCTTCGGGCTTGTCAGAATCCAAATCAGACTGTCTGGCTTTGACCGGCTCGTCATCAACTACCTCATCAATTCCATAGCTCAGGCAACCAAGACCTCCTCTTTGAATGATCGGCTTCTTTACAGCGGAAGCAACAAGCGGCTCGCCCTTCCCCAAACCAGCTCCTGCAACATCTAAAACAACAGATTCTTCCTCCTTTTTGCTCCCAATCTGGGGCGGAGGGGTTAACACGGGAGTGATAATGGATACAGGCAATTCAGGAAGCACAAAGTACAATTTCTTTTCAGAAACTGTATTGCAAGTCACAGGCCACATGGGGTCCTTTTTCTTAGCCGGCTGGGCAAAGACAATAGAATGCTTGCCTACTTTGAAAGTCAAGGTACCTAGACCGACATCTATGACTGCACCAGCAGTGTGCAGAAATGGCCTACCCAAAATAATGGGTATATGAGCATCCTCAGGCATGTCAAGGACAACAAAGTCAACAGGGAAGAAAAACTTCCCTATTTGTACAGGGATGTCCTCTAGGACTCCTATGGGTTGGACCGCAGAGCGATCGGCCATCTGGACGGTCATATCTGTCACTGCGAACCTAGTCAATTTGAGCTTCCTAGCTAGACTCAAAGGCATGACGCTTATACTAGCTCCTAAGTCACATAATGCCTTCTCAATAGAGAAGGTACCTATATTGCAAGGAACAGAAAAGCTACCCGGATCCTCTAGCTTATGGGGTGCAGTGTGAGACAAGTAAGAGCAAGACTCTTTGGTTAAAGCGACCGTGTGCACATGTTCAAGCGACTTTTTCTTAGACAGGAGTTGTTTCATAAACTTAGTGTATGCAGGCACTTGGTTGACCAACTCAAGGAAGGGTACTTGCACATTCAAACTACGGATAACCTTTTCAAATTTATTGAAAGATACCTGTTCTTTTGTTGGCACTAGTCTCTCCGGATATGGGGCTGTAAGAAGTACCTTAGCCCTCTCCTCTAAATCGCGCGTGCCGATATCCGTGGACTTAGGTTGAAAGTCCACCACCTTCTCCTTATTGAAGCTCGAACCCTCCTCAGACCGTCTCAAATGTGAGCCATTAACCGTCATTGGATCGAACTTCGGAGCCGGGACTGACCCATCAGCACTCGGGTCTGCCCCCAATATTTTCGGGACTGTGGTACCCCGAAACAAATGGTCTCTCAAATTGTCGGGCATTGAAGGACGAAATTCCTCGACATCAGCAGTGACCTCGGTCGATCGACCACCTTGGTCAGTCGATCGACTGAGATGAACAGTTCCAGAAGCTCCTGTAATGCGCACATCAGTCGATCGACCGGGTATATCAATCGATCGACTGATATACCTGGTAGACGCCTTTTTCTTGTTTTTGTTCGTTAAAGCTTTCTTTTGACTTGTTTCCGGCTCATCTTTTTCAACAGCGTCCTCGACCATGGCAGGACCCTCAAGGGTGGACCCACTCCTCAAAGTGATGGCATTTAAGGTCTCCTTTTTGTCAGTTTGAGTCGGTAAGTGTCCGGGAGCTCGAGTGTTACTTTTGCTAGTCAATTGAGCAATTTGGCTTTCTAGCAACTTCATCCCGGCCTCTCTAGCTTGGGACCCCTTTAGCAACAAGTTCTTAAGCTCGGAAAATTCAGAATTCTGCGATTGTTGCTGCTGCGGCACATAGGGAGGTTTCTGATATTGTTGTTGCTTTTGATGAGGAGGTACATAAGGTTGCTGCTGCGGCGGAGGTTGAGTTAGATTCAGGACATTTTGGCTCCTCCAACTCAAGTTTGGATGAGTATTCGACTCATAGTAGGTGTTTGTCTGCCTATAGTGTTGAAAGGCAGCACAAGACTCAAAGGGACTAGGGCAGTTCTTCGAAACGTGTCCCTCAGCTCCACACCTTTCGCAGACGAAAGGACCGTCTGACACAGCATTTACTTGGTAAATACCCCCCTTTGAAGCTCCTCCTAGTTCATACTTGTCAAATCTTGCAGTAAGAGCTTCAAGCGCAGCAACAGAGGAAGATTCAGCAGCTCTCCTCTGGTTCCCTCTGGAATTACCATACTCAGCCTTGTGGGTGGCTAGATTGTCAATGATCTTCCACCCCTTGGTTGCTCCCAAGTTCTCAGCAAATCGGCCATTGGCTGCAGCATCCAAAATGGCCCTCTGATCGTCGTACAACCCATTATAGAAATGATTGCACAAGCTCCATTTTTCGAAACCATGGTGCGGTATGGTTCGCACCAACTTCTTAAAACGGACCCATGCTTCGTGGAAGTTCTCATCTGGCCCTTGTTTGAAGCTCGTGATTTGAGCTCTAATAGCAATCGTCTTTGAAGCAGAAAAGTACTTCTTGTAGAATGCCAATGCAAAGGAATTCCAGTCGGTGATCCCATGAACGGTTCGGTCCAGATCTATATACCACTCCCTTGCAGCATCACGAAGGGAGAAGATAAACATGGTCTCCTTGATCTGGTGTTGGGTCACGCCAGTTGGTGGGGGTATGGAACAGCAGTAGTCAATAAAGGTCTCCATATGCTTAGCTGCATCTTCATTTGCAGCTCCCTCGAACTGGTTTCTCTCAACCATATTAATGTATGAAGGCTTTGGTTCGAACTTCCTGGCATCTCCTGGTAATTCGAACCCCTTATATAAGTTTTCAGCTGTCGGCTCAGAATGACTAGCTATACTTGCTTCTCGGCCATGACCGGAATTTCGGAGAAGTAATCGTCTCCAAGAAGTGGAAACGGGTGAAGAATGTGGATCTTCCTCGAAAAGCTCGTTCTCGTAATAGCTTGACAGAGTACTCAGCTCTTCCTCTGTCGGTATTACCCTTTGTGATCGTCTCAACTCGCGCAAAGATTTCTCTATCTCAGGGTCGAATGGTACTAGTTCACCACCCTGTGACCTGCGCATAAGAAGAAACTACAAAAAGAATATAAGAAAAGTTTAAGGAACAGAAGTCCCTTAAACTAAGAAAGACTAAAATTAAAACAGCTAAAAATTAGAACTATTGCCTCCCCGGCAACGGCGCCAAAATTTGATACCCGTCGTTGTGAGTACCAAAAATAAGATTTATAATTTCCTATTAAGACTAACCTAGGCTAGTGGTAACAGGGTTGAACCACAAGGAGGCAGACGTAATTTCTAGCTGTCTAATTAAAGTTTAAGGTAACAATTGTGGGGGTTAAATTGATTTGGTCTAAAGCTAAGAATAAATAAAAATAAAAAACTAAAAAGACGGATTAAACAGATAAAGAAGGGGTACTAGGATGGTCGGTTCATTATAGCTTCGGCGGCAGCAAACTAAGTCGGTCTGAATCAAACACATGTGAGGCGGGAAATAAAGAGGTCTTCATTCTCGGTCCACTCTTAACAGATAGCATCTTTCGATCTCGCTATAGGTCCCTAATGTCACTAATACTAACTTTCGTCCTGAAAAGTGACTAACAGTCTAAACTATACCTATCTTTCGATCTCAGCACAGTCTAGTCGTTTTAATTGACGGTCTGACAACTTCCCCTATCTTTCGATCTAATGGGTCAGTCACAAATTAGGTATCTAACTGGTCGCATGCATTCGATTCGTTAAATACAACATTAAAACAATTAAAACGAGAATAAAACCCCACGAGGTCAGTCGATCGACCAAGAATGTCAGTCGATCGACTGACACGCGAATCAGGCCGATTTAATACTACGCCGCCTATGCCATAACTCGCCTACATCCTAGCACAACTGATTTAGCTACTCATGCTAAGGGTAAAAACAATGACATTAACGATAAGAATTACTGAATTCATGCTTGAAACGATAAAGTAAACAATTAACATAAACGATAAAATTGGTTGCGGGAATCTAGCTAGCAATTCTATACTAATGATGAAATAAAGCAATAAACTGAAATTAGGGTAGATGAATACCGAATTTGCAGAGGGAAAATTAATAAGAACCAAAGATCCAATGCTCAACAATAATCCCAAACCCTAATTAATTATAAAGAACTGTATGTAAAACTTAATGTAAAACAACTAAATAAAGCTTGATGATAAACTGAATAAATTAGGTTACGTTATAAAGAGAGTATACGTAACATAATTCCTAAACCTAGTAACTAATGGGCTTGATAAATCTCGATCTTTTAATTCTCGTCTGAAATAGCGTCTTGGTCGATCGACTGAAGTGGCCGGTCGATCGACTGCTTAGCAGATGTCTGATAGTTTCGCACCTCGATGGTTGGTCGATCGACTGAAGGTAACGGTCGATCGACTGCTTTAGCTGCTACTTGACTTCATATTTCTCGTGGACTTGTCTTTAGGGCTTTGAAATGCGCACCAAGCTCGTTCCTCGGGTGAATACTTCACGTCAAATGCAATGCAGGATACTCGGGGACGGATTTAGCTTGATTTCCATTTGGATTCTTCACATTTTCGCAATAATGTACAAAAATACTAAGTAGACGAAAATAGGGAGAAATGTAGCATAAACTACATGAATGAGCTCTGAAATGCGTGTAAAATGGGATGTAAAACATCATATAAAAGACACGCATCAATAATAATAATAATAATAATAATAATAATAATAATAATAATAATAATAATAATAATAATAATAATAATAATAATAATAATAATAATAATAATAATAATAATAATAATAATAATAATAATAATAATAATAATAATAATAATAATAATAATACTAGTAATTATACTAATTTGAGTGATTAACTAGGTAGCCATCGTGAACCACGGTTCACCATCAATCTAATTAGGTAAAATAATGTAGCACCTATTTGCTAGATTAATGTTCAAAGTCTAGCCGTTTATCATCCTAATTTGACTGAGTAGGTAGCCACCACGAAGCACCAACAATCCTAATTTAATTAATTAGATAAATAAAAATTGACAGACCCTAATTTCATTTTTAACAAATAAATAAAATTTTGTTGATTAATTAAAACTCAACAAATAATATTAATAATTGATAGGAGTAACAAGTAAATTAATTCATTATTTGCTAAATTAGAATCCATCTTGTAAGTTTTAAGTCATTTGAGCAATTAAATTAAGTTTTAGAGAAAGATATTGATTTAAGAGTTCACTTGGTTCAGTTTTAGGGGAAAAAGGTACAAAATATAACGTTATGAAAAAAGTGTATGTGAAGAGTAACGTTCGTATATTAAAAAATAATTAGGTATTAATAATAGTAATATTAAAATTAACAATGTTAATAACAATATGATTATTAATTAATATTCATATTCCTATTAATAATAATATTAGTAATAGTATTAATTATATTAATATGAATATTATTGATGTTAATAACCATAATATTCATAATAATAACAATAATGAGGATGATTAATTAATAATAAATTATAATAGTAATAGTAATAGTAATAGTAATAATAATAATAATAATAATAATAATAATAATAGTAATAATAATAATAATAATAATAATAATAATAATAATAATAATATAATATTAATAAAAACTATTAAGTTTAAGATTTGCAAAATTGAAATTGGCTGAATTTAGTGGAGCTGAACTGAAGTGAGCTGAGCTGAATTGAACTGAATGGAGTGAATGAGTGAAATGAAGTGAATTGAATTGAATAGCCGAGTGAGTGAAGCCGAGCCGAATCGAATCGAGCTAAATCGAATCGAATAGAGTGAAAGTGAACTAAACGATGAATCGAATCGAATAGAGCTGAGCTGAACTGAAGTGAGCTAAAAATAAGCCAGAAAGAACAGGGCCTAAGTGGTAGTTCTAATCCATCTTGTTTAGTGTAAAGGTTTATGTCTAGTTCCCAACAAGGTGGTGAGTTCACTCCAATTGAAGAAGACACATTTGGAATATTCTTGGTTATTCACCAACCCTTGGTATCAACGTCCTCCAAGGGGAGGACAAGTTGAAGAGGAAGACTTCGAACCCCTCTCGGTTGATCCAATAGAAGTAGAATATCCACAAATGGCTAATGATACAAGGACTATTAGGGAGCTCCGGGTAAGAAATTACGACACTCAACCTCTATGTATAGCCTACCCGCCCATGGGGGCTAATGCTAATTTTGAATTAAAAGGCTATTTCATCCACAACCTTCCAAAGTTCCATGGACATGCGAGAGATGACCCAAACCGCCATCTTTCCGAATTTCATATGATGTGCGAAGGTGCCATCCCCAATGGGGTCACGGAGGACCAATTTAAGTTGCGAGCCTTCCCATTTTCACTACAAGATGCGGCAAAGGATTGGTTGTTTTACCTCCAACCGGGTACAATCCGTACTTGGAAGGACATGAAAGCAGCTTTTCTTGAAAAATACTACCCCGACTCAAGACATAACCATGCAAAGAAAGCCATCACTTCTCCGGAACAAGATGCATGTGAGAGCTTGTATGAGTATTGAGAGAGATTCAAGAAGTTGGTTGCTCAATGTCCCTACCATAGTCTTAGTGGTGATGACCTTTTGGTCAACTTCTGTGATGGTCTTACTCAACAATACCAAATTATGGTGAATGCCGCTACGGGTGGCGGGGTTGACAACTACCCCGTGGCGGAGCCAAATGAGATCATAGAAAGGTTGGCCGCTAGCACAAGAAACTATGGAAGAAAGCCGGGGGTCAAAGACTCTTAACTCCATTGAGTCACCTTCTTCTTCCAACCACAAGCTTGATAAAACCGTGGATGATCTCACAAAAATGGTAGCTCAACTAGTGAGAAACAATCAAGGAGGAGCATAAGGATCTAATATGGAGTGCAATTTTTGTCAAGGTCCACACCCGATGGAGAATTGTCCCATCATGGAAGAACAAGGGATAAATAAGGAAAATGTGAGTGCCATGATGCATGGTCAATATAACTCTAGGAACCCCAATGGGGGAGGGTATTACAAGTATGACCCAAGTGGCAACACTTACAATATTGGGTCAAGGGACAACCCCAACCTTTCTTGGGGAGGGGATACCTCAAGAAGCTTTCAAAATGGCCAATTCAATCACTTGAGGAACTCCAACTAACAAGGTCAAAGTACAAATTATCAAAGAAACAACAATCTTCAACAAGCAAAAGGAGGATCCTTCCAATTTGGAAACCAAGGACATCAAGGGAATTTCCAAGGTAACAACAAGAACTTCCAACAAGGAGGGGGCTCTTCTTCTCTAGGAGATGAAGAATTATTTACAAAAGAGATGTTTAAGATGATCATGAAAGGGCAAGCCTAAAATACCAAGTGGTTTGACAAGATGGATGCGGACAAGCTTGCAAATGATGCTAAGGTGAAGAACCTTGAGATCCAACTTGGCCAAATTGCACAAGAGATGGCCAAGAAAAATCAAAAGAACTCCAATTCAATCCCATCTACCACGTTTCCTCCAAAGGAAAATGCAAGTGCAATGACATTGAGGAAAGGGAGAACTCTAGAATCTCCCCCAAAGAAAAAGAGAAAGGCAAAGTCACATGAAAGAGTAATTGACATTGAAGAGCAAATTGAGGAAGAGGTTGTGGTTGAAAAAGAGAAAAAGACACCCTCAAAAGCTAATGGAGAAGAAATAAAGAGTCCAATGAGCAATGACAAAGAAAAGAAAGAAAGCAACAACACCAAGAATCAAATTGAGGAGATCGAAAGAGAATATGTTGTGGAGGTACCTTTTCCTAATGCTCTCACACATTCTAAAAGGTTCGAAAGAGATGAGGATCTCTATGAAACTTTTAGGAAGTGTGAAGTAAACATCCCTTTGATAAATCTTTTGAAAGGTGTTCCGAGGTATGCAAAGTTTCTCAAGGAACTTTGTACACCTAGGAGAAACCCAAGGAAGAGAACCCAAAAAGTACGGGTAAGTGAACATGTCTCCGCCATATTTAAAAAATCACTTCCCAAAAAGTGTGGCGACCCGGGAATGTTCACCATACCATGCTCTATTGGGGACAAGATTTTCAATCATACTATGTTAGACCTTGGTGCATCAATCAATGTTATGCCCTATACACTCTATGAGACCTTGGGACTTCCACCATTGAACAAAACCGACGTAGTGATCCAACTTGCGGATCGCTCAAACATATACCCAAAGGGAATGGTGGAGGATGTGTTGGTAGAGGTAGATCACTTAACCTTCCCGGCCGACTTCTATGTTCTTGACATGAAAGCCGACTCAAGGGCCACTCTAATCCTTTTGGGGAGGCCTTTCATGAAGACCTCTAAAACCAAGATTGATGTGTCTAATGGGAACCTCACCATGGAATTTGATGGGAGCAAACTCACATACAACATATATGATGCCATGAAGCAACCTAGTGATTCACATTCATGTTATTTCTTAGATATCATTGAACCAATTGTTTCACAAGTGTATAATTTATGTCAAAGGGACCCTCTTGAGGTTGCCCTCACCAACGATTTGGAGAAAGAGGGTTTGCGGGTAGTGTTGTTTCATGATGTGCAGGAATATTCGGAAGACTTGGACAAGGAAGAAGAGCTTGAAGATGGGGAAGCATTGTCAAAAGAGCAAAAAGGAAGTCCATGAGGCAGCCTGGGACGCAGCCTGCGTCATACAACGTAGCCTGCGTCAATCCACGCAGCTTGTGTTTCTCTCTGGTTGTGGCTGAAATGTTGGCTTTTCAAGAACATAAATCCCTTTCACCCTTCCTCCCCTTAGATGCTAATCTTGAAAGACCACTACCCTCTGTCTTAAAACCCCCAAAACATGAACCAAAACCTCTACCAAATCACCTCAAATACATTTTCGTGGGAGAAAACAATACCCTTCCATTAATCATCTCAAACCAACTCAAGGGAGAGCAAGAAGAGAGGTTAGTTACCATGTTGAAAAAGCATAAGGAAGCTTTTGGGTGGAGCATTGCCGATATTAAGGGAATAGGTCCAAGCACTTGCATGCACAAGATTCGGTTGGAGAAAGAGGTTAAGCCCATGAGACAACCTTAAAGGAGACTCAATCCACCTATGATGGGGGTGGTGAAGGAATAAGTCATCAAGCTCCTTCAAATGGGAATCATCTACCCCATTAGTGATTCCCAATGGGTAAGTCCTACTCAAGTTGTGCCTAAGAAAAGGGGGGTGACGGTAGTCAAAAACACCCAAGGGGTATTGATCCCCACCTGTTTACAAACGGGATGGAGGGTGTGTATCGATTATCGCCGCCTCAACCAAGTCACTTTGAAGGACCATTTGCCCCTACTATTTCTAGATCAAATGATAGAAAGGTTAGGAGGGAAAGAGTACTATTGTTTTTTGGACGGGTACTCCGGGTATTTTCAAATCCCCATTCACCCAGAGGATCAATCCAAAACAACCTTTACTTGCCCATTTGGTACTTATTCTTACCGCCGCATGCCCTTTGGATTGTGCAACGCCCCCGGCACTTTTCAACGATGCATGATGAGCATCTTTTCGGACTATGTGGAGCGCATTTTGGAAGTTTTCATGGATGACTTCACCATCCATGGGGACTCATTTGGTGTCTAGACCACCTCGCTATGGTCCTATCACGGTGCATAGACTCTCACCTCATTTTAAATTCTGAAAAGTGTCACTTAATGGTGAGTAGCGGGATCGTGTTAGGACATATAGTGTCGAGAAGAGGGATTGAGGTGGATACGGCTAAGGTGGATGTGATTAAAACCTTGCCGTATCCATCTAATACTCGAGACGTGAGGTCGTTCTTGGGACACGCGGGTTTTTATCGAAGATTTATTAAGGATTTCTCCAAAATCACTAACCCCTTGTGCAAACTTTTGCACAAGGATGTGGAGTTTGTGTTTGATGCTCATTATAGGAAAGCATTTGACTTGTTGAAGGAGAGACTTGTAACGGCGCCAATCATTCAAGCACCCAAGTGGGATCGGCCTTTTGAGATCATGACCGATGTAAGCGATTTTGCCATTGGAGCCGTATTGGGACAAAAGGATGACAAAGCTTCATATGTCATTCAATATGCCTCATCCCTCCTCAATGATGCCCAAAGAAATTACACTACAACCGAGAAGGAATTCTTGGCGGTAGTATATGCTCTAGAGAAGTTTCGATCATACCTATTAGGAGTCAAGGTAATTGTCTATACCGATCACCAGTCCATCACTCAACTTGTGAGCAAGAAGGATACCAAACCAAGACTAATGAGGTGGGTTCTCCTCCTAAGTGAGTTTGACATAGAGATTAGAGAGAAAAAGGGATTGGTAAATGTGGTGGCCGACCATCTAAGTCGACTACAACTTAATGATCAATAAATGCAACGAATGGGGGTAGTTGATGGGAGTTTGCCTCACGAATCTCTTTATAGTTTGAGGATGACGGAGCCATGGTATGACAACTTGGTAAACTACATGGTGACTAAGAAATTTCCAACCTCTTTATCATCAAGTCAAAGAAATAAGATCAAGGTCGATGCCCGATTCTACATATGGGATGACTCGTACCTATGGAAGATGTGTCAAGACCAAGTCATTCGGCGTTGTGTTCCGGATGTGGAGATACCATCCATCCCAAATCATTGCCATGAATATGCTTGTGGAGGTCACTTCGGGCCTCAAAGAACGGCACGGAAAATTCTAGAGTGTGGTTTCTATTGGCCCAATTTGTTCAAGGATGCTCACATCTTCATCAACACTTGTGATAGATGCCAAAGGTTTGACAACATCTCACGACGAAATGAAATGCCCCAAAAACGAATGCTATATTTGGAGGTTTTCGATGTGTGGGGGATAGACTTCATGGGACCGTTCCCTAATTCTTATGGATATCTCTATATCCTCTTGGCGGTTGATTATGTTTCCAAATGGGTGGAGGCCATCCCCACGAAATGTGATGATGCAAAGACGGTGAAAGCATTTATAAAGAGAAACATATTTTCAAGGTTCGGATTTCCTATGGCCATTGTTAGTGATAAGGGAACACATTTTTGCAACAAGGTGATAACAACGTTGCTTCAAAAATACGGTGTCCTCCACAAGGTTTCTACGGCCTATCACCCCCAAACAAACAGCCAAACGGAAGTGTCCAACCGAGAGATTAAGCATATCTTGGAAAGAACGGTCAATTCCGACCGAAAAGATTAGAGCAAAAGGCTTGAAGATGCTCTATGGGCTTATAGAACGGCTTATAAGACCCCAATCGATATGTCTCCATATAGGCTAATTTATGGGAAGGGATGCCACCTCCCCGTATAAATTGAACACAAAGCCTATTGGGCGATAAAAGGTTTCAATCAAAATATCGATGAGGCGGGATTGCAACGAAAGCTTCAAATTCAAGAATTGGAAGAGCTTAGGCAAAACGCCTATGACAATGCTAGCATTTACAAGGAGAAAGCTCGGTCTTGGCATGAAAAGATGGTAACAAGAAGGGTTTTTGAAGAGGGACAAGATGTATTGGTTTTTCAAAGTCGTCTCAAGAACTTTCCCGGCAAGCTAAGGTCAAGATGGTATGGGCCTTACAAAGTCAAGAAGGTTTTTCCACATGGAGCGGTGGAGGTGGAAAACCCGACCTCGGGAAAAGTGATAAAGGTTAATGGTCAAAGGTTGAAGCACTACTTCAAGGGAGTCGAGTTGCAAGGTGAAGAGGATCTTCTTTTAGAGGATCCAATTTACAAAGATTAACCTTTTCAAGCAATGACTAAGTCGAGCCATCGACATTAAAAATACGGCACAAATTTGTAAATATCCTCTTTCTAGTGTAGAATTTACCGTTTTCATAGGTAGAATTTACATTTAGTTAGCGTTTGGAAACACGGAATTGATTTCGTTTTCATGATTTCAATTGTAGAAATTCAAATGTTTGAATTCAATTCCAAATCCAATTCCAAAATTGCGTTTGAGAAACCCATGGAATTGGAATTGGAATTGGAATTGAACTTGGGCGAGACGGATATGGGTCGAGGTCATTGGATGTTTTATATTTGAAAAAAATTAAATATTGTCTCGAAAAATATTTGCGATCGGAAAAAATATCATAAATAAAAATATTTTGATGAAATTTTTGTCACAAAATAAAACGTAAAAAGTGATGGAATTGAAATGACTACCATATGGTAGGTATTTGAGAACCCCAAATTTTAATTAGCTTGGAATTAACAAGGAATTGAGTCAATTCCAATTCCAAATTCTAGGGGTTCCCAAACACTTGAAATATCTCAATTCCGGAATTCGATTCCAATTCAAGGTTCCCAAACATAGCATTATGTCATTTAAATTCTTATGATTTCAATCCTTGTTAAAAATGAATTGCATCAAAATATATGAAAGTTACTAATGCTCTTGTGGAGATTTGATGGACTAGTTAGCATGGGAAAACGCGTTGAAAAGGGTCGACTCGGCAATGTGGAGTGTGAAGGATGGTCTAAGTGTGGGGGAGACTCACTATAGCAAAAGAAAGAAAAATTCCAAAGCTAAATTTCGAGCACACGGGCAGACGCAAACGCAGCCTGCGTCGTTTTACGCAGGCATGCGTTGTTTGATGCAGCCTGCGTCCCAAGTTGAATAGTGACCTTTCTTTCATCAAAACACCACGACACTCACCTTCCCTCATATCTCCGGATTGTTCTATCCTTGCCTTCATCAAAAACCACTTCAAACTCACCATCATAATCCCTAAACTTCCCTCAAATTCCACAAATTATCACCTTCAATCCTTTCCCCTTGTCACAAATCATTCAATTTTGTGATTACCACCATCAAATACCTCCCATCACCACTTTTTGACAGATTTTCCCCAAAACCTCAAGAACCCTAACTTTCGAAAATCCTTTAATTCAAGCTTGGAGTTGGAATTCAAAGGTCCAAGACGGGTTTGGGAGCAACTAGGAGGATCAAGGAGCATTGCTTTGTGGAAGTCGGGGAGGTATAACAACCGAACTCAACTTTCAATTTTATGCTCTTACATGATCCGAAAATTGCTTTGTTTAGTCCAATTATAGGATTTTTGTTGATTCTTTGTTGTTAAATTTATTGTTGGTGGAAAAACTTTTCTGGGTGAGGTGGAGGAAATCATCAAACACAACTTTTTGAGACATTGCAAAGTGGTGCACACCAAGTGTTTGTTGATTTGCCTCATTGAGTGAAACATTATTTTGAGTGGTATTTGCATTGCCTTTTTCTTGTAAGGAAGTGTAGGATGGCCCCTAAGATTTCAAGGTTATTTGGGAAAGGAAAGTCGAAAAAAAGGGTGGTCGAAGTATCCAACTCGGATGTTGAGGAAGTTTTCATGGGTCATGAGGGAATGACTGCCGCCCAACTAAAAATTTGGAACAAATTTTTCTCCCCTAAACCACAAAATGTTGTTACTACAAAATTCTTGTGTCCAACCACTTTGAAAAAGCTTAGCCTCTATGACTATACTTTCCCTTTACTTGCTAAGGTGGGGTTAGAGGCTTATCTCCACAATGACACTTGGGACACAACATACCGGTCTTATACTTACGAGTTTCTAACCACATTGACCGAGCTTGACATGGATGATGATGGTGAGCGTTCCTATAGATTTAGAATTCATCAAAAATAGCATGAGTGCACCCTTTCACAAGTGAGGGAGATTTTAAAGATAACCAAAAATCCCGAACCCATCATGGCTAGCAAAAGAACCATCGTGGATTTTTGGGATGCACTAACCGACCAAACATCTACCACCAAAGACGACAAAATCTCCGCCCTAACTAACCCACCGCTCCGCATACTTGCCCGTTTCCTTATCACACTTTTCACGGCCGTGGGAGAGCCAACCAAGGTGAGTGAGACGGTAAAACTTTATTTGTGGACTATGCTCCCCGAGGGGGTAGGCATTACAGATTGGGCTAAGCTATTCATGGATACATGCTTGCATCACAAATTGAAAACGGCGGGTGGAAATATTCATTGTGGTGGACGTGTGACCTTCTTTGTTCGCCATTTCCATGGTCACATTTCCGAAAGTCAAGTGGTAAATGAAGTTAAGGGCATTTGTTACTACAACGAATTCGCCCTTCAAGAGTGTCATATGTTTAGAATTCTTCCCACGGTAACACTTTCGGGACATTGGCTTGGAAACAATGGGTTGTCTTATCTCCGGTTACCTCCCATTACACCCCTCCCTAGAGGACCCACGACTCGTCACTTCTATTGCCGTCGGGATCCCGACATTGAGAAAGAGCAAGGAGAAGCACCATCTAAGAGGAGGGTAGCTCAAATGGTTGAGGAGAGACAAAGAAAAGAGAGGGAAGATGAAATAAGAGAAGAAGAGAGGGAGATTGAAAGGATGGAAGTTTAGTCATCAACAACCGGGTTTGCAATCAACTTTTTTACAAGACACTCCAATGCATGAAGCCGGAGGTTCCTCAAATCCCACCATGGAACCTTAGCAACATCAAATGTTTAAATATTTTGAAGACACCCGGGGGACTTTGTAGACAATTAGTGGGAGGGTTGAGAGCTCCCATACTTGGCAACAACAATATGGGCCAAGGTTGGAGATTTTGGAGCAATTTTAGAATGCTTTTGAGGAGCATAAACGGTTGGGGGATGAGGCTGAGTTGGCCCAAATGAGAATGCTTGAGGGATAGCCAAATGGCAAGAGGAGTCCTTCACTTGGCAAAAACAACAAGTCAAGCTTTGGGAGAATAACCAAGCTATGTGGAGGGCTCAAAATGAGTGGATGGAGCAAGTAAGTCGTCAATTTGGGGTGCAAAATGAAAGGCACCACCAATATGTAGAAGATTCCTACCATGACGCCCGAGCACAAGAAGACTCCTTCGGCCTCATTCGAGGCCTCTTTGACATGTCCCTCCATCACAATGAACCCCAATACCAATCAACCATTAATGAGTCTCAAGTTGATGAAGCCTATGAGAGGGCAAAGAGAGAAAGAGAAAGAAGATAAAGAAGAAGAAGAAACCACGGGGCATATGAGCAAGGTGAAGGCTCGGGCCCCTCCAACAACTATCCTTGAGAAGGTGATGGCACTCCTCCACATTGAGGACAATGTGTGATTTAAGTGTGGGGGAGTGAGATGTTTGTAATATATGTACATTCATGTTTTGATGCTTCAAAAAAAAAAAACGAAAATCCCGGCTAGGTGAAAACCCAAAAGGGTGGGCACCTAAGGCAAGATTGGGAAGGTGGCCGAGGACGGAATGAAAACCCGAAAGGGCATTCCGGGCAAAATGAAGAAACGAGTTGCGAGCCACCATGAGAGGTAAGGAAAAGTTAAGGTGAAAACCCGAAAGGGCGCCTTAAGCAAAATGAGGGATTTTCAACAAAAAAAATGGAAAGATTGAAAAATGTAGCACCAAAAAGATGGAGGGATAAGAAGGGAGCGATAAGGAGGGTCTTGGAAGGAGGCTAGGTCTAGGATTTAATTTATTTTGAGTCACAAGAACTTGTCCCAAATTGGCGGATTTTTGATTTGGCTACTTGTGTTGTTGATGCTTAATGAAGTTTGGCCAACCAAGTAGCGCATTTCTCATGTATTGAGTGATAAGGGGGTGTTATAAGTGGTGATAAGTGGTGTGTGGTAGGATGATATAGAGGTCACTTTGCTATTGCCTTGGGATAAGGCAAGAGTGACCATTACTACTTTGGAGAGATAAGAAGGGTGAAATTGCATGATGAGTCGGAGTTGGTGGTATGTCATGTCTTTGTTTGAGGGAGATATAAGGCGGGGGAGTGAGTGAAGAGAGAGTGTCAAAAACTTTGAGTCTACATTTTCCTTTTTATTGGTGGTTGTTCAAGAGGGGGATATAAGAAGGGTGTGGAAAGGGAAGAGTGATCATTCAACCTCACACTCACTTATGGACTTGCCCAAATGCCTTCCTTGAGTTTTACTCGGGACGAGCAAAAGTTCAAGTGTGGGAGATTTTGATAGAGTCGAAAAGTGTCGAGTCACTAGGGCCTTCTTAGGCCGTGTTTGTTTAAATTAAGGGTCCTTTTAGTCGGAATAATGAATTAATCTTCCCGTCCCAATGATTGTCATGACTAATGTTTTTTTACTCATGTGTGGAGCTTTGTATGAGAGGAGAACCCGAAATCCCGAGCATGAAACTCTAGCCACACTCGTAGACAAGCAATCACGCGGAGACGACCTTGCATGAACCAATTTCGGGGTCGACATTCCTTGATAGGAAGCGTGGAAGCTAAGTATTGAAGAAATCATGTGAGAAGTGAAGAATTGGAGCGAAGAGGCAGTCCAGAACGCAGCATGCGTCATATGACGCAGCCTGCGTCGTTTTACGTAGGCCTGCGGTGTGTGACGCAGCCTGCGTCTTCCTCAGCTTTGTGAAGTTGATCTACCGTCCTTAATGATTGTGAGGCAAGCCAAATCCGTGTTTAACCTAGATGGGGGTGCAGCCCTATATATAGTTCATGTTTTGGAGACCTAAAAATCATCTTGTTAAGCAATAATTTCAAAAACTTGTGTGTTGAGAGAACTTGGTATTTTAGGAAGAAAGGTGTAATCTTTGACATTGAATGTTAATCTTTCTTCATTTTGTGGGTTGTAACAAGATTATTGAAGGCTAAATCCTTCTTTGTTTGGTGTAATTCATCCAAAGTTTCCAACTTTGGTAGTGTAAGACTCTTTTAATCTCTTTTTATTTATCCATTGATCTTTCCTTGTGCTTATTTTCGTATGTTGAATGAGTTTATGCTTGGGCTGGCCATCCATGCTTGTTATTTGTTCAACTATTGCAAAGTCTAGAGAAATGGTTTAATCTATCTAGGATTAATTGGAGCAAGCTTGTTGTATGTTGATTTTTTTTTTTTTTTTTTGATAAAATGTAAGTATATTAATATAAAAAAAGTGTCACCATACAAAGGAAACGGGCCATAACATCATGAGAAAAAGGAATTGGGCTCGTTCCTAAGCAAAACAAAGTTCAGACTCTTGCAATGCCCAAACTAACTGTTAACTTATCAACAAAATAAGATAGAAATCTTATCTTCACTTCTCTCCCATCAAACACTATCTGCCTCCATCACTTCTATCATCTCCTTTCCTCTACCTCAACGATCTGTCTCCTCAACCATCCGTCTCCATCTTCGTCTCCACCCTTTACCCTCTATCACCAATCAAGCGGCGGAGCCACCCCTTTTCGTTGTCAGGAACCATCAAAGTAATACCCCTCAATCTAAGCTTCATCTCCTCGGTGATGGTATCCGCCACCTTTCTGGGATTCATAAGAGTTAACTCAAATTTGCTTAGATTCCGATGTCTCCATATGTGGTATGTGCACGCGTTGACGATGGCATTTTCCAGGTCAACTTTGAGCTTCGATCCCCTTCTGTTCGACCTCCATTCCAGAATGTCTCGGGTAGGTAGTTGGACTCCAATCTGCTGTCCTACCAGATCTATTACCGCTTTACTGTACTCACAATCAAAGAAAACATGCTCAATGGTTTCAGTTCTGAGAGCGCACATGTAGCAGGTATCCTCTGAGCTTATGCCTAATTTGCATAGTTTATCCTTTGTATTCATATTATTGTGATGGTATATCCAAGTGATGAATCCGTGTTTGGGTATAGACCACTTGTATGTTGATTTGGTTTAAAGGATTCATGCAATAAGTAGGAAATTTCTTGTCCTTTCTCATTTGTATGGTTTAATCTTGTGAGAATTGATCCTAGCTTCTTATCTTGACACCACTCTTAATGCTCATGTTTGATTTGCATTCATGGTTTAATGAGTTGTTGTTAAACTTGAAGGATATACATGGATGGTTTAATTTGTGTATGTTAACATCTTGATTTGATAGTATTGGGTGGATAATAAGAAGAGAGTTATAAAAGAGTCAAACTTTATCTTTGTTGGCTACTAAGGAAGGATTACACCAAGTCCTCTTTAATATTGAATTTTCTTGCTCACCAAGTGTTTGTCATATTGCTTGTTAGAAAAAGATTGCAACTTTACATTGTATTTAACCCCCCCCCCCCCTGTCTTTGTTCATCTATTGTTTGTCATTGGTAATAACTATTGTTTGTTCATAAACTTGCCATTAGAGCCTAAATTGGTAGTAGAGTCTAAGGTAAGTATTCAATAGTTTACAATTCGAGTCTTTAGTTTAATAGCCCTTCTCTTGTGATCGACCCTTACTTGAACTATATTGCTTTAACAATTAGAGTAATCTAGAGTATAGTTTGGCTTTATAAATTGTTAATTTAGTAGTTACTTCTAGTATTAACGACCTAGTATTTACCCTATCAATCACTGCATTACTTTTCCCATTTTTTTCATTTAGCCCAAAAAGAAGTACCGTCCAACACACGTGTGAACCCATCTAACCCATTGTTGTTAACTCCGATCTAGATAGAGGATCTTAAGAGTCTACGATTCAAAAATTGGTGACCAATAATGACGATCCCGATCCTAGATAGGATCTTACGATTCAACTTCTCTCACAAAATTTTTATTGTTGAATCTTGACCGATCCTATATTCTTAATATTTCATTTTTCCGTTACTTTAAAATTTATATTTGACGTTTACAATAGAAAATTACTATAAACATGAAGAATTTGTGATCACATTCCAAAGATAATTATTAGGATGATAGTAGGCCCATTAGGGTTAGTAGTGACGGCTACGTCACGGTGGCTGTCTCTAGGATTTTAGTAGTGCTTAGGGTTTCTTGTAAGGTATTATAAATACCGATCATTCTAATGATATCAATAACACAACTCAATAATACAATTCTCCCTTATGCAATCTCCCTTCTATAATCTTATCATGGTATCAGAGCCTCTTTCTTGAGGACTCTAGAAAACCGCTTCCGCATTCTTGCCGGTGAGCGAAAAGTTATGGCGCTCACCGGCGGGATTTTACAACGATTCGTTTAGAAATATAAAAAAAAAAAAAAAAAAATCAAAAAAAAAAAAAAAAAAAAACTCTAATGGTGAACGACACCTTGTCTGCTTCTCACCTTGATTTTAGCCAATTACCCTAATCAATGGCATCGACAGATTTCTCAAAAAAAAGGAAGAAAAAAAATCCTATTCTCTTTGACATCCGATGAAAATCATTCAACGTCGTCTAAGGTGGTACTTGATTTATTTGGAGTCCGAAAAAATTAACGTTCTCCAGATCTTAAAATTGACGGATAATTTTCCGTTTTATCGATATTTGTCAGGTTCGATTAGGGTTCCTGCAAATTAACTCATACTTTCGACAAGTCCGAAAAACTTAACGTTCTTGTTCGAAGAAATTTCTAGCGAGTCTTTATCCTCGTATCTTACCACTTTTCGAAGACGAAGATGATTGATGAAGATCGAAAAAGATGAAGATTGAAGATTTCATTTTTTCTTTTTATATTTTCTTTGTATTTCTCCAATCGTAAAGTTCGTACTACTTACTGCCTTTACGATTGCGGGAGGGTATTAGGATGATAGTAGGCCCATTAGGGTTAGTAGTGACGGCTACGTCACGGTGGCTGTCTCTAGGATTTTAGTAGTGCTTAGGGTTTCTTGTAAGGTATTATAAATACCGATCATTCTAATGATATCAATAACACAACTCAATAATACAATTCTCCCTTATGCAATCTCCCTTCTATAATCTTATCAATAATAGCGTGTTGATATTTAAACACGAAATCGTAACATATTTTGATAACACAATGTATTTTAGTTAATTTATAGGATCTTACGATTCCACGATTCTATACTACTGATTCAATCCTACTAAGCTCGCAAATTCAAAGTAGGATCTCGATCCTAACAACACAACCGTGATCTAACCACATCCATTCATGGCCAACCTTATTTTTTCGACTCAAATTCGAGCCACCCAAAGTCAATACGAACCAACATTTACGAGTGACTACATTTTAAATTTACTTGTAATTGTTCATTTTCCAACTACTTGCGATTGAACAAAGAGGGAACCATATCATAGCAAGTTGTCAAAACTGAGATCAAACTTCATCATCAAATGAAGTTGTCCAACCAACAAATTATTGAACGTACTGCTCCCTTTGTCCCAATCATTTGTTTAACTTTTTGATTAAAATACTCCTCACAATAAATAAAACGGGTAAGCAAATAATTGAGATAGAGGGAGTAATATATACGAAGTACTTATGTCTGATAAGATTACCTTGCCGTAACAAAACACAAGCGATATCCAGATAGGTTTTGACGTTGATTTGTAACTGATAAGAGTCCAACTCTCCAACTTGAACAATCTTTATATATACACAAGTAGCAAATATAACCATATTTCCCTCATTATTAACTGAACAATGCATGATTGATTATGCACCGGAATCTTGAATTACAAATGTATTCATGAAAGGGAGTTGCAAGACTTGCAACCATACTCTATGAATGTGACATTATTCGAGAATCATTGTTACCAAACTACTGTCTAATATTTTCAATGACCAACTACTCCTCCATCAACATCAGATTAAAAATTCAAACTATATGAAACAACCAGTTAAATGAATATAGAGACAAGGAACGACCGACAATTGGTCTTGTACAATTACATGTCCAACAATTCAAACATTTACTAATGTCGGTCTATCAGCTTCTGCTCGCTTCAATTCTTCCCTAATATTAAAACTTAGATAAAATGTGCTCATCGTCTTCTAGATTGTATCTCATGTACGTCTGTATGGCATTTACGGCCTTATGTGGAGAGGCCATTTCAAGATGATACAAATTAAAAATAAAAAAAATAGTAGAGAATTGTAGGTCAGCAGCTAATTCATAATATACGAATGCTAACTACCATAGAAGAAACGAATAATGTTGGTCAGATTGCATAATGAAATTTTTACAGTTAAGAAGTGGCATCAGAAGCAGTCCCGCCAGAGGAATCAGTCATTGCTCAAGTCATTGCTTGACGTCCCTGTGAACCATTTGCTTTAAGAAACCAGTAGTATTCATAAGCAAAGTTAGTAGCAATGCTCAAGTCATTGCTCCATTTCAGAGATTTCCAAAGTGCCTTATGGACAGCATGTAAGTATTGATGAAGGTTTTGGCCCTTGGTAACAACTGATAAACAAATCATCATTGGTGGACTGCACGCATAAATTATCATCATATTTTATCATGACATATCAACATTTCAACAGACACCTCAGTCAAGTAGAGATCACGTATGGGATCCACGGACGGACTTCAGGGGCTTTGATGGCTACAATCCTGTCATCGCCAATGCCTTCGTAGATAGATGATTTCCTCACTAAAACTGGCAATAACGAGTTTCGGATCATAGTTGTTGGTCGCATTCTTGATCTTTTCCTCGGATACAATTTTCAGATGCCCTCCTCTTATGTAAAGGCCCTGGCTAAAGGAAATCTGCTTTTACAGCAAGATACCGCCACTTGTTTTGAAATACTCCTCAGATACAATTTTCAGTTGCCTTCCTCTTATTTGATTGAGCTGCACCCATCAGAAAACAAGGACACAGCACTGACAGACACAAGATTTAATCTCGCATTAAGCCTTGAAAGAGGAAAACAAAGGTAATTCACTTTGATTTTTTCACTAACCTTGAACTGCTTTTGACAACCCACCAAAGACAATGGTCCATTTACGACAAGTATATTATTCGAAATTCTGAAAACTACTCAAGCTATCCTGCATCTTATTCACGTAATCTTATGATATGCTTCTCATCTCTGGTAGTTTTACGCATCAATTTGAATGTACATCACTAATTAACATGACATTCCTTTTAATACAAATATAACACTCGGATGTACATGTATGACAGAAATCATATGTGCACAACAAAAAGCACAGCTTCTGATGAGGAGAACTATTTCTGGTAGGAGACTGAGCTTTATGCCGGTGAATAACAAACAATTCGCCTCGCAACAACAACAATATTACCTGAGAAATTTGTAGGCTCCCACCTATAGTAAAATAGGACTAACTTAAGGTTGGATAACTGCAGTCTTTCTCCTGTTTTAAAGCATAAATACAGAGCTTCCAGATAACTTCTGGACTATTGATTTATTGTATTTGAAAAGACTACATATTGGAATGCTAACGTATCAAATTTCTAGCTTATTTTGTCATAACTTTGGAGGTACAGCAAGGAGTTCATAATTCACTTATTACCTCGGCCTTGTATTAGCCACAACTCTTCAACAACTTCAACCATGGAAGGCCTCTCTGTGCCCTTTTTCGACACACATGTCAAAGCAAGTCTCGAAAACCTTTGGACCTCATCCATGCTCACCTGATCTAACACTGCGCCATCTATCATCTCCTTCATCCGATCTCTCTTCACACCTGAAATAAAGACATCAACCAAGTCCAACCCAGACTTGGCCATCACCTTTGGTGCTCTTCCGGTCAACAACTCCAACATCAATACCCCAAAGCTATACACATCACACTTCTCTGTCACCTCATGTGTTTGGATATACTCAGGATCAACATACCCTAAAGTCCCTCGAACAGGCCACTTTTGGGACTTGTCACCAGGAGTAATGGTAACAGAACTGCCCAAATTCGACAACTTTGCATAAAATGAGTTATCTAGTAGGACACTCCTCGACTTAACATCCCGGTGAACCAACGGCTTTGAAAAGGCAACATGCATATAAGAGAGTGCATATGCAATATCTATTGCAATCCTCAGACGATGACACCACTGTAAAGTATTGGAAGCACCATGTAAATGATTGTACAGGCCTTCATTGGGTAGGAACTCGTACACTGGTATGGGTATGTCGGTCTCAAGGCAACAACCATAGAGCTTTATAATATTAGCATGGTTTAAAACCATCCCAGTTGCAGCTTCTGTTAAGAAGAAATCAACCCACTTCGGATCAACCTTAACTTCACAAAAGACCTTGACCACTACAAGCTGATCGTCAATCGTTCCTTTGTAGATGACACAACGAGAATTAGCAAGGGCAAGATCAGGGTTATAGTTGTTTGTGGCTTTCTCAATATCATTAATTGACAGAACTTTCAGCTGCACTGCTCCGTTTTCTTGACCACGGCTAAGAGCAAGCTGCTTTTCGAGTAAAATACCACCATTTCTGATGAAATATTCCTCAGAAACCGGCCGCCCTTCCTTGTTTACGATCACGCTCTTTCTCAAAGCATGACCCATTTAACAAGGACCAACACCTGAATTGGACGAAAATAACAAAGGTTATACTCATACAGTATAATCATTATTCCGTAGCTGACCTTGTTTGTTTCCACTTCTGGTGTTTTTAAAAGTCCAAGCTGTATATATTTGACCATTTGTATGGGTCTTGTATATACACGTCAAGATTAACTTTTGACATCAGAAGAGAAAGGCGGAAATGCTGAGGGTAGTCATTTTCCAGTACTATGTCTCTCTTTTAAAAATATACCAAAAAAACATACGAGTATTTTTGAAAACAAGAGACAAGATAGGCCGGAAAAAATTAGCGGTCGGCCTTAAAAAGTACAAATTTGAACAAACACGCTTTTAAAAGTGGTTCCGCAAAAACTTTTTATCTACTACGGAGTATCTTATTTATCATGAATTATCATCTCACCGGTATAAGTATAAGTTTAAGGACAACTTGAGATACATGTATATATTTGACCATTTAATTTGTATGTGTCTCGTGGCTGAATAGAGAGATTAGGGTACTGGGAATGAGACAAACCGATCATTATGCAAAAGTTTGGAATAGAGACTTACTGTGACTCCCAATAGAACAACATCAAAGAAATGATTTGATTTAATAACAGGCAATTGACGAGCACAACCGGTAAACAAGTATCCAACTCGATATCACTGAATTAACAACGGACAAGAGAAATATCTAACTCGATTTCACTTCAAATAAAAATTGACGAGCACCGCCATTTCCATGCAATATGTATTCTCAATGTTGAAGCTTGCTGTTGAATACAAGAATTAAAAAAACAAGAGAATATCTTCATATATATCGAGACGGCAGTTTTTAAATAACCATTCATGCTGCACTTGCCAAATCCTTATTGAGGAGATGTACCGTTATAATTGTATAGCAAAGCATCCGATTCGCTTCATTTTATTTAGCAGCTCACCCATAGGCCATAGGGCAGTTTTTATACCGGATTCGTTAATATCGACGACGTTTTAGTAAACGTCGACGACGTTTTTCATAAAAAAGACGTCATTGCCCCTGCTATCTCACTTCACCATTTCTCTCTATTCTCTCTAACTCAAAACTCAACTTCCACCAACATTCAACTTCCACCAACATTCAATCCATTCGTCCACCACCACTACCACACCCCCGCCGCTGCTACGACCACGCGACTGCCACCACCACGGCCCCGCTACCACACGCCCCCGCCGCATTTGCTACATAAGGTAAGTGCCGTTTTTTTTTTTTTTTTTTTTGTTAAACTAGTTTAGAAATTGAATGTAATTGAATTAAACTATGAAATTAAATTGTTTTGTTTCCTTTATTATTATTGTTAATCGATTAAATTGATTAGATTTTGTTTTAGAATTGAAATTAGGTTATGTGTTAGGTTTTTATTAAAATTAATTGAATTAGTTTAGAAATTGATAGTTTTTCTATTAAAATTCATGTTAATTAATTGTTATTATGTAAATTTTGGTATTGTTATATGTTGTTTGCGAAATATAGTTGATTGGGATTTATTTTTGAGTCGAAATTTGTTGTTGTTAATCGGATTGGGAGTGAATTTGTTGCGTTTTTGGCGAAACCACGGCCAAACGATGGAATTGGACGTTTGGGCCGTGGTGAAACGTTGAATTCCAACGTTAAAGGGCAGTGGAACGTGGGATTTGGAGGTTTGGCCGCGGTCAAACGTTTAATTCTCACGTTTGACCGTGGTCAAACGTTGGTTTTGGAGGTTTGGCCGTGGTCAAACATCCATTTTCGTTGTTTGGCCGCGGTTAAAAAAAAAAAAAATGTTTGCCCGCGGTAAAAAAAAAAAAAAAATGTTTAGCCACCGTCAAGTAAGGGATTTTTTTGTTCAACCGCGGTCCAAAAAAAAAAAAAAATGTTTGTCCGCGGTAAATTAATTTTTTTTTTTAAAAAACCGTGTTTTATGCTATTATTTGCCGATTTTTGTTACTTTATATGATATTTAGTCGATTAACGTGTTTTCTAACAACTTCCAATTTCCTAATGCAGATGGCAGATCGAAATGAGAGAGGAAAGGCAATCATGAATGCTCCGATTCCGCCTAACATACACGACCGCACTCGCCGGGCGTTATGTTACTGCTCAGCGTCGTTTGCGAGTTAAGCGAGCCCACAAGCAGCCACCCCCACTTCGAGAGACGCCCGGTATGGTTATGATGCCTACTCCCGGTCACGTCGTTAGCGAGTCGGAGGAGGCGAGGTCTCGGAGGTTGGTAGTTAAAGATGATAGAGATGATGAGCCGTCGGATGACGGCGGTTCCAGGGGAGGAGGAGGAGGAGGACGCCGGAGAGTATGTGGTCCAACCGAACCCGCACCGCCGAGAGTGTTGAGTCCGAAGTTGGGCCGGGATAGTAGAGGACGTTACTCGAGTGTTAGAGAGTCCTCTAGCACCGATAGGTCGAGGAGGCCGAGTAGGGATAGTTCTTGGGTCCTGAGAGAGCCCGTTCTCGGTGGTCCTAGGAACATTAGCACCCTACGGAGTTTTGGTGGTCACGTTGCGTTCAACAGTTGGTCGGACCCTAACCCGGAGAATATGAGGTCGTGGATCAAGCTCTACGAGAGGCCGAAAGCTGCGAGGGAGATTAGGCACATGGTTCTCACTGAGGGTGTTGCAGCTAGGGTAGAGGCGAGCGGGCTTGGGGTTTTGAAGGGGTGTTTTACCACCGGTCTAGATGATAACCTCCTTAGTGCTTTTATCGAGAGGTGGCACCGGATACTAACACTTTCCATATGCCTTTTGGAGAGATTAGTATCATGCTCCATGATGTCCAGCATATTCTTGGGATACCTGTTAGTGGTGATCGGGTTCTTGTGGCCGGTTCGGGCGAGGATGATGACAGTGGTTTGCGGGGCAAGATTGCGAGGTTTTATGGAGTTCCTGAGTCCGATGTTGTACCACCGCTCTACAAGAATGGCGGTTTACTAACATCGGAGTTGAGTCGTGTTGTTTACCTAGGGAACGAGCATGACTCGTTACGGGCTTACCTCTTGATATTCTTCGGGTCACACTCTTTTCATGGATAAGAGTGGTGATAGGGTGTCCGCTCAGTTGTTGCCCTTGTTTGATAGTCTTGAGCGGGTTGGTTCATATGCTTGGGGTGCGGCTTGTTTGGCTTACTTGTACCGACGGCGGCTAGGGATGGCATCGCGCCGAGATAGTTTGGGTGTTAGTGGGTGTCTACCGTTACTCCAGGCGTGGATATACGAGTACTTTCCCAGGTTCCGACCCGGTGCTGGATTCTGTTTTGAGGACCGTCCTCTTGTTGAGGGTTGGGCCAACTTGCCTCGGAGTAAGGGCGAGTCTCGTACTTTTCAGTTGTATCGTCATAGTTTGGACGATCTTACGGCAGAGCATGTCCGATGGTTGCCTTACGGGAACCGTCCTCGGGAGCTTGCGAGTATCGCTTTACTCGGGTTTTATCGGACATCTTGATATAGTAGAGCCGTACCAGCCGGATCGATGCATGCGTCAGTTTGGGTACCGTCAGGATGTCCCGGCCTCGATGCCTATTGCGGTGAAGGAGTCTCGGCCCGCGAACGGGTCTTACAGGCTGGATTTCGGGCAAGAGCCCGATAGGACATGGATGTCCGAGATATCCATCATACAACTCCGACACCTGTCAAAGAAGGCATATATGCCTTTCGAGTGTACTAAGGGATACATGACTTGGTATGTAGAGCATTCACACCCCTACTTTTATCCCCCCTCACACCGCGTCCATTTTCGGCCTGTCGAGTTTCATGAGGAGCCGTAAGTCGCCCTAGCTGTTAGTCGTAAGTTGAAGACGGTCTTCCAGCAAGATGATGAGGAGACCGAGAGAGAGACTCTAGAGGATTTGTTTGAGGGGTTGCGTCCTTACTATGCAGACGTGTATGATGACTAGTTTCTTTTCATTTTCTTATGTTTTTCTATTTCGTTGGATTATGTATGTTTGGATGATGTTTTTATGGTTTTTTTAGTGTCTTTGTATGGATAATTTTTATGTTTTATTTTTATTATTGTTTGGAGACGGTATTTAAGTAAATGCAACGATATTTAATTAAATGACTTTAAACATAATTTAATTAAAACATTCATTAATTGAAATACAAGGACATTACATAAAGCACTTAAAAATATGATTAAAACATAAATCACTTAAAACATAAATTTAAAACTAACAACAACACCACATACCCTAAACCCTAAACCCCATACCCTAAACCCTAAACCCCATACCCTAAACCCTAAACCCCATACCCTAAACCCTAAACCCCAAACCATAAACGATTATTACTTAAAACATAACATAATTAAATAACTATCGAACTTAATTATCTTCCGATGATGAAGACGACGATTCCTTATCTTCTTCATGGTCATGAACCTCAATTTCTTCAGGTTGGGTAGACATATATTCAGTCAACAAATCATTCAAGTAGAGATATAGAATTCCTTGGCTCCGGACTCTACCAAAGACATAAGTCTGATAGTCTTGGGTAATCGATCACGGTGAGAATGCGCTCAAAATATGTTAAGATGTCACTTTTTAACCTACGAAACTCCCACATCTTCTCGGTTAATGCTTCATCAGAGACAACCTCATCTGTAATTCTTTGGAGTTAGCACATCTTCTCGGTTTCCTTGTAAAATTATACAAAGGCTACCAATTGGAGGCTCTTCAAGCATGTGCCATACGGTGGCACGGGAAGCACCGATTCAAGACGCTCAATTAGAATTGGTAAATTTTGAACAATTAGGTCGATTCTTATTTGATAAACTCTGGTTTTTTGTGCATTTGTGAGATCCATTTTAGAATTGTATGTTGTGAATAGAATTGGATGTTGTGATTAGAATTGGATGTTGTGAATAGAATTGGATGTTGTGATTAGAATTGGATGTTGTGATTGAAATTGAAATAGAATGGCCTATTTATAAGCTAGTAATTGTAACGGCTATTTATTAATTGTAACGGCTATTTTTGAATTATAACGGTTATTTTGAATTATAACGGTTATTTTGAATTATAACGGTAACATTTGAATTATAACGGTAACATTTGAATTATAACGGTTATTTTGAATTATAACGGTAACATTTGAATTATAACGGTAACATTTGAATTATAACGGTAACATTTGAATTATAACGGTAACATTTAAATTAGTAATTGTTATGATTTTCATTAATATATTACATTACACAAGTGAACTTAATAGTTTTTTCAATGCGAACAACTACTAATCGAGATAATCGTCGCACTATCGGACACCGACTTCTACGACGTGTTCTCGGAGTTTCTAACATGAACGCTTGCCAAATCTCAATGTTATGTTGGTACAAAGTCTCTAGGTGAACGACACTGGGATCTCGGAAGGTCAACCAAGAGGGATCAAGTGGCGGCATAGGGAGACTCTCAAGGGGGCTGCTAGAATGCAACCGCATCCAATGGCTATGATGTAGGACAAACCACAAAATACCACACGGTAGTCGGCCTTCAACTCGGGTCTTCAATGGCATGATAGTTTTGCAACTTCCTTCCCAAACATTCTTCCCGTCTCGCAGTGTATGACCAATCACACATATCGTCCAGTTGAACATCGTTGCAAAAACTAGCAAATCGTCGCTACACATCCAATGGTCCTGCCCACAACCAATCTGCTGAAAAAACTCAACTCGTCGAATCGCTAAATCTAACCCCGACATACCGCTGAGTGGTGATAGAAAACCTCCATATAACTCTGCGTAGATAGAGTCGGACCTCATCTCCCTCGAACACCATTCCCGCATAACTATATAATCTGTCTCTCGGCCTGGCGGGCGTGCGATATTACCCGGAATCCACAATGACCGTCATCTCCAACATCCACCCAACCATCGAAGTGGCCCCACAAAACCTCAGGTATACCCCACCGTTTGACCCATGTTGATATAAAGCCAATGGTAAAGTTCATTCCCAAAGGAGCACCGGGAGTTCCTGATTCGAAATCACCAATTCTTTGTTGAACCTCTGCATTTGTTGAACAATGAGTACTTGGTGTCCCGAACTTCCTTCTCGCATGCTCAAAACCCGACTGTTTCTAGTGGTTGAACCTCTTGGACGACCTTTCGGGTGCTCATTAATAGGGGGTGGCAAAATCTCTTGGTCCTCCGGGTGCTGGAAATCACGCAACAAGTCTATGGCCGCCCTTAGTTTAACCGGGTCACTTTGCCTCATATCATTCGCTAATTCATCCCATAAATCACCGTCATTTTTCGGCATTTGTTGAGGAATATCATACACCAATGTCTTCCAAAAGACATGAATATCCTCGAGATGGACCCTCCTACCTTTTCCGTGCAAAGATACCAAATTGCATGCACAAGGTAATCCATGAGTCGTTCGCATCACGTGTCGGCAACGATTATTCAATCCGATACCCAAACCAAGGCCTCTAGTAAGTTCTTTCTCCATTAACTCTATGGCCTTAGTAGACACGTTTCCTTGCAATAAGGAGAAAGTACGAGATGTTCTCCTAGGTTTACTCATTTCATCTTCGAGTTCTTTCTTAATCTTCGAGTGTTGACTTTCAAGCATGCCGTGGATACGGGACCACATGGAGTCAAGTGTGAGATGCTTTGACTTCAACCAAGCCTTCAATAGAGAATGTCCGACTCAACACGGGAAGTTGCCGTGTTACCAAAATGTAAGACCTCGTTTGTATAGCATAAAACGAACTTCCCTGCGTGTGGACCCCATGTTTGTCCGTACATAATCCACCATTTTTGGCCACTTACGTTGGAAACACTGCCACGCACGCTGAAACGATTCCTCGGTGGTAGAATTGATCACCTTAAACCAACCATCTTCATCATTTGAGATGACAAATTTCCTCATACTTTCAGTTTGGTATGTTGTCAAGGCTTTTGCATTGACGGCTTTGTTCACATGCCATCTACACAACAAATGCTCGGCCTGGGAAATACTTGCTCAAGAGCGCCGATCAAACCCAATTCCCGGTCGGTGACAAATACAGCAGGGGACGCAACTCCGGTGGCATCTAAAATCGCAGCTAACTTTCTCAACGCCACCGGTAATTCACGTCATTCTCCTTAGGAATCATCGCACATGCAATTAAGAAGGACGATCCCGTGGGTGTCACACCAACCATCTCAATGAGTGGATTCTGGTAAATGTTGGTTTTATAAGTCGAATCCATGAGGACCACATAAGGATAAGCCCGGAACAACTTAATCGCTTCAGGATGAGCCATGAAAATGTGAGTCAACTCTTTTGACTCCTCGGAAGAAATCTCGTAGAAGTGGACGTATTTTCGCCGCCACCGCTAGAGCCAACATTTGCCGAGCGGTGTTTCTTTCACCCATTTCTTCTTTCTTAATTTTCCTTGTTTCATTATACGATTTGGGTGCTTGACGGTTGAGGTTTATCGGGGATCTCAAATGAAGACCATTTTTAATATCCCTCGGTTGAACCCCGGCCAATGTTTGTTGCCTAACATATGCCTTCTCTTCCGCATCCAATCCCGCAAAGTGCCGATCCCCGTCCTTATAAACGGCTACGTTGTGGTTGTGTAGTCCACCACCCTCGGAGGTTAGAATGTTCCACACCACCGTCTCTTTATCATTTTTAGACACGAAATTTTGAACGGCACGAATACGAAACTTGCATGAACACTTCTGCGACCTCCTTGGCTTTTCAAGATCGTCCGTTTCTTTTGGTTTACCATGTCTTTTACATCGAAAATAACTTGCCAACAACCCGTTCTTTTTCCTATTTTTAGCTCCGTTATTTGCTTTAACCAAAGCAAACCCATTCTCGAATGCGATTTTTCGAGCCCAATTGAAAGCATCGTCACGCGTTTGAAATCTTTATTAGTCTCGAACAACGGGTTGTAATCAATTGGATTCTCGCCAAAATCCTCCCACGATTCCTGTTACAAGCAATAAGGACTATAGTAAGACAATAAAAAGGATTAATAAACAACATAAGTTGCGTAAAACGAAAGAAAAACATGTAAAAACGAGTAATTCATGCCTAAAACATTGAATTCCAACGAGACTCAATAAACGACCGCGGCAAAACATTACTTTTCATCGATCAACCGCGGACGAACAACGAAAACCAACTTTAATCCGCGGCCAAACAATGAAAATCAACATTTGACCACGGCCAAACAACGAAATCCAACGTTTGACCACGGCCAAACATTGAATTCCAACGTTTGACCACGGCCAAACATTGAAATCCAACGTTGGACCATGGCCAAACGTTGAAATCCAATGTTGGACCATGGCCAAACGTTGGAAATCAATGTTTGGTCCGTGGCAAACGTTGGTTTCCAACGTTTGGACCGTGGTCCAACGCTGGTTTCCAACTTTGGCCATGGTTCATCTTTCGGGGACATTTTTCAGATTACGCAACAAATTCTAACATTCGCTACTATTAAGTTAATACGTCAATTAATTCAACTATCGAATAGAATGAACGATGCGCAAAAAAAAATTGAAAAATTAAGCAAATGATTAAGTTGTTTACATACCGTTGAATCGAGATCCGACATATTGTTAATTGTTGTTGTTGTTGTTGTTGTTTTTTGTTTTTTATTTAGTTGAATTTGAGAGAATTTTTTTTAGAGAGATAAAGTCAAAAGGGCATTCATCGTCTTTTTTATGAAAAACGTCGTCGATATTTACTAAAACGTCGTCGATATAAATCAGCTACACTTGGCAAATCCTTATTGTTATAAGTGTTTTTTGTCTGACACCACCTTATAAAAAAGGTGTTTGTCAAACACCACCTTTAAAAAAAATTCTGGCAATTTGATACCTTTAAAAAAAAAAAATTGTAAAACACTACCAAATTGCCGGAAACTGGGAAATTATTTAAACACTCCGGCATTCATTTGTTTCACACGTGGGAAAAAATTTCCTCCTTAGTTTCCCTCCATTTTTTCCCCTTATATACTCTATATTAGTTTTCCCTCCATTTCATCTTCACAGTCTCTCTCTCTTCTATCCTATCATTTTTCACTTAATAACATTTCTACCCTATTCTTGAATCTGGCTATAGTAATATCTTTGTCAAATTAGACATGTTCAAGTAATTATCTTTGTCTGTATATTTTGTTGTCGTCTGTAATTGAGATTTGTTGAATCTTTTAACTTCATATATGTATATCATCTCTAACGAAATATGGAAATATAAATTTTAGCCTGCTTGTCATTTTGGGTTTACTTCAGTTCGACGCATATGCTGCTGGGTTGAGGGAGTTGATGTTGATTTCTGGCATTTGGAGGTAATACTTATTTACGATATGCTCCCACCACTTTCGAGGTAACAATAAAAGAGCTAAGACTCAGCTAGATATGGGATTACTTGTTAAGTTTCATAGTTTGATACAAGTATGCTCAAGTTGATGATGAGAGTGCACAGGAATTTGGGGCAAGAGAGAGAGGACAAATATTGGGTCGAGTGACGTTTTTTTACGAAGCTTGTAGCCTAGCTAACTACTGGTCTTCTAGTTTTACGTTTGCTTGATCTTAATATCATAAAATGGAAGAGCATTGCACTGGTTAAACATTTAGGGTTCAAATGAAATGAACTGATGAGGAGTCTACAATTCTTACGCACGTGTGAATGTTAGTAAGTAGAAGTCAACACCGTTTTTTTTTAATTTGGTCAAACTCCGGGCATTTGGTAGTGTTTTACAATTTTTTTTTTTAAAGGTATCAAATTGCCAGAATTTTTTTTAAAGGTGGTGTTTGACAAAGTGCCTTATGTTAAAGGTGGTGTCAGACAAAAAACACTTGTTATAACACAAATTGTATACCAAGTGACACTGTCACGAGAGCATCCGATTCGCTTCATTTTATTTAACGGCTCGAACAGGGCCGTCTGGGAGATTTCAGTGGCCCTGTGCGAAATCTCAAAAGGGGCCCTAACTAATACGACTAGTAATACACATACTTAATTTTTTTAAAGGAGATTTACGATTACACAACAATAAACATTTCTTAAGCACATACCTTAATCATTATCCAAATACTCGAAAAATTTCTCATTTCAAAAGCAAAATATTGTCTATAATGTATTAAAAGATATATGCAAAAAAAATTACAAAAAATACATTACCGCAACATCCTTCTAATTTCCCTTACTAGGTCTTGATGAAAAATGCTAGTTAAATTAGATTATGTTTATCCACAGACTTAATATGAGTCTTAAGAACAGTAATATACTAGTTTAGATCCCGCGCAATGAATGCGCGATATTTATAGATTTACTAATATAGATCCCGTGCAATATATGCACGATATTTATAGAGTTTTATCTTTTAGAGTATTACTTATAGAATTTAAATTGACAATTCACTTATTTTTCATGTTTCTCCTTGATGTATTTTGATTAGAGAAATAAATAAAAATTAAAATCGTAAGAAGTAATAAAATGAGTATTTTTTTTGAATTTTTTTTTGGGTTTTTATCGAGAAATTAATGATGTTAATTTACAAATATTTACTAATAACATATTTTTTAGCTGCAAATTTTTATCATAAAAAGTCAATGAATTTTAGCAAATATTTACTAATACCATATTTTTTAGCCGCAACTTCTTATCATAAAAAGTCAATACTTTTTTATCAATAAGTTCTTTAAAAAAAAAAGAATTTCCTTATCCTAAAAAGATCGGAGATAAATTTGTGTAGAATGTGAAATATTAAATGTTATAAATATTTAAATACAAAAGATTATATCCATTTATAACTTATCATATCCACACTTATAGTATATGCTAAAAATACCAATTACTATTCTACGAAATATGTTTTAAGCGGGAAAAGTTGGAGTTTCGCCAATTCATTTAGTAAATAGGGGATTAATATTTTATCGGTAAGACTTACCTCAGACTCCTTTATTTCTTTCACTTTATCCCTCAAAAGTCTCATACTCATAAACAATCTCAACTATAGTAAATAGGACCCACTTATTACCCATACAACACACTATTTATGAGTCTTAAAATGGGTCTTTGAAACCCAAGACTCCTGCTAAGATTTTTCTACAGTAAACTACTTTTATGCCTACTTTTTGGTTGAAATTTTGCCTTTACTGTTACTCATACCGAAAGTTGGTATTGAGATAAACTTAGTCTTACAAGATTAGAGAAAATTTGGAAAACCTAAGGTAAATTTGAAAGGAATTAATACAAGCAAAAATAATACTCCTTATTTTCAAAACACAAGAGTTAGGAGGAATCAAAAAGTCCAGGATTAAATCTTGGAGGAGATTATTTTAAAGAAGAATAAGGAAGATTTTAATTTGGGCCAAATTATGACTACTTAGGAAAAGTCTAAATGTTGGGAGTTGGGCCTCTTTGTGTAGTCCATATTCTATAAATTAGTAGTAGTAGTTTTCACCGCTTTTACAACTATCTGCCTCACTGCCTATCTCTAGACCGCCCAATCAGAATTTTTGGGCCTCAAATTTTTGGGGGCGCTGTTCATTTGAACATGTTGTACATGGCTAAAGACGGTCCTGGGCTCGATAGCGATTCATGCCCATTGTATTATATTTCATCTACTCCATTTGATTTTATACGTTTAACAAAATATAGGAATGTATTTTGAAAAACGTACGCAATTAAATGAAACAGAGTAAATACTCTATAGTGTATGATCGGATGATAGGGTACAAAACCCTTGAAATGGAACAAATGTTATGCCCACGAGTGATCTAAATATACACAACTGTTACCATAATAAGTATATTTTCATCAAAATACAATTTACAACCTGACAATTTAATTTTCTAGGAATATGTCACGAGAGCTAAATATTTCTTGCAATATGTCAAAGAATCGGTTGATAAAAACAAGTGTTCTATTATGATAAAAAAATAAAAATAAAAATTCAGAGATTGTTATGCTTTTACAATATTAATCTTGAACTACATGTCCTCCAAGCAATAACTATGTTATCCAGAAGCCATAATTAATTTTTTCTCCATAATTGCAAAACTCGGCCCCAATGAAACAAAACCTTTGATACCTAAATCATGTACTATACTCTTGTTCATCAAGAACTCTCGCGTTTTCTACATGATTAATTTTGCGCTTCTACTTGATTAATTTTTATGGTTGACAAGTGCGAAAATATAAATTGAACTTACAGTGGACTTCCTTTTGGGTTTTCTTAATTGATGATGACATACCCATTTAACTTGTGCTTTCTTAGTTTATTATTTCAGGATTAATCGATCAATTTGCAAGTCTTAATCAAGATTCGTCAATCGCTTGCTACCCAAGATTTAGAGTCGTTTTTGTCAACCTATGTAAAGATGGAAGGGTAAAATACATGTAATGGTAACAGTCAAGCCTACCGTTACTCATCACTGGTAACAGTGTGCTTGACTGTCACGTTTGACCCGTCACACTTGAAGCAAGTCTTTCAATTTGAATATTTCACCTTTTATCAAAATAACCTTTTTTTACATCAGCTCTAAAATAGCGTTTTAAACTTGAGATAATTGGAAGGGTGGTCTTTATAAAGAGATTGTAATTTTCACATCAAAAGATTTCCTCTTTTATGCTACAACTTTTCTTTGGCTTTTATGAAACAATGTTTGGTTCTTTCCTTCCTTTATCAAGAGCTGTCCTCTTGTTAATGTCTTCTTCATTTTGTTTCTGAAAAATACAAAGACTCTTTAAGGAAATTTACAAGCCTTCTTTTCTCCTTTATGCTTCTTAGAAAGAAGTCCTTTTGGTGCTAATTTGGGAAGGTCAACACTTTTGTCTCATGACCAAAAGTTTTGACTTAAAATCCTAGCATGCATCCATTCGGTTTTTCCCTATAAAAGGAGTACCTCCCTTCACTTTGAAAGCAAGACTTTACCCGAGAAATCAAAGCATTTTGCAAAATCAGTTTTAAGAACTCAAAGCTTTTCCCTTTGCAAAAATCTTCTAAATCTTCAAGTGCATGTATCAGTCATTAATATTGTTACTTCATAGTATTGTACTCTCTCATCTAGAATCGTTTGTACCAATAAGTTGTCTGTCTCAATCCTTTTCAGTTTGAGGAAACTTGGTTTTGTAAACATTCTAGTTAGAGTGCAGAGTTTATAGACGGAGTAGTCTTAGAACTCGTGTCGCAACCGGAGTAGGTTGTTGGTCCTTTTATTGTAAGTATCTTAAGTAGTCGGAGTAGATAACTTCACTTATTAATAAAAGAGGATTGGACGTAGGCCTTTAGAGTGTTGACCAAACCAATTCAAAACCGTTGTGTTGATCTACCTTCGCTTTTAATTCCGCTGCAATTTGCTTATTGTTCTTCTTTTATGGTTTTGCTAGTAACAGTCCTGAATACTGTTACTTGTGGTCTATAGTTTTTACTTTATAAACTGAGACCATCAAGTAACAGTCAGAACAACTGTCACTTATAAACTTCATTCGTCCTCTTAAGCTTTCGTGATACACATTTAATCATTCAATTTAATTGATGTATCCATTTGATCTTCACATTGTTAATCAACTTATCTTTAAACAATAAAGATTAAAGTTGAAATTTTAAAATAGTACCAAATCCACCCCATCCCCCTCTTAGGTACTTAGAATCCTAAACTCTTCAATTGGTATCAGAGCCTTGTGCTCTTGATCAAGGCTAACCGCCTTAGAGTTTAATTCTTGGGATATGGATTCCTCAACACACTCCAAGATCCTGGTCTTTACCGGTGAGAATTTTGGGTGGTGGAAGCGCAAAATGGAGCACTATATCAAAAGTATCGATTATCAATGTTGAAAAATTATTGAGGACGGACCTCTTGTTATTGAGGAAACCGACATTATTACGGGTTCTACTAAAATCAAGGCCGAGAAATATTACAATGAAAATGATTTTAAATTGGCCGAAAAGAACTCGAAAGCAATATTGATTCTTCAACGGTGTGTAGGAGACGCCGAGGTAAGTCGGATTTCCAGATGTCCTACGGCTAAATTAATTTGGGAGTCCCTTGTTCTTGCCTATGAGAGGACATCTCAAGTTAGAAAACACTGTATTGACCTTTTCATGCGACAATATGAGATGTTTCACATGTCAAAGGATGAGTCCATAAATAGTTTTTCATCTCGCTTTTCGTGTATTATCAATGAACTTAAAAGTCTAGGGTGAAATTTCGAGTCCGAGGACACCATTCGAAAAATTCTTCGTAGTCTTACCACTAAATGGCAACCTAAGGTAACCGCCAAAGAGGAGGCCAAAGATTTATCCATTCTATCTCTTCATGAACTAATGGGATCACTAATGGCTCACGAGTTCAATCTCGATAAGCATTCGAGTGAAACATTAAAGGGGAAAGAGTCTTGCTCTAGCATCCTCTTCAATTGATGATGAGGATGAAAAGGAAGAGGGGTTTGCTTTGTTCTCTAGGAACTTAGTTGGAACGGTGAATGGCCATGAACATAAAAAGTTCAACGATAATTACACGAAAAACCGCTTTCCAAAGAGAAGACCTACTACCACCATAGGATGCTTTAAGTGTGGTGAAAAATCACATTAAATTAAAGAATGTCCTAAGTGGGATGAGATTAAGTCTAAGGATAAGCGAGATAAGGCTAAAAAGGATTACAAGAACAAGGTCATGTCCGCCATTTGGGGAATTTCCGACTCCGAGGACGGTGAAATCATCGAGGAGGAACTAGAGGCTAAAATGTGTCTTACAAGTCATATCAAGGACAAAGTCTCCAAAACCGCTAAAATGGAACATCTTAGATGTCTTATGACTCATCCCGATGATTCCGACTCGGATTCCGACAATGAGGTAAAACATCTAAAAGCCAAGGTTATGTCTTACTCCAAAGAAAAAGTATGTAAGCTTCTTGACAAACTCTTTGATAAATGTCGTTCACAAAATGAAAAGCTAAATGTCATGCAAGACGAAATAGAAGAAATGGCTCAAGAAAATTTTAACCTTAAAAATGAACTGAAAGCAACAGACAACATCACTGTCACCCCTGAGGCACATGATGAAGTAAAAAGAGTGAACAAACTGAACAAACAATTTTCTAAAGAACTAGAGTGTCTTTGGTCGACTCCCAATGATATCTCCGACCTTGAGAATGTCAACACTACTCTAATTATGCAAATGTCCATGATAACCAAGGAACGTGATGAGCTTTTAAAAGAAAAATCTGTTTTCAAAGGTGTAATCGATGACCTAGTTGATGAAGTAGAAGAACTTAAAGTAACAGTGTCTCAGACTGTCACCTCTGACAGTAGCAAAGAAATTTCAAATGAACTTGTCACTAACCTATCCAAGGAGAATGAATGTCTTAAGGTTAACATAGATGCCTACAAGAGGGAGATTAGAATGCTTCACGAAAAATTTATCAAATTTCAACATGAATCTCCCGAATGTAGTTCATCTAGATCTAAAATTGTTCACCTAGATAGATGCATCTCGAGTCTTAAGCTTAATGTTCAACAAAAATCTGAAACTTTCATGGAGCTAAAGTCCGAGTATGTCATAATGAAGAAAGAGCTTGAAAACTCTAAGGAGAGAAACAAGTATCTCACTTGTAAAGTCGATGAACTAAACAAGGAACTTATTGAGGCTAAGAATGTTTCAAAAAATTGGGAAGGAAGTCAAAATGTTTTAAACTTTCTCACAAATCAGTCCAAAAGATGCGATAGGGTTGCCGGTCTCGATTTTAAATGGAACAATCAGTCCGACTGTTACATTCAAAAACCGGATCCAACCAAAACCGACTTTAGGAGAAGGAAATATGTTGGTCTTCCCGAGTATATCATTTGTAACTATGTAAACAGCTTAACCTTTGTCACTTATGTTTTGCAGATGATCTGCTCTTATTCTGTAGGGGAGATAAGGACTCTGTGCAGGTCATTTTGAGAGCTTTTCTTACCTTCTCAGTTGCATCAGGGCTTGATATGAATAGGGACAAGTCTGAAATATTTGGTAATGGGATCAAAGAGGAGGAGTTACAGGTGGTTCTGAGGATGTCTGGCTTCAGGGTGGGCATATTCCCGTTTAGGTATCTTGGGATACCTATCTCATATAAGAGAATATCTATTGGGGATTGCTCTAAACTGGTTGAAAGGATGGTGGACAGAATTAGAGGATGGGGGTCTAGGAAGCTAAGCTATGCAGGAAGACTAGTCCTAGTTAAGTCTGTCCTGTCACAGTTACATTCTTACTGGGCAAGGATTTTTATTATACCTAAGGGTATTATAAGGAAGATAGAGAGCATATGTAGGAATTATTTATGGGAGGGAGTTGATCATTACCACAAAGCACCTGCTGTGTCTTGGGAGAGAGTTTGCCAGGATCAAAGGCAAGATGGGTTGGGGGTCATTAATTGTTTGGCTTGGAATACTGCCTTGATAGGCAAATATACATGGTGGATGGCTTGTAAAGAGGATCATTTATGGATTCGTTGGGTGCATCATGTATATATTAAGCATCAGGATTGGTTTGAGTATCTACCTAATACGAATACCAGCTGGACTTGGAGGCAAATTTGTAAAGTGAAGGAGACGTTGAAACCAAGTTATGAGGCAGGCATCTGGGAGCCTACTGGTAATGCTTATAGGCCTGATGCAGGTTATAAATGGTTGATGGGTGAGCATGAGAAGGTGGAGTGGTACCCTGTAATTTGGAACAAAATGAATTGGCCTAAACATTCCTTCATTGCTTGGTTGTTTGTCCTGGGCAGGTTACTTACAAAAGATAGAGTGGTGAGGTTTGGAGTAATCACTGATGGAGGCTGCGAGTTGTGTGGTGAGGAACCTAAGACTGTAGAGCATTTATTTTTTTAATGCAAATATAGTCAGATGTGCTTGGCTTTGATAAATGCCTGGTTGGACAGTGAGATACCAGTCAGGGACTGTATTCATTGGTGCTACAGACTGAAGTATAGGTCACTGCTGAAAAAGAAATTGATCCATATGGTGGTGGTAGCTCTGATTTATCAGATTTGGAGTATGAGAAATCAATGTCGAGTGGAGCAACTGGTATGGCATCCAAGGGTGCTTTTCAGACGGGTTCAACAACAGGTCAAAGTGCGAGCTAATATGAAGATTTGGTCTGTCCCTCATAGATTAGATAATGAATGGTGTATTAGATTTAAATGATGAAATAGTTTGATAACTGAGAGGTGTCAGGTAGAGTAAAGGGTTGGAGTCTCTTGTAAGGTGGTGAAACAGTTTGTAATTGCTACATGATTAATTAATGATATTAACATTCCACCAAAAAAAAAAGTTATAAAACAAATGTGGATTAGAAATGATATGTTGAGAAATGTAAAGGATAGGAAGGGACCCAAATTCATTTGGGTTCCTAAACTCAAAATCTAATCTTGTGTAGGGCTTGGTGAGAGGCGGCCGCAATTGGTACTTGGATAGTGGATGTTCTCGCCATATGACGGGAGATAGAAGCCAATTCCTCTCACTAGAAGCTTATGATGGTGGCAAGATAACATTTGGCGACAAGAAAGGTGAAATAATAGGCATTGGGAAGGTCGGTAAGGCATCGTTACTTTGTGTCGACAATGTGCGGCTTGTCAAAGGTTTGAAACATAATCTCCTTAGCATTTCTCAACTATGTGATAAAGGTAACATTGTGGAATTTAGTGCTAACGTGTGTCGAATAATTTATGCCATAACTCATAAACTTATTCTCGAAGGGAGACGTGTCAAAGATGTTTACTTAACCGATTTAAACACGTTATCCGGTCATACCATTTCATGCATGAGTGTAATGAAAAACGATCCTTGGTTGCGGCACAAAAGGTTTGGACATGTTAGTGCTAAAACTCTTAATACTCTTAGAAGACTTGCCTTGGTTGAAGGATTTCCTAACATGAAATTTGACTTTGATAAAGTATGTGATGAATGTGCTATATGTAAGCATGTTAGAAGTTCCTTTAAACCTAAAAGAATTGTGAGTACTCTTCGTCTATTGCAACTCTTGCATATCGACTTATGTGGACCAATGAGAACTAGAAGTAGAGATGGTAGTCGTTATGTGTGTGTCATTGTTGATGATTACTCTAGGTTTGTTTGGGCACTCTTCTTAAGTTCCAAGAATGAGGCATTTGATGAGTTTTTAATTTGGTTGAAAAAGATTCAAAATAAACTTGTTTCCATAAGAACGGATCATGGAACTGAATTTGAAAACTCATCATTTGGTGCTTATTGTAATGACAATGGTGTAGACCATAATTTCTCGGCTCCTAGAACACCACAACAAAATGGAGTTGTTGAACGAATGAATAGGACCCTTGAAAGTATGGCTAGAACCATGTTATTATGTAGTAAGTTGCCTAAGAACTTTTGGGCCGAAGCGGTAAACACCGCTTGCTATATTTATAATCGAGTCATGATAAGGAGCATAATCAATAAAACACCCTATGAAATACTACGTGGATGAAAGCCCAATATTTCATATTTTAGACGCTTTGGTAGCAAATGTTTTGTTCACAACAATGGTAAAGATAACTTGGAAAAGTTCGATCCACGTAGTGATGAAGGGGTATTTATTGGTTATTCCGACCATATCAAGGCCTATAAAGTTTACAATAAATGAACCATGTTGATTGAGGAAATTGTCCATGTCATATTTAATGAATCTAGCATTCTTGGACAGGTACAAAATGAGGATGAAGATGATGAAGATGATGAATTTGAGATTGGTCTTGTGAGAAAAGACTTTGTGTTTGTGGATGAAGAAGTTCCAAACAATGACGCCCTGCAACAGACAGACGGACTGTTACCTGCTAATCTAAGCAACAACTTAGGGGTAACAGTCAGTAACACTGATACTACCTGCTCCTCTTCCCAAGCAGTAAGAGACCCAACCACTGTTGCATCCACTTCCAGAATAGCAATAGTGCAAGACACTGTTACTACAGGCGACCACTCAGACCATAATGAAGACCCTTGTTCTGACCAGCAAGCAACAGTCACCGAGACTATTACATCTGAGGGAGAACAAACCACCATTGTTCTAAGAAGGTGGAAACATCAAAGCTCACACCCACTTTCAAATCTCACAAGTGACTTGAACTGTGGAATCAAGACTAGATCCTCCCTCAACAACCTAGCCTACCTCAACGAATATTGTGCACACAATGCCTTTCTTTCTCAAATCGAACCCGCTAATGTGAAAGTCGCTCTGACTGATGCAGACTGGTTGATTGCAATGCAAGAAGAACTCAATCAATTCAAGAGAAACGAGGTATGGAACTTGTTCCCTAGACCACCTAATCGTACCGTCATTGGTACTAGGTGGGTCTTTCGCAATAAGCTTGATGATTCCGGTGAAATTGTAAGGAATAAAGCTAGACTAATGGTGCAAGATTACAATCAACAAGAAGGAATCGATTATGACGAAACCTATGCACCGGTAGCTAGGCTTGAAGCCATTCGATTGCTAATAGCTTTTGCGGATCACAAAGGCATTAAGCTCTTCCAAATGGATGTCAAAACCGCTTTCTTAAATGGATATTTAGAAGAGGATGTCTTTGTAGAACAACCTCCGGGTTTCTTAAACAATGATTTTCCTGAACATGTTTTCAAATTAGACAAAGATCTTTATGGTTTAAAACAAGCACCCAGGTGTTGGTATGATAGATTGTCTAAATTTCTCATTGAAAATGGTTTTAGAAGAGGTTCCAATGACAAAACATTGTTTTTGTAGCAACAGTCAGACGAACTGTTGGTTGTCCAAGTATATGTTGATGATATTATATTTGGGGCAACCAATGAAGTACTCTATGCTTATTTTTCGGAACTAATGAAATCGGAATTTGAAATGAGCATGATGGGTGAGCTAGAATTTTTTCTTGGGCTCCAAATTAAGCAATCCAAAGACGGAATCATGATCCATCAACAAAAGTATATTAAAGAAATGCTTAAGAAGTTTGGGATGACTAATGGGAACTCATTTCCTACACCTATGATATCTAAGTCCAAATTGGACAAAGATGAGAACGGTAAGAGCATTAGTGAAAGGCTGTATCGAGGTATGATTGGATCGCTTCTCTATTTAACCGCAAGTCATCCTGACATTCTTTTTAGCAGTTGTTTATCTGCTAGATTCCAATAAAATCCGAAAGAATCTCATTTTAAAGCGGTTAAACTTATTCTTTGATATTTGATTGGAACACAAGAACTTTATTTATGGTACCCCTTACATTGTCCTTTTGATCTTATAGGATATTCCGATGCGGGCTATGCGAGGTGTAGTGTTCATAGAAAGAGCACTTCCGGAATTGTAACGTTCTTGGGTCCATGCCTAATCTCGTGGGGCTCAAAAGAACAAAACACAGTTGCTCTTTCAACGGCTGATAGTGAGTACGTTAGTTGCCGCACATTGTTGCTAACAACTTCTTTGGGTAAAGCAACAACTCCTTGACTTTGGTATTATTTACGACTCCGTTCCCACCATGTGTAATAATACGAGTGCGATAAATATTTCCAAAAATCTAATACAACAATCTAAGACTAAGCATATTGAGATTCATCATCATTTCATTCGAGACCATGTAGAGAAAGGGCATGTTAAACTTATTTTTTGCAAAACCGAAGATCAAATAGCCGACATTTCTACTAAACCACTTGAAAGGAAACAATTTGAGAAACTTAGGCTGGATATAGGTTTAATTAATTGCTATTTATTCATGAATATTATTATATTTATTCTCCTAAATGATTGACTAATTACGGACATGTTAGGATGATATTGTTCTTTCTCGTGTTTGCATACTGTTTTTTGACCGTAAATTGATATCATACTTGTGAGTCGGTAATCACTCAACCTCATATCTAACTCTATGTTTATCTTTACTTCACCATCTGTTTTGAGATTGAATTGTATACATTTCATTTATTTCGGCCCAACTACCTTACTATACTATCTTTATTGGGTTGCTCTTCAAAACCCGTCTAAACACTTCACAAATCCTAAACCTACCTCTTCTCACCTACCAACCGTTCATCTCCCTCTCTCACCTACCCATAAGCCCACCTTTACCATTTTACTATGGTAAAAACGTCATTCAATACCAATCTTAACCTCAAATAAACCTCCATGTCTTCCCTAACCTCACAATCAAACCCCCTACCTAACTAGTCCTCCTCTCAAACCGACATGACCAACAAACGGATAGGATCCTATGCCTTTCCGATTAACCCTTCCCCTGAAACACCCTTGGAACCTCAACCATTAGCCACCCTACCTCTTGAAAAATCCCTACCCAATGAATGTAATACCCGACATTCGTGGGACCCGTACTTAGAGCTAGGGACGCGTGAGGGAACCCACACGTACTCGGATAAGACCAAGTAAGACCTAAACTAGACCTAGTGGACTTCCATTGGACCGAGTAATACCTCAAGTGGATCAAGTGAGTTGACACTCGGTCGAGTGAGGGTACACTCGACCGAGTGAGAGCCACTCGGTCGAGTGAACCGGTCACTCAGTCGAGTGTGCTGAGCTGTACCCGAGAGATGATATTTCGGGATTTTCATTCTATCCAACCTTATCCCATTCATTCTCCTCCCACTTTCTTCTTACACTAAAACCCTCTCCTCTCTCTCTCTAAAATACCCTCAAATGCCTTTCCCTTGACCTTCAAGCTTGGATTAATGGTGGAACATGCCTCCTATGCCCCGATCTACCTTTGTAAGTAGAAATCTCACCCTTTTCGATCTCTTTGTTTTATGAATAAATTCGAGTTAGGGTTTACTAAAAGAGGTTAATTAGTATTTAATTAGGTAAAACGAATAGTTAATAACTAAGAATGAGGGATTTTATGTTATAATTTAGTATAGAGTGAATTGTGATAGTTATTACATGATTTATGTAGGATGAGACGATTTTATGAGATGGATACTTGGTTGTTTCAATTAGCTTGAGGATTATGCTTAAAGGTAGGTTATCCTACTCGGTTTCAATGTTGTTTAAGCATGTTAATGTGTCTTTCCTTGTCATATGCATTTATGAATTGGTTAGTATGTCATGTGGGTATTGGAAGGGTTGTTATTCATAGCATGTGGGATGGAATTCATGAATTGGTCATATGCTTAATGTGGTTCTTCCATTGGTTCTTCCATTTTCTATGTATAGTTGTGAATGGATTGTGTTAGAGACCTTTGATGGTAGTACTTGATTGTTGAGGAGACGTAAGACGGTTGTGAAACCGTCTTACGCTCGGGTCTCCCCTTGAAGCTTCTCACTCCAAGGGGAATGTGTACATTAATGACATGAGTACGGAGGGACGCGTGTGGTTGAGACACGACATCTAGCAGGGGATCCGGTTGGCTTCCGGACCCGGTACGTCTGGACGTCTCCTGGTACCTAGTGTGATGGTTGGTATGTCTGGGCGTGTCTCCGTACCGGTATAATGGCTATGGGTATGTCTGGGCGTATCCCGGTACCGGTAAGATCTTGATTTATTCGTGTCTCATTCACATAATCAACATGTTGCATATTTACTTATTATGTCATGTCTTGCATTTATCATTGAAACTGGCGTTTGTTGTGTCCGTGTAAATGTCACCTATTTCCGGGGTGGCCTGTGTCGATCCATATGATATTTCCGATCATATGGGGAGCAGTTATTACAGGTTCGCTTTGGTAGCATGGTGGAGAAGGGATGAGGCTTGATGATCTCCGAGTCAGACATGATTGATTAGATTAGTTTAGGGGTCATGACTCGTAATCTCTCATTATTTACTTATTCGTTGTAAACCATTAAACATTCTATTTATAAAATTGTTCTTGCATTGTATCTCCGATTTCACTACCTCGGGAAACCGAGACGGTAACGCCCCAATCATCTTGGCCGGATAGTTGGGGTGTTACAAAGTGTTATCAGAGCGACGATTTTGGAACCTAAAACCAATGAACCAAAATGAACTAGGTGTGTCCAATAAAATGAACCCGATTGAGTGTGATAGGAAATTGGTTTTGTATGAGTGGGCGCCCTCATATCAAAACTAGTGCCTATTGCCTTGGTTGGTCACTACGTGGGTGGTTACAAGTAAGGGTAAACGATATTGACAATGTGGTATGATGGCATGAATGATATGGTTGCTGCTAGACTCTTGCATTCTATGAAATTTCATATGTGCAGGGAGGAATTTACGTGTCTTGACATCTCTTGGAAAATGATAATCTCATTCCCTTGATGCATATCATGCGGTTATCTAATGCTTGATAGTGTTATTGATAGTATATGAATGGCAACATTTCGGTAAGATAAGTGCGAGTGTGGATGTAGGAAGTATGGATCGGCACCCTTAGTGTCGCACGAACTAACTTGGGATGAGTCGCTGATAAGTGGTGGACTCCCGAACCTTGTATTGTCTTGCAAGAAATCCGTCGATAAGCTCTTAGTGAGGATTTGAAACCCAGCGGGGTCACCTGACCGAGTGCGGGTGCTAAATCGGCCGAGTAAGCGGGTACTCGACCGAGTGGACCTGGTTCCAGGGAGTTATACATTCTGGAAAACCCGTCACTCGACCGAGTGGGCCATCCACTCGACCGAGTGGACTCATACTCGACCGAGTGCACTCGGCACTCGACCGAGTGGGTTCACACGGGTTGGGTTACTCGGCTTAAAGCCCTTATTTTTCCCCAATTCTCCATTCTTATCTTCATATTTTCTTATCTTCATCCCTTCCAACACCAAATTCTCCCAAAAATCTCCATTGTTGCTCTAATTTGCTTGGAATTCATCCTATTTCTCCACCTTTCTCATCTAATCTCACTAATTTGGTCAAGGTAAGCTAATCCATCTCCTTCCATCTTTTTCCCCAAATTTGAATTTCTTAGATCTACTTCTAAATCCTACAAGTTTTGTTGATTATATGTTCTTTTTGCTTAATTCATGGTACTAGTAAGCTTTTAATACCATTGTTGTAGATAAAACTCAAATTTTTGTGGAAAATTTTTGTCCACCATTGTAGAACTCGAAAAGTGGTGTTCTTGAGTTAATGATTGGATTTTGGTGATTGTTGTTGTGTATAGTTGGACAACAAAGGCCTAACTTTTGTTGTCATGAATGGATCTTGTATAAAATGTGTGAATTTCGTCTTAAAACTCCGTCTTAAATTAAATTTTCGAATTCTAGACAAGTCGTGCCCAAATTTTGATTTTTCATGAACTAGACTTAGTTTAATCACCTTGTAAGACTACTATCTTGGTTGATAATGTATTATGTAAACCAAAGTGAAACCAATTTTTGTCTTATAATTTGGGTGAAACTCTTTTAAGTTCTTCAAAAAAAAAAAAAAAAAATCTCATGAATAATGCATTCTTGTGCCTTAATGGTGATTTTCCCATGTTGTAGTATTGAGGATTTTGAGATTACTACCACCTTATAAGAGGGATTAAGAGAAATTTTGTCTCAAGGTCTTGAAAATTCGACACTAACGATGTTAGATTTTAATTTATCTCACTACTTGTGCTACTACTCACTTGTTCAACTTAAAGATTTTCTTGTGATAGAGAAGCACTTCACTCACCCAAAATTCCTTTTAATTTTGACAAGCTAAATTTTATTTCCACCAACTTTGACGAAATTGTTGTTAATGCTAATGTCATGTAATCACTTAAGTAAAACTTTGAAGTGTAGTGTGTCATGGATGAGTCGAAATTTGACGAGTCGGGTGATGAATCGGGATAATACATGTAATTAAGGTCATGCTCAAACTCATGTTATGTCAAAAGGATCTTTAAATTCCGGAAAAATAATTTTTGTTACATAAGAAATATTTTGGAGGGGTCAATTAAATTACAAGAAGACTATAATCAAAATCCTTTGTATTTGGGTGCTTATAAAATTGAGAAGTCAAGAAAATTCTATCCATATTCAAAATTGCTTCAAATTCTCATCTTTCCCGTTCCATATCTTGTGTGATCTCCTCTTGTAGCATGGCAAGGAACGCGAGAACCGGTCATGGAAGGAATGCTCGCCAACCTCAACAAGAAGCACCGCCCGCTATCACCCTCCGCGACTACCCTTCCATAGCTTTTGAGAGTGAGGAGCACCGGGACAAGTTTGAGGTCCTAGCCACTAGGAGGATGGCCCCGACTAAGTGTGTGTCGGTAAGTGCCTTGAAAACCCTAGGAATAGAGAATGAGGTACATAACATCTTCACGGTTCTTGGATTAGAGGGCTTTTACACCTTAGAGGAGATAAGTTACCACAACCTCACCCTCGAGTTTTTGAGCTCCTTCACCTATAACAAGGGGACCCATAAGGTGAGTTTTAGGCTCAAAAATACCTCCTTCAACTTAAGTAGTGATGCTTTTTCCGACCCTCTAGGGGTGGGTAAGCGAGTTGTAGGTCACCATGACAAGATTGAGAAGGACATGAAAGCTTTAAAATATTACCACTTTTACACAAGCAAGGAAAAGGTTAGTGTAAGTAACATGAAAAATAGTAACATTGAGCACCCCGTTCTAACGATTTTCTTGCGCTCCTTGACCAACCTCCTCTATGGGAGGAGGGACCCGAGCAAGATCAACTCCATGGAGGTATTGATCTTGAGCTTCTACCTTAACCCCCGCCATGAAAGCCGTCTCCATTTCAATGTCATGTCTTTAGTGTGTTTTGCCCTTGAGAAGATGGTCGAGGTGGACCAATGCTCCTTAGATTGTGGGGCCTTGATGACTCGATTGGACAAGAAAATGTTAGCTTTTGAACCGGGGGCGGTGGATGCACCCATGTCTAAGGAAGTGGTTTATTTTGAACTTGATTGGTTGAAAGCTAAGTCTTGGGTAGTAGATAGAGAGGAGGACGACACCTATTCTTGGAGGGTTGATGATGAGTGGCATATGAAACTTCCCGCTGGTGAGGGCCTACCCCCGACTTCCCCTTTAGAGAGAGCGGAATCACCGCACCCCGAGGCCCAAATGTATACCATCCCTAGTAACCTCACATTTGACCTTGAGGATGTCACCAAGAAACGGGAGGCGCCCCCGTTACCTCCCTCACCTAGTGCTCCCATCGACCAAGCTCCCACATCTTTTCCCCACTCCATGCCTATAACTATGATACCCCCGCCTTATGCCGGGAATTTTGGCCAAGCCCCGCCCACCTTTGACTCCAACTACCCCATGTCGTACCTCATTCACCGAGAGAACACCGATCTTGTGTGGAGGGACATGCACGAGGCGGCCTATAACCAAGGAGTAAGACCTGCCCACCGACCTAGATTTTGGTCCGGACCCGGAGACATTTCCGGAGTCTTCAAGGCCTATGGTATCCAACCATCGGATTTGGAGATCAACTTTCCTTTCGGCGAAGGACACTTGCGTGACCCATACATGGGTGATGCCGGGATCTATCCGAGCTATGCCTTCTCCTCAGACACCCTTGGAACCTCAACCACTAGCCACCCTACCTCCTGAAAAATCCCTACCCAGTGAATGTAATACCCGGCATTCGTGGGACCCGTACTTAGATCTAGGGACGCGTGTGGGAACCCACACGTACTCGGATAAGACCAAGTAAGACCTAAACTAGACCTAGTGGACTTCCAGTGGACCGAGTAATACCTCAAGCGGATCAAGTGAGTTGGAACTCGGTCAAGTGAGGGTACACTCGACCGAGTGAGAGCCACTCGGTCGAGTGAATCGGTCACTCGGTCGAGTGTGCTGAGCTGTACCCGAGATATGATATTTCGGGATTTTCATTCTATCCAACCTTATCCCATTCATTATCCTCCCACTTCCTTCTTACACTAAAACCCTCTCCTCTCTCTCTAAAATACCCCCAATGCCTTTCCCTTGACCTTCAAGCTTGGATTAATGGTGGAACATGCCTCCTATGCCCCGATCTACCTTTTTAAGTAGAAATCTCACCCTTTTCTCTTTGTTTTATGAATAAATTCGAGTTAGGGTTTACTAAGAGAGATTAATTAGTATTTAATTAGGTAAAATGGATAGTTAGTAACTAATAATGAGGGATTTTATGTTATAATTTAGTATAGAGTGAATTGTGATAGTTATTACATGATTTATGTAGGATGAGACGATTTTATGAGATGGATACTTGGTGGTTTCGATTAGCTTAAGGATTATGCTTAAAGGTAGGTTATCCTACTCGGTTTCAATATTGTTTAAGCATGTTTATGTGTCTTTCCTTGTCATATGCATTCATAAATTGGTTCGTATTTCATGTGGGTATTGGAAGGGTTGTTATTCATAACATGTGGGATGTAATTCATGAATTGGTCATATGCTTAATGTGGTTCTTCCATTTTCTATGTATAGTTGTGAATGGATTGTGTTAGAGACCTTTGATGGTAGTACTTGATTGTTGAGGAGACGTAAGACGGTTGTGAAACCGTCTTATGCTCGGGTCACCCCTTGGAGCTTCCCACTCCAAGGAGAATGTGCACATTAATGACTTGAGTATGGAGGGACGCGTGTGGTTGAGACACGATGTCTGGCAGGGGATCCGGTTGGCTTCCGGAACCGGTACGTGTGGCAGTGTCCCAGTACCTAGTGTGATGGTCGGTATGTCTGGGCTGTCCCGGTACCAGGATGATGGGTATGGGTATGTCTGGGAGTGTCTTGGTACCGGTATGATGTTGATTTATTCGTGTCTCATTCACATAATCAACATGTTGCGTATTTCCTTATTATGTCATGTCTTGCATTTATCATTGAAACTGACGTTTGTTGTGTCCGTGTAAATGTCACCTATTTCCGGGGTGACCTGTGTTGATCCATATGATATTTCCGATCATATGGGGAGCAGTTATTACAGGTTAGCTTTGGTAGCATGCGTGAGAAGGGACGAGGCTTAATGATCTTCGAGTCCGACATGATTGATTAGATTAGTTTAGGGGTCATGACTCGTAATCTCTCATTATTCATTTATTTGTTGTAAAACCATTAAACACTCTAATTATAAAATTGTTCTTGGATTGTATCTCCGATTTCACTACCTCGGAAAACCGAGACGGTAACGCCCCAATCATCTTGGCTGGATAGTTGAGGTGTTACAATGAACTCCGATCTCCTCTATAATCGGCAACTGAACCCGTGGAGCCAAAAAGAAAGCCATTCCCTCTGTCGGGTCATCATCGGGAACCGTCACCATACTCGACGGCGATAACGAGGAAGAAGATCCCCTTGGTCACTCTCTTCAGTCTGAGAAAAAGGTGGATCAAGGAGATCTGGTGAATGTTGTACCGGGGAAACCAAAATAAGGGCTAAAAAGGAAGGGAGCAGCTACCTCATCTCTCCCAGATATCGAGGAAGAAGGAGAGGGTCAGGAGACTAATGTTGAAAGGGAAGTGACTAATATTGATGATAGTACCCCTGCATGTGATAAATCGGGGTCCCCAACAAAAATTGATAAGGGAAAAGGAAAGGTCTCTGACAAAGAGGAAAGCGTCGGGGTAGAGGAGACGGTCTCTGTGACCAGGAAACCAAAAAAAGGGCAAAGTATCCAGGGGACCACCACAAAAGAAAGCCAAGATATCGACTTCTTTGGAAAAGGTAAAGCCGTATTTCTCGGTCCAAATGACTCGGTTCCTCTTGTCTCGAAATGGGATGTGGACACTTTTTAGGCGCAAATCGAGGCCTTTGATCTTCCTCCCTAGATCTACAAAAATTGCGAGAGATTGATTACAAAAGACGTAGTTCACTCAACCCGAATTTATGAGAAAACATGGTATGAAAGACATGTCTTTTGCAAGGTTCGGGAAATCTTGGCAACTCAAGGGTGGGAAAATCTGATGGGAGTCAGGGAACCAGTTTTCATAAGTGAGGTGGTTTAGTTCTATGCGTCTTTACGGATCGATAAATCCGGAACCTCTCTTACTGCAAAAGTGAATGGTAAGCCCTTGTCCTTAACTTAAAGTGATTTTGCTGAAATTCTTCAAATCCCAAATAAGGGTTATGATAACCTCCCAAACGAGACTTGGCCAGCTCTTGAATATGCATCCCCTCTCACTGTTGCTAAGGTCGTTTACCCAAAAGCCGTCTCTTGGGGATCCGTTGGAAATACCCAAATTCCTCCCCGACTTCGCCTAATTTTTAATATGTTGTGTCGAACTTTGTACCCCTCCGGTGACCATACCAAATTGTCTATTGGCAAACAATATCTCATTTACCATCTACGCACTCACCGAAAAGTTAACCTACCCGGTTTGATTTTTCGCCGATTTGCTGCGATTACGGCCAAACTCTATGACCCAAAAGACACAAGCATTATTCGTTTGCCGTACTGTATGTGAGTGTCAATGGCTTTAAAGGCTAAGGGTATTTTTCTCTCGACTAGTGTGAGGTGTCGCAACTGTTTTGACACTATGAGTGATGGTCAGTTTGGGAAAATGTTGATTCGGATTGGTGATGATAAGTTGTCTCTGGTGAAATCTCTTGGGAAAGCTCGGGAGGCGACATCTTCTAGTAAGGGTTCGGTCCTAATATGGCCACGGTTCTTAAGGCCGTTCAGGATTTGAATGATTGGGTGAAAGCGGATTCGGAGAAGAAAGATGTCGCTATAAGTAGACTTGAGAAGACGGTGGATGGGCTCAAAGGAGAAGTGAACATCATCTCTACTCTTCTTCAAGCTAACACTACGTCAAATCCGGCAATCAATAAGGAGCGTATCACAACGGTTTAATGCATTTAATAACGACACTTAGATTACCGTTTTCAAAATATTGGTGGAAACCTAGACCACACTAATAAGAATAACGGTTTCCGTCGAGAACCGTTCTTATTATAATGTGACAACGGTTGTTTAACAAACTGTTATAAAAAACGTTAACGATTTCCAAAACTCGTTATAAAATCGCTCTTATCAACGGTTGTTAGACAACCGTTACCAGTTTAAGAAAACAGCATTTCGAAAACCGTTACTATATTAGCACCAGCAACGGTTTGTGGTACCCGTTGTTATGTTATAGATACGCGTTTCTTGTAACCGTTACCAGTTTAAGAACTTTAATAAATATTCAGTTTGACCAATAATATTCAATTTGACCAAAATAATTCTATAAATATGTCTTCATAATATTTTAGGTCAAAATCTAAATTATCAAACATTTACTTTTTAATTTCTCTCTAAATTTCCCTCTAAAAAAATATCGCTGGTGTATCGGAGCTACAATCACATCATCGTTACGCGCAGCCTTTTACTTGAACTCTCCATAATCTCCCGGTTCGTTATGATGGGAATGGAAAGGGTTTAAACCCTAAGTTTGGGTGGTTGACGCAAATGCTTCATGACTCCGGTTTCACTGCGGTTAAAAAAGTGTACCCTGTGTCTACAAACAAGCAAGGTTTTGTAGGCTTTGCTTTTATCGAGTTTGATGAAGCCAACTGCCATGATAGTTTTCGTCAGGCAAGAACATTAGGGGCTAGATTTGCGGAGAAAGATGCGAGGAAAGAGGACTTTTATTCGGATGCTAAACAAAAGGGCCCTTATTTATGGGTTGCGACCCATGTTGATTTTTGTCTGCTGACACATTACAGGAGGCAGCACATTCCTGCAACCGTGCCTATGTCATGGGAGAAAGAGGCCATTCCACCAGCTGTGCTGCCCGCTGATGATGAAGAGTCGATCTACGACTTGATCTATGCCGAAATTGGGCATAAAGACTATCCTAATTCTTCATCAGATTCTAATTAAGTCTTTAATTAATTATTATCTGACATTATGAGTTGTATTTTGATTATGGTGGTTATTTGAATAAAAGTTTAATTATTTATATTATTTGTTACTGCGTTTTAATCAAGTCCTTACACTCAAATTCAATCCACCAAATAAAATATTATAATGACTAACTTTCTACTTATAATAATAAAAAAGAATGGAAACGACATAATAAAATAATAAGAATTGGAATCGTTATGTCAATAATAAGACAAAATGATAACGGTTCTTTGTTAAGCCGTTATCATATTACATATATCAACAACGGTTATTTTAAAGCCGTTGTCATATTACAACAATTAACAACGATGTTTCTTAAATTCATTGTAAAAATAGATCCACTGTGAAACCGAAAAGTTTGTGATTTTAGTTTACCAACTAGCGTATATATAGAGTATTTTTTTTAGGGTGTTATTTATAATGAAAAACTAATTAAAGAAGTCATATTTGCCGTCGTCGCCGTCATTAATCTTTATAGCTTAAAAAAGGTAATCTCATTTTCATAGCTACTGGCTTATATATGGGTCGTACTTGGATGATTGATGGTGAAATTGGTGATCCCATTTATAATGATGGAATTGCTGAACTTTACAATTTCGTTAGTGAAAATTTTCATCTCCACTCATCAATCCCCTGCCCTTGTAATAGATGTGGTAATATTAGGGTTTTACCTATCCCAGATGTCAAAATACACTTAGAAAAGAATAGTTTCAGTAGAGATTATAGGCGTTGGATTTTTCATGGAGAATTAGAGGATGAGGATGGGGAATCTGATGTAGAGGTAAATAATCATACATCTAAAGCTGCTGGTTTAGATATAGGGGATGGGGCATATGATGTGTGTGTAAACAATCGTTCACCTATACCTGAAGTTGTTTTAGGTGAGAAGTTTGCTGAAGATGATGGATTCGATGATTCTGAAGCTACCGGTGATGGGGAAATAAATGCTGATGATTTAATTGAGAAGTTGAGTCAATCTAAAATGCCTTTATTTACTGATTGTAAGAAGTATACCAAATTTTCCGCGGTGGTAAAGTTATATAACTTGAAGGGGGCAAATGCGTGGAGTGATAAGAGTTTTACGGATCTTCTAGCTTTGCTATGTGATATGCTTCCTGACGGTAATGTTCTTCCGAGTCGGACATATGAGGCTAAAAAAATGATTAGAGAATTGGGCATGGAATATGAGAAAATACATGCTTGTCCCAATGACTTCATATTGTACCGTAAAGATTATGAGAAATTATCATATTGTCCGCGCTGCTCTGTATGGCGTTATAAGACTAAGGAAGGGATCCCAGCTAAGGTGTTGTGATATTTTCCAATAATACCAAGATTCATAAGGATTTATTTGAATGAAGAAGATGCAGGAATGTTGACTTGGCATAATAGTGGAAGGATTGAAGATGGAAAGTTAAGACACCCAGCGGATGGTCAACAGTGGAAAGAGTTTGACGCTAAATATCCTGACTTCGCCAAAGAAGCAAGGAACTTGCGTCTAGCGCTGTCCACAGATGGAATGAACCCTTATGGAAACATGAGTACCCAACACAATACTTGGCTAGTTGTGTTGGCCATCTATTACGATGATGACAACCCAATTGATGATAGCTCAACCAGCCTACAACATCTTGCTTTCGGTCCTGATGCTCGTGCAACTTTTTATAGCGGGTATGCGATCAATGGGTACACTTTCTACACTCGCATTCAAGATGAGGCGAGCACAATGCAAAACAGTGGAGTTTGCGTAGATTCTCAGGCTATATACTTTTCTAGTTCAAAGGATAAAAATCCTATTTTGGGTACAATGCAATATTATGGAGTTATTGAAGAGATATTGGTTTTAGACGACATGAATTTTGAGATACCTCTATTTCGGTGCAAGTGGGTTGACAACAACAATGGTGTTAGAAAGGATGATTTAGGATTCACATTAGTAAATTTTGACAAGGTTGGAAACAAGGACGATCCTTTTATATTAGCGTCACAAGCAAAACAAGTTTTTTATGTTACCAATCCCTATGGATAAGAAGTGATCAGTTGTTCTATCTTGCCATCGCCGAATTCCAGATGATGAAGACGTCGAATTTGAAGGACTTGATCACAATGCTATATCGCAATTTGGTAATGATGTTGAAAATTTTAACATTCCAAACATATATATACGGGATGATCATGATGAAGGTATTTGGGTTAATGAAGAGACTAGCAAATCCAAAAAACGTTCCCGGAAGCCGTGAAAATATCAGCCATCCAATTTATCTTATGTCATGTGTAATTATTGTCTTGCTGTTGTATATATCAAACTGTTGTTGTAAACTTTTCTGCTGTTGCAGCGGGCGGGCTAGGGAAAAATCATATCAAACAAAATGATGCTTTATCTATATGAAAATGATGCTTTATTTCTTGGCGGTAAAATCAAACAAAATGAAATATAAATTAAAACGGATATACCCAAACCGTTGTTCTGGACGTGTACAGTTATAACGGTTGAGGCCGTTGTTATGTTTATAAAAATGTTGCTTTATTTCATGGCGGGAAAATAAAAAAAAATGAAAATATTTCAGACAACGGTTATTTCTAACCCGTTGTAGATAGTACTAATCAATTACGGTTTCAAACAAAATCGTAGTCTGTTTGGAAACAAAATATAACGGTTTTTCTTATACCGTGTTTATTACTTAAACAAGGTCTTGCAAGAAGTGTTGTATTATTCACACATATATACTTTGATCTTCCCTTCCCCACATAATATTCTCAAACATTGAGCTTCCCCTCTACCACCAGCCTACCCCATTGCCATCGCAGTCATCGTCATCGTCGCCATTGCCGCCGCCAGATCAATCCGGATTCTCCTGTTTAAAGAAGTAACAAACCCTCCTCTCTAGAGATTTGTTTGTTATTATAAGTATGCATTGTTATTATTTGTTTATTAATTTCTGCTTTAGATATGGTCCAAAAGCGCAAAAGAAACGATGGAAATGCGTCAGGCGACGACTCAGGTGATGAGAATAATTTGCAACACACTGCGGGTCGAATGCGTCACAGGGTTTCCCTAGAAGCAATAAATTCAAAGATACCTAATCCTTTACAATGGGATAAAGATACGGGGCTGCCATATGGTGAGTATGCCGGGTATTTTGCGAGTTGGATTGGTTGTTGTGTAAGACAATATGTGCCTCTCTGTACGCCGCGTATCTGTGAACTGAGTCAAATACGGAACACCATGCTAATAAATAGAATAAAGGTATGTATATATAATAATAAATGTTTTAGCTGAAACTAAGTTATTACTTGATATGTGTATTAGCCGAAACACTTGTACCAACTATGCTCATCATATATGCAGTTAGCTTATGTTGTCCCCGAAATGTATGATAAGTACCTAAAAAAGCCAGGGGAAGCCCTCAGATCTTGGAAGTTAAAGATGGCTGAGAACCACTTGTTGAACAAGGAAACCGGGGAGATGAACAAGAACCCACCAAAAAAGAAGTATCTGTATCTCAGTCAGGACCATTGGGATAGCTATTGATGTGACCATAATTAGAGCATATTTACTCCCTGAATTAGCCTTGTTCGCATGCTTTTTAGTGCATATTTGGGTCATTTATTGTCTTTCGTTCTTTGTTTTGCATATTCTTTAAGGTTTTGTGTCCTTGGTAGGAAAGGAGTGCAAACCTTGCATTTTCATGGCAAAACGAGACTAAATTGATTGAATTCAATGACCAAGCATCAAGGAGAGACAAGATTAGAAGGCCTTTGTACATACTATAGTAGATGGGCAATGATGAGAAAAGATCCTTGCATCCCCGAGGAAATCCCCAAGGATTTTATGAAGAAAAGGGAAGAAAAGAAGAAGAAATGAGACTGTCCAGCAATCCGTGCGAATTGTCCTGAAGACGCCCGTCCTCCACCTTCACAATCCATGCGTCTTCACTCTAAGATGCCCGGGCAGCAACCCCAGAAGACGCCCGTCTTCTCCCCAAGACGCCCGAGCAGAGGCCCTCGAATCCGGTCGTCCCGTGCTAAAGACGCACGGATTCCAAGGCAGCACAACTTCGTCTTCTTCAAGCTTCAAGAAAGATGCCCATCCTTCCAAAAATACCGGCGTTTCCTTAAGTAGGGACTTAATCGTCATTTAAGCCCTTAGTTAACCCTAATTCCTACACCTAATCCCCACTATAAATACCCCATTAGTCTAATTAGAAGAGCATGTTCTTCTTAGCAATCTTTAGTATAGTTAATATCAATCAAATATCTCTTTAATATTGTAATCAACAATTAATCAAGTTTTAATACAAGTTTTATTTCCTTAATCTCTCTTTTGTTCATCCTTCATTTTGGGTAATTGAAGATTATTTGGGTTATTATTGGGAGATTGACAACCTCTCAATCAAGCATCAAGTACTTCTTTTATTCTTTGCTTTATTGTTGGAATCATTAGTGGGTATAATTCTCTTAATCCCTTTTTAATTATTGTTAATTACTTTCTTTTATTCATCATGTTTCACTTTTTTGGTATGATTGACAACCTTGCTAGCATGTTCAACATGATAATGAGTGAGTAGTCACTTAGCTAGGGTTAATGGGTAATTAGGGGAAACCAACATGGGGAATGATTCATGCTTAAATTAATATGCTTTCATGGTTTATTTGCTTGCTTGTTATGATCTCAACTCATGCACATGTTATGTTTGATGAAATGCGAGCCTATGAATCGCATTTTTTACCCATCACCTATCTTTTCAATGAGACTTGTAAGACATAAACCAACTCGAGTCTCATTAGACCATGCATGTTATTGAGTAGGGAAGACTAAGTCGACTTGTAGGTGTTGTACAATCTAATCGATTCGGCTCCGGGACCCAAACTTTCCTAGGATTGTAAGATATAACCCAACTCAATCCATCACAACAATAATTGCTTACTTATAATTTGAGAACATGTTTGTATGATCAATTCCCATGAATCCCCTATGACCCCATGATACCCTAGTGCTTTTTATCAATTGTTTACAACTCTTTTTAATTCATCTTGCTTGTTTACTTTCACTGCTATTTAGTTTAGTGACCTTCTACATCAACCCAAATTGTGACACCCCTAAGACACCACTAGTTGCAACAGAAATCTCATCTCAATTCCCGTCCCTTGGGATCCGACCTTTACTTGCCTCTTTACTAATTTTAGAGTTGGTTTTGAAGCTATAAATTATGTTTTGGTCTAGGTGCTCCTAACGACAAGTTACCGAAAAGATTTAGTCCAACCAAAAATGGCGCTGTTGCCGGGGACGGTGTTAACTTGATTTAGATTTTCATTTATTGTTATTAATTGTGTCTTGATTTGCCTTGGGGAAGTAAAACTCCTCAAGGTTTGTTCTAATTATTTTCGAGTTGTTTGATATTTTGCATGTCTAGAAGGTCACAAGGTGACTTGTTACCCTTTGATCGTGAAATTGAAAGAACTTTGACAACCAATAGAAGACTTGCTAGGAGAAATTTGAGAGATATTGGTGAGGTTGTAGATATTCAACCAACTATTGAGTTCATCAACCCTTTTGGAAGAGAAGGTGAGGAGAACCCAACACAAAATACAACACAAAATCAACCCACAATGCCTAAGTTTTCATCACATTCCGTACCCACCGAGGAGAACCTACCCAATGGTACTCCCACACCACAACATCTAACCGGAATTTCATTGCCAAATCCGCATTTATCCAATTAGTCGAAAGAAGCCAATTTGGGGGGATGCCTAGTGAAGACCCTCACTCTCTTATGGAGGCTTTTTGCGATTATTGTGATGCGATTTCTCAAACCGGTGTAACTCAAGACCAAATTCGATGGGTCTTATTTTCTTTTTCTCTAATTGGCACCGCGAAACAATGGTTGAAGGGCCTTGATAAGGCCACTCTCGGAATTGATTCTTGGAAAAAGTTGGCTCTAGCTTTCTACAAAAAGTTCTATCCACCAGAAAAGACTAACATGCTAAGAGCTCAAATTACGGGTTTTAAGCAAAGGGATGAAGAATCTTTGTATGAAGCTTGGGAGCGGTTCAAAGGAATTTGTCGCTCATGTACTCACCATGGACTTAGCGAGTGGTTCTTGTTACAACAATTTTGGAACGGTCTATATGAATATTCAAGGAACATTCTCAACATGGGATCAAATGGAATGTTCACCGAAGTTGATGACAATCAAACTTGGAACAAAATTGAGGAAATGGCGGTCCATAACTCACAATATAGTAGACCTCGCAAGGCTACTAGAGGAGGAAAGTATGAAGTGAACTCTGTTACTCAATTGGGTGCTCAACTTAGTGCTCACATTGATACCATCAATTTGAAGTTTGAAAAGGCTATGGCTAGACTTGAAGAAGCCTCAAAATCACCAAAGCATCATGTTAATGCCATGACGGCATCTTCATCAATCCCAAGTGAGATATGTGAGAATTGTGGAACTTTGGGACATGACCCAAGTGAATGTAGGGGAACAAATGAACAAGTGAATGATTTCCAAGCATACAAGAGTGGTACCCCTTATTCCAACTATTACAATGAAAACACCAAATTCCATCCAAATCTCTCATACAAAAGCCAAAATGTTCAAAACCCTCAAACAACATACACCCCACCTCCTATGAGAAACCAAAATCAAAGACCCTTTTACAACCAAAACCAAGGTTACCAAAATCAATCTCCATACAATCAACGAAATGACCAAGGTTTTGATGTTCAAAAAGCGGTCCTTCAAATGCTAAAGAATCAACAAGAGTTTTTCACTCAAATGCAAAAGGATAGTCAAGCAAGGAAACCACCATCAACAACATCCTAGCTCACACCAAAATGTTGGAAACCCAATTGACTCAACTAGCATCTTCAAGCTCACAAAGACAAAAAGGGCAATTACCACCTCAAAGTAATCCCCCAAGACATGAAATGGTTAGTGCCATTCTCTTGAGAAGTGGTACAAGGTATGAAGCACCGAAGAAGCAAGTTGAGGATGAAGTTGTGGAAGCTAGTGAAAAGGCAAAAATTGTGCAAAACTCCAAGGATGGAGAACCATCAAAAGAAGAAATTTCAAAGAAAAATGAAGACAAGGTCAAGGAGAAGGAGCCCATTGTGATTAGGTTTCCTTTTCCAAGTCGTCAAGCAAAGCCCAAATTTGATGACCAACTTGGAAAATTTATGGAAATTGTGAAGAATTTGGAAATCTCAATTCCTTTCACGGAATTAATCAATCACGTGCCAACCTATGCGAAATACATGAAAGACATCCTCACAAAGAAGAAGTCGATCCGGAAGCTTGAGACTATCGCCTTCACTAAGGTGAGTAGTGCAATACTTCAAGGGAGTTCACCTCCAAAACTCAAGGATCCGGGAAGCTTCTCAATACCGTGTACCATTGGCGACACCACGATCAACAAAGCCTTATGCGATCTAGGGGCTAGTGTGAGTGTTATACCGTACTCGGTGAGTAAAAGGTTGGGGATGGGAGAGCTTAAATGCACCAATATCACACTCCAAATGGCCGATAGATCGACGAAGACACCATTAGGGATATGGGAAGATGTTCCCGTACGAATTGGGAAATTTTTCATCCCGGTGGACTTTGTCATTGTTGATATGGAAGAAGACTCCAACATTCCAATCATTCTAGGAAGACCTTTCTTATACACCGCGGGTGCGGTGATTGATGTAAAACATGGAGAGCTCACTCTAGAAGTGGGAGATGAGAGTATAACTTTCAATCTTGACAAGACCATGAGAGCTCCCCGTTTACATGAACCATGTTTTATGATTGATCATTATAGCCGGAAGGATGATAGGAAGAAGTCGTAACTCCAATGGAAGAAGAAAATTGAAGATGCTCCATTCAAAGAACAAGTGAATTATAACAAAGAGAGCTTGAAAAGCTCACCAAAGTCAAGCAATGAAGAAGATGGCCTCATTGGCCAAGACAAGAAAATGGGAGAATTGTCTCTATCAACTCAAGAGATCTTTAGTGACCAAGTAGATGAAGTTTGTGGTCTTTGGGACGACGAGTTTGAAGGGATTTTCAATCCCTATATTGGTAATGCTATCGATCAAGACCGACAACAAGGGCAAAGATCTATTGAAGATCTTTATCATGATAATGAACAAGCTTTTGATTACTTCTTCAAGGTGTTGAGCAACATCAACAACACCTTGGACATGCCCCCATGACATCTCATTAAGGATGCGAGTTTGGTGGAGTCCTCCCTAAACCACCATTTGTAAATATTTCTAACTCCGAACTCGCATTTTAATTCTCATATTGCATTTTTGTCATTTTTGGATTTTTATGCCTTGATCAAGATAATTATCATGTTTGAGAGAAGTGAGGGAGGGACTAATGATTTCAATTGATGTGTAGTGCTTTAGCTTAGTGTGTGGATAGCAATTGCCTAGGCTATCCATGCCTTAGTAGTGCCCCCACAATGAAGAACACGAGATTTTGAAGAATGAAAAATGACAAGGGATATGCAAGTACACGGATGGAACTGAATCCGGGTAAAAGGGGTAGAATCCGAGCGTTTTCAAGAGAATCCGCCCGTCTTCAGGCAACCCGGGCGTATTTGTCACAAAATGCCCGTCTCTCTGAGCTGAATTTTTAAAATTTTGGGACTGTTAGCAAATCCGGGCGTCCTGCAAAAGAATCCGCCCGTCCTCAAAAAGACGCCCGTCTGCAAGAAAAGCCGCCCGTCTTTTTGGCTGAGAAAAACAAGAAAATTCCCTGGAAAGGAATCCGCCCGTCTTCATTGAAAGACGCCCGTCCCGCCGCTGAACAATTCGAGCGTCTTTGCTCAAAGATGCCCGTCTTTAGGCGAGAATTCTGAAGCCCAGAACAGACAGAATCCGGGCGTCCTGAAGGAAAGCCGCCCGTCTTCCCCCTGCATTTCAAAATTTTCGGGTCTTTTATAAACCCCCCACATTCATTTCTTCATTCCTTCATTCAAAACACTACCCATAAACCCCAAAAACTCAAAACCCTCATCCTCTCCATCACAAAAACAAGATTTCCTCAACCACATTCATCAAAATCAAATCAAAACATCCTTTCAACAAAAAATTAATCACTCCTCTTTCAACAAAAATCAAACCAAGCACCAAAATCTTCAACCTTTGAGTCGACTTTTGAATTTATAAGGGCAAAGCCTTTCATCTTAAAATCGATTTGGGTACACTTGGAAATTGAAGATTTTCACTCTTTTCTTGGTTCAAGCTTCAATGGCAAGGACAAAAGGAGCAACAAAGGCACCAAAGGCAAAGGCACTCTCAACAAGACAAAAGAGTCTTCAAGCAAAGAAAGCCTCATTGGCTATGGTGGTAGCTAGCTCAAACTTGGAAGTGCAACAACAACAACCTCCCTTGAAAGCAACAACTTCTACTACTCCGGAAATTTCTCAACTTTCGAACTATCCGGAGGTAATTTTCATCTCTAACTCCCATAGGGAAACTTTTGCCAAGTATGCTAGAAAATCCTTTCTATCCACCAAGTTTATTTGTGAAGATGCCTTAGATAAGTTGGGTGTCCTTGAGCAAACTAGAGCCTTATTTGAAGCCATGGGGTTGGGCAAATTGTTTACAACAAAAGAATTAACATACCCCTCCCTTACCTTAGAATTCTTGAGTTCTTTGAAAGTTACAAAGGTTGAGACTATGGAAAGCATCGAGTTCCGCCTAGCTAATGTTAGTAGGCGCATATCCTTTGAGGAAATGAGTAAAGCTTTGGGTCTTAGTGATTCACCTAGTTATTTCAAGAATGTTGGCAAGTATGACCCCGCCCCTCTTTGGGAGGCGATTTCCGGAAGGAAATTTGAGAACTATCATGCTAGTCGTGCTCTATTAGTCCACCATCTGGGCATTAGAGTGTGGCACAAGGTCGTAGGGAATACCATCATTGCAAGAAAAGACACCAATCACTTTACCAAGCTCGATCTTGTTCTTCTTGAGTCGGCCTTAAACATTGGAAAGGAATTCACCAAGCCTTTCAACTCTCTAAGGCTTTTGGTAGATAGATGGCTAAATGTTGATTGTGGGAAGCAATGCACTACCGTTATTGTGAATGGAGGTCTAGTCACTCTTTTGGCTAAATACTTTGATCCGAACTTCAACAAGGATAGCAAGTATGTGGCGAAAAAGGATGGTCATCTCATTGATATTGATGCTATGATAAACAAATACAAGTGGGTCTCTCATAACCCTCTTGACACCAAGTATGGATGGCTCACTAGTGAGGCTAGATCTTTTACTTTGCCTTCGAAGATTTGTCGTTTAAGTGTCCATCGGACCAACTATCTCCTTCCCCTCTCAAAAGAGGCCGAATACATTATCCGACAAGAAAGGGATGAAATTGAAATGCCCTCCTCTTCCATTGTCACACCACCCTATCCTTTCAAGTACCAAGAGTTCAAACCCGAAGGTGTTGAAGCAAGCAAAGATTATATGACTCTTCTTATGCAAGAGATGCACAAGCAAGCTTTTAAGGATCGGGAAGATGCTTACTTAGCCCAATATCCACCCCTCCTTCATTTAGCTAGGCAAGGACTCCTTGATCCTTCATGTCCTTTGCCTAGTTGGGCGGATAGGGAAGTCTTCTTTCCTAATGCATCTAGGGGTGAGATTCCGGGTGACGATGAGGTTATCGGTGATGCGGTTGATGATAGCATTGATAAAGAGGCTAGTGAAGAAGAAGAAGAGGATGATGAACAAAGTGAACAAGAAAGTGAAGAGGGAAGTGGTAATGAGTCCACTTCTATTGAGGAAGATGATGATAGTGATGATATGATGGAAGATTAGCAAGCTTTGGAGGCTCCTACCCTCTCGAGGTTTGTCTATTTCTCTCTTTGTTATATTTATTTATCTTGATTATGATTGGAGTAGTCCTAGCAACATAGAGGACTAACACCTCGGCCCCATTGAGGTGTTCTTATTTTATTGTTCCCACTTTTGAAAATCCAAAATGACAAATTTAGTTTCATGCATTGCATCGTGTGTGCATGAACTACAACCAACCTTAGGATATTAGAAATAATGTTTAACTCGGTTTAGGGAAGTACATACATACACGACGGGAGGTAATCTAAATTATCCTCTCCGTCATAAACAAAAACCATGCATCATGTAGTGTAGATTAGTGTAGCTTGCATTTAGTATAGAATTCATGCATCATGCTTGCATGATTTCCCATCATTTTGGCCATTGAGGACAATGCCCATATTAGTGTGGGGATGGGGAATTCTAACTTAAATTTTATTCAAAAATCCAAAAAAATTGAAAATTTCAAAAAACCATAAAAATTTGAAAATTTGAAAAACCAAAAACATGTTCATTTCCTTTGTAGTATAGTCGTGTATATATTATTGTATATATTGTGTTTGTTCTACCCTTTTTCACATTGATCGACTACGCCACATCCGAGACATGAGGATATTGAAGACCGCATGGTATGATCTTTCCAATCTCCTTTTTCCTCTTTATGTTAATCACTATGTGGCTTTATTTTGATTGATGTGGTATAACAATGTGAACTTAGGACTTGCATTTAGTTTATATGGCATATTAGTTGGTAGAATCATTTGTATTAGGATGTTTATATGTTAGTTGCATCATGGCATGTAGTTGCATGTTAGAAAAATTTTGCGAAACCGTCTACTTGGGAAGCTTGACAAGTGTATATAGGCCCTAGTAGATGCTTTTTCTTCTTAAGACTTTGCTTGTTAGAATACTTGTAAAACACCCTAGGATGTGTCATGCTAGTATCCTTTGACCCATGGTTTAAGGCCTAGTCAAGAGTACCTTGTTGTGTGATAACTCCTTGGCTACCGTTTATTCCAAGGTGAACCTTGAAACCATGCATCCATCATCCATGTTCTACCATACATTTTTGTCATCAAAGGGAATGGGCACAAAAAGAAATCAAGTTGAGTTCAATGAAATGAAAAGTGAAAGGAAGTTTGCAAAAAAAATGCATCAAATGAAAAGAGGAGCAAAAATAGAACTCCTAAAGCTTCAAATATAAGCCACCCTCACTACATATGGGGTGACTTTGAAAATGTTCAAAAGAAATGCAAAGAAAGTTGTCAAGTGTTGAAATGCCAAAAATCAAAAAGAAATGGCAAGAAAGTGTTCTCAAATGTTATATGCCACATGAAATTGGGGGGAAAAACAAAAATGAAAGAAAACTCCCAAAGTGAAACTCAAATATCTATTGATCCCTTTATCCATCGTATCCATTTTTATGCATGGTAGAGAGGGGACGACCTTTCTTCTTGTCTAGGCAAGAGGGGGAATTCCGCGATCCTCCAGTGTTTCTAACACCATAGGGAGTCTACTCTTGACAAAAGCATTTAACGATTGAGGACAAAGGTACCCTAGCTTGACACAACTTGGAGGTGATTTATTGGTATCCTTCTAGGCTTAGTAGTTTGAAGAAATTGCATCTATGAAGGAGTGTGTACCCTTGAATTGCTTCCCTTGTAGATAATTTCTGCCACTTAGATGAGTAAAGTGGCTATACTTTTGTAGATGCATCCATTATTTGTTTTTGTGTGCTTAATGTTTGGATGTGTCGTCATTTTGGCAAAACCCACCTTGCCTTGCAAGAAGGCATCCTACCTCATGGTTGTCTTGTTGTGAGTTGAAGGGGTGGAGTGAGACCCGCTAATTTTCTCATATCGGCTATGTTATTAGGTTAGTTTAAATAATGGTCCTAGTCTTTGTCACCTCTTTACTCGGGACGAGCAAAGGTTCGGTTTGGGGATATTTGATGTGACCATAATTAGAGCATATTTAGTCCCCGAATTAGCCTTGTTCCCATGTTTTTTAGTGCATATTTGGCTCATTTATTGTCTTTAGTTCTTTGTTTTGCATATTCTTTGAGGTTTTGTGTCCTTGGTAGGAAAGGAGTGCAAACCTTGCATTTTCATAGCAAAACGAGACTAAATTGATTGAATTCAATGACCAAGCATCAAGGAGAGACAAGATTAGAAGGCCTTTGTACATACTATAGTAGATGGGCAATGATGAGAAAAGATCCTTGCATCCCCGAGGAAATCCCCAAGGATTTTATGAAGAAAAGGGAAGAAAAGAAGAAGAAATGAGATCGTCCAAAGAATCCGTGCGGATTGTCCTGAAGACGCCCGTCCTCCACCTTCACAATCAGTGCGTCTTCACTCCAAGACGCCCGGGCAGCAACCCCAGAAGACGCCCGTCTTCTCCCCAAGATGCTCGGGCAGAGGCCCTCGAATCCGGCCGTCCCGTGCTAAAGACGCACGGATTCCAAGGCAGCACAACTTCGTCTTCTTCAAGCTTCAAGAAAGATGCCCATCCTTCCAAAAATACCGGCGTTTCCTTAAGTAGGGACTTAATCGTCATTTAAGCCCTTAGTTAACCCTAATTCATACACCTAATCCCCACTATAAATACCCCATTAGTCTAATTAGAAGAGCATGTTCTTCTTAGCAATCTTTAATATAGTTAATATCAATCAAATCTCTCTTTAATATTGTAATCAACAATTAATCAAGTTTTAATACAAGTTTTATTTCCTTAATCTCTCTTTTGTTCATCCTTTATTTTGGGTAATTGAAGATTATTTGGGTTATTATTGGGAGATTGACAACCTCTCAATCAAGCATCAAGTACTTCTTTTATTCTTTGCTTTATTGTTGGAATCATTAGTAGGTATAATTCTCTTAATCCCTTTTTAATTATTGCTAATTACTTTCATTTATTCATCATGTTTCACTTTGTTGGTATGATTGACAACCTTGCTAGCATGTTCAACATGATAATGAGTGAGTAGTAACTTAGCTAGGGTTAATGGGTAATTAGGGGAAACCAACATGGGGAATGATTCATGCTTAAATTGTTATGCTTTCATGGTTTATTTGCTTGCTTGTTATGATCTCAACTCATGCACATGTTATGTTTGATGAAATGCGAGCCTATGAATCCTTGCATTTTGTACCCATCACCTATCTTTTCAACGAGACTTGTAAGACATAAACCAACTCGAGTCTCATTAGACCATGTATGTTGTTGAGTAGGGAAGACTAAGTCAACTTGTAGGTGTTGTAAAATCTAATCGATTCGGCTCCGGGACCCAAACTTTTCTAGGATTGTAAGATATAACCCAACTCAATCCATCACAATAATAATTGCTTGCTTATAATTTGAGAACATGTTTGTATGATCATTTCCCATGAATCCCCTATGACCCCATGATACCCTAGTGCTTTTTATCAATTGTTTACAACTCTTTTTAATTCATCTTGCTTGTTTACTTTCATTGCTATTTAGTTTAGTGACATTCTACATCAACCCAAATTGTGACACCCCTAAGACACCGCTAGTTGTAATAGAAATCTCATCTCAATTCCCGTCCCTTGGGATCCGACCTTTACTTGCCTCTTTACTAATTGTAGAGTTGTTTGTGAAGCTATAAATTATGTTTTGGTCTAGGTGCTCCTAACGACAAGTTACCGAAAAGATTTAGTCCGACCAGCTATATCGCTTATAGGCAGTCTGAGAAGTTTAAGGTAACTTAATAATAATAATAATAATAATAATAAGTAAATAAGTATACTTAGTTTAGTGTTTGGTCATGCTTATGTTTCTTGATACAATTTATTTGATGAAGGCTATGAGTGAGAGGAACAAGGCTCCCGAGGTGGTTATAGATTGATTAAGAAGAAACTTGTAAGTACTACATAATTCTTATAGTATTAGACTATTAGGTGTTATAGTCGGACGTTATATATGTTCATCATAATCATACATATTTTGAGAGGATATCAATGTGATGAATGAATTGTAGGCAAAGCTTGGAAAATTCAGTCGTCATGACACTTGGGTGGAAGATCACACTCCTAAGAATGGAAAGACGGAAACTGAATATGATAAGGACATCAAAGAGAAAATTGTAAATTTGAATAAATATGTCACTCCTACCACTGGTAGTCGGAGTTATATAATTGTGTGTTGCTTAATGGTTTTACGTGTATGTAGAGGATCTGTGAGAAGGAGGTAGAGGAAGGAAATTGGAAGCCTGAAGGACGTGATGACATTCTTGCTAGGGCAATCGGCAAAGCAGAGCATCCAGGTCGTGTGAGAGGGGTAGGAACGCATGTTGGTATCACTAAGTATTTTGGGAAAACTACTGGAACTTTGGGACATGACCAAAGTGAATGTAGGGGATTGAACAAGTGAATGCTTTCCAAACATACAAAATTGGCACCCCTTATTCAAACTATTACAATAAGAACACCAAATTCCACCCCAATCTTTCATACAAAAGTCAAAATGTTCAAAACCCTCAAGCATACACCCCACCTCCAATGAGAAACCAAGCTCAAAGACCCTTTTACAATCAAAACCAAAGCTATAAAAATCAACCTCCATACAATCAAACAAAGACCAAGGTTTTGATGTTCAAAAAGCGGTCCTCCAAATGCAAAAGAATGAACAAGAATTTTTCACTCAAATGCAAAAGCATAGCCAAGCAAAAGACATCACCATCAACAACATACTAGCTCCCACAAAGATGTTGGAAACCCAAATGTCTCAATTAGCATCTTCTAGTTCTCAAAGACAAAAGGGGCAATTACCACCTTAAGGTAATCCCCCAAGACATGAGTCGGTGAGTGCCATCCATTTGAGGAGTGCTACAAGGTATGAAGGGCCGAAGAGGCCCATTGATGAAGATGTTGTGAGTGCTAGTGACAAGGAAAGAGTTGAAAACTCTAAGAAAGAAGAAGAACCCACCACCATTCAAGAAGTTTCAAAGAAGAAGAATGAAGAGAAGGCTAAGGAGAAAGAGCCTATTGTGATTAGACTTCCATATCTAAGTCGTCAAGCTAAGCCTAAGTTCGATGAACAACTTGGAAAGCTCATGGAGATTGTGAAGAACTTGGAAGTCTCAATTCCATTCACGGAACTAATCAATCATGTTCCGGCCTATGTGAAATACATGAAAGGTATTCTTAAAAATAATCCATCCGGAAGTTAGAGACTATTGCGTTCACTAAGATGAGTAGTGCCATCCTACAAGGAAGTTCACCTCCAAAACTCAAGGATTCGGGAAGTTTCTCTATTCCATGCACCATTGGTGACACTACAATCAACAAAGCTTTATGTGACCTTGGGGCAAGTGTGAGTGTCATGCCATACTCGCTGTGCAAAAGGCTAGGAATGGGAGAACTCAAGTGCACTAATACCACACTTCAAATGGCGGATCAATCAACAAAGACACCTTCAGGGGTATGGGACGATGTGCCGGTAAGAATTGGCAAGTTCTTCATCCCGGTGGACTTTGTTATTGCTGACATGGAGGAAGACTCCAACATTCCTATCATTTTAGAAAGACCATTCTTACACACCACGGGAGCGGTGATTGATGTGAAACATGGAGAGCTCACACTTGAAGTGGGAGATGAAACAATCACTTTTAACCTTGACAAGACAATGAGAGCTCCCCGCTTACATGAGCCATGTTTCATGATCGATCATTATAGCCGGGAAAGTGATAGGAAGAAGTTGGCATCTCAATGTAAAGGACAATCTATGGGTAAAGAATCACCGCCCATATGGGAGAAGAAAGTGGATAATCTCCAAGATGCTCCATCCAAAGAGCAAGAAAGTTTCAACAAGAATGAGAGCTTGAATAGCTCACCACCACTCATGACAAGAGAAGAAGAAGGCCTCATTGGCCATGACAAGAAGGAAGAAGAGTTGTTCTCATCAACTCATGATACTATTGGGAAGCAAGCTAATGAAGTATGTGGTCTATGGGATGATGAATTCGAAGGATTAGTCAATCCTTATATTGGCAATCCTATGACCGTGGACCAAGGCTTTGGTGACCATTTCCACCCAAGTCACCACAATGAAGAACACAATGTGCAAAGGTCTATTGAAGATCTTTATAATGACAATGAACAAGCCTTCGACTACTTCTTCAAGGTGTTGAGCAACATCAACAACACCTTGGCTATGCCTCCTTGACATCTCATACATGAATGAGAGTTTGGTGGAGTCCTCCCTAAACCACCATTTGTAAATATTCTAGCCCTTTAACTTGCATTTTACTTATTGCATTTTTGTCAATTTTTGGATTTTCCATTTTACTTTGATCAAGATTATCATTTTGAGAGAAAGTGAGGGAGGGACTTATATGTTTCTTGATGTGTAGTGTTTTGATTAGTGTGGGGATAACAATTGCCTAGGCTATCCAGGCCTTCGTAGTGCCCCCACAATGAAGACCAAAGGAATGAAGACGGAATGACTTGGGTTATGAAAATACCCATGGGTAGAACTGAATCCATGAGATACAGGAGCAATCTGAGCATCTCAAGAAGAACCCGCTCGTCCTGGCTGAAAATCCGAGCATCCTGACTGAAATACGCTCGTCCTGGTAGAGCTGAATAGGAAAAACTTGCACTGGGTATGAATCCGAGCGTCTCCTCAAGAATCCGCTCATCTCAACCCAAAGACGCTCGTCTTAGAGTGAATCCGCTCGTCCTGGTTGCACCAAAATTTGGGATTTCACTCTGACCTTGAATCCGAGCGTCCTCAATAGAATTCGCTCGTCTCCAGACAGCAATCCACTCGTCCCCTACTGAAGACGCTCGTTTCAGCATGGATTACATTTTATAAAACTGACTGGGCAATAATCCGAGCGTCCTGTGCTGTAGGCGCTCGTCTCCCTCTGCAGCAATCCAAAAACACGGGATTTACACTCCCTTTCTCCATTTCATTTCCTTCATTCAAAACATAAACACGCATTCAAAACCCTCAAAACCCTCAATCCCTCCATCCACAAAAATCAATTTTCTCAACCAAATTCACCTAAATCAATTTCAAACTTCCTCAAAACTCAAACAAATCACTCCTCTATCAACAAAAAACCATTCAAACATCCAAATCCTCAAAAATTGAATCGATTTTCTAGGGTTAAAGGCAAATTTCGAAAATCCTAAATCGATTTGGGATTCATTGAAGCTTGAGGATACTAGAAGAATTCAAGCAAATCATTGGTTTTTGATACATACAAGAAGAAGAACTATGGCTAGGACTAAAGGTGGAAACAAGGCACCTACAAAATCAAATCTTTCAAAGAGGCAACAAGCTCTTAAAGTTTAAAAGGCTTTGGTGGTTCAACAAGCAAGAATGGAAATTCAAGAAACTCCTATGGTGGAAACTACTACTTCTATTTCGGTTATTGAGCAAACAAGAATATCCGGAGGTAATTTTCACATCCGATGCTCATAGGAAAAATTTTTTGTCTCTTGCTAAGAAATCGATTTTACCCACCAAGTTTATTTGCCAAGATGCCTTGACCAAATTGGGTGTCCTTGAAAGAACGAAGAATTTCTTTGAGTCTATGGGGTTGCTTACATTGTTTAATATGCAAGAATTGACCTACCCCTCCCTCACCTTGGAATTTCTAAGTTTGTTGAAAGTTACAAAGGTGGAGACTCGAACGAATATTGAATTCCGCCTTGATAATGTGGATATGAAGATGTCCTTTAATGAGTTTGGCAAAGTTTTCGGTCTTGATAATGACTCGACATATGTGAAGAAACCTTCAACAAAATATGATCCCGCCCCTTTCTGGAAAGCTATTACCGGGAGGAAATTCGAGTCCTTCCATGAATGTCGTGCCCTTTATGTTCATCTCCCGGACATAAGGGTGTGGCACAAGGTTGTGGGAAATACTCTTATTGCTAGGAAGGGGACTAATCACTTCACCGAACTTGATTTCATCTATCTCAAGTCAACCTTGAATGTCGATATTGAAAATTTTTGAAAAACCCAAAAACATTTTCATTACCCTTATAGTTTAGAATTGTATATATTGTATATACTTGTTTGTTTGGTTGTTTGTTTATCCTTTTTCACATTAATCGACTACGCCACATCCGAGACATGAGGATATTGAAGACCGCATGGTATGATCTTTCCAATCTCCTTTTTCCTCTTTATGTTAATGACTATGTGGCTTTATTTTGATTGATGCGGTATAAACAATGTGATTATAGGATTGCATTTAGATTATATGGCATACTAGTTGGTAGAAGCATATGCATTAGGTTGTATAAATGTTAGTTGCATCACGACATATAGTTGCACTTAGGAAACTTTTTGTGAAAGCATCTATTTGGGAAACTTGACAAGTGTATATAGGCCCTTGTAGATACTTTTTCTTCTTGAGACTTTGTTTGTTAGGATACTTGTAAAACACCCTAGGATGTGTCATGCTAGTATCCTTTGGCCCTCGGATTAAGGCCTAGTCAAGAGTACCTTGTAGTGTGATAACTCATAGGCTACCGTTTATTCCAAGGTGACCCTTGAAACCATGCAACCATCATCCATATTCTACCACATTTTTGTCATCAAAAAGGGAATGGGCATAAAAATTGTTCAAATTTGAGTTCAAGAATTGAAATGAAAGTCAAAAAGTTTGCAATTGCATCAAAAAGAAAAGAGGAGTAACAAAAGTGAAAACTCTTATGCTTCAAATACAATCACCCTCACTACAAATGGGGTAGCTTTGAAAATGTTCAAAAGAAAATGCAAGAAAAAGTTGAAATTGTCAAAGTGTTGAAATGCCAAACATCAAAAGAAATGGCAAAAAGAAATTGTTCTCAAAATGTCAAATGCCACAAGAAATTGGGGGGAAAAAAAACAATAAAAAGCAAACTCCCACATAAAACTCAAATTCTATTGATTCCTTTTCCATCGTATCCACTTTTGTGCATGGTAGAGAGGGGACGACCCTTCATCTTGTCTAGGCAATAAGGGGAATTCCGCGATCCTCCAGTGTTTGTAACACCATAGGGAGCATCCTCTTGACGAAAATATTTAACGATTGAGGACAAAGGTACCCTAGCTTGACACAACTTGGAGGTGATTTATTGGTATCCTTCTAAGCTTAGTAGTTTGAAGAAACCGTATATATGATAGAATGTGTACCCTTAGATTGCTTCCCTTGTAGATAATTTCTGCCACTTAGATGAGGAAAGTGGCTATTCATTTTTGTAGATGCATCCATTACTTGATTTATGTGCTTTTATGATTGGATGTATCGCCATTTTGGCAAGACCCACCTTGCCTTGCAAGAAGGCATCCTACCTCATGGTTGTCTTGTTGTGAGTTGAAGGGGCAGAGTGAGACCCGCTAATTGTCTCACATCGGCTATATTAGTAGGTTAGTTTGAATAAGGGTCCTAGTTTTTGTCACCTCTTTACTCGGGACGAGCAAAGGTTCGGTTTGGGGATGTTTGATGTGACTCATATTTGAGCACATTTAGTCCCCGAATCTACCTCGTTTTTATGCTTTTTAGTACTAATTGGGTCACTTACTATATTTAGTTTCCCATTTTGCATATTCTTTGAGGTTTTGTTCCCTTGGTAGGAGAGGAGTGCAAACCTTGCATTTACATGGCGAAATGGAGCTAAATTGATCGCACCTAATGACCAAGCATCAAGGGGGAGACAATACTAGATAGCCTATGTAGATAATAAAGTGAAACGGGCAATGACGAAAGGATCCTTGCATGCTCGGATTGATCCTCGCGGATTATGAAGGAAGAAAAGAAGAAAAGCAGCCTGCCAAGGGATCCGAGCGGATCACAGAGGATCCGAGCGTCTTCCTCCACCACCATCCGAGCGTCCCGTGCCCAAGACGCTCGTCCTGAAGCAAGAAGATCTGAGCGTCTCCCTTGACAATCCACTCGGATCGTACTCCAGAGAGCCCGTGCCTGTTTTTAAGTCGCTCGGATCATGGCAAGACTAGCAAAACGAAGATGCTTATCTCCTTGGAGAGGAGCATTTCCTCAACTTTTCTTAAGGACTTAATAGTCATTTAAGCCGTTAGTAACCCTAATATTTGTACTTAATCTTTAGTATAAATACCCCATTGTACTACCTAGATTAGCATCATCTAGTAATCAAGTTGTAATCAATTAGTAATCATTCCTTAATCTTGTAATCAACTCTTAATCTAGTCTTAATAAAAATCTCAATATTTAATCTTTCCTTAAGTTCTCTATTGTTCATCATTTATTTTGGGTAATTAGAAGATCATTTGGGTTTATTGGAAGATTGACAACCTTCCATCAATCATCAAGTACTTCTATTATTCTTTGCATTATTATTTTGGAATCTTCATAGGTATAATTCTCTTAATCCTTGATTTAATTATTGTTAATCATTTTCATTCATTCATCATGTTTTGCCTTGTTAATGTGATTGACAATCTTATTAGCATGTTAAACTTGATCATGAGTGAGTAGTTTCCTTAGCTAGGGTTAATGGATAATTAGGGGAAACCAACATGGGGAATGATTCATGCTTAATCTAATATGTTCACATAATTTGTTTGCTTGCTTGTTGTGATTTCAACTTATGCGCATGTTATGTTTGATGAAATGCGAGCCTATGAATTCTTGCATTTTTTTACCCATCACTTATCTTTTCAATGAGGCTTGTAAGACATAAACCAACTCGAGCCTCATTAGACCATGCATAATGTTGAATAGGAAGGATTAAGTCGACTTGTAGGTGTTTTACAATCTAATAGATTCGGCTCCGGGACCCAAACCTTCTTAGGGATTGTAAGATATACACTAACTCGATCCTATCACAATAATAATTGCTTGCTTTTAATTTGAGAACATGTTTGTATGATCAACTCCCATGTATTCCCCTATGAACCCATGATACCCTAGTGCTTTTAATCAATTGTTTACACCTTCATTTTATCTACCTTGCTTTGTTTTTATTGTTGATTAGTTTTAATTTATCTCCTATCTCAACCCCAAATTGTCACACCCTAAGACACGACCATTTACAATTGAAAATCCTACATCAATACCCGTCTCTTTGGATCCGACCTTTACTTGCCTCTTTACTAAGAGTAGTTGGTGAAGTTATAAATATTGTTTTGGTTGGGTAACTTTTGACGACGAGTTTTAAACCTTCGAACCAATATGCTGACATTAATTTCTACTACACAGCTACATAAAATAGCCAGGTTGATGATGAGAATGTTGGAAACTGGGGAAAATCCATCAGAAAAGGAGTTGGAAACGGTTCAAGAAGTCATAAAGGAAACACATGAGGAGGAGGAGCAGGAGGAGAAAGAGGAGGAGAAGGAGAAGGAGGAGGAGGAGGAGGAGGAGAAGGGGGAGGAGGAGGAGGAGAAGGAGGAGGAGGAGGAGGAAAAAGAGGTAATAATATTTGTCTTATATACAGTGTGTTATATGATTTGGAAAATCAGTATGTGTTATATGGAAAAGTGTTAATGTACAGAAGGAAGCCGGGGATGACATGACAAGGGAGAAGGAAATGGGAAAGGGAGACTGAAGTGGGAGCCGAGGATCGATATCAGGCAGTTGAAGAGGAAGAGGATGCCAGGAAGGCCGTGACACAGGATGAAGTGGAGGTAATTGATGATCAGATGTTCTTCTCAACACCGAAAAAGGTAATAGCTGCTAGTTTATAATTATTCATATCATACATGTTTTTTACCTAGGAAATTTATTAAAGGTAGTGATTGTATGTGTACTAATTGATTAAAGCTGACGCGAAGCTTGATTACAAGGTGGCTTGTCGTCTGTCCTATTTACAGGGGAAACAGAAAGTTGTTGTTGCCAGGGGATACGTGTTCAATTACGACCGGCTTCAGGAAGTTAAGGTTCATGGTATACCCCTTCGTCGCAATTGCAGGAAAGTGGAAGTGTCCCAATTATATAAAGACGAGTATGGGGAAGTACAAGTACCATTTCCTACTAAGGGGGTCACTTATTTGAACGAAGCCCTAAGCTCTTATGTGCAATGACCTGACAAACTCATCAATGTTGTCATCCCCGAGGTACCTATATGCAGACGTTAATCTTTACTGAAGGGGTCACTTGTTCTTTAAATATATTAGGGTACGAATATTAACATATCGTAACTACTTTAATCTTTACATTTGCAGAACTTAAGCAAAGTCATGATGGCAGCTAAAGTAGTTACTACTACGTTAACGAAAGTTGTTGTAGGCAAGCCTGCTTATGATTCTTATTATGAATCGTGTGAATATAAGAAAAAGATGAAAACTGCTTCGCTAAAGGCTTTGCACAACCTGGCTGTAAAGAGGTCACCTACAGGTGATGCAGTCATGATTAGCATTGAAAAGGAAGTTATGGGCGCGGTGATATAGCCATCTTTGGACCCGAAGCAAATCGATGGAATTTGTCGACCTTGACAATTTAGATGTTGTTCACATTTTGATTTGGATGAAGTAAATTTTATTAATATAACTATTAAGTCATTTCCATTTACGAATAATGATGTTTGTTAAAATTATCAATTACAATAACAATCTTCGTTCCATGTGGCGTGATAGGTACTTCAATAATCAGTTTGGTGAGTGGAAGGTCCCTAGTCACGCCTACGGATTCTTGAGTCCTAAGGCGTTCTCTGTTAACAGAATTTCATACGAAGAACAAATCAATAGTATCGCTCGTCGGTTGATGTCGTCCAAAAAACTATGGCTTGCCCCCTACAATGAGAATATGTATGTATAGTACGTGATTGTTGTAATGAATCACGGTTCTATAAATTTATTATTAACATGCTTAAATGTGTGTAAATGAACTAACAGTTCAATGTCTCAAAATGAATAGGAAGCATTGGGTGCTACTGGCAATCCAAGTGGAAACAAAAACAGTGTACTGGATTGACTCTCGCGAAGACAAACCCTCTGACAGTTGTGTAAGGATGATAACTGAGTAAGTTTACAACCTTCAATAATGTCATTTGTTATTGTATGAATTGAGCCATATATATGCAAATAATAATGGCATGTGTGTTTATTTATGAATTAGTGTTTTTGAAGCAAAAAAAAAAAGATTATGTCCATTTGGGAAATATGAAAGCAACACTGATCTCAATTTTATCACGCCAATAGTAAGTGTATTCTTAATAATTACTCGTACCATTTAATTAATGTTTATGCGAGAGGTTGATTATCTAATTCAGCTGATTTGTGTGTGATTTATATAATAGTCTCTTAAAGCACCAGACGACAAACAATGCGCCTTTTACGTTTGTCACTCCATGTGGAAGGTTATCGACGGAAAACTTTCTACCATTCCGATACGGGTTAGTGTGATTTAAAACTATTTCAGATGTAAACTGAGTTCAATTCTGTATACTTCCATGTATTATATCTATTTTGATTATATATATTTTGAATTGTAGTTTCCACTAATAGTCAACAAAGCCCCAGAATATTCGCCAGCGGACATCAATCGGATGAGAAATATGTGGGCCAGTTATGTTATTTCATTAACGGAGTCTCAATAGTTTGCTCATGCTTTATGTACATGTGTGTGTGTGTATATATAGAGCCATTGTGTATTGGCTTCTTTTGTTTTTTTGAGGAAGTTGTGTTTTGGCTTTTGATCATCTTGTTTGTACTGTTTTGAAACTTGGTTTAATTGATCACGGGGTGTAATATTTTGATGCAGGATTGAATTTTTGCTGTGCACAGCTGCTGGAATGCTATTTTCAGCAGAAGAAATTTAAAAAATAGCATTCCAAAGAATGCTACAAACGCTGCTGAAAAAATAGCATTTCAGCAACTGCTAGAACAAGCTAAATTTTAAAAAAAAAAAAAGAAAAAAAAAATTAAAAACGAAAACGGTTAAAAACAACCCGTTGCTGATGTGACTCATTTTAGAGCATATTTAGTCCCCGAATTAGCCTCGTTCCTATACTTTTTAGTGCATAATTGGGTCATTTACTATCTTTAGTCTTTCGTTTTGCATATTCTTTGTGGTTTTGATCCCTTGGTAGGAAAAGAGTAAGAACCTTGCATTTTCATGGCAAAATGGTGCTAAATTGATCGAATCTAATTACCATGCATCAAAGGGAAGACAAGACTAGAAGGCCTATGTAAATAATGAAGTGAATGGGCAATGATGAGAAGATCCTTGCATCTCCAACAAGATCCTTGAGGATTGTTGGAGAAAGAAAAGAAGAGAAGTTGACTGGCTAACAATCCGGGCGTCGTAGTGCACGGTACGAGCGTCCTCGCCTGCCACAATCCGAGCGTCCCGTGGCCCGTCCGCTCGTCCTGACCCCTCTCAATCCGAGCGTCGCCCTCAGCAAGCCGCTCGGATTCCTTTCCAGTGCAAGCCGTCTCTTCCTCAGTCCGCTCAGGACGAGCATATTCCATGAAGACCACCAAAACGGATATGCGCATCTTCTTCGAGAGGAGCAGTTCCTCAACTTTTCTTAAGGGTCTTAATCGTCATTTAAGCCCTTAGAAACCCTAATTTATGTACCAAATCCTTAGTATAAATACCCCATTGTACTAATTAGATTAGACATCCTTCTCATGTTCCTCTTATGCAATCTTAATCTCATCTTAATCTTGTAATCAACTCTTAATTTAGTTTAATACAAATCTCATTTCTTAATCTTTCCTTAATTTCTCTATTGTTCATCATTTATTTTGGGTAATTGAAGAATATTTGGGTATTATTGGGAGATTGACAACCTTCCATCAATCATCAAGTACTTCTATTATTCTTTGCTTATTATTTTGGAATCATCTTTAGGTATAATTCTCTCTTAATCCTTGTTTTAATTATTGTTAATCATTTCCATTCATTCATCATGTTTTGCCTTGTTAATATGATTGACAACCTTGTTAGCATGTTAAACTTGATAATGAGTGAGTAGTCTCTTAACTAGGGTTAATGGGGAATTAAGGGAAACCAACATGGGGGATGATTCATACTTAATCTAATATGTTCACATTATTTGTTTGCTTGCTTGTTGTGATCTCAACTTATACACATGTTATGTTTGATGAAATGCGAGCCTATGAATCCTTACATTTTTTACCCATCACTTACCTATTCAATGAGACTTTTAAGACATAAATCAACTCGAGTCTCATTAGACCATGCATATAGTTGAGCAGGGAGGATTAAGTCGACTTGTAGGTGTTGTACAATCTAATCGATTCGGCTCTGGGACCCAAACCTTCCTAGGATTGTAAGATATAAACCAACTCGATCCTATCACAACAATAATTGCTTTCTTATAATTTGAGAATATGTTTGTATGATCAATTCCCATGTATCCCCTATGAACCCATGACACCCTAGTGCTTTTAATCAATTGTTTGCATCTCATTTTAATCATCTTGCTTGTTTATTTCCATTGTTATTTAGTTTAGTGATCTTTTATCTCAACCCAAATTGTGACACCCTTAGATACGACCATTTGCAATCGAAAATCCTACATTAATACCCGTCCCTTGGGATCCGACCTTTACTTACCTCTTTACTAATAGTAGAGTAGTTTGTGAAGTTATAAATATTGTTTTGGTCTAGGTAACTTTTGATGACGAGTAACAAAACCGACGAACCAAAAATGGCGCCGTTCCCGGGGACGGTGTTAACTTGATTTGATTTTCTTTGGATTATTCTTAGTTGTGTCTTTCTTTCCCTTGGGGAAGTAAAACTTCTCAAGGTTTATTCTAATTTTTTTCAAGTCTTTTGATATTTTGCATGTCTAGAGGATCACAAGGTAACTTGTTACCCATTGATCACGAAATTGAAAGAACTTTGACAACCAATAGAAGACTTGCTAGAAATACTTTGAGAGGTATTGGTGAGATTGTGGACATTCAACCAAATAATATTGAGTTCATCAACCCTTTTGCAAGAGAAGGAGAAGATAACCCAACACATAACCCACCACAAAATCAACCCACAATGCCTAAATATTCATCACATTCCGTACCAACCGAGGAGAACCTACCAAATGGTACTCCCACAATACAACATTTGATCGGTAATTTCATTGCAAAATCCGCATTTATCCAATTAGTCGAAAGAAGCCAATTTGGGGGGATGCCTACTGAAGACCCTCATTCTCACATGGAGACTTTTTGTGACTATTGTTATGCTATTTCTCAAACCGGATTACTCAAGACCAAATCCGATGAGTCTTATTTCCTTTTTCTTTGATTGGTACCGCGAAACAATGGTTAAAGAGCCATGATAAGGCTACTCTTGGTATTGACTCTTGGAAGAAATTGGCACTTGCTTTCTACAAAAAGTTCTACCCTCCGGAAAAGACTAACATGCTAAGAGCCCAAATCACGGGGTTCAAACAAAGGGACGAAGAATATTTGTATGAAGCTTGGGAGCGATTCAAAGGAACTTGTCGCTCATGTCCTCATCATGGACTTAGCGAGTGGTTCTTGGCCCAAAATTTTTGGAATGGCCTTTATGAAGACTCCCGAAACATTCTCAACATGGGATTAAATGGTATGTTCACCGAAGTTGATGATAATCAAACATGGAACAAGATTGAGGAAATAGCGGTCCATAACTCATAATATAGTAGACATCGGAAGGCTACTAGAGGAGGAAAGTATGAAGTGGACTCTATTACTCAATTGGGTGCTCAACTTAGTGCTCATATTGATACCATCAACATGAAGTTTGAAAAGGTTATGGCTAAACTTGAAGAAACCTCAAAATCACCTAAGCAACATGTTAATGCCATGGTGGCATCTTCATCCATTCCAAGTGGAATATGTGAGAGTTGTGGAACTTTGGGACATGACCAAAGTGAATGTACGGGAATAAGTGAATGCTTTCCAAGCATACAAGAGTGGTACCCCTTATTCCAACTATTACAATGAAAACACCAAATTTCATCCCAACTTCTCATATAAAAGCCAAAATGTTCAAAACTCTCAACCAACATACACCCCACGTCCAATGAGAAACCAAGCTCAAAGACCCTTTTATAACCAAAACCAAGGTTACTAAAATCAAACTCCATACACTCAACCAAATGACCAAGGTTTTGATGTTCAAAAAGCGGTCCTCCAAATGCAAAAGAGCCAACAAGAGTTTTTCACTCAAATGCAAAAGGATAGCCAAGCAAAAGACATCACCATTAACAATATACTAGCTCACACAAAGATGTTGGAGATCCAAATGTCTCAATTAGCATCTTCCAGTTCACACAGACAAAAGGGGCAATTACCACCTCAAGGTAATCCCCCAAGACAAGAATCGGTGAGTGCCATACATTTGAGGAGTGATACAAAGGTATGAAGGGCCGAAGAGGCCCGTTGATGAAGATGTTGTGAATGCTAGTGACAAGGAAAGAGTTGTTGAAAACTCTAGAGAAGAAGAACCCACCATTCAAGAAGTTTCAAAGAAGGATGAAGAGAAGGCTAAAGAGAAGGAGCCTATTGTGATTAGACTTCCATTTCCAAGTCGTCAAGCTAAGCCTAAGTTTGATGACCAACTTGGAAAATTCATGGAGATTGTGAAGAATTTGGAAGTCTCAATTCTATTTACGGAATTAATCAATCATGTTCCGGCCTATGCAAAGTATATGAAAGATATTCTTACGAAGAAGAAATCCATCCGGAAGCTTGATACTATTGTTTTCACTAAAGTGAGTAGTGCCATCCTACAAGGAAGTTCACCTCCAAAACTAAAGGATCCGGGAAGTTTCTCCATTCCATGCACTATTGGCGAGACCACGATCAACAAAGCTTTATGTGACCTTGGGGCAAGTGTGAGTGTTATGCCGTATTCGGTGTGTAAGAGGCTAGGAATGGTAGAACTCAAGTGCACTAATATCACACTTCAAATGGCGGATAGATCAACAAAGACATCTTTAGGGGTATGGGAAGATGTGCCAGTAAGAATTGGCAAGTTCTTTATCCCGGTGTATTTTGTTATTGTTGACATGGAAGAAGATTCCAACATTCCTATTATTTTAGGAAGACCTTTATTACACACCGTGGGAGCGGTGATCGATGTAAAACATGGAGAGCTCACCCTTGAAGTGGGAGATGAAACCATCACTTTCAATTTTGACAAGACAATGAGAGCTCCACGATTACATGAGCCATGTTTTATGGTTGATCACTATAGCCGGTAAGATGATAGAAAGAAGTTGGCATTTCAATGGAAGAAGAAAGTGGATGATGCTCCATCAAAAGAGCAAGGAAATTGCAACAAAGAGAGCCTGAAAATCTCACTCATGACAAGTGAAGAAGAAGGCCTCATTGGCCAAGATAAGAAAGAAGGAGAGTTGCCTTCATCAACTCATGACATTTTTAGGGATCAAGTAGACGAAGTATGCGGTCATTGGGATGATGAGTTTGAAGGGATATTCAATCCCTATATCGGTAATGCTATGGCCCAAGACCACCATGAAGAACAACAAGTGCAAAGGTCTATTGAAGATCTTTATCATGACAATGAACAAGCTTTCGATTACTTTTTCAAGGTGTTGAGCAACATCAACAACACCTTGAACATGCCCCCTTGACATCTCATTATTGGATGAGAGTTTGGGGGAGTCCTCTCTAAACCACCACTTGTAAATATTCTAACTTCATAACTTGTATTTTAATTATTGTATTGCATTTTTGTCAATTTTGCATTTACATTTTTATGCCTCGATCAAGATTTTCATCATTTTGAGAGAAGTGAGGGAGGGACTTATGAGTTTATTAATGTGTAGCGTTTTACCTTAGTGTGGGGATAGCAATTTCCTAGGCTATCCAAGCCTTTGTAGTGCCCCCATAATGAAGACGACAAGAAATGAAGAATGAATGACACGGGTTACGAAGCACCCACGGATGGACCTGAATCCGTGAGAAAAAGGGACAATCCGAGCGACCCGACGAGGATCCGATCGTCTTGAAGAGAACCCGAGCGTCCAGGGTCAAAGACGCTCGACCTGTGAAGCTGGGAAAATCAACTTTTGGGTCTGACTGAGAATCTGAGCATCCTAACAAAGAATCCGCTTGTCTCAGCCTGGACGGTCGTCCCAGAAGAAATCCGCTCGTCTTTACACTGTTAATTTTTGGTATTTCTCCCTGGAAAGGAATCCGAGCGTCTCCAACTTAGGACGCTCGTCCCAGTTTAAGAACCCGCTCGTCTTGCCTATAAGACGCTCGTCCCCAGTGCACTTTTCCTGAGCCCAGAAACCGAAGAATCCGAGCGTCCCGAAGCCTATCCGCTCGTCTCCCCTCTGGTTTTCAAATCTAACGGGTCTTAAAAACTGTTGGAATAAGTGTCTTCCGACAATAATGCGATCACAACTGTTGATCATAATGATCACATGTTCAAATCTCATTTTAAAAATACATGTGGGAAGTAATATTTTACAGTCAACTGGTCCACACATATCGGTAATGATTGGCTGACTAGAGTTTGACATTACTGTCGTGCGACGGTGGTGATCAGTTGATCCCCTTAGGTCATACCTATAGGGAAATACTCTTAATTGATTATTTAATTAATCGTATGCCGATACGAGTTAATTAAATTGCTTAAAATTGACGGGTGATTTTGTGAGTAAAGTTAACGTGTCTTATTGTAATTCGATTAAATTAGATACGGTCTAAGTAATCGAATTGTTTCATTACTTAGATTAAAATATTGTTTACGAAACAATTGAAATAGAATGAATAATTTATTATAAATATAAGTTGTTGTAGTTTATAATTGTATGACCCATTTTGGTACAAGTAATTGTGAATTACCAATTATTTTTGTATGTGACATATTTAATTATTATGATGATTTTTTAATATGTTAAAAATGCATTATAATGTAACATGTCACATATGTCACAATTGACAAATGACAAAAATAAAATGGACTACCATTTTATGGGATAACCGGTTTTTGAAGGGAATAGTGGGGTTGTGTTTTTTATATTTTAAATGACTAAAAACAAAATGATTACTCACCTAATAGTAGCCATGCAAACCTATTTTCTTGGGAAAAAAATGAGCATCATGCATTGGCTCCCCTCTACCACCCTCCCACCGATTTTCCACTATGAGGAACCAAATGGATTCCTCTAATTTTTCATTCACTACTTTACCTAATATTTTCTAGTGTAACAAAATTCATTCTCTCTACAATTTGTGAAAATCTTAGAGAAATAAAACCTCACAAATACTCCCTCTTGGACCGAAATATTCAAGAGCAATTACAAATTATTTTTGTGTCAAATTTTAAGTAAGACTAATATTATTACTAGTTCATAATAGTATTGGTTATTAAGAGTATTACTTGGGTATATGCTTTTGGGAGAGGTTCTAATTTGAACCTTGTTCATCCATTGTTGGAAAGCTCAAGAACTAACAAGAAGGAGATCTTGTTGGTGCCCAAATGGCCGAAAATAAGATGGTGAGAAATCGATTTTTCCATCTCCTTTTATTAAGTTTGCATGCATAAGATCTTGTATTTATTTTATGACCACATAAATTGTTTCATATATGAATATGTATACTAATGAGATTATTGAATACTAATGAGTACCTTAGGTTGTTTGCATGCAAATCGGTTTATGGTTTTACGAGTTAAAAGATTAACATACAAAACTAATTAATTTGGATTTATGAAGATAAACCTAAAAATAACTTTGCATGTTAAAAGTTTCTGGTCCTAAGTGATTTTTAGGACATTTTGGTTTATTTATGGATTTTATTGTTCATTTGATATATTATTGGCATTAAAATGCGATTTTATGAGGAAAAATGTCATTTTTGAACGAAAAATACCTAACTTCGAATTTTCCAGTGGTTTTTGGATATGTTTTCACATGTAATACATACTGATGGCCTGTAAATTTTCATGTTAAAATAAGTTATTTTGCTCGAAATATGAATTTTATAAGTTAAAATCGTATTTAAATGGGTAAATAGGTTAATATGAGTTATATTTCGAATCTGGTCATGGAAATTTAGTATGTTGTCATATGCAATTTTACAAGATGTGTGTAAAATATTTGGATATAATAAAGTATTTTTGCATGATTTATGAATTTTTGATGAAACATCACATAAATAGTGACTATAATTAGTAATAATGCTAAAACATACTTCATGACTAAAGGAAAAACATCAAATGTTGCATTTTATCATATATTTCAGATTTAAAAGTGAAAAGTTGATGAAAATAATTTTTCTCATATTTTTATGATCATATTTGTTAAAACCGATAAACTGCAACATTGTTTTTCTCGATAATTTTTCGAAATTTTTAACCTAAGTTTTGAACATTATGAGTGTCATGGTATTTTTCCAGAATGTTCATGAGTTTAAATTTAAAATTTTGAAATTATTTGAAATTTTTATGATTTAATTTGAAGTTTATAGCATAAATTTTGTATTTTTGGTCCATAATGAACAATATTAAGAAATCAAGTTGAGTTATTGTCAAAATATTAGTGAAGACTAAGTTTTGAGTCCTAAGAAGGTTAGGGTAATTAACTTGTACATAAATATGAATTTATGTAATTATTGTGATTTTAATAAGTTAAATCACGTAAATCCGTAAAAACCGATTAATATACGATATTGGCTCTTTAAAGGCAATTTAACATAATATTTAGCATGTTCATACATATTATAATGCTGAATTTTATTTATGATTGTCATATTTTAATTTTATGTAATTTTTGAATTATGTAATTTTACTTAGTATGGCCTTAGTTTTAATTGGTATTACCCGAAATGTATGGGAATATCGATTCGGTTGTAATTATTGTGATCTCGTATCACCGTTTTGTAATTTAATAAATTTATTTTTATTTTATTACAAATGTATAATAGGAAATTATGTAATTCATTTTGTAATTTAATTATTCCGGAGTTCCTTGAAGATGGTGCCATTCGAGAAGGCGGTCCATCAAAGAAAGTGTTTCCTTGAAGTGTGTGCCAAGACCGAAGTTCAAGGGACCAAAGGAGTTGGTTTCCGAATCTGTAATAGTTTATTAGATTTACTATTTTAGGAAGGTCATACTAGGATTTTATTTTTATGCTTTGGATTTTATTTATATGTTGCATGCATCGCTAAATCGCCATAACTAAACATGCATTTTAAATCGAGTTTATCGACCGTGTCAATTACAATTATCATAGTTCACCGCTTTAGTTCACTTAAAACGTGATAGATAATAAATTGACATGACCTCTCGCTAAAAATAAACAATTGAGACTTAGCCTTACCAAAAAGTAGAAACCATGAAAACCTATTTCGTGAGGGAGTGCGCTCGGCCAAACCGGGGTACAAACCTTGTTACGTAGGGGAAGTGGGTGATAAATGTATATCCACCGAATTCATGTTGATGAGGGTTGTATTGCCAAAGCGTGCCCAAGTTAATGTGGATTTGGATCATGGACACATTTATTCGAAATTTGGGTTGAACTCAACAAAAGTATTCTCGACCATAGCCAGATGTGTTTTGGGCTAAAGATAAATATTAATGTAATTTTATCGACCAAGAGTTCTAAAAGTATAATCGATTAAAGAGTTAATCCACCGAGTTATATTGATGAGGGTTGTATCGCCAAAGCGTGCCCAAGTTAATATGAATTTGGATCTTGGAATCATTTATTATAGTTGGGTAGAGGTCACTATATAAATGCTCATATCTTGTTAAAATTATTTACAAGTATGATTAAAAAGACAAATGTTAATATTTCTTTTTCCTCCATACTTGTAGTTCATTATAATGAATCCATCAAACGCTACTACACAGATAACTATTGAGTCTTGCCACAATGTTTTTGACGACGTTTGCTTCAACAATGATTTCGACACTACTAGAGAACTTCATTTTGGGATAGGTTCGGATGGAAACATAAACTTCATCACTTCTTATGGACCATCTACTACTACAAGATCTCTTGTGAGCCGGTCTCAGGAAGACCGCCTCATAAAATATATAGGATCTTTATCTTTGGAAGAGAAAGATGCCAAAACTAGTGGGAGCTCAAGCAATCAAGCTCTTGCTTCTAACGGCAAAAGGTTCAAGAAGAAGGGAAAGAAAGGGAAAAACTTCAAGCAAGTTGAAGATGAGTGTCATTATTGCTATGGCATGGGACATTGGCTTAGGAATTGTCCTATATATTTGCGACATATAAGGGAAGGAATCATCGTTCCAAAGGGTAAAATTCCTAAGGAAATTTATGTTATTGATGTAAATTATACTTCCACTACGACATGGGTACTGGATACTGGTTGTGGTTCTCGCCTTTGTAATCATTTACAGGGGTTAAGAGACGTGAAGAGGCTTAGCAAAGGAGATGTGGATCTACGCCTTGGAAATGGAGCTCGAGTAGCGGCCGAATCCAAGGGAACTTATGTATTAGCTTTGCCTAATGGATTTGAGTTGTATTTACATAATTGTTTTTATGTGCCTACACTTTCTAAAAACATTATTTCTATCGCCATGTTAAGACATAGACGGTTTTTGTTTTGTCATTAAAAATAATCATTGTATTATTTCAAGGAACGACTTGGTTATAGGCCAAGCTCCTTCCATTAATGGCATTTACATTTTAGAAACCTCGAATCCAACTAATGACATCTACAACATTCAATCAAAGAAACTCAAATCAAGTGATCCAAATGAATTGTTCATTTGGCATTGTCGATTAGGTCACATAAACGAGAATCGCATCAAAAGATTAATTTCGACTGATGTGATTACACCATTTGATTATCAATCATATCGAACATGTGAATATTGCCTTCTTGGCAAGATGACTCGTAATCCTTTTAGCGGTAAAGGAACACGAGCTAGTGAACTATTGCGACTCATACATACCGATGTGTGTGGACCAATGAGTATCACCGCTCGAGGAAATTATGACTACTTCATAACCTTCACCGACGACTTGAGTAGATATGGGTATATCTATTTAATGAAGCATAAAAGTGAAGCTTTTGAGAAATTCAAGGAATTTCAAAATGAAGTAGAGAACCAATTGAACAAAAGGATAAAAGTACTACGATCCGATCATGGTGGAGAATATCTTAGCCATGAATTCGATTCACACTTGAAAGGTTGTGGCATAATATCACAACTATCTCCACCCGGAACACCACAACTCAATGGTTTTGCCGAAAGGAGAAATCGAACCCTACTTGATATGGTTCGATCAATGATGAGTCAAGCCGAGCTACCAGACTCGTTTTGGGGATTTGCGATCCAAACCGCAATGAAATCTTTGAACATTAGTCCTACCAAAGCAACCAAAAAGACTCCATATGAGATATGGAGAGGAAGAGTTCCAGTTCTATCCTATTTGAAAATTTGGGGTTGTAATGCTTATGTCAAAGTTAAAAATGACAACAAGCTAACCCCACGATCTGAAAAATGCATCTTTGTAGGATATTCTACCGCCTCAAGAGGTTATTACTTCTATAAACCTCAAGAGAACAAAGTGTTTGTGTCTTGCGAGGCTGTCTTCTTAGAAAGAGAATTTATTTCTAAGAGACAGAGTGGGAGAAATTTTGAACTTGATGAAGTTCAAGAGCCACAAACCTTGGTAGAGACGCAAGAAGATGTTCCTTCGTCGTCTAGCGCGGTTGTCCCTCCTCCACTTAGAAGAACGGGCCGAGTTTCTCGCCATCCCGATCGATATGTGGGACTTATCAAAGAAGATGGAACACTCGATGTGTTGCTTTTAGAAAGTGACGAGCCCGCCACCTACAAAGCCGCAATCTCTAGTCCCAATTCCTCCTTATGGCTTGAAGCCATGAAGTCCGAGATGGATTCTATGCATGAAAACCAAGTTTGGAACTTGGTGGATTTGCCTGAAGGGGCAAGACCTCTTCAATGAAAATGGATTTTCAAGGTCAAGAATGGCATAGAAGGACATGATGATGTCTACAAAGCTAGGCTAGTGGCAAAAGGATTTACCCAAGTCCAAGGTCTTCATTATGATGAAACCTTCGCCCCCGTAGCCATGCTAAAATCCATACGGATTTTGTTAGCAATTGCCGCATTTCATGATTATGAAATATGGCAAATGGATGTCAAAATCGCTTTTCTAAATGGGCATTTAGAAGAGGAGGTGTACATGATACAACCCGAAGATTTTGTTGATTCTAAAAATCCTAACAAAGTATGCAAACTTAAGAGATCCATTTATGGACTTAAGCAAGCATCAAGAAGTTGGAATCATCGATTCGATCATGTGATAAAAGAGAATGGTTTCACTCGAAGTGTTGAGGAACCATGTTTATACATGAAATTTAGTGGGAGCAATGTTGTGTTCTTAATCTTGTATGTTGATGACATACTACTCATTGGAAATGATATTCCGATGTTGTCTTCGGTGAAGAAGTGGTTAGGTAACCACTTCCAAATGAAGGATTTAGGAGAGGCACAACGCATATTAGGTATCCGGATCCATAGAGATTGATCCAAGAGGATATTGGCACTAAGTCAAGAATCTTATGTTGATAAGATTCTTCGACGTTTCAGCATGGACAAATCCAAAAGGGGATTGGTACCTATGTTAAGTGGGACAATATTGAGCAAGTCTCAATCGCCATCCGAACCCCATGATGTTGAACGCATGAAGTTGATACCTTATGCTTCCGATGTTGGATCAATCATGTACACCATGATATGCACACGTCCTGATGTCTCGTATGCCTTGAGCATGACGAGTAGATATTAAGGAAATCCAGGTGAGAGTCATTGGATAGCCGTCAAGAACATCCTTAAGTACTTGAGAAGAACTAAGGATTCTATCTTAGTGTTTGGAGGAGACATCGAGCTCCGTGTTAATGGTTACACGGACTCAAGTTTTCAAACGGATAGAGATGACATGAAATCACAAGCTGGTTTTGCTTTCATGCTCAATGGTGGTGCTGTTAGCTGAAGAAGCTTCAAGGAAGTCTGGATCATGATTCAACAACGGAGGTCGAGTACATTGCAAAGATCGAAGCTGCCAAGTAAGCTGTATGGATCAGGCAATTCACGGAAGGTCTAAGAGTAGTACCTACCGCCAATGATCCCATCACTCTCTATTGTGATAATAGTGGGACGATCTTCCACGCCAAAGAGCCAAAGTCTAGTAATAGATCTAGACATGTACTTAGAAAATATCATGTAATAAGAGATTTCATTGAAAGAAAGGAAATTGTGATATGTAAGGTTGGGACAGATGATAACATAGCTGATCCGCTCACCAAGCCTTTATCGCAGGCTAAGCATGATGGACATGTTGCGTCCATGGGACTTAAACGCATGCCAGCTTTATGTTAGATTTTGATATGAAATAAAAGAGTTGTTTTATTTGCTCATATGCATAATCACATTTGTCTTTTATTTTTCCATTACTTTGTCATATTCAAATGGGTTGTGGAGACAAGATTGAACCCCATTAAAGTGAACTAAATTAACATAGTAATCACCCATAGTCACTTGTATGAGGTGACGTCTCGAAGTGACTAGAGTGTTATGCGATTGATGGCAAGTTCAAGTGCCATAGAGACATGTGAGATGACTAGTCGATCACATAGGCAGACTGTTAGGAACACTTTGTCGGGCTAATGACCGCTTATAAAGTTCTGGCAAATTTATATAGCCTGGTCGTGGCGAGAGCTACTATAGTATTCTAATGAGTCGATTCTTATGACTAAAGACTGTTCGCCTAAGGTGGCACAGTTTCAGATTAACTTTGATTTATGTTACTATGACCTTCATAAATGGGTCAAATGAGCATATTTTGGATTATGATGGTTGTGGCTAATCGAAGGAAATAGTGCGATAGTAATTGTCCACCCCTTGTCAGGGGTAAAACAATATCTCCGGGCCACTCGAGGAGAAATGAACTGGAAATGCGTGGCCACGCTCGGAAGGTATCTATGGTAGATAATTCCGGCCAATCAGTTATTCTCCAGATCGAGGAAACCACTCTCGATATGATCACTTGCACGTACGACCTGAAAGACACCTTGCATTGAGTGGGAGATAGTAATAGGACAAGAGAATTGGTGACGCACACTTGTCGAGGATAAGTGGGACATTGTTGGAATAAGTGTCCTCCGACAATAATGCGATCACAACTGTTGATCATAATGATCACATGTTCAAATCTAATTTTAAGAATACATGTGGGAAGTAATATTTTACAGTAAACTGGTCCACACATATCGGTAATTATTGACTGACTAGAGTTTGACATTACTGTCGTGCGACGGTGGTGATCAGTTGATCCCCATAGGTCATACCTATAGGGAAATACTCTTAATTGATTATTTAATTAATCGTATGCCGATACGAGTTAATTAAATTGCTTAAAATTGACGGGTGATTTTGTGAGTAAAGTTAACGTGTCTTATTGTAATTCGATTAAATTAGATACGGTCTAAGTAATCGAATTGTTTTATTACTTAGATTAAAATATTGTTTACGAAACAATTGAAACAGAATGAATAATTTATTATAAATACAAGTTGTTGTAGTTTATAATTGTATGACCCATTTTGGTACAAGTAATTGTGAATTACCAATTATTTTTGTATGTGACATATTTAATTAATATGATGATTTTTTAATATGTTAAAAATGCATTATAATGTAACATGTCATGTAACATGTCACATATGTCACAATTGACAAATGACAAAAATAAAATGGACTACCATTTTATGGGATAACCGGTTTTTGAAGGGAATAGTGGGGTTGTGTTTTTTATATTTTAAATGACTAAAAACAAAATGATTACTCACCTAATAGTAGCCATGCAAACCTATTTTCTTGGGAAGAAAATGAGCATCATGCATTGGCTCCCCTCTACCACCCTCCCACCGGTTTTCCACTATGAGGAACCAAATGGATTCCTCTAATTTTTCATTCACTACTTTACCTAATATTTTCTAGTGTAAGAAAATTAATTCTCTCTACAATTTGTGAAAATCTTAGAGAAATAAAACCTCGCAAATACACCCTCTTGGACCGAAATATTCAAGAGCAATTACAAATTATTTTTGTGTCAAATTTTAAGTAAGACTAATATTATTACTAGTTCATAATAGTATTGGTTATTAATAGTATTCCTTGGGTATATGCTTTTGGGAGAGGTTCTAATTTGAATCTTGTTCATGTTGGGGCTGGTGTCCTCCACAGTTAGTGCAATAACATATAAATCTCTAAAAGGATCAAAGGGTATACTTTTGTATTATTATCAGTTGGTCCACGTTTATCAATAACGGTTGGCTTGCTAGATAAGTTTGACGTTATTGTCATACAGATGGCGGTGATCAACTGGTCCCTAAAAGTCACACCTATAGGACACGTTTGAGAGATGTGACGGTATGAAAATACAGTCATGTTGATGCCTAATATGACTAAGCAGTTATTCGGAGTTATTGACTAATTATTAGTCAAACGCGATGTTGAGATAATTATTTAATACGGATTAAATAATAATGGCTAAAGTGAATTAAGCAGTTAATTCATAAATTGAATATAAACGATTATATTTAATTAATGTATATTGAACTTAATTAATTATACAATATTGTCATTATCGGACATGTATTAATATATCGACTAATTCATGTTACTAGTCGATGTTTTAATATCCGATGACGGATGACGATTTATAATTGAAAACCCGTCATATACATTTTAGCGATTCAAGTCGGACCACGAGTTAAATGAGGAGAAAGTGGAAAGCCCACTCACTCCCCTTGTAAAACCCACGGCCGAACCATATGAACAAAAGGAGAGCTTCTCTCTTTTTGACCTAATGCATTTTCATTTGCACAAAAAATTAGGGTTTCGGGGCAATTTTCTCTGAAATTCTAGATCTCACATCGAAAACCTCACAAAAACTCTCTCAATATTGCAAGGCAATTAGAGAGTAATTTCTAGCACAAGGGGCATAGTCTCAGACGGTCTTGGGTGCAACGATTAGGAGGAAATCTACATTGATTTCTGTTCATTAGGCCGAATTGCACAGGACCCGATGTTGATTCTTATTCTTTATCGTTTCTCTTGTATTTTTCGTTTATGACAATTAATCACATGTTAATTTGCGTTATAATCCTTGTTATAAATGGGTTTTATACGGATATAACCCTACAAGTGGTATCAGAGCGAGGCCACGTAAATTTTTCATTGTGATTTTCATTAAACGATTTGAATCGATAATCATTTTTGCATTGAATTCCGTGCGGCAGAAAAATTTTTTGTCTCGGCTGTTTTTTTTTTTTTTTGGAAAACCGTGACATTTGCCTTGAAAACCGTGACTAACGGTTCCCGTCTGATCAGGCGATGTGTTTGTTTTCGATTTGTTTTTGCATATTGTTATTATAATTGATCTTTTTAGCAATATGTTATGGTTTTGACAATTGTAGATTTAATTCTATACGGATTAGGTTTAAATTGCAATTGATGTTTTTGTCAAATCGATTATGTTTTTTTTGCAAATGGTCTCGGCAATGCTGCTGGAAAATAAAAAAAAAAAAAATTTGATGTTTTTGTCACGGTCCAGCCGTGAAAAAAGAAAAAAAAAAAATTTCGTGTTTCATTTTTTTTTTCCGGCCATAACATGTGCATAATACGGATTTTATGCATTCGCTTGATAGTGAAACGGTTCACTCACATACCATTTAGTTATTTTAAAGCAATTTAAAGTAACGGATTATCATGAATTAAAATTAAGTTGATAGAAGCGGTTTTGTCACATAATTTTAATCGTTAAAAGGTGGTTTGGATAAATTTAACATAATTACGGAATTATGTCACGAATAAATTTTATTTTAGTTGATGCATTTTTATTTATTTATCGTTACTTTTGAATGCCATGAATGTTTTTTTTTATTACGTATTTATTTTTACAAACGGTTGTAACTTAGTGTGGCCTTAGTAGAACGTGTTACCATAATGATGGAACACGGTCTTGGTTGTATTTTGAGATCTCGCATCTCCGTTTTGTTTTTTCCTTGTAATTACAGTTTTAATTTAGAATGTAAATAGGTTTATATTTTGTAAATTTTAAATTGTAATTTTGAGAAGACCAAAGATGGAGATCGGATGCTCACTCCCGCTGCATGGACAAAGATGGAACATCAAGACAAGCTTCTCGGGTCCAACAGTGGATTCCAAAGTTGTATAATGTTCTTTTTTACTAGGATAGGCCACACTAGGACTTTTATTTACGTTTTGCATTCTTTTATTTATTTTATCGTAACGATAGTTTGCATCATTTTCCGCCTAAAACCAAACCACCTAATATTTGCATGAAAACTGACTCATATAGAGGTCACGCGTTAGTTTTCTTTGAGATACAGATGTCACACGAATTTATTAGCCATCACCTAAGTTAATTCATTCACGTAATGCTAGTTTTTCGTTCACTTAAAATGAATTAAAACTAAGTTGATGGGATCTTCCTCGTATAACCAAAAATTGAGAATAGTCTTTATAGGCCAAACTCCAATGAATCCCTTCTTCGTCGGTAGGCATAATATGACCCTTTCTACGTCGGGTAAGTTGGAACTGATTCACCTATTTTATCTCAACACTATGGTCACTCGTACGATCCTGTGATTATGGTGGACTAAAGATAGGATTTACGGAAATCTATCGACCAAAGGTTCTAACGGTAGAACTAGCTAAACAGTTGGCTTATCAATTTACGAAAATTGAGTCTTGGGATCACTTGTATTATTCTTGAGGGAGATCAATTATGCAAGTGCAATGAGTCTACACGTTAAAATGAATTTTAAATAGACTTAAATCACCTCGATGAGTTGCTTATTTCGTTTTGTTTTTCCTTTCTTTTTCAGTGTAGATCACGATCATTTAAATTGCTAATAACATAATGGCTGGCCGTGCTGACGACCCAATGCCAAGTGCCACATTGGACCGTGAGTCCTGGCTTCGGATCTTCATGAATCAGTCTACTCGACTGAAGAATGATGGATCAAACTTCGCGGAATAGGAGGCGGCATTACGGAATGCTGCCATTGCTGACGGGAAGCTCAAATATCTGGTTGAGCCCATCCCGTCAAACCCAGGCCCCACGGCTGGAGCTAACGAGATCGCCACGTATAGCGATTTCATCATGGAAGCGGGTGCGATTAAAAACGTACTCATTTTTGCAATGGAATCTAATTTGCAGAAACGCTTCATAGCCCAAGGTGCGAACAAGATTTTCACCACGCTCACTAAGGAATTCTCGAAAGCACCGAGAATCGTGACCTATGAGCATACCTGTCGCTTCTTTGAGGCGAAACTCCAGAAGGGCCAACCGGTTAGCCCACACATTCTCAGCATGATTGAGAATGTCGAGAAATTGGAGGAGCTTGATTGTAAAATCAGCGAGAACATTGTGATTGACTGCATGCTTCATTCACTCCACGATGGTTTTGCGCTCTTTAGAGCCAATTACTATATGAATGATTTGAAGAAAAGTCCTCATGCACTACACTCCCTTCTCGTACAGACCGAGAAGGACATGAAGTTTAGTGGGAGCCTGAAACAGGATGTTCTCGTTGTGTCAAACAAGGGCAAGGGTAAGGGCAAAGCTCAGGCAGACCTAGCAGTAGGTAAACCGAAGTTTTAGAAGTCGGGATCAGGTAAGAGTGGGCCTGGTGAGTCGAGCACCTCATCAGGCACGACAAAGAGCAAGACCGGTAACATGGAATGCCATCATCGCCACAAGACTGGGCATTGGAGGCGTACATGTCCTGTATACCATGAGGACATAAAAGCAGGTCGCGTTAATCCTGTTGGTATGTCTTCTTCTTCTTCTTTTTTTTATTCATATGATTGAGATTAACCACGCAAGTTACGGAACTTGGGTACTAGATCCTGGTTGTGGTTCTCATCTGTGTAATCATGTGCAGGGCCTCCGAAACATCGAACCCCTCGTAAAGGGTGAGGTGGACCTGCGTGTCGGGAATGGAGCGCGAGTGGTGCCGTCTCGAGGGGAACACATGTGATCCAGCTTCCTAGCGGATTTGAGTTATTTTTATATAACTGCTATTATGTACCCAGTCTTTCTAAAAACATTATTTCGGTTTTCGCACTTGACAAACTTGGTTTTTCATTTGTAATAGAGAATAATAGTTGCATTTTCTCATTACACGATATGATTTATGGCAAGGCAGTCTCCATGAACGGAATTTATGTTTTAGATCAGACCACCGAAATATTGCACGTAATGAATAAGAAGTTAAAGGTTGGTGACAAAGATCAAACATATCTATGGCACTGCCGTATGGGACACATTAATGAGAAACGCGTTAAACAGCTCATACAGAATGGAGCTATCTCGGCCTTTGATTTTCAATCATTTGGCACGTGTGAATCATGTCTCATTGGTAAGATGACTCGAATTTCCTTCAAAGGTGTTGGAATGCGCGCTGCTGACCTATTAGGACTCATACATACGGATGTGTGTGGACCTATGTCAATCACCGCACGAGAAGGCTATAGGTACTTCATCACTTTCACGGACGATTTAAGTAGATATGGCTATGTCTACTTAATGAAGCACAAAAGTGAATCCTTTGAGAAATTCAAAGAATACCAGAATCGGGTACAGAACCAACTGGGTAGAAAGCTTAAAACACTACGAACAGACCGTGGTGGCGAGTATCTTTCTCACGAGTTTGATCAACACCTTAAGGACTGTGGGATTTCTTTACAGTTAACTCCACCTGGAACACCTCAGTTGAATGGTGTGTCCGAACGGAGAAATCGAACACTACTTGATATGGTTCGATCCATGATGAGTCACACCGTGTTGCCTGACTCATTGTGGGGTTATGCTCTTCTGTCAGCTGCTCTAATACTTAACCGAAGTCCGTCTAAAGCTGTTGACAAGACTCGATATGAACTATGGAAGGGAACGGTCCCTAACTTGTCCTTTATACGGGTTTGGGGCTGCGAGGCTTATGTCAAGTGGAGACACGAGGATAAGCTCGGCCCGCGATCGGTCAAGACATACTTTATAGGTTATCCTAAAGGAACACTTGGTCATTACTTCTATTCGCCAACCGAACAACGTGTATTTGTTGCGGCTAGTGCGACATTCTTAGAGAAGGAATTTCTCGAGAATGCGAAGAGTAATAGAACCTTCGAGCTGTCGGAGATTCCAGAACCAAATACCAAGCAACCATTGGAGGAACCAGTTCCTTCAATCCCGGTTGCGGTTAATATTCCTGAGTAACCTAGGAGGTCGGGTAGAGTCTCTATTCCTCCGGACAGATACATTGGTATGGTCGAGTAACATGACATAGATGACATTCTGCTCTTAACGAGTAGTGAACCCGCAACCTATAAAGGTGCCATGACTAGTTCCGACTCAAAGCTATGGCTTGAGGCCATGCAATCCGAGATGGACTCCATGTATGAGAACAACGTATGGGATCTTGTTGACTTACCTGCTAAGGTTCGTCCCCTTCAATGCAAATGGCTTTACAAGATAAAGCATTCTGTGGAAGGTCAACAAGATATCTATAAAGCACGACTAGTTGCTAAAGGTTTCACCCAAGTGCCAGGCTTGCACTACGATGAAATTTTTGCACCCGTAGTCATGCTGCGTTCCATTCGGATTATCTTAGCGATTGCCGCTTTTCATGACTATGAAATTTGGCAGATGGATGTGAAAACCGCCTTCTTAAACGGTTATTTGGAGGAAGACTTGTACATGGTACAACCCAAAGGTTTCATCGATCCTGAATATCCTAAGAAAGTGTGCAAGCTTAAGCGTTCCATTTATGGACTTAAGCAAGCTTCTCGGAGTTGGAATCATCGTTTCGACCAAGTGATAAAAGAAAATGGATTTACTCGATCGGTCGAGGAACCATGTCTATATATCAAGTCGAGTGGGAGCAAGATTGTCTTCCTAATATTGTATGTCGATGACATACTCCTGATTGGGAATGACATACCTCTCTTAACTTCGGTGAAAGTATGGTTGAAAAACCATTTCCGGATGAAAGATCTGGGTGAGGCACAAAGAATTTTGGGCATCCGTATCTATCGAGATAGATCACGTCGGATGTTATCTCTCGGTCCAGAGTCTTATATAGACAAGATACTAGAGAGATTCAAAGCATGACTAACTCCAAAAAGGGGTTTCTTCCTATGGCTCCAGGGGTGCATTTGAGCAAGTCTCAGGAACCAGAGACACCGGAAGAGAAAGAGCGCATGACACGGATTCCTTATGCCTCGGTTATAGGATCAATCATGTATGCCATGATATGCACACGTCCGGATGTGGCATATGCATTGAGTATGACGAGTCGATTCCAACAGCATCCAGGTGAGTCACATTGGATGGCTGTCAAGAACATTCTTAAGTACCTACGGAGGACTAAAGATTGGGCATTGACTTATGGAGGCGAACAAAAGCTATGCGCAACCGGTTCTGAGATGCTAGCTTCCAAACGGATCGAGATGACTCGAAATCTCGGTCTGGATTCGTTTTTACTCTTAATGGCGCTGCAGATCACTGGAAGAGTTCCAAACAAAGTGTTACAAAGCAGATTCTACGATCGAGTCCGAGTACTATGCCGCGTCCGAAGCCGCAAAGGAAGCGATATGGATGCGTCAATTCTTACAAGGACTATCTGTAGTGCCTAGTTCGAATGACCCGATCACCATCTATTGCGACAATAGAGGTGCCATCTTCCAAGCTAAGGAGCCTAAGTCTAGCAACAAGTCTAGACATGTACAACGGAAAGCTCATCTAATCCGAGATTACGTGGAGCAAAAGGAGGTAGTGATAGAAAAGATTGCTACTGAGATGATAATATAGCGAGATCCTCTCACTAAACCATTACGACAAGATAAGCATGAAAGGCATGTTAATTCCATGGGAATTAAACGTGTTCCTGAGTTGTAGTACTCTTTTATGGATTAGATTCATTTTCTTGTGTACTCTATACGACATCATCGTTTTGATATTTATATATTTTGTTTTTCATGTGGATTTGTACGACAATTTTGAACACCACAAAGTGAACTGAACAAACATTATATTTTTGGTCCTTAATTGCCCACGTGAGCTGATAACTCTGGCAATTATTTTGTGACGTTGGTTGATGGTGGGTTCAACGAGCCATAAGTCAAACGGTTGACTGACCAATCACAGAGGCGAGTTATACGGATATCTCGTAGGACACAATTGTGACAACGACGTGGAGTCCTAAATGTTTTATAACATTCGGTGCCAGGTCGTGGATAGGACCTCCATGGTGATCCTAAGAGTCGATTCTTTTGACTATCGACTGTCTCTTGAGATTAAGGCAGATTTTGGGTGACTTTGGTTTCTTTCTCACGGTCATCCGTAACAGGGGCCAAGTAGATTTTTTTCAGGTCATTTCATGTCGTGCTTAGATCGGCAGGAGTCGAGTTGAAGGAAATATTCAGCCTTTATCATGTACTCGATATTTCTCGGGGCCACTCGAGGAGTCAGAATCGAAATGCATGGCCATGCTCGAATACGAATTCGTTTTATCAGTTAAGTTACTCTCTAGTCGGGGAAACCACTCTTGATACAGATCGATTGCAAAATACGACCTTTGCGGATACGGATCTGCAAATTGTTTTACATTGAGTGGGAGAAATTTTAAATGGATATGAGAATCAGTTATCGCACATACACTTGTACGGACAAGTGGGAGTTTGTTGGAGCCGGTGTCCTCCAGTTAGTGCGGATAACGTTATTGCACGTACACTTGTACGGACAAGTGGGAGCTTGTTGGGGCTGGTGTCCTCCACAGTTAGTGCAATAACATATAAATCTCTAAAAGGATCAAAGGGTATACTTTTGTATTATTATCAGTTGGTCCACGTTTATCAATAACGGTTGGCTTGCTAGATAAGTTTGACGTTATTGTCATACAGATGGCGGTGATCAACTGGTCCCTAAAAGTCACACCTATAGGACACGTTTGAGAGATGTGACGGTATGAAAATACAGTCATGTTGATGCCTAAGATGACTAAGCAGTTATTCGGAGTTATTGACTAATTATTAGTCAAACGCGATGTTGAGATAATTATTTAATACGGATTAAATAATAATGGCTAAAGTGAATTAAGCAGTTAATTCATAAATTGAATATAAACGATTATATTTAATTAATGTATATTGAACTTAATTAATTATACAATATTGTCATTATCGGACATGTATTAATATATCGACTAATTCATGTTACTAGTCGATGTTTTAATATCCGATGACGGATGACGATTTATAATTGAAAACCCGTCATATACATTTTAGCGATTCAAGTCGGACCACGAGTTAAATGAGGAGAAAGTGGAAAGCCCACTCACTCCCCTTGTAAAACCCACGGCCGAACCATATGAACAAAAGGAGAGCTTCTCTCTTTTTGACCTAATGCATTGTCATTTGCACAAAAAATTAGGGTTTCGGGGCAATTTTCTCTGAAATTCTAGATCTCACATCGAAAACCTCACAAAAACTCTCTCAATATTGCAAGGCAATTAGAGAGTAATTTCTAGCACAAGGGGCATAGTCTCAGACGGTCTTGGGTGCAACGATTAGGAGGAAATCTAAATTGATTTCTGTTCATTAGGCCGAATTGCACAGGACCCGAGGTTGATTCTTATTCTTTATCGTTTCTCTTGTATTTTTCGTTTATGACAATTAATCACATGTTAATTTGCGTTATAATCCTTGTTATAAATGGGTTTTATACGGATATAACCCTACAATTCATCCATTGTTGGAAAGCTCAAGAACTAACAAGAAGGAGATCTTGTTGGTGCCCAAATGGCCGAAAATAAGATGGTGAGAAATCGATTTTTCCATCTCCTTTTATTAAGTTTGCATGCATAAGATCTTGTATTTATTTTATGACCACATAAATTGTTTCATATATGAATATGTATACTAATGAGATTATTGAATCCTAAGAAAAAACCTCTTTCCCCAATTCATTTTCATTCATTCAAACATAAACACTACCCTAAAACCCCAAAATCCTCATTCTCTCCACAACCAACAACAAATTTCTCAACCAAATCAAATCCAAACTTCCTCAAAACAAAATTAAATCACTCCTTTACCAACAACAAGTGATTAAAACACCAACATCCTCAAGGTTTGAGTCGATTTTGGGATACAAGGCAACATTCAACTATCCTAAATCGATTTGGGTATTACTAGAAATTGAATATTTCAAGCTTTCTTTGGTGTTACTAAGTAAAGGAGTATGGCAAGAACAAAAGGTGGAAGTAAGGCACCCCAAAAGAAGAACCTTTCTAAGATACAACAAGCTCTTCAAGCTATTCAAGCATCAAAGACATTGGTAGTCCATAATGCAAGGTTGGAAATTCAAGAGCAAGATCCTCCTATGGAATCTACTACTTCTACTACTCCGGTTGTTGAACAACTAACCGATTATCCAGAGGTAATTTTCACTTCTGACTCCCATAGGAAGAAATTTATTTCCTTTGCTAAGAAAACTATCTTGCCCACCAAGTTCATTTGTCAAGAGACTTTGTCGAAATTGGGTGTCCTAGAGCAAACAAAGACTTTTTTCGAGTCTATGGGATTGAGTACATTGTTTAAAATGCAAGAATTGACTTACTCTTCCCTCACCTTAGAGTTCTTAAGCTCTTTGAAAGTCACCAAGGTGGAGACCCGAACCAATATTGAGTTTCGTCTCGAGAATGTTGATAGATGTTTGTCTTATAGAGAGTTTGGTAAAATATTTGGCCTTAGTGATGACCCAAATTTTACAAAGAAGCCTACCAAGTATGACCCCGCTCCTCTATGGAAGGCCATTTCCGGAAAAGAATTTACATCTTATCATGATTGTCGTGCTCTCTTAGTCCATCATCCGGGCATAAGAGTATGGCACAAGGTTGTTGGGCATACCTCGATAGCTAGGAAAGGTACAAATCATCTCACCGAACTTGACTTTATTCTTCTCGAGTTGACTTTGAACATTGGAAGAGAGTTCACAAAGCCATACAACGCTTTACGACTCTTGATTGAAAGATGGCTCAATATTGATTGTGGCAAAGAAGGCACGACCTTTATTGTCAATGGAGGATTAGTGACTTATTTGGCTAAGCACTTTAACCGAGATTTCAGCAAGAATTACGCTTATACACCGGTAAAGGGAGGCCATATTATTGATTTGCCCACCATGGTCCTAAAGTTCAAATGGGTCAAGAATGATACTCTTGATAACAAATTTGGGTGGTTGACAAATGATGCTAAATCCTTCACATTGCCTAGCAAGATTTCCCGCTTGAATGTTTATAGACCGAATTACCTTCTCCCACTCTCCGAAGAAGCCGAATATATTATTCAACACCAAGAGGAAGAATTTTTCGAGCCCTCCTCCTCCATTATCACCCCACCTTACCCATTCACCTACCATGAATTTCAACCCGAAAATGTTAAGGTGGGGAATGACTACTTGGCTGTCTTGATGAAAGAAATGCACAAGCAAGCTTATGAATATAGAGTCAATGCTTACAAATCACATATCCGCCCCCACCTTCATCTTGCTAGGCAAGGACTTCTCGATCCATCTTGTCCTTTGCCTAGTTGGGCGGATAAGGAAACCTTCTTTCCTAGTGCTTCTAGAGGTGGTAACTTGGGTGAAGAGGAGATGGTTGTTGTTGAGAGTAGTGAGCAAGAAGGTGAAGATGAAGAAGAAGAAGAAGAAGAAGAAGAAGAAGAAGAAGAAGAAGAAGAAGAAGAAGAAGAAGAAGAAGAAGAAGAAGAAGAAGAAGAAGAAGAAGAAGAAGAAGAAGAAGAAGAAGAAGAAGAAGAAGAAGAAGAAGAAGAAGAAGAAGAAGAAGAAGAAGAAGAAGAAGAAGAAGAAGAAGAAGAAGAAGAGGGAAGTGCAAGTGAGAGTGGTGATGACTCCACATCCATGGAGGTTGATGATGATGATTCAAGTGAAGTTGGTGACGATGATGGAGATAATAGTGATGACGCCATGGGCGAAGATTGAGATTTGTCTACTTCTCTTGTTTTTCTTATAATTTTATCTTGATCATGATTTGTGGAGTCCTAGCATCATCTAGAGGACTAACACCTCGGTTCCATTGAGGTGTTCATTTTATTGTTCCCGTTTTCAAAATCCAAAATGACAAATTGTAGTTTCATGCATAACATCTTTATGCATGAACTCCCCCAATTTTTGACATTAGAAATAGTGTCTATTTTGGTTTGGGGAAGTTTATGCATATGCATTAGTGGCTAATCTAAATTATGCTCTCCACCATAACAAAAACTCATGCATCATGCAGTATAGTTTAGTCTAGTTTGCATTTAGCTTAGAAATCATGCATTTTCATATAGATTGCATAATTTCCTATCGTATTGGCCATTGAGGACAATGCCCATACTAGTGTGGGGATGGGAAATTCTAACTTGACCTTTTTAAAAAAAACAAAAATGATAAAAATTGAATTTTTTTTTTTGAAAAATACAAAAAAATGTCTTTAAATTCATTAAAACAAAATACAAAAAATTCAAAAATTCAAAAATCCAAAAACATGTTCATTTCCTTTGTAGTGTAGTCTTGTATATATCGTTTGTATATATTGTGTTTGTTTATCCTTTTAACATTGACCAACTACGCCACATCCGAGACATGAGGATATAGAAGACCGCATGTTATGATCTTTCCAATCTCCTTTTTCCTCTTTATGTTAATGACTATGTGGCTTTATTTTCATTGATGCGGTATAAACAATGTGATTATAGGATTGCATCTAGATTATTTGGCATACTAGTTGGTAGAAGCATATGCATTAGGTTGTATAAATGATAGTTGCATTTAGGAAAAAAATTGTGAAACCGACTATTTGGGAAGCTTGACAAGTGTATATAGGCCCTTGTAGATACTTTTTCTTCTTAAGACTTTGCTTGTTAGAATACTTGTAAAACACCCTAGGATGTGTCATGCTAGTATCCTTTGACCCATGGATTAAGGCTTAGTCAAGAGTACATTGTGGTGTGATAACTCCTTGGCTACCGTTTATTACAAGGTGATCCTTAAAACCATGCAACCATCATCCATGTTCTACCACATTTTTGTCATCAAAGGGAATGGGCACAAAAAAAATTGTTCAAAAATTTGAGTTCAAGAAATGAAAAGAAAATAAAAAGTTTGCAAATACATCAAATGAAAAGAGGAGCAAAAATAGACTCATATGCTTCAAAAATAAGCACCCTCACTACAAATGGGGTGACTTTGAAAATGTTCAAAAGAAAATGCAAGAAAAAGTTGAAATTGTCAAGTGTTGAAATGCCAAACATCAAAAGAAACTAGTATTGGTGCCCGGCTTCGCCCGGGCTACTTCTACTTACCATTAAATTTTTTTTTCATTAAATAAAATTACTTAAAGTTGCATAACCCATAAATTTATCATTAATATATTTTTTATAACATATCCTAAAATTACGATGAAAAATTTTTGAGACAAATTCACTACTCCCGCTATTAATATTTTACTCTTATTAATGAAATAATAGTAATAACATTTTACTACTTGCCCGTAATCATTGTTACTTTCATTACTCCCGCCGTAATTATTGTTACTGTCACTACTGCCGCATTAATATTGATAATTTCACTACTCCCGCCGTAATTATTGTTACTTTCACTATTACCGCATTAATATTGATTATTTCACTACTCCCGTTGTTGTTTATACCACTCTCACTAATCTCGTTGATAATATTGTTACTTTTACTATTCAAATGAGTGATTACTATCATATAACTATATCCAATGTTACTACAATTCTTTTCTTTACTGACGAAATTATTTTTACTACTTAGGCCTACAATTTTAGGAGGATTATATATTTATATAAATATATTACATATACGCATTAAATCATATCGAAAGAATTATGCAATATTATATATTATGGAATCTAACTTGAATTATTTATAACCTACTTATTATATTTTTGTATGTTAAATAATTAACATCTCTATACATCTAATAAACTATAAAGTTTAATAAAATTGCATAGATTTTAAATTTAATATATAATTTTATGATGATATTAATTAATACCATAAGTGTGCATGTTTATACTAATTAATTATTTTATTTTAAGGAAATTGACCATCTTCTAGTCTTTTATAAATATTTAGGAAAATTACCAGGCATCTTTTTTCTTTTAGTCTCCTTGAAATTGACCATCTTAATTAATTATTTTAAGGAAATTGGCCATCTTAATTAATTATTTTATTTTAAGGAAATTGACCATGTTTAGGGAAATTACCAAGCTTCTATATAATTTAATTTTAACCCAAACTATATAATATTTGCATTGAGATCCCTTAATAGGGTCCATCACACGGTGTTATTGATTTAAAACTATATAGTATAATTAATTTGTATAACTTTCTTTAATTACATTGAAGTCCCTTGGTTTCTGGATTTAATATATAGTATTGATGGCAAAAAGAAAGTGTTCTCAAATGTCAAATGCCACAAGAAATTGGGGGAAAAAAACAACAAAAGCAAACTCCCAAATTGAAACTCAAATTCTATTGATCCATATTCCATCGTATCCACTTTTGTGCATGGTAGAGAGGGGACGACCATGTTAGTAATCTATATCTCATTATTACAACATATTCATATATGTTTCAAAATTAATTTAGTCATAAAATTAATTACATCCTATGCATGCAAACATAAGTAAATATTAAGGAGAAATCATCATTCTTACATTGATATTTCGGATTATTGGGCACAAGTAAGATCTCCTTCTTACTTGTTCTTGAGCACTCCTTAAATGGAAGAACAAAGGATTCAAGTATAGAATCCCTCCCAAGGAATAATACCCAAGGTAATCTCTTAATAAAATTAATATTATTGATACTAGAACAATATTAATTTGAATAAAATTGACCCAAAAATAATTATTTAGGTCTCTTAATTTCGGTTAAGAGAAGGAGAAGGAAGAAGAATTTTTATCTCTCTAAAAACTCTATATTTTTTATGGGTGAATGAATGAATAATACACTAGTATTCAAGTAGTGTATAAGGTAAAAATTTAAAGAGAAAAACCCATGGTTTTCTCTTAATAAAACCGGGTAAGGGAGGGGTGGTGATGGCCAATGCATGAGCAAGGTGTTCTTCACAAGAGCAAGTAGGTTTGCATGGCTAGGTTTAGGAAGAATGATTATGTTTTCCACTTAATTAATCAACATAATATTTATCCTAATACTCCCACTTATTCGGTCCATATGAGATAAAATGGACTCCATTTTATCTTTGTCAATTTGTCACATGTTACATGTCATGTAAAATTGTTATGTATTTTTAACAAATTAAAAATCAATGCATTAATAAAAATACGTCATATACAAAATCGACTTAGTAATTCATAATTACTTGTACCAAAATAATTTACCAATTATAAATCACAACATCTTGTATTTATAATAATTATTCATTCAGTTCAATTGTTTTCGTAAACAATAATTTCATCTAAGCAATAAAATAATTCGATTACTTAGACCGTATCTTATTTAATCAAATTACAATGAGACACGTAAATATTACTTCCAAAATCGTCCGTCAATTTTAAGTAATTTAATTAACCCGTATCGTCATACGATTAATTAAATATTCAATTAAGAGTGTTACCCTTTAGGTATGACCTAAGGGGATCAACTGATCACCACCGTCGTACGACAGTAATGTCAACTCTAGTCATCCAATCATTACCGATATGCATGGACCAGTTGACAGTAAAATATTACTTCCCAATTGTATTCTTAAAATGAGACTTAAACATGTGATCATCATGATCGACAGTTGTGATCGCATTATTGTCGGAGGACACATATTCCAACAATCTCCCACTTGTCCTCAACAAGTGTGCGTCACCAATTCTCTTGTCTTATTACTATCTCCCACTCAATGCAAGGTGTCTTTCAGGTCGTACTTGCAAGTGATCATATCGAGAGTGGTTTCCTCGATTTGGAGAATAACTGATTGACTGGATTTATCTACCATAGATGTCTTCCGAGCGTGGCCACGCATTTCCAGTTCATTACTCCTCGAGTGGCCCTGAGATATGCTTATAACCCTGACTAGGGGTGGACAATTCCTATCGCACTCATTCCCTTCGGTTAGCCACAGCCATCATAACCCAAAATATGCCCATTTGACCCCATTTACGAAGGTCGTAGTAACACAAATCAAAGTTAATCTGAAACTGTGCCATCTTAGGCGAACAATCTTTAGTCAAAAGAATCAACTCATTAGAATACTATAGTAGCTCTCGCCACGACCAGGCTATATAAATTTGCCAGAACTCTATAAGCGGTCATAAGGCCCGACAAGGTGTTCTTAACAATCTGCTTATGTGATCGACTAGTCATCACACATGACTCCATGGCACTTGAACTTGCCATCAATCGCATCACATTCTAGTCACTTCGAGACGTCACCTCATGTAAGTAACTATGGGCGAATACAATGATAATCCGTGTTCACTTTAACGGGGTTCAATTGTCTCTACAACCCGTTTGGATGTAACAAAGTATAAGGTGAGTTAATAATAACTCAAACGACAGATGTCGACATCACATTCGGGTAGTCAATACCGTATTACAACCTTGTGATGCATATCGTAAGTGTGTAAACACTAGTTGATTGCAATAGAAGTTTAACATACCATGTGTCCATGTGTTCAAACTTCTTATATTGCATTATCCCTTATATTCATGTTATCTCTCATAGCCTGAACCTTACCAAGTACACATATAGGTTCCCAACCTCGGTTTGGGTTCTTTATCTTGAAAGAACTTTCTGGTTGTTTATCACACAACCAAAGAATTTGTGGTGGATGATATGACTTGCACTGGTCAAGTACTCCACCCACTCACAATGCACTAGGTATATGTTTTGTAGAGTCTTGCAACAATTGTCAAGATGATTAGCCTAGCACTTCTCACAGGTCCTAGCATATTAGAAAATATTAGTTTTGAGTAACTTCTTACTTCAACTAAGTATCTTTCAAACTTCTTATTTCTCCTTTTAGCTTGAAAAGCTTAGGATTTTCATAAATCCTTACGCGTGTTCGAACTTTAATATGTGCAACCTCTTAACACATAACAGAGTGTTCTGTCCAACACTGAAATCGCTCATCGGATTCTCCTCGAGAATTCATGACGATTCTTCTATGGCTTGCCAATGATTCATCATGCTCTTATGCATATGATTCATTATTGGACATGTGCATGATTATTCTAATGGCGGAAACATTAGTAACTAATAATCATGTGATCAGCCATTCTTAGGTTCAATGAACGACCATGACTGCTAATGGCAATTCCATTTTCATTGACATGAATAACCTACGTTTCTCGTTGATACGATATGTATATCTCAATACCTATCCAACATCTCATGATGTGATTGGATTCATCATAGTCCATTTTCATCCAGAATTGAAAACTCAAATACTTCTTTGTGAAAGAAAATATTAGCTTGTCATTCTCAATGAGTAATGAGTAATAAACTTTTACAAGATGATTGCTCCCACTAAATTTCATGTCTTCACATGATAATTTCCAACTCCCACTTAATTCCATATGTTTCGCAATTGACTAATCAATCGAAACATTTTAAGAATTGAAATATATTTTGCTTTGCCAAGTTATTAAGATAAAACCATATATGCTCCCAGCATATCGTTTCAAAATACCTATTTTGAAAAGGTTTCATATCTTAAACTTTATGGAAAGAGATTCTAATCTCTAACTCATTCATTTTAAAATGATGCGTAGCAATGTCATTATTTAAATGTGAATTATATCTAATATACGTCCTTCTCAAAATACCCTTTTCGGAAGGAGGTTTAACCATTTCATTTTCATAATGAGGTTAAGTAATGACATTAGCGTGGTTAATACTTAACTTAGCTATTGTGGATATCGGCATATCATTCTTTGCAACTTTTAGTCATAAATCTCATTTATTTTCGAGGATGCAACTTTGATTCATTTAGGCTCTTAAGTAAATAGCAATATTGAAACTATGTGTCAAATTTTATCATAAACTAGTCAAATCTATTGTTAAGACTTCACATTAGTCATTCTTTTTCTAAAAACTTCCTTTTGGTCTCCTCGTGTAGTTATCTGGAGAACATATTCTTTTGATTACTTCACTTGGTCTCTTTTGTCATGTAGATTTCATCTATTCGAGACCATAGATCTCATCTATTCGTGTATACTATCTGTATAGGTATACAAATTATTCCTTTCTTGCGTAGATCTCATTTACACAAGTATACAAATTTTGCTTGGTGTTCTTTGTGTCTTCATTTTCTCCCACTCTATCTTTAGAATGAATATACTAGAGATTCAAAAGATAGTATATGAGACACAAATAATGATTTTTGAAGTATAAGGAGGACTATCTCATAGGTTGACTAATTGTTTTAGATTTGATAAGTATACTTGGTGATTGACATTCCTTTAAGAGAGTTCATCAACTCAATATCACTTTATAATTGATCATACACAAGCCTTAAGCTTGTGGTCATATAATGAATCTCATCATTATAGTTGTCCATTAGACCACTTAAGTGAATGATCATATGTTTCTATGAGCAAGCATATAAAGACGAATTTTTAGAACAAGGATAAAATACGATAAAGCGGGTGACTTGGGTTGCAAACCAAGCCACCATAATCCAAAATACAACAATTGTTTTAGAAAAGATCAAACATTTCCATGTCGAACACGGAAATCAAAAGGTTCTAAAAATCCGAAACATGAATTAAAATAAGATAATAAAAGGCCAAGCTTCATGGAAGCTACTCCTAGCTTCTTGATGGTTTCTCAAGCTTGCTTTTCTTTTCCCTTGTCCTTGCTTGGTGGAGGCCCTATTTACAATAAAAAGGGGATACATTATCACAACTTTGTATCACAATACCATAGTTGAATTAGAAACATAAAAGAAAGGATAGCCATTTACCTACTGGAGTGATCTTTCCAGCTTTAATGTCACCAAGATATTTGGAACAATTTCTTTTCCAATGTTCAACACCATTACAATAATGGCATTTATCAAGAGGACCCTTCTTGATCTTGGAAGTGCTAGCTTCATAAGTATTAGCTTTGGTGAAAGTGGGAGCTTGCTTCTTACCCTTCTTCCCATTCTTCTTGAACTTCCCCTTGCTTTTGGTGCTTATGTTAAGCACATCCTTAGGTGGGTTAACATTTAACCCCATGTCTCTTTCGGCTTGCACAAGTAACTTGTGCAACTCTTCAAGAGACACGTCCTTGTCTTGCATGTTAAAATTCACCCGGAATTGAACATACGCTTTGACTTTGGATAAGGAGTGTAGAATCCAATCTACAATGAGTTCTTTGGGGATTTCAACCTTTTAAATCTTCAAGGTCTCGACTAGCTCCATCAATTTGAGCACGTGAGGGCTAACCTTTTGGCCCTCTTTAAAGTCGAGATCAAAGAATGCTGCGGCCGCCTCATATTGGACGATCCGCGGAGTTTGTGAAAACATTATCACAAGCTTGGAATAGATTTCATTAGCGGTGCCCATCTTAAAGGCTCTCCTTTGGAGATCCGCCTCCATCGCAAAGATTAACACATTTTTCATTGCGGCGGACTCCTTGTGGTAAGCCTCATATGCTTCCCTAGTAGCGGCGGTCAACCTAGTATTAGGTTCGGGTGGAGAGGCCTCGGTGAGGTAACGAAGCTTGTCATCACCTTGGGCGGCTAATTTGAGTTGGGCATCCCAATCGGAGAAATTTGACCCATTCTTTTCAAGTTTACAACGATCCATGAAGGATCGGAGCCATGAAGTATTAGTGAGAGGTGTGGCGTTGGTGTTTGGAGTGGCCATTTGTTATGAGAAATAAAAGCGGTCTACAAAACAAAAAATATAGAAGGAATAAAACATATGTCGTTTTCAAAATAATAATACTCGTAAAATTTTTAATTTAAACAAGTTTTATTGCATTTATCTAGTGACCTCTACCCAACTTGATAAATGATTCCAAGATCCAAATTCATATTAACTTGGGCACGGTGTGGCCGATTCATCCCTTATCAATATAACTCGATGGATTAACGCTTTAATCGATTCTACTTTTAGAACTCTTGGTCGATAAAATTACATTAACATTTATCTTTAGCCCAAAACACATCCGACAAGGGCAAGGTGTAGCCGATTCATCCCTTATCAATACTTTTGTTGAGTTCAACCCAAATTTCGAATAAATGTGTCCATGATCCAAATCCATATTAACTTGGGCACGGTGTAGCCGATTCATCCCGTATCAACATGAATTCGGTGGGTAGACATTTATCACCCACTTCCCCTACGTAACAAGGTTTGTACCCCGGTGTGGCCGAGTGCACTCCCTCACGAAATAGGTTTTCATGGTTTCTATTTTTTGGTAAGGCTATGTCTCAATTGATTATTTTAGCGAGAGGTCATGTCAATTTATTATCTATCACGTTTTAAGTGAACTAAAGCGGTGAACTACGATAATTCTAATTGACACGGTCGATAAACTCGATTAAAATGACAATGCATGTTTTAGTTATGGCGATTTAGCGATGCATGCAACATATAAATAAAATGCAAAGCATAAATTAAATCCTAGTATGGCCTTCCTAAAATAGAAAATCTAATTAACTATTACATATTCGAAAACCAACTCCATTGGTCCCTTGAACTTCGGTTTTGGCACCCATCTCGAGGTAACACCGTCTTTATGTATCGTCTTCCTTGAGTGACACCGTCTTCAAGGAACTCTGAAATAAATAAATTACATAACAAATTACATAATTTCCTATTATACATTTGTAATTAAAATAAAATAAATCTATTAAATTACAAAACGGTGATACGAGATCACAATAAATTACAACCGAATCGATATTCTCATACATTTCGGGTAATACCAATTAAAAAACTAAGGCCATACTAAGTAAAATTACATAATTCAAAAATTACATAAAATAAAATTATGACAATCATAAATAAAATGCAGCATTATAATATGTATGAACATGCCCAATTTATGCTAAATCGCCTTTAAGGAGCCAATATCGTATATTAATCGGTTTTTACGGATTTGCGTGATTCAACCTTTTAAAATCACAATAAATTACATAAAATCATATTTATGCACAAGTTAATTACCCTAACCAACTTAGGACTCAAAATTAGTCTCCACTAACATATTGACAATAATTAACTTTTATTTCTTAAAAATTGTTCATTAATGGACTCAAAATTACAATAAAATGCCATAAACTCCAAATAAATCATAAAAATTTCAAATAAATTTGAAATTTGAAATTTAAACTCATGAACATTCTGGAAAAAAATACCATGACACTCATAATGTTCAAAAAACTTAGGTTAAAATTTCGAAAATTTATCGGGAAAAACATTGTTGCAGTTTATCGGATTTATCAAATATAATCATAAAAACATGAGAAAAATTATATTTATCAACTTTTCAATTTTAGATCTGAAATAGGTAATAAAATGCAACATGTGACGTTTTTCCTTAGTCATGAAGTATGTTTTAGCAATTATTCACTAATTAAGTCACTATTTATGTTATTTTTCATCAAAAAATTCATAAATCATGCATAAGGTTTTCGTTATAGCCAATTATTTTACACACATCTTGTAAAATTTCATGTGACAACATACTAAATTTCTATGACCAGATTCGAAATTTATCTCATACTAACCCATTTTTCATTTAAATTCGATTTTTATCATGAAAAATCCATATTTCGAGCATAAGAACTCCAACAATTATGAAAATTTACATGTCATCTAAAAATAATATATGTAAAAACATATCCAAAAACCACTGTAAAATTCGAAGTTTAGCTAATTGTAGTCCGAAAATGACATTTTTATCATAAAATCACATTTTAATGCCATTATAAAATAAAATGAACAATAAAAATCCATAAATTAACCAAAATATCCTAAATATATTTTAGGATCAGAAACTTTAACATGCATAATTGATTTCGTGATATATCATAATAAACACAAATTTATAAGTTTTATATGTTAATCGTATAACTCGGAAAAACTATAACCGATTTGCATGCAAACAACCTAAGGCTCATGATACCGCTTGTTAGTAATCTATATCTCATTATTACAACATATTCATATATGTTTCAAAATTAATTTAGTCATAAAATTAATTAGATCTTATGCATGCAAACATAAGTAAATATTAAAGAGGAATCATCATTCTTACATTGATATTTCGGATTATTGGGCATAAGTAAGATCTCCTTCTTACTTGTTCTTGAGCACTCCTTAAATGGAAGAACAAAGGATTCAAATATAGAATCTCTCCCAAGGAATAATACCCAAGGTAATCTCTTAATAAAATTAATATTATTGATACTAGAACAATATTAATTTGAATAAAATTGACCCAAAAATAATTATTTAGGTCTCTTAATTTCGGTTAAGAGAAGGAGAAGAAAGAATAATTTTTATCTCTCTAAAAACTCTATATTTTTTATGGGTGAATGAATGAATAATACACTAGTATTCAAGTAGTGTATAAGGTAAAAATTTAAAGAGAAAAACCCATGGTTTTCTCTTAATAAAACCGGGTAGAGGAGGGGTGGTGATGGCCAATGCATGAGCAAGGTGTTCTTCACAAGAGCAAGTAGGTTTGCATGGCTAGGTTTAGGAAGAATGATTATGTTTTTCACTTAATTAATCAACATAATATTTATCCTAATACTCCCACTTATTCGGTCCATATGAGATAAAATGGACTCCATTTTATCTTTGTCAATTTGTCAATTTGTCACATGTTACATGTCATGTAAAATTGTTATGTATTTTTAACATATTAAAAATCAACGCATTAATAAAAATACGTCATATACAAAATCGACTTAGTAATTCATAATTACTTGTACCAAAATAATTTACCAATTATAAATCACAACATCTTGTATTTATAATAATTATTCATTCAGTTCAATTGTTTTCGTAAACAATAATTTCATCTAAGCAATAAAACAATTCGATTACTTAGACCGTATCTTATTTAATCAAATTACAATGAGACACGTAAATATTACTTCCAAAATCGTCCGTCAATTTTAAGTAATTTAATTAACCCGTATCGTCATACGATTAATTAAATATTCAATTAAGAGTGTTACCCTTTAGGTATGACCTAAAGGGATCAACTGATCACCACCGTCGTACGACAGTAATGTCAAACTCTAGTCAGCCAATCATTACCAATATGCGTGGACCAGTTGACAGTAAAATATTACTTCCCAATTGTATTCTTAAAATGAGACTTAAACATGTGATCATCATGATCGACAGTTGTGATCGCATTATTTTCGGATGACACATATTCCAACAGACCCTTCTTCTTGTCTAGGCAAGAAGGGGAATTCCGCGATCCTCCAGTGTTTCTAACACCATAGGGAGTCTACTCTTGACGAAAGCATTTAACGATTGAGGACAAAGGTACCCTAGCTTGACACAACTTGGAGGTGATTTATTGGTATCCTTCTAGGCTTAGAAGTTTGAAGAAACCATATCTATGATGGAATGTGTACCCTTAGATTGCTTCCCTTGTAGATAATTTCCGCCACTTAGATGAGGAAAGTGGCTATTCATTTTTGTAGATGCATCCATTACTTGATTTTGTGTGCTTTAATGTTTGGATGTGTCGCCATTTTGGCAAGACCCACCTTGCCTTACAAGAAGGCATCCTACCTCATGGTTGTCTTGTTGTGAGTTGAAGGGGCGGAGTGAGACCCGCTAATTGTCTCATATCGGCTATATTAGTAGGATAGTTTAAATAAAGGTCCTAGTTTTTGTCACCTCTTTACTCGGGACGAGCAAAGGTTCGGTATGGGGATATTTTATGTGACTCATTTTAGAGCATATTTAGTCCCCGAATTAGCCTCGTTCCTATGCTTTTTAGTGCATAATTGGGTCATTTACTATATTTAGTCTTTCGTTTTGCATATTCTTTGAGGTTTTGATCCCTTGGTAGGAAAGGAGTAAGAACCTTGCATTTTCATGGCAAAATGGAGCTAAATTGATCGAATCTAATGACCAAGCATCAAAGGGAAGACAAGACTAGAAGGCCTATGTAAATAATGAAGTAAATGGGCAATGATGAGAAGATCCTTGCATCTCCAACAAGATCCTTGAGGATTGTTGGAGAAAGAAAAGAAGAGAAGTTGACTGGCTAACAATCCGGCCGTCGCAGTGCACGGAACGAGCGTCCTGGCCTGCCACAATCCGAGCGTCCCGTGGCCCGTCCGCTCGTCCTGACCCCTCTGAATCCGAGTGTCGCCCTCAGCAAGCCGCTCGGATTCCTTTCCAGTGCAAGTCGTCTCTTCCTCAGTCCGCTCGGGATGAGCATATTCCATGAAGACCACCAAAACGGATATGCGCATCTCCTTCGAGAGGAGCACTTCCTCAACTTTTCTTAACGGTCTTAATCGTCATTTAAGCCCTTAGTAACCCTAATTTATGTACCAAATCCTTAGTATAAATACCCCATTGTACTAATTAGATTAGACATCCTTCTCATGTTCCTCTTATGCAATCTTAATCTCATCTTAATCTTGTAATCAACTCTTAATTTAGTATTAATACAAATCTCATTTCTTAATCTTTCCTTAATTTCTCTATTGTTCATCATTTATTTTGGGTAATTGAAGATTATTTGGGTATTATTGGGAGATTGACAACCGTTCATCAATCATCAAGTACTTCTATTATTCTTTGCTTATTATTTTGGAATCATCTTTAAGTATAATTCTCTCTTAATCCTTGTTTTAATTATTGTTAATCATTTTCATTCATTCATCATGTTTTGCCTTGTTCATATGATTGACAACCTTGTTAGCATGTTAAACTTGATAATGAGTGAGTAGTCTCTTAACTAGGGTTAATGGGGAATTAAGGGAAACTAACATGGGGTATGATTCATACTTAATCTAATATGTTCACATGATTTATTTGCTTGCTTGTTGTGATCTCAACTTATGCACATGTTATATTTGATGAAATGCGAGCCTATGAATCCTTGCATTTTTTACCCATCACTTACCTATTCAATGAGACTTGTAAGACATAAACCAACTCGAGTCTCAGTAGACCATGCATATAGTTGAGTAGGGAGGATTAAGTCGACTTGTAGGTGTTGTTCAATCTAATCGATTCGGCTCCGAGACCCAAACCTTTCGAGGATTGTAATATATAAACCAAATCGATCATATCACAACAATAATTGCTTGCTTATAATTTGAGAATATGTTTGTATGATCAATTACCATGTATCCCCCATGAACCAATTACACCCTAGTGCTTTTAATCAATTGTTTGCATCTCATTTTAATCATCTTGCTTGTTTATTTACATTGTTATTTAGTTTAGTGATCTCTTATCTCAACCCAAATTGTGACACCCTTAGACACGACCATTTGCAATCGAAAATCCTACATCAATACCCATCCCTTGGAATGTGACCTTTACTTACCTCTTTACTAATAGTAGAGTAGTTTGTGAAGTTATAAATATTGTTTTGGTCTAGGTAACTTTTGACGACGAGTAACAAAACCGATGAACCAGTTGCAAACAATTATTTGACAACGGTTTTATTTAGATAAATAACCGTTGACATCTTTTCCCTCCCCATTCAAACCGCCAAAAATATAAGATAACGAACGATAACCGTTGTCGACTTCAAAATTTAACAACGGTTTATTTAAGAAGAACTGTTGTCAAAGTTTCATCAATTGATAAATATAACAACGGTTTATCACGCAATAAAACTATTGTTAAATATTGACATTTAATTAAATAAGATAACGAAATGAGTCGTTATCATAGATAATATATAACAACGGTTTTGGAACCACTAAACCGTTGTCAATAGTAAACTAGGACAACGGGTTTGAAACCGTTATTAATATCTTATAACAGTTTCTTAAAAGTATACCCGTTGCCATAAACATAATTAACAACAGTTTTATAACGGTTCTTGAGTAGTGATAATGGTATTATAGATCCGTTATTGATGTTATATAACGGTCATACAACTGTGGTATATATTTAACAACAGTCGTTGCAATAACGGTTCCGTGTTTCTATTTAATAACGATAATTGCATTATTTGACCGTTATTGGATGTCTTATTTAGCGTAGTGTAAGGATGATGGTAATTCCGAGGGAAATTCCGATGGTGACCAAGTTTCTTCATATTAGTGCCTACCCGTTTTCCTAATCAAACTCTTTTGCCCTTTTGTTTGCACCACCTACCCCTCAATCTCATTTTTATTTGGTGGTGTAATATTAAACTTGACTTAGCCATGGTGAACATCGTTTGAACTATGTTTAAACTTTGATTTATGTTGACTTTGTTATCTTGTCACGACTATGCATATCTTTACATGTCTTCTAACGTGTGTTTACCCTTAATCAAACGATAGCATCATTGCCCTTTTGATGATGTCAAGAGGGGGAAAAGTAAAACTCATGCTCTTGTTTTCTAAATAATTTGATTAACCCTTGCCTATGCCTAAACTATTCGATTAATTCTTGATGTGTGGTTTATTATCTATATTTAGTCTATCTTGTCTTAGGTCTTTTGCTTTATATGGTTAACCTACTTCTATCTACATGTTGTTGGTGATTCTTGACTAAACACGAAAGAGGGAATATAGGATTTGATAGACATTCGTTTTTTGTTTGGGCTTGTCATCATCAAAGGGGGAATTTGTTGGGTTCTCTTATTTGATGATGACATACCCATTTAACTTGTGCTTTCTTAGTTTATTATTTCAGGATTAATCGATAAATTTGCAAGTCTTAATCAAGATTCGTCAATCGCTTGCTACCCAAGATTTAGAGTCATTTTTGTCAACCTATGTAAAGATGGAAGGGTAAAATACATGTAATGGTAACAATCAAGCCTACCGTTACTCATCACTGGTAACAGTGTGCTTGACTGTCACGTTTGACCCGTCACACTTGAAGCAAGTCTTTCATTTTGAATATTTCACCTTTTATCAAAATAGCCTTTTTTACATCAGCTCTAAAATGGCGTTTTAAACTTGAGATAATTGGAAAGGTGGTCTTTGTAAAGAGATTGTAATTTGCACTTCAAAAGATTTCCTCTTTTATGCTACAACTTTTCTTTGGCTTTTATGAAACAATATTTGGTTCTTCCTTTATCAAGAGCTGTCCTCTTGTTAATGTCTTCTTCATTTTGTTTCTGAAAAATACAAAGACTCTTTAAGGAAAATTACAAGCCTTCTTTTCTCCTTTATGCTTCTTAGAAAGAAGTCCTTTTGGTGCTAATTTGGGAAGGTCAATACTTTTGTCTCATGACCAAAAGTTTTGACTTAAAACCCTAGCATGCATCCATTCGTTTTTTCCCTATAAAAGGAGCAGCTCCCTTCACTTTGAAAGCAAGACTTTTACCTGAGAAATCAAAGCATTTTGCAAAATCAGTTTTAAGAACTCAAAGCTTTTCCCTTTGCAAAAATCTTCTAAGTCTTCAAGTGCATGTGCCAGTCATTAATATTGTTACTTCATAGTATTGTACTCTCTCATCTAGAATCGTTTGTACCAATAAGTTGTCCTTCTCAATTCTTTTTAAGAATCAGTTTGAGGAAACTTGGTTTTGTAAATATTCTAGTTAGAGTGTCGAGTTTATAGACGGAGTAGTCTTAGAACTCGTGTCGCAATTGGAGTAGGTTGTTGGTCCTTTTATTGTAAGTATCTTAAGTAGTCGGAGTAGATAACTTCACTTATTAATAAAAGAAGATTGGACGTAGGCCTTTAGAGTGTTGTCCGAACTAATTCAAAACCGTTGTGTTGATCTACCTTCGCTTTTAATTCCGCTGCAATTTACTTATTGTTCTTCTTTTACGGTTTTGTTAGTAACAGTCCTGAATACTGTTATTTCTGGTCTATAGTTTTTACTTCATAAACTGAGACCATCAAGTAACAGTCAGAACAACTGTCACTTCCAAACTTTATTCGTCCACTTAAGCTTTCGTGATACACATTTAATCATTCAATTTAATTGATGTATCCAATTGCTCTTCACATTGTTAATCAACTTATCTTTAAACAATAAAGATTAAAGTTGAAATTTTAAAGGATTAATTAATAGGAATACTCTGAACTATGAGTGTGCTGCTTAAAATACTCCAAACTTTATTTTAACTACCAATAAAACCAACTAAGACCCTCTCTCACTTTGAACATAATTGGTTGTTTTTTAACTTATCATAGCAGGTAATTTTTTTTCAGTGCCCCACTTATTTTCCCCTTCATTAATCTTCATCTCCTTCCAACCTTCATCTTCTTTTTTTAACCCTTCTTTATTCCTTCTCCATTCTTCATCTTCTTTCTTTACCCATTTTTCACAAATTTTTTCTCTCTCTTCCATTTAATTTATCTCACTTAAATTTGTAACTTAGATTTGTACATTATATGATGATAAAGGGGTGTCGAAAAATCAAATTATAAGCGGGCAGTTGGTCAACCACGAGGAATTTCACTATCACCTATACTTGTGTTGTTCATTTCCTAACACCATGGGTAAGATAATTTAACCTTTAAGAGGAATGGATTGGTTGATTAGCGAATCCGTAGATTGGGCATGTGGGGAGCAAGCCTTAACTTAAAAGACTTAATTCAAAGCTTTGTCTGTGAATTCCATGCCTAAGAAACCAGCATATGTAAGTACTTCTACGGCGCTTCCAGAATCAACCAATATCCTTTCCACTTTGAAATTTCCCCAATCATTGCAATGACCAAAACCCCGAAAGGGTCGTTGCCTGGATCTTCGACTGTGTCGACATCTTCATCAGGGTCAAGGAAAGTAATCAATCCGCCATTTCGATGCATTTTCATAAATTGATCCACTAAATCAGCTTGCTTTTGCTCCACATCTATATTTTCCGACGAAAGTTTGAAATTTGAAGTTGTTGATTGTGATTATTGATCAAATTAGGGTTTCGGATATATGAAGAAGATTTTGAGGGATTTGGTGTGATGATAGGCATTGGGGCTTTCAGAAAGTAAATTATGAGAAGAGAGGATGTGTTCGTTCATGTCATCGGTGAAGATCATCAATGGAGTTATTGTGTGTTGGAGCTGAGAGAAAGATTTAATGGTGATTAGGAGAAGAGGTTAACAAAGAAAATAAAAAAAAGTATAAAGAAAAAAAGGGGTTAAAGGAGATTTAGAAGTTTATTCACCTGATTAGCAGGTAACCAGTTACATTTTCTAATAAAAGCGAAAGAGGGTACTAGTTGGTTTTATTGGTAGTTAAAATAGAGTTTGGAGTATTTTGAGCAGCACGCCCATAGTTCAGAGTATTTAGGTACTTAGAATCCTAATTCACCCCCTCCCCCTCTTAGGTACTTAGAATCTTAAACTCTTCACTTCCTGTGTGGAGAAAGATCATTTTAATCTCCTCCTTTTCTTTTAATGTATAGTAGCACATACTACTAACTGGGTAACTGATGTGGAGTCTGTATTAGTTTTATCCGTCTTAATGTTTCCTCTTTCTATTTGTGTTTGTCTTGAAAATGTTTGTTATCGAAGCAGTATTCTTATGTTGAGGGGGAACTTAATTCCATAGGCACTTGCCATTATCAAAAGGGGAATTTGGTGAACCAATTGTGTTGATGATGACAAGTCCTTAATCTTTTTATTTCCTCTTGACTAATGTTGTAAGCTAGATGAGATGTGAACAGGTTTACAAGGACATTATTGTTGTGTGGAAGAAGATTGAAGCTTTGGTTCAAGTCTTGGTCCTTTGTCTAGCTGACTGTAAGAGTATAGTGCATGAGTTTACTCGTCATATGTTCTGAACAGTCCTGTTCAGTTCTCAATGGTTCTTAAAAAACGCGGATGTGATCTTTTTCTGATTTTATCTAACAAAAGATTTCAAAACAAAATATTATCCTCAAATATGTTTTTGACTGAACTTTCTTATCTTGTGCAAAATACTATCTTCTAATTTAGTTAAGAAATTGCCTTGGAAAAGAAGTCAAAATATTTTATGAAATATTTTATTATATGATATTATTTGAAGATATTTTGTTTCCTAAAATATAGGGGTGAAATTATAACAATCTTCTTCTATATAATATATATATATATATATATATATATATATATATATATATATATATATATATATATATATATATTTTTTTTTTTTTTTTTTTTGATGACGAGGAGGTTGGATCCTCCCCGGATTCAGGACCCCACCCTGCTAGGCGCCTGTACCATGTGAGTTCTTTCCCGCGGGGATTATTCCCTCTCCGGGCGTCAGGTCCCCAGGAAAGTGTTCATCTAGGGAATCGAACCCAACCCAGGACCTCGCAATTCCTCCTTAGGAGGCTTTGAGGTTACCCTGGAATTCCACTAGACTCACACATCTTGGGTAATCTTCTCCTATATAAGAGATGCAAACATCCAGCGAAAAAGACCATCGAGTTTGAGCACTAAAAAGTTTTATCATTTTTGCAAAAGCATTTTTTTCACCGTGAGCCTTTAAATCGTTTTGCAAAAATTGTTTTTAAAGACTTTTCATTTTAAGCCATTCTCGAGTGCTCAACTTCCTATACTTATTGGGATATCTTTTTCTCCATCGTTCTAATTTATTGAACAATATAAGGAGACAAATCGTGTTGTGATTTTCAGTTTGTGAGAGAGTGTTTTTGGGGTACGGGGTTGTACTTGAGTCGCACGATCAGGGTTGATCGTAGGGTTCTTTGTAATCGGGTTTGATTATAAAGAAAATATTAATAAGAGAGAGGGTGGACGTTGACCTTTAGAGAAAAGGTCGAACCACGTTAAAAATCTTGTGTCTCGTGTCTTTTCTTTTTATTTGCTTTATTTCTCGTTTATTTTCATAGTTTTTATTTCACGCATACAACCAGAACAGTACAAAACAATTCATATTGTTTTAACAGCCATTAAGACTGTTTAATTCACCAGTGTACTGATTCAGAATCAAACGTGAATGCTCTTTTCGCTTTAAATTTTAAAAAGGGTACTTAATTCACCCCCTCCCATTCTTAAGGTTTGAAAAAACTTAATTTAGGTAGGACTCCTAACATTCTTCATACATATTTGATTACTCTCTCTCTCTCTCTCTCTCTCTTACATTAATTAATTAATTACTCTATTTTCTACTCTCTTGAATATCAACAAATCAAAATACATACAATTGAAACCATACATGAAAATGATAATTTGCTAAAATATTACAAAGACATTAGGAATATATAAAATTACAGATTGAAAAATTACAAAAATTTCAAATAATCACCCTCTGGTCTTCTACTTGAGTAGGTTAAGAAGGTAAAAAAAATCATATTAGAGTTGGCCTGGGCTTAGAATCAAAATTCCAATTTATAAATTATTATAATAAAAATTACCCCGTACAACATTAAAAATAATACAGTATATTTATAAATCATAAAAATTATTGAAGGATAAAAATCGAAAAATGATGTAACATGATTCTTTTTTATATGAGACTTGTTTTATCGAAAAGCATAGCTTTCATCAAATAAATTATTATAAAATATTTTTTTTAAATTTAAAAGCAACTTATGCGTTTTTTTTTTAATTTAAAAACAACCCTGTTTTGTGGTAAGGGGTAAAACAAGTACATACTTGTAATTGGGGCGGTATTACATGAGGCTTTTTACTTGTAATTGGGACGGTATCACATGAGGTTTTTTTAATTGAGATGATATCGCATTGAGTAAGTCTCCCTTTTAAGACAAGTCATTTTCGTCGGAAATAATAAGCTGGGGTTTTGAGTCTTTTTTAATTGAGACGATATAGCATTGAGTAAGTCTTCTTTAAGACAAGTCATTTCGTCGGAAATAATAAGCTGGGGTTTTGAGTCCACTTTGCCAAATGTGATCACTTTTGGGAAAAAAAACCCACTGTAACCGGTAATCATTAGCTGAGTTATTATTGTCACATTTGACCATAAAATGGTCTCAAAACACTTGTGATATAAAATAATCTCAAAATTCATTTTATTGTTTCAGACGAAAATGAACTCTCTAAAACAAGAACTTGCGATCTCATAATACTCTTGTTCCGGGTGTAATTCCGGAGCAGGATTGTGACCACTTTAGCTTGTAGAATGACGTCGTTGCTTGTCTCTTCCTTTCACTCTCTCCTGTAAAGATGAACAAACTGAGGGCTCGGCTTGGTACCGAGCGTACTCACTCCGACGCTCAAGTCAGTAAACTTAGAGAGATAAGTTGTATGTTAACTTGGCAAAGTATATTGTAGAGAGATAAGGGAGTTTATACCAGATTATTTTTCGTTAGTTTCTCAATGAGAGGTGATGAGTATTTATAGACTTTCACCTTTTGTCACGTAGTGGCCAAGTGGCCAAGTGGCTAGCAGGTGGAAAGACCGTTTTACCCTCGGCCGAGGGACCCATGACAGGCCGGCAGGCCTGGTTGACTCCATGCCGAGGGGACTGGATGTGAGTACGCGGATATGCCTCTCGGCCGGCTAGTTGCCGAGCCGAGACCCAAGTGACAGACCGACAGGCTTTGTCGGTTAGGCTGTTAATATGTTGACTTGCTGTCTTTTAGCTTTGACCTTGCTCAATATGTTGACTCGGTCAGCGGGTGCAGAATATGCCCCATCAATTTGCCCCCAGCGTAGTCTATGCCGTGGTATGGACCTTCGATGAGTGTTGAGCGTATTCTGCGCATGTCGAACTTCTTCCTCGGCTTAGTCTTGTTCAGGCCGTACCATATCCCCCCCCTCCACATGGTTGTGTAATGGACATCGAATGTGGAAAAGAAAATGGCGCTGGCCGAGACCAAGGTTGAGAGTGTCGTGTGCTTTTGATTGCCCCCGGCCGGTGCTGCCAAGCTTGGTTGATCAGCTGGCCGTTAGCAAGTAGATACCAAGGAGCGTGTCGAAGAAGATTTGTCACTGTATGTCGATTGACATTCCGTGGCTGCATGCTTGACACGTGGCCTGGTGCTGATTGGTGGACGCTTCATGGGCTTTGCTCTGATTGGTCCACTGAATGGGCTTTGCTCTATAAATAGAGCAGTATGCCCCTCATTTTGACCTGCAAACTTCTTTTTCTTCAAAAAATTTCCTCTCTCTAGTTTTCGAAGAAATTTCTCTCTCTAGTTTTCGAAGCGTTACTCGGCGTAACACTTTCTTTCAAGGTAAACAAACAAATTCTTCCCCAACTTTTATTTGTTAATTAATTGTTGCCACCATGTCTGCTGCTGATGCTCTGCCTAGTACCTCAACTCCGGGGGGCGAACCGTCGCGTCCCGATGAACAGGAGCCACTGGTTGTCACCCCGATAGGGTTCGGGGGTCGCTTGTCGCCTTCTCCTGAAATTGATGAGAAATTTTTGGAGGATTTTGATGATGAGGAGGAGGAAAAGACCCATTCTGATGCAGAGAGGCCGCATTTCTTGTGGCACGGCGAAGCCTGCTCGATTAAACCCGATCGTGTTTGGACGAACAAGTTCGCTAGTGTCTCCGGGCCTGAACTTTTTGAAGACCATTACTCCTTCGGCAGGGGGTATAGAATTATTGTCCCTGAGGGTGATCAGGCAGTCTGTTGCCCTCCCGAAGGCTGTATCGGCGTGTATATTAGGCATCTGGAGTATGGGCTCCGTTTTCCTCTTAATGAACACGTCGCGGCCATAATCAAAGCCATGAATGTCGCCGTGGCACAACTGCATCCGTTGGCCATTAGGACGATTATTAGCTTCGTATGGTTTTGTCTTTTTAAAGGGGAGGCCCCAACGGTGAACCTTTTCCGCCGGCTCCACCATCTTCGGCAGTCTACCCTAGGCGGCACGGGGTGGTACAACGTGCAAACCGAGCCGGGTTATGTTACCGTTTCCAAGCTGACATCTTGCAAAGACTGGAAGGGGCGGTGGGTATATGTCGAGGTTCCGGAGGATCGCCCACCGCCCGGTCCTTCCGCCGCGTCAATTTGCGGTGTGAGAGTCAGGGGGAGCATGAAAGATATGTCTCCCGTAATAAGATTAAGATGGACGCCAAGAAGGTCTATCTTAAGGACGACGAAATGCGGGCAATGAGCCTGTTCGAGGCTGAGAGGGATGGCACGCCGAAGGGATGGATGCCTCCGACGCAGATCGTCCTTCAAGACGAGCCGCTTTGCCACGTCGGCCTCATACCGGCCCTCAACCAGGGTGAGTGGGGTCGGTATGAGGCCCACCTTTGCTTTTATGCTTCTGTATTTGAGCCTTGGTTTACTTCTTTTGCTTAACTTCTGCTTTGTTTCTTGCAGATCGATTTGGCCGGGATCTGTCTGTCTCCATCCTAAACAAGTTGGGACTTGACCAGGACGGGATAGTTGTTGAGCTGCACTCTAAGGTCGCGCCGCGTGATCGCAGACAGGCCCCTCACGAACTCATGGAGCAGGCGTCGAAGGCAATGGATGTGGGGGCGACTCAAGCGGAGATTGGTGGTAACGTGCCGCGCCGGAGACCAAAAACAACGTCTACGGCGGCTACGACGTCAACTCCAACTCAATCTCCAATCCCCGCAGTCCAAAAGGATAAGGTGGTCGTCAATGTTGACGAGGACGTCACCATTCTGGAGGGTCCTCCTTCTTCAAATAAGAGGAAAGAAACAACGCCTGCTGCTGCTGTTACCGAGGCAGGGAAAGAGAAGAGGTCAGTCGGCCCTCTGTCCAAGAAGGCTAAGACTGGTACGGATCTAACCCATGGCTCGGATTTACCAGGTTCTTTAGGCATTCCTGATGACAGGCTTTCTGATATGTCAATGAATGTTGACATGGACGCTTTGTCTGGGTTTTTTATAGATCAGCCGTCGCCAACTGTTGTTCTCACCGAACGGCAATTGGAGAAGCAGCCTGTGCAGACGGGCGACAAAAATGCCGCCGCCGACTCCTCATCCGAGAAGGTTTCCTCCGTTCAGCTCAGGGCGGACGGCATAAGGTTGGTCAAGAGGCTGGTGAAGTGGGCTGAACTAGCCGGCACTCATCTTATCGAGCAAGAAAAGCTCGTGGCTGAAACTGCCCCTACGCTCGAACGGCTTAGGCTTGAGCTTGCCGCTGCTAGGAAGGAGGCCGAGAGGACGAAGAAGGACTTCCTGGCCACCATGAAGGACTTCCTCGCTGAGCGAAAGCTTAAGGAGGACGCTGAGAAGGTGGTCCTGGCCGAGAGAGCTAAGGTCGAGTCTGCGTTGGCTGATGCCGCTAAGCTGCGGGAGGAGAGAAACAAATTTGAGGGCGGCTATAAGGCCATGGTTGAGCAGAGGGAAAGATGGAAGTCCCTGCATTCGGCCAAGGCGAAGGAGCATAAGGGCACAAAGGCTATCTTTGCTCAGAGGGAGAAGGATATTGAGATGCTGAAAACCGTCATCATCCCTGACATGTGTGCCCGGTACCGGGACCAAGCTGAAGATGCTACCAGGGATGCGATTAAAGAGCTCCTTCCTGAAGGCACCTTCCCGTGGCAAGATTTTGACAGGCTTCTGGATGAGAAGGTGGCTGCTGTGGAGGCCAAGGCCGCGGCCGAGGCGAAGGCGGCGAAGGCTGCTCAGGAAGCTGCGGCCAAGGCGGCCCATGATGATAAGGTGAAGGAGGCCAGAGAGGAGGCTGAGAGGGCAAAGGCAAGTGAAGCTGCCAAGCCGTCCTCTGGGCCGCCCACCGTTGGTGATGCTGCTACTGCTGCCGGTGGCGAGCACCAACAAGCATAGGGAGACGGGCGGTCGTCACCAGATTCACCCGGCCATTCGGACAGCTTCAGCTGTTCGGGGGCCAACTATTGAGCCTTTCCTCCCTGCCATCCTTTTGGCGCTTCATGTCTTAATGCTGTAATCTTTTGTTGTTTCTTCTTTTTTGTTAAACTTTGGTAGGTTGTGTTTAGGCTATCTCTATGGGGACGGCCGTCGACTTTGTTTTGCCTCACTTGTAAACATTTTTAATAAAGTTTGTTTATTTGCCTTCGGCTTGGCCGAGGCTTTGATCTCATCCTCCATTCAGTTGTCTTCTTACGTTTTTAAACATATTGAGCGCTTTTTCGTTTTTACCTTTGGCTTGGCCGAGGCAGTTATATTGCGTATCTCAACTGTACTTAAACGTTTTTAGCATATTGGTCGTGTCCTTTGCTGCACCTGAACAGGCCGAGGTAGCAAGGTTCACGATTCCCAATCTGCTTAGCAACATGTTGGCATGTCGGTCGCTTCCTCCTCCACTCCCGGCTTTGGCCGAGGCGGTCAGATTTGCGCTTCCCAACTGCTGTTGTAAACATGTTAGCATATCGGTCGTTTCCCCGTCACTCCCGGCTTTGGCCGAGGCAATCGAGGTTACGGCTCGACTGCATTCGTATCTATAGACATATTGATCGCTTCCTCTGCCACTCTCGGATTGGCCGAGGCAGTCAGATTTGCGTTTCTCAACTGTACTTATACGTTCTTAAGCATGTTGGTCGCTTTCGCGAGTATCAACTGCATTTGTAGTGACTGCCCGGCTTCGACCGTGGCGTCTACTAGTGACTGCCCGGCTTTGGCCGTGGCGTCTACTTTGGTACGACTACGGAGGGGACAAGCATTTCGATGGAAAACTTGGATCACTCTTCATAAGATATAATCACGCGTTGGGGTGCCCACAACGGTCTCGGACACCTCCGCCGCTATACGAAATACTTCCTAAGGTTGTCTGTGTTCCAGTGGCTCATTAGAGGCACTCTCTCCATGTCTGTCAGCCGGTATGTCCCCGGCCTCATTTCTTCAACTATCCTGTAGGGTCCTTCCCAGTTGGCCGTCATTTTACCATGGATGTTTCCTTTGTTGATCGCGGCCGACTTTCTCAGGACTAGATCTCCTACTCTTAAGCCCCTTTTGTGGACCCTACTGTTGTATGCTCTTCTCATTCGGTTTTGATATACTGCCAAGTTGAGCCGTGCCGTATCTCGACTTTCTTCGACCAGGTCTAGGGAGGCTCTCAGGCCTTCTTCATTTTCGATCGGGTTAAAGGTTTGCGTTCGAATGTCGGCACCGCCGCTTCAATTGGCGGGACGGCCTCGTAACCATAGACTAGGTGGAATGGATCACCTGTTGCTTCTTTCTCCGTGGTTCGAAGGGACCACGGGACGCCGGGTAGTTCATCAGCCCATCTTCCCTTTAGATCTTCAACCTTCTTCTTCAACCCGTTCGCATTGTTTTATTAGCCGCCTCCGCCCGCCCGTTGCTCGAGGGTGGCAGACGGAGGAGTATGCAAATTTGATACCGAGCTCTTCCAACCAATTCATCACCATGTCGCTCCAAAACTCTCGGCCGTGGTCAAATACAATGACTTGGGGTAACCCAAAACGAGTTATGATGTTCTGCCAAATCACCTTTCTTACGGCCGTCGTGGTCTTGGCAGTACCGCGACGACCTCGACCCATTTGGTGAAGTAGTCAACGGCGACGATCAGGTACTTCCTTCCTCCGGAGGCCGTCGGAAATGGTCCTAATAAATCCATCCCCCACTGTGCAAATGGTAGGGGACTAAATCACTGGTTGCGAGGTCTCGGGAAGGTGCATGTACACGGAGCATGCATCCGACAATTCTTGCACTTCTTGGTTTTTGCCCGGAATCTTTCAAAGCATGGTAGGCCGAAGTAGCCGGCTCGGAGAGCTTTGTGGGCTAGCGTTCTCGCCCCATGTGGTGTCCGCAGATGCCTTCGTGAATCTCTGTCAAGTATAAGCTCTCGCGTCGGCTAGGCCGACACATTTCAAGAGTGGTCTTATTACGGACCTTCAGTACAATTCTCCTTCGAACACTAAGTACCTTGCAGCGATCCTTCTTATCTTCTGAGACAGACTGCGGTCCTCCGGCAACTCTTTTGTCAGCTTGTATTTCATTATCGGGGTCTTCCACGTCGTCTCGGCTTCGATGTCGCCCACCATGCCGACGGTCTCAGTGATGCTTTTAGCATTTCTGATATCCACCAGCACGGTTCGACTGACATTCTTGATGCTTGAACTGGTAAGTTTTGAGAGAGCGTCGGCTCGGTTGTTCTCGACACTGGGATGCACTTTGTATTTGGAAAGATTTCAATTTTGAGGTGTCAGCTTTTACCCTCTCCAGGTACCTTACCATCCCATCGTCTCGAGTCTCATACTCTCCTCTGATTTGATTAGTCACTAGGAGCGAGTCTGTTTTCAACACAATATGCTCCGCCCCGGCAGCTCTAGCTAACTCGACTCCAGTTATCACCGCCTCATATTCGGATTCGTTATTTGAGGCCGAGAAGGTAAATTTCAAGGCGTACTCAAACTCGTCTCCGTTAGGGCTGGTGATAAGGATGCCGGCTCCTGAGCTGTTCGCCATGGAGGACCCGTCGGTATACACTTCCCATACGCCGGGATGTGATTCTTCTTGATATGTGCACTCAGCCAGGAAGTCTGCAAGCGCTTGCCCCTTTATCGAAGGCCTCGGCTTGTACTGAATGCCAAAGCCGGAGAGCTCCAGCGCCCATTTGATAAATCTGCCGGATTTTTCGAATTTTTCCAATGCTTTCTCCAATGGCTGGTCGGTTAAGACCGTCACGGGATGTGCGTCGAAGTAGGGTTTTAGCTTCCTTGTGGCAACGACGACGGCGAAGGCTGCGTTTTCGATCAGTGGGTAATTTCTTTCGGCGGCCAGCAGTGTATGGCTGATAAAGTAGATTGGGTATTGCGCTTATTATCTTCCCTGACGATTACGACACTGACCGTGGCCGAGGTAACTGCTAAGTATAGATATAGCGTCTCCCCCAGCGTCGGCCTGGACAGGGTCGGTAGTGTCAGAAGGTGGGATTTCAGTTGCCTGAAAGTCGTGCTCTGTTCCTCCCCCCAGCTAAAGTTTTTATTCCCTTTCAGCACTTTAAAGAACGGAGTGCTCTTGTCGGCCGACCGAGAGATGAAGCGGGCGAGAGCCGCCATCCTTCCGGTCAGCACCATAACCTCTTTTCGATTTCTCGGCTCCGGTAGGTCTAGTATTGCTTGGACTTTCTCTTGATTGGCATCAATTCCCCTGGCGCTGACAAGCACGCCGAGGAACTTGCCGGCCCGGACACCGAAGTTGCACTTCTTTGGGTTAAGCTTCATTTTATATTTCCTTAGTGAACAAAATGTCTCGCTCAAATCGGCTAAGTGCTCGCTGTCAGACTTGCTTTTTACAATAGCATCGTCGACGTAAGCCTCGATGTTTCGCCCTTTTTGATTTTGGAACACTTTGTTCACCAACCTAGTGTAAGTTGCGCCAACGTTCTTCAAACCGAACGGCATCATTTTATACATGTATGTGCCGTGAATGGTGATGAATGCGCACTTAGGCATGTCTTCCTCGGCCATGAATACCTGATGATACCTTGAGAAGGCGTCTAGCAGGCTTAGCATAGTGTCGCCTGCCATGGCGTCAATTAAACTATCTATTCGAGGCAAGGGATAGCAATCTTTAGGGCACGCTTTATTAAGATTGGTAAAATCAACACACATCCTCCACGCCCCTGACGACTTCCTCACCATTACAACATTTGCTAGCCACTCAGGGTAAGTACAAGGCATGATAAAGCCCGCCGCTAATAATTTGTCTACTTCAGCTTTGATGGCCTCATCCTTCTCGGCCGAGGAGTTCCTCATCTTCGCTTGACAGCCGAGCGGTGGAGAGTACGTTCGCCTTGTGAACGATCACCTCCCGCTCACGCCCGGCATCTCGGCCGAGTATGCGAAGACATCTTTGTTCTTCCTCGGCAGGTCTAGGAGATCGGCTACGAATTTTGGCTCCGTGTCGACACCGACGATTACGGTGCGCTCTGGGTCAATTTCCACTTCCTCGGTCTCGGCTCCTTCGACCATGCCGACGTTAGTGTTCATCGGATCGCCCTCCTGCTGCAAGGATGGGCTCTTCCCTTTCTCCGACTTCTTCGCCACTTTGAGGGATTGCATGTTGCACCCCCTGGCAGACACTTGGATATTGACTATTTCATCTCTCTCGTCCTTTGAGACGAGCTTTTGTGCTTCCCCCCGGTCCGAGACGTACATCAATGTCAGGGCCCGGATGGACATCACTGCATCGGCCTCGCTCAAAGTGACTCGGCCTATGAGAACATTGTAGGCAGACGAACCGTCGATAACCACGAACTCAGATAAAACATTTTTAGCCGCATCCGCTTGACCGAACATCACGGCGAGATGATTGACCCCTGGGGTACCAGGCCGGCCCCGAGAAGTCAGTATAGCGGGTTAGTGCGGGGGCTCGGGTCTCCAATTTTCGGACCGAGATTAAAGCACTCCCTGAACATGATGTTCGTGTAGGCGCCTGTGTCAATCAGGCACCTTTTGACCAAGTGGTTGGCTATATCCAGGTGGACTACAAGCGGGTCGCTGTGCGGGGCGACGACTCCCTCGTAGTCCTTCTTTCCAATGGTTATATCGGGGATGGTGGAAGCGGGGATCGCTGTTTTGGGCACAAAGTTGATGGCTTGGTATAACTCGTTTAGGTGCCGTTTGTGCCCATTAGCTGACCCACCGTTCTCGTTTCCCCCGATGACAACCTGGATCACTCCCATCCGTTGGAATACTGATTTTCTATTCGCCCCATCGGCGCTTGCTCCTGGGCCTCCAGCTACATACTTGCTGAGGCTCCCCTTTCGGATCAGCTCTTCGATGGCGTTCCTCAGATGTCGGTAGTTGTCAGTTTTGTGGCCGGTGTGGCCGTGGTACTCGCAAAACTGGCTTGCGTCACCGTCCCCCCTCGCCTTGGGGGGCCTTGCCCACTTCTGTCCATCATTCTTGCTTAGGGTGAAGACCTCGGCCGGAGAGGCGACCAGGGGGGTGAGACTACTGTACCGCTTCTGGTTGTACGGTCCCGAACTCCCCCCGGCGCCCGCCGAGTGCTGTTTCCTATTAAATCTCTCGGGCCGTGACCTATTCCCGTCACGGCGTCCTTCATCTACGTTGTCTCGGCGGCTCTTCCTCTCTGGGTGCCCAGCTTCACTGTGGCCTACCCAGGTTTTGTGATAGTCCTCCACCTTTACGGCTCGGTCGGCCATCTTTCTAACGGAGTCTAGGTTGAGGTCTTCGCACTTGATCAGCTCGTTTTTGAACTCGCCTTTCGGGAGGCCTTTCATCAGCGCGAAGGCCGCCAGTTCAGTGTTCAGCTCACGGATCTGCTGAACCTTAGCGTCGAATCTTTTCACGTAGCTTCGGAGGGACTCGTCCTCCCCCTGTCGGATAGTTAGGAGATCTGATGTCTCAACGGCCCTTCTCTTGTTGCAACCATACTGGGCTAGAAATTGTCTCTCGTGTCGGCATAACAAGATACCGAGCCATTAGGTAGCCCCTTGTACCAACTCTGAGCCATCCCATGCAGGGTCGTTGGGAAGACTCGGCACCACACCTCATCAGGTTGCTCCCATACCGACATGTACGACTCGAAAGCCTCGGCATGGTCGGTTGGGTCGCTATCCCCTTTGTATGATAAGGGTGGCAGCTTCAGCTTAGTTGGCACAGGGATCTCGAGGACATAGGTACTGAGGGGCTGTCTGACCACGTGTCGAATGACACGCGGCGATCGGCTCCTCGCAACCTTAGTCCGGCTTCTCTCCCCGGCGAGAAGGGCTTCTTGTTGTCCGACTTTGGTGAGTCGGACTTCTTTCATTCCTTCGGGGGTGGCCTCGTTGTTGCCGCGGCGACGCTGTCCTCCCGCGAGTGGGGAAGGACTCAGTGTCCGCCACCGGCACCACGGGCTCTTTGGCGTTTTAGCGCCTTGACTCCTTGTATCGCTCCGGACAAGTTGTTCGGAGTCACTTTATGGGCCCTGGTCACCTGTGGATGCGCTGCCGTCACCGTCGTCGTGACGGGGGTGATCGGCGTACTACCCATCAGGTCCAGGAATAGCTTTAGTTTGGCTGCATCGACCACATGTCCCATAACAGTGACTTGGCCGGTAGGCAGCGGTGTTTCTGGCTCTTTCGGCATCCCATACGCCGGTTCAGTGACTCGGCCGGTGGGGGATTGCCCAATCTCAGAATTAGGGAACGTGTCATCCTGGAAGAATGTAGTTCCTTCACTCATAGTTTCTTGTTGCTTTGACATCTTCTTAGCTCGCTGAATGGTTTTTCTCTTTTTTTTTTGTAAGGTAGGTGACTAGCTTTTAGTATCGTCTCCCCACAGACGGCGCCAATTGTTTCGGGTGTAATTCCGGAGCAGGATTGTGACCACTTGAGCTTGTAGAATGACGTCGTTGCTTGTCTCTTCCTTTCACTCTCTCCTGTAAAGATGAACAAACTGAGGGCTCGGCTTGGTACCGAGCGTACTCACTCCGACGCTCAAGTCAGTAAACTTAGAGAGATAAGTTGTATGTTAACTTGGCAAAGTATATTGTAGAGAGATAAGGGAGTTTATACCAGATTATTTTTCGTTAGTTTCTCAATGAGAGGTGATGAGTATTTATAGACTTTCACCTTTTGTCACGTAGTGGCCAAGTGGCTAGCAGGTGGAAAGACCGTTTTACCCTCGGCCGAGGGACCCATGACAGGCCGGCAGGCCTGGTTGACTCCATGCCGAGGGGACTGGATGTGAGTACACGGATATGCCTCTCGGCCGGCTAGTTGCCGAGCCGAGACCCAAGTGACAGGCCGACAGGCTTTGTCTGTTAGGCTGTTAATATGTTGACTTGCTGTCTTTTAGCTTTGATCTTGCTCAATATGTTTACTCGGTCAGCGGGTGCAGAATATGCCCCATCAACTCTTAATTGGACAAATGATATGCACAACTCATCATTTGTTGTTGACAATATTAAGCTTTCCCTCTCTCTAGTTTTTTCTCTCCCTTCTCTCTACAAAACAAAAAAACCCTAAATTAAAACTCCTTGATCCGCCGCCTCCTCTTCCCACCCACTACCTCCCTATATACTCTCCCTACCATTTCGCCGGAAATGGGTTCATCTCTTGGCCTATCTCCGGCGATTAGTCACTTCGCGTCCCTTAATCTCGCCTTGTTGGTCTGATCTCATTCCGGTGCGCCTCGGCTGATCCCGACTAACCGTTGTGACTATGACGGTTGTTGCCTCCTTGATCCTCATGCCTTCCAGTGCCTCCGTTTCTCTGTCTTGTCTGCGCCGATCTTGCATGCAACCCTGGCCAGGGTGTGTTCCCCCCTTCCTCTCGCCCCTTCCCCCACCCCTGGTAAGGCTCTTTGTTCCTATCCTATGTCGATGGGTATAACTCATCTTGTTTGATTTGTGGTTGTTGTATGGTTATGGGTCTGGCCGATTTGGTGCCCCCTCCCCCTCCCCTCGCCCCTTTCCCCACCAATCGGCTACATCCGTGGTTGTCTGTCTGGTCAGTGTCTATGTTGGACATTGTTGGTCTTGTTGCATGTAAGTTTCGGGTCTTAGAGGACTTCTTTTGGAGTTGTGGTTGGATTTGGTTAGTTTTGTGTGTCAACCGGGTCTTTCGTTGGTCTTGATGTGACGGATGGGGTTGCCGTTTTCTTCGTCTGAAATGAGTTCTTGGTTGGTGGGGTTTCTCTATTTGGGAAGTGACTTGGTAGGTTTGAGTAGATATTTGGCAGTGGTGTTGGTTGGGTCGGATGCGGTGGTCTCCAATTCAATCTTCTTATGTTGTTTAGTCCTTGTGTATTTTGTTTTTGAGTATTCCAAATAATAATCTCCTCTTTGCTAAGGGTGCCCTGTCCGTTATTCTTTGGGGTGGTAGTTCGTCACATAATAACCTCATTTTGGCTAAGGGTGTCCTGTCCCTTAAACATTGGGGTGCTTGTTCGTCAGATTATTCTAGGCTTAATAATGACGACGGTAATATTGCAACCGGCTTGTGTTGTGCCCATCTCTCTCTGGCCTGTTGAGATGGTTTTGGTTAGGGGACTGTATAGGCTGATTTCTACATCATTAGCTATCTCGTTACTCGCTTTTCTAGGCTATGAGTTGCTTGTCCGCGGGGTTTGTTGTTCAAAATGTAGGAGTTTTCTCTCCTCTGAAGGTAGATCTTAGTCTGCTTTCCGCCTTTTCTTTCTATGTCCTAGTGGCGTAAGTGCACTTTGTGCTTTCTCGATGGTTCAAGGGTCTCATTGGTCTCTTGATGGTGTTTATCATAGCCAAGGGATGAATCTCCGAGGCACATTTTTGTGTCTTGTTGCTGGTATTTCTCCGAAACTTTGTCAATTAAGATGAGTAAAGATATGCCTGTTCATTTGGCCAGATCCAATCGTCCTTTCAAGAATGAGTTGGATGTTGAAGTAGAACTCCGTGTGCAGTCAGTCGTACACCATCAACACATTGATCTAAGCCGTTTTAGTTACTTAGTTGTCTTAGTTTATGATATTACTAAAAAAGTGCAATTGACCATATGAGTCTAATGTCAATTGTGTAAGAACTTTTTTTACAGCTCCCACAAAAAAAAAAAAATGCACAACTCCAAAATCCGCCGCAACAGAAATTATAGTGGACTTGTAATTTTCACAACTCGAAGCATTAAATTAACGCGTCAAATAACAAAACTGGCAATGCAACAGCACAAAGTAATACCCATTATAACCAAAACTAGAACTAATTCTTCATCCCCATCCTTCGAATGTTGGGCCACAATTAGCAATTCATAAAAGCAAACCTCCAATAATACCATCAACACTTTCTAGCATACGAAAAACTCTTGTGTCCTACGACTTCCGGATGACCATACTCCTCACCCCTAAGCATTTATAATATTCTATTTAGCAGATTGCCTTTAGGGATAAGGAGGGCTGTCCTCCTGGATTAGACATGAATTTTTAGGTAGCATACTACATACATCTCTACAAATCCAAGAAAATTAAATCTACATTATATTATTATTATATTCCTACCAAATCTCCACCAATACTCTTGTATTTTCTGTGGGATAACATATTAATTTCACCAAACCTCTGTTTTTACAAAATTAGCTCTGTTTACACCCAAGATAATCAAATCAACCAAGAAACCTGTTCTTCTTCGGTGAGCAATTGGACCCACAAGGGACCGAAACCCGGTCGTTACGGCGTCGTTTCTACACCAATGGAACGGCACTGTGTCACCAGTATCAGGGGAATTACAACAGACTTCGCAAAATACCTTCTCACTTGAACCAGAACTCGACGCAACATCAGCATCAAAATAATCATCTGAGTGATTACCATTACTATTACTAATACTATTATTATAACTATTATAATTGTAATTATAATTATCATAATTATCTTGATAATTTTGATAATTATAATTATTATAAGCAGGATTAAAGCCATACCCAGATAATAACAATTCATCATAAACATGAGAATTCAAATTGAGAGAAAGCTGAGACGCCATTCTCAACCTATTAAGATACTCCAAATACTCCCAATCATTAACACCTCTCCTCAACAACACAAACGGCGCGTCATAATCACCGCTTCCACGGCGACGACTACGACGGCTTCTCTTAAGAACAACCCAGAAAAACACATCAGAATCCTCAACACTGAGCGAAGAGAAATCAAACTTACTGGTAACGGGGCGACGGCGACGGTGAGGTTGATTATAACTAAGTTTATCGAAGTAAATGGTAATGTGATTAGGAGAAATGCCGATTTTATTACTGAGGGTAAATTGTAAGAGTTTGAAGGTCATAGTAGGGGTAATTTCGACTTTACCTAAGTCGATTTCTGTTTCACCGTCGAAGAATGTTACTGGGATTTCAATTTTAGACATTTTTTTGTTCAAGAAATTAGAGAGATAATTAAGCGAATGATAATTAAGGAAGAGAGAAGGAGATGGGGGTAATATGTTGGGAGTATATATATAGTGGTTGTAAGGAGGATTAAGCTTGAGTCGGTTTATGGAGGTGTTGCCTTGGGCACCAAGTTCCTGATTTTTCTCCTTTTTTCCGTAAAAAAATTAAAGAAATTTATAAGATATTTTTATAGTGTAATCCGTTTTTATTGAAAAAAAAAAAAGAAAAAATTTATGGAGGTACAGATTATTATCTCAATATTACTTCATATGTCCCCGATCATTTGTTAATCTATTTTATTTTTTGGTGTCTTAGTCAATTGTTTACCTTTCTAGTTTAGGAATGTCTTTAATGAGCAATTTGATTATCCACAATCAAGTTAATCCACTTGTCATCTTATAATTGATCCCTTTTTCGTTCCTTAGTCTTTTTGCTAACATCAAAGGTAAAAAAGTGACCTCGACGAAGAGATTATTTGTGAACTACTGAAATCGTTTATTTCTGTAGTTATTATGTACTCCCTTTGTTTCTTTTTATATGTCATTATTCTCACCTTTTGGGACACTTTTTTCTCTCTTCAAAATCTCTCAAAATATATGAGTTAATATAATGGAATGTATACTCAATTGAAAGATATTTTTACAAGGAATTTGTGGTATAATTTTTATAATTTTTAGACTAATATATTTTTTTAAAAATGAAAGTCAAAGGCTCACCTCGAAAACAAAAAACGTCACAGTGGGAGACATAACATGGAAAACAGAAATTAAATAATTACATCCTCCCCATCATATGAGAGATCTCTCAATAACATTATTTAAGAGACTGTCTCTATAAAGTTTTTGTGTTATACATTAGCTAGTGTTGGTGCCCGGCTTCGCCCGGGCTACCTCTACCTACCATAATTTTTTTTCCATTAAATAAAATTATTTAAAGTTGCTTAACCCATAAATTTATCATTAATATATTTTTCTATAATATATTCTAAAATTACGATGAAATAAATTTTAGGACAAATTCATTACTCCCGCTATTAATATTTTACTCTTATTAATGAAACAATAGTAATAATATTTCAATAATAACATTTCACTACTTACCCGTAATCATTGTTACTTTCACTACTCCTGCCATAACTATTGTTACTGTCACTACTGCCGCATTAATATGATAATTTCACTACTCCCGCCGTAACTATTGTTACTTTCACTATTGTCGCATTAATATTGGTTATTTTACTACTCATGTTGTTGTTTCTACCACTTTCACTAATCTCGCTGATAATATTGTTACTTTTACTATTCAAATGAGTGATTACTATTATATTAGTGACGAAGTTACTTTTACCACTTAGCCATGCAATTTTAAGAGGATTATATATTTATATAAATATATTACATATATGCGTTAAATTAAATTCGAAAGAATTATGAAATATTATATATTATGGAATCTAACTTGAATTATTTATAACCTACTTATATTATATTTTTCTTATGTTAAATAATTAATACATCCAATAAACTATAAAGTTTAATAAAATTGCATAAATTTTAAATTTAATATATAATTTTATGATGATAATAGTTAATACCATAAGTGTGCATGTTTATATTAATTAATTATTTTATTTTAAGGAAATTGACCATGTTATAGTATTCTATAAATATTTAGGAAAATTACCAAACATCTTCTTTCTTTTAGTTTCCTTGAAATTGACCATCTTAATAAATTATTTTAATTTAAGGAAATTGACCATCTTAATTAGTTATTTTATTTTAAGGAAATTGACGATGTTTTAGTCTATTAATAATGTTTAGGAAAATTACCAAACTTTTATATAATTTAATTTTAACCCAAATTATATAATATTTGCATTGAGATCCCTTAATCGGGTCCATCACACGGTGCTAGTGATTTAAAACTATATAATATAACTAATTTGTATAACTTTATTTAATTACATTAAAGTCCCTTGGTTTCTGGATTTAATATATAGTACTAGGTTTGGTGCCCGGCTTCGCTCGGGCTACCTCTATTTACTGTTAAAATTTATTTTCAATGAAATAAACTATGTTGCAATTTTCAATGAAATAAACTATGTTGGAGTTGTCTAACTCACACGTTTACTATTAGTAATATATTTTTCTATGATATATCTTGTAATTATAATGAAATGTAAAATTTATTTTCAAATTATGAGACACGTTTACTACCCGCTATTAATATTATTACCTCCACGACATTTTTTTGTTAATATCATTACGTTCACTACTCACATGGTTACTATTGTTTTTTTTACTAATTCCTCTATTTTTTTTTTTGTTAAATTCCTTATTCCCGTTAATTTTATCCGGCCTATATTTAAATAAATAAAACATTTTCTTAAGTCGATTGGTTATTTAATTGTTCATACTTTTTCTCATTGTTACCCCTGTTACTTTCACTGCATTTGTTGTTACATTCACTACTCCCACTGTCATTATTATAACTGTCACTACTCCTACATTAATACCGTTAATTTTATTAATCTCGTTGCTGCTACTATTACTTTTACTACATTTAACTTAATTTATAATTCTATGATGATACTAATTAATTCCATAAGTGGGGCATGTTAATTTTAAGGAAAATCACTATATTATTGTGTTTTCTAAATTTAATTACTTTAATTTAATGTAGTTTCCATAAATATTATTCACCAAGGCATGTTTATATTATACTTTTAACCAAAACTATATAATATTTACATTGAGGTCCCTTTATTAGGTCCATCACACGGTGCTATCGATTTAAAACTATATAGTATATTTAATTTGTATAAATTTCTTTAATTACATTGAAGTCCCTTGGTTTCTGGAATTAATATATAGTATTGATGTGTCCATGTTTTTAGTGATTATTTAATCTTCGTTGGCAATATAAGAGAATTTAAGAAACACATAAATTACAAAATGAAAAAGCTGTTTCATTGAACTTTTTTTAGGGACGTGCTAAATCTCGCACACATTATTACTAAATCTCGCACATTTTTTCGTCTTATTACGAATTTACTCCTCTCATTTTTTACCCTAATTTCTCAATCTCACAAATAAAGAAATCAAGAATAAAAAAAAACCTCTAACAACGATCAAACAACCAATAACTCCCCCACCTTTGCCACCACCGACCGCCCATCACCGCCCCATCCCCGCGCCGATCACCACTCCCCGCTCCCATACCCGCGTCGACCACCGTTTGCCCACCAGGTTCGTCGCCTCGACTCGGACGCAATCATCATTCGATCTACCTTCAGCCGCAACGAATTGAAGGTGTTGGATAGACGACGGGGTTGGGATGGAGTCGGCGACGAGGGGCCATGAAGTCGGCGGCGAGGGAAGGTGGCCGATACTGGTGGAGGGTGATTGGGGTTGTCGGGATTGGAATTGGGTGTTTGTTATTTTATTTTTATTAAATTAAGGGTAGTGTTAGAAAAAACAGGCAAAATGTGTTGGATTGAGTAAAATGGCGTGTTGGATTTAGCTGGTGGCTGTCCATGGATTTCAGTGAGTTTATTTGGCTTTAACTGTGAGTTTGAGTTATTTGCTTTCTTCTATCCTTTGTTACCTGGTCTGAGCTTGTTGGAGACGATTTTTAGTTGGATGGTTTCCCGGACTTGTGTTTTCTTTAGGCCTCAGCGCTCTCTGAAGGTCGTTGGTTTCCTTCGTTTGGTGGTGGCTTAGTCTTTATCTATGGTTATGCAGCTTCCGAGAGGATGTTTTCGGGTTTGTTGTGGAGGTATCCTGTTGGTGCTAGGTGGTTTCTTCGTCTTCGTCTTCTTTTTCTTACGTCTACTGTTTTCATCTCTTCTTTGGTTCTCAGTTTTCTTGCTAATTTTTCTTCTTTTTGCCTACTTTTCCTTTCCAATAGATTATCAATCTTTTATTCACAATCTTAGTGAACAGTTTATCTTCGCTGACGATGTTGTGGAGGATGATGATTTGATTGCCTGGATCATGAGTATAGGAGAGTCGTCGTATTACTCTATTAATCTTATGAAAGAGAAGGGAAATTCCCTTTATAGAAAAGGAGATATATCAGTTGCCTCTACTCTTTACCAACAGGCCTTAAACTATCTGTGCTATGTTGGTTTATTGCCCTCTTGTGATCAGACTGCTATCTCTGCCTTAGGCCTATCCCTTGTGCTTAATTTAGTAGCCTGCTATTTGAAACTCTCCCACTTTGATCTTGCTAGCCGTTATTGCAAATTTGTTTTGCATTTTGACCCTTCTAATGTCAAAGCCTTATATCGTCGAGGGTTAGCTTATAAGCAGTTGATCGATTCAATGATGCTCTGGTTGATTTTGAGCATGTTCTGCGCCTTGATCCGGTTAATTCAGAAGCTAGTCGTGAGCTCCTTTATGTGGTTGATAGACTTGCAGTGAACCCCAATGGTAAGCGCATTGCTCCTTCGTTTGACCCGTTGGGCACTGACAAAAAAGGTAAGAAGCCTCTTTTTCCTGTTGATGTTGATGTGGTTGCCGCAGTTTCTTGTAGTAGTTCCTGTAATTCCTCTTGTAGTATTGAGCCCATGATTACTGAAGTTAGTTCCAGCCCAGATTTGATGGTCTTTGACAACATCTCTGAGTCCGACCCACCTTTGCATGCCGTGTCTGCCGAGAGTACTGACCCTATCCCTCATTTCTCTGATGACAAACCGGCAACATACTCATTTAATAAAAAGCGCACTAAAAATAATTTGCTTATTTCGTCGAAGGATTATGATAATTTGTTAGCGGGAAAAGATCTCTCCTTTTTCCATGCAGGTTCTTTGTCTTACATGAGGGTTCGACCCCTCATCCCTGAAAAATTTATCTAAACGGGAACTCCCCATGAAGATATTTCAAGGGTAGCAGAAGTCCCCCCCCCCCCTTCTTTTTCTCCTTCTCCAAAGGAGCAAGATAAGCATTCTTCCGTTATTTTCGAAAATGTTAAGGTGATTCAAGAGGATGTTGTTTTACAAATTGTTAAAAAGAAGCGGGTTTCATCCGACTCGGCTCAAGTTAGCAAGGTATCTGTGGTACAATTTCAGTTTGCTGCGGTTAGAGGAAACAAGACCTTGAGTTCTAGACGTAAGGCGAATTTTTCCGACCACCGCCCTCGTGTGACCCAGGTTAGTACTCGTAAGAAGAAAAGATCTTCGGTTTGTGTCGACTATTCTCTTGCTTTTTGCAGATTCACCAAGGAAGAGATTGTGATTAAGCGAACTAAGAGAAAAGAGGCAAACCTTTTCCACTTCGATGAGTTTTATCATCCTCCCTACAAGAAGTGTCGTCTCACTTTTTCTGTTTTATGTTCATGTAACGTTAGTTCGGTTAGCTGGGTTTCTAGTACTCTAAAGAACTCCGGTACGCCGGGGTTCGCTCTGTAACTGACTTTCTTTAATTTAATCTCAGTTTACTGTTGTCGAAAAAAAAATATGGGAAAACTGCCAAATAGCCCAATATTCATAGTTTCTCAATTTGTATAAAATGGAGTAATTGGCCTACCTACTCTCTATGTATAAAATAAATTTGCTCATCCTGAAGACCTGAACCACGCTTAGTTTCCAATTCATACGATTTGGATAAGCTAACTTATTTTAAATGACTCCATATTTCACATAAACCTCATCCTGAAGACCTGAACCAAGCATACTTTTCAATTCATGCGATTTGGATAAGTTAACTTATTTTAAATGACTTTATATTTCACATAAATCACTATTTCTTACAACTTACAAGCAAGAGTTAATTTAAAAATTTCCTTTTTCTATCTTTTAATTTGGTAAATATGATTATATGAACATAAACAACTACGAGTATATTATAAAGATGTAATATAAATTACAAACGTACATTGTTGTATACTTGCATTATGAATTTATGACGATTAGGTATATGCCTTATATCAAAGAGGCAATACAATTACAAATGTACATACCTTACCTAATAGATATAAGAATATTTTCGGTATATTTTGTTTATTTCAAATCTCAATTATTTATTCTCTCCTATTCACTATAATCTTCCGCATTGCCTTTTGGGTAGTTTTTAAGAAGAGTGAAATTTGTGGTGAAAAATGGAGGAAATGGGAAGTAAGAGAGAAAATGTGGGGTCACAAGTCTTAAAAACCACAAATTATCGACTAATAAAGAAAGTGGAAGATCTTAGTGAATTTGTCATTTTAGGAAATGTGGAAAATGTTAGAGAATAGGAGGGAGTATTATTTTTGTCATTTTTTATAGAGCATATTTTAATTAAAAATAAATAAATAATTAAACTGAGGAACTATAACTTTATAGTGTCATCAAATGTAAACGTGCAAAAATAATACGCAAGTACGTAAGCGATGTAATGTACTGTGTCATATTCTCATTGCTGTAAAGCGTATAGCTCAATCAATTAAACGTACCCCCCTACGAGAGCATAGGTTAGGGGGACTTGCACAGTTGCACTATATCAGGAAACACAAATTCTCCCTTATGACGGAAGGTATCCGTCACAAACTTGTGACGGGTACCATATTGTCTCACAAAAAACCCATAAGGGTGAGAGAAGGAGCACATGGGGTGGGTGCCCACCTTGTCCCCTCTACCCATCTCCACTCACAAAATACCCGTCGCAAGATCCGACCCGTCACAAGAGAGACCTACTGGGAAGGAAATGAAGCTCTTCATTCTAAATTGGTTTTTATTGATAAATTCCAGTCTCTGAGCAGTGTTATCACGTTTCCGTTGTAGTCTAGTTGGTTAGGATACTCGGCTCTCACCCGAGAGACCCGGGTTCAAGTCCCGGCAACGGAATTTTATTTTTATATCCTAAAGCCATGAAACAGATCAGCCTTTTGTTCTCTTGATAAGGAGTAATTTTTTTTTGTAGGTACTAAACGAATTTTGATCATGTCACGTCCCCCAAAGTGTACTGTGTACTCAAAACTAAGAGCTTGCTTAGAATGAAAGCTAAAATAAGAAGAAATGAGAGAAGATTGGTGGTTAGCAGGGGCGGCCATGAGCCCGTCCATTCGGCTCGCCGCACCGGGGCCAAGCCCGTTAGGGGCCTCCTCTAGATCTAGGAAAAGAATAAATATTAATTGATGCGCTAAATATTCATTATTACTTGTGATGATGCATTGGTTTGGTGAAGGAGTACTTTTATGGAATATAATAATAGCTGAAGGTATGGGGTTTAATACGGAGTATTATAGGTGATTTATTGATTTTATCATGATAATTTTCATATATTTATTTTCCATGAAACATATATATCATTTCAAAAAAATGTTAATAGCCGAGCTCAATGAACTAACAGAGGAATAATATAATTTGTTTATATATCCTAAATGCATTATGATGATACGTAGTATACTGTTTATGGGTTTTACTAGTTCAAGACACCTATTAAATTTCGCTTTATAAACTTCAAATACTTGATATTTGATAATTTAAAATTACGCCGTCATCAAATATTAAAGGCATTAAATAATATGTACGCATTTGTAAGACTCGGAGATTATGAGATGATATGACAAGGGTCTTTATATAATACAAAACAAAAAAAAATTACGTTTGCATATAACTTGAAAAATATGAGACGATTATGACATGGGTCTTTATATAACATCTGAAACAGGACCTCAAAATTCTATTGGCCGCCCCTGGTGGTTAGTGGTGGTTGTTGAGGGTGGAAAGAGGAGGTGAGGGAGAAATTACCTCCATATGGAGGTAATGAATTACTTGAGGGGAGAGGGTAGTAACAATTACTCTTTTAATGGAGAGATTATTACACTATATTTCCTCATTTCTATCCATTTTTATCTACAACTCCCATCCCTTCTCTCCATTTTTTAGTTCATTTTAGCTTCATTACTTCCTTAATTATTACTCTCATTCCAAGCAAGCCCTTAAACGTAATTCATACTCTTTTTTTTTGGAAATTTTTCTAAAACAGAATTTTTAACAAAAACTTTTCTTTTATCAAAATGGGTTTACAATGAAACTGATTACTAAAGATGAGTTCACATCAGTTCTGAAGTTAGATTCGTATTTAAGTCGCTCACCCCTCAACGACTAGTAGTAGACGGAAAATACATAAGTTGATCGCGTCAAAGATTTGATCCAAAGTCGTTCAGCCATTGAGCAACTTTGCTCCAAACTCAATCCTTTTTATATTTTCTATTTATTTACTGGTTACTAAGGTCGCTCAGGTACCCAACGACTTAGCCCTGTCACTAAGCGGCTTTTTTTTTTTTTTTTTTTTTTTTTTTTTTTTGAGACAGAAGGTGAATAACTTAGGCCCTGTTCTTTTGGACTTAATTTCAGTTCTAATAAGTTGATTCGATTGATTCACTCCATTGATTGATTCGGCTACATTCATTCGATTGATTCACTACATTGATTCGATTCAGATTGAGATCGATTCGATTCGATTGATTGATTCGATTGATTCGATTCATATTAGTTTATTTCAACATTACTATTATTATTCTTATTGATATCATTATTATTATTTTTATATTGATGTTTTTACTATTGTTGTTGTTATTATTATTATTATTATTATTATTATTATTATTTTTATATTTATTATATTACTATTATATTTATTAATAATTTATTCGTATTGTTTATATTATTATATTTATATTTAATATATTTATTATTATTATTATTATTATCATTATTATCATTATTATTATTATTATTATTATATTATGTTTACTATTTTATTAATATATTAATTATTATTAATATTATTCATAACATATTTATTATTATTATTATTATATTTAATATTATTATATTAATAAGTTATTATTTTATATTTATTATATTATTAATATACTCATTATTATTAATATTATTAATCACATATTTATTATTATTATTATTATTATTATTATTATTATTATTATATTTAATATTATTATATTAATAAGTTATTATATTAGACCTATTATTATTATATTATTATTATTTATTTTTTAGTTATTATTATTAATATATTATATTATTATTAATAATGTTATCATTTATATTACTAATATATTATTATTATTATTATTATTACTATATTTATTATTATATTACTATTTTATTTTTTATATATCTTATTAGATTATTATTATTAGATTATATTAATATATTATTATTATTAATGAATAATATTATAATAATATTTATTATTATTATTATTGGTATTATTTTTATTATAATATTTATTATTATTATTATTATTATTATTATTATTATTATTATTATTATTTTGATTTGATTGATTGATTCGATCGATTCGATTTGATTGATTGATTGATTGATTGATTCATTAACTACATTAAGTTGATTGATTGATTCACTCCATTAAGTTGATTGATTGATTGATTGATTGAGACAATTTCAAATCAAAAGAACAGGGCCTTACATTATTGTTAACAATACAAAGTAAGCTACTCGACTAGGTAGCACCAGACACTTGACAACTAAATCTAGCACTACAAAGCCATACAACGATATTACATAACTTTTATTTAAAAGAAGATCTGCGACATTAAGAAAAGTAACATTAGCGACGGTAGAATGGCAAAGGATGGCAGCTTGGTTCCGAACGTTGATATCATCATCATTAACACGGAAGATCTCAAAATACCGTTGACACCTACAAGCGCCGGAGTGACAATAACAGGGTGTACTTACGCTCTTACGAAAAGAACGTAGCAAGAAAAGATGAAAGGCAAGACAAAGTCTGCCCTCGGCGGAGATAAATCTCCTACACCTAAGAGATCGCACCCATTGATCATAGGGAAAACGGACCGGGAAATCCAACACGCAATGTATAACCCGAACCCCCAGAGACACAAGCACCACAACACCAACACCGTTTAAGGGACTTGACTTACCATTAAAAAGACAACTAAGACTCCTATTGAAGGAGGTTATTAGGAGATACAAACAAGACAAGAAAATAAATGGAAACAACATTCAAAAGATGAGAAGACCACCGCCTCCAACTCCAACCAACACCACCTCCAAAATCCCAAAATCACCCTACCCAACACACCTCAATCAGAAAGGAAAGGATCCCCAGCAAACATAACCTCACTACGACCAAAAAGAAGTCGGACTCGACAGACCATCCTCGAAAGACATGGCACACCCAACGAACACCATACCACTGAGACTCCAAATTCCAAGCGACCCCTCCAGGACCATCGGCGGACATGCAACACAACCAACCAAAAAAACACGACAGAGCGACATTAAACCTCGGAAAAGGGACCGATCTAGTGGAGGAAGGGGCGAGGGGGAGAGGAAACACCAAATCGTCCCAAAATCACCACCATTAACAAAAAAAACCACCAAGATGAGCTATGCTCATCAACCAGACACAACAACCGCCGTTCAAGACACGGAACTTACCAGGACAATCCCGGGGTGGGGAATGGGGCGAGGGAAAGGGGAAACACCCCAGGACCGCATGCGACGCTTTCGATGACAGGACAGGGGAACGTGGAACGGAACGACCTCAGGACAACCACACGAAAAAACCAAGCAAGCCACCAGACGATCGGGACGGAGAAGAGATCCGAAGAAAGAAAAGCGTGAAGTCAGGCTATAGAGGACCGCGAAAACCAAGGAGGCATGTTTCTCACCGGAGATGGGTCAAGGAATGACCCCATCTCCGGCGAATGGTAGGGGGAGAAGGGGGAGGTGACTGGAAGGAGAGGCGACGGCTGTTCAAAAAGAGGTTTTAGGGTTTTCTTTTTTTAGAGAGTGGTAGGAGGCTTTTTAGAGAGAGAGAGAGATTTATTATGATAATTATGCTGTCACTAAGCGACTTAATCCATAGGATAATGTTGTACATTTCTATAAGTGGAGTCGTAGACCCATTTTCGATAATAAGTCTATCCTAACCTCACTTCGAAATTTTTTCGCTTTTAAACTCTTGTTCAGAAAATAAAGCAAATTATTTTTTTGATGTATAACTTAAAAGGAGAAATAGAAACAAAACAAAAAGTTAATCTATAGTTCTATACTTAAAGCCATGAAAGTCATAAAATAAGAAAAACTCCTTTTTTTCTTTCCTTTTAATTCATACGCTAATATAATGTATCTATAAAATGGAACTTCAAACAATACTAGTTTTAACTATATGAGGGGCGAACCTCGAAAACTAATCATCTATTAGTCTATTACACGTAAAATAGTACTCCTAATAACGTTCTAAGACATACAAGACCAATGAAATTGGAGAACTTTAGTCTGGCTTTCTTCTCATTTTTTGTTTCAGGGAATATTTCTGTCTGCTTGGTTTAAGGGAAAACAGCCCAAGAACCAATCAATAAACATGGTAAACTCCTTAACCCATCTCTACCAAGTTCTTCCAATTCCCACATCCTTCCCTTCACATTTCAGTGCAATTTTCAAGCTGATCGGAATGAGTAAAATACTCAGAAATCCCCATCTTTAGTCATTGATCTTGATCTATGTCGAGCATTCGAATACCGAGGGAAGTTGAGTGTCATGTCTACTAAGCTTTCTCCTTCACCCAACTCTGACAAACCATTATGAGACTTCCCTTTATTAGTCTCCCTAACGTCGCATACATCATTAGCATCAATACTGCTAATACTTCTACGCGTATACTGAGATATAGAAGAGTTCAGATGGCTTAAACTGTCTGGTGTTACATGGCTGATATCTGACAAGGATTTTTCAAGTGGCGGAGGCTTCAAAAACAAGATCACCACAGCAATATCATCAATTTTCGAGGATGGGTATCGGCTTTTCCATGCTCGTATCGCATGTACTGCCAGCAACTTTGCTGCTGATGGTCTTTTCCTTGCTGACAAGACTATCTTAACTACTTCGAAGTTCGTTAGAACATCCCAAATCTGAAAAAACAAAATAAATTTAGTAATGCAGGATAAACAAACTCTTGTAAGACTTCACAGAACTGACACAACGAGGATCATATCTGTCATCTAAAGCAGATTTGAACTTTGAACTGATTCAATGCCTAAAACAATCCCAAGTGACTCGGTTCAGACAAAAACGTTGATAGACAACATGGTAAAATGACCTAATCAACCATTGACTAGAAAATGACCTGAAACATAATGAATTAAGGTGCTTACTCCGTCAGTAGCAAGGACTACAAACTCGTCCTCTTCGACCAACTTGCGGCAAAATATTTGAGGGACGGAAATGAGGCCATAACTTTTGAGACAAAAGTCTCCGAAAGCTCTAGTCATAGCAAGGCCAGGGCTATCCTCATCAGGCAACCATAACCGAAGGACATGAGCCTCTGCACCAAGGGAGAAGACTCTTCCTTTGCAACGCCTAATTCTCTCTGCTTCTTTGCCAAGGCTTGGCTTCAAATCCACTGTTAGTTGTACTGCTATCACTTGCCCTATTTCCCCTCTCGAGCACATTACTGCTCGTGAATCCCCCAAGTTGCTGATTATTAGGTAATCTCCCTACGTACATTCAGGAAAATTGTAGGAAACGTTACGAAATTGCTACTGACGGAGTAAGCACCTTAATTCATAGTGCTTGACAAACTGGTCGAACAAGTGATTTCATTTGTTTGAGGTCACAGGGTTTCGACTTTCCAGAAAATTTCTATTTTTCATGATAAACTAGACAATTTTAGCCAGAAAATAAGAAACTCATGGCAAATACTACTCCGTATTCCGTATGCACTGAAAGGTTATGTCTTGAACCAAACAACTACTAAGAATGCTGGTCATTTAAACAATGCTTATTAAAGAACATTGACATATGTCCTTACCTGCTTAACAATAGTTACAGCAGTACTACCACTGCAGTAACTTTCAATCGAGGAGTCGAGACTGAGCTCTTGGTCCACCTCTCTAAATGCCCTCAAAAGGCTGGACTTCCATCTATAGAAAACTAGATCAGCTACAGGATCATCCGCGTCACGGACGGATCTACTGTTGGGTTCTCTGGTTTCAGAGTTGGAGTCATCTACGTCATCACAAAAGGCATCCACGTCACTCTGGCTACGGCCTGTGATTTTGATGTGGTGATATACGGTTGAGAGCTTGGCCGGTAGTTGGTCACGGACCCTCCGAGACACCTTATGCCCACTTGGTCCATGACCATCAAACACCCCACAAAAGTACATTTCATTCTCTCCTGTAAAGTCCTGCCTATCACATTTTCTTGTCAGATAAGAACTTCCCGGTTTGGGAGACATTTACATTAAAATGGGTTCTCTATAACAACATCCACAATTAGTCAATTACCTCGCATAACAAAGACGAAAATGTCAATAAAGGTTTTTTCAATTTCAAACATTCATCTCAACGAATGACAGAAACAAGAGAAAGAGTAACAAGTCTTTGACGATTTATTCTAAGTTTCTGAATCAGTTACAGATATGATAAAAATTACCTCCCAAACAGTCATAGCATCCTGATTAAGTCCTTTCTTCCCCTGCATAGTGGCCATTGAAACAAAGCCTGAAAAACCTTGAAGCCTAATAGATGCTCCATAATCTCCCCTTATGACCTGATCGGAATCATTTTCACAAACACCGATTTGTCGGTTACCATGAGTTCCATACTTTTGTTTTCGGCTACAACAGGTTCCCATTTTATTGGCAACCCGCCATATATCTATGGCTAACAATGCAATTCTTGCGCAATGCTATTTCTTTTTGGTTTCTGGTAAAAACAAAGCCAAAAATCTAAGATACTGTCAGGTTTCCGGATAAACAAGAAATGTACTTCTAAAGTTAAGTATGATAATCATAAAAATGTTTGAAACAAAAAATAAAAATAAAAATAAGAATGTTGGATTGTTTGCAGAGAAGGATTTAGCTTGTTATTTGGCCGAATAATTCAATCTTTTTTCTCTTTGCTGGATTCTTGCAGCCTGAAATTTTGCAGGATGATCAAAAGATTAAAATTTGGTAGATCAATAAGGATATAAGGTAGAATTGATATGCCTTTTTACTGAGTACTATTTTTGGATTCATTTTTTTCCTGGATTGGATGACTATATTTAGCTCTGTCTTTTATATATCCGTAATCACTAATTGATTCCTTGTAGATAACTATTTCCCTATCACAGAAAATCAGCTAATACAAGAAATAGACATGTCAATCAGATCGTCCCGGTGGGGTTCATGTTAGACAATCCTGGGTTTGGTTGCTTAGTAATTTGAAGTCTAATTTTCAGATAGACTGAAGCATGTTAAATCTTCATATTAAACGCAAACTTACGTGACATGACTAGAAATGCACGAATCAGCCGTCATTGTTAACATCTGTTCCTAAGTAACATGTAGAGATGACATAAAGTGTCAAAAGTTTCGTGTACAGCCAGTTGGTCTCAAGTCTCTCAACTCCACCAGAGTCGCGTTCTTTTCATCGACAGCAAACAGGCCAGAGCCATCATGGTATTAAATCTCGGTTTAAGACTTGATTTCAATATAGTCGAGATAACCTTCAAAAGCTGGACAACTTGGCCGTGATTAATGTTGACTGTCAAGGACTATACCTTGGGCTGGACTTCTCCGTCTGGTCGTTCCTAGACATGACAAAACTTACCCGACTTGGACACAAGAGCAACCAGAATTGCAACGAAAAAACCCAAGCCAAAAAGGCTAATTAAAAACAAAAACCTTCACGATTTGAAACGGACGGAAAATCCTACGCTGACACGAACCTTTGATAAACTAAATAACCCTTATGATCCATTTTCCCACTCAACTTGTCCGAAAGGGAGCATAGGTGCTATTTATTGGCACATCAAACACATATAACGGAGGAGGAATATGTCAGCAGAGCATCACATAAGCCTTCATAAACATGACTCAGAACGAGTAAAGCGTAGGAAGGCAATGTCACATTGAGATTCATGCACCAGAGGATTTCTACTTATATGACAGGACATCACAAGGTTTGCCAGGATGCTGTACTAAACTACTACATGCGGGGAATGAAAGTTTGGAGCTGAAAAGAGTTGTAAGCACACTGCAACATAAACATCAATAAGGCAACTACAAGTCTGCACCAATTTACTTGATATATTAATGCCCAAAGGCGCTCGCATCTTAAGCACATAACCAACATGAATACAGCAGGAAACAACAATAAACCAGTAACATACATAACCAAAAAAAAAAGGAAGAATCAAAGAATGCAAAGATTGAAACAACTACCACATTGTCTCTAAAAAACATTTCAGTATAGTACTATAATGTAACTCCATCCGAGGGCAGCACCTCCAAAGATGATATGTTAGCAATCAGTCGATCACCACCATTGATGAACTAGAAATCCGTGTTCTCTGAGGGTGGTAAAAAGGTTCAAGCATTGCCCGTAAGATTCTCCTACTTAGCAGTTAGAACCTATGCCACCGATTATAATGGCATTCGAGAAAAACCTCGTGGCGTATAATCGGTCATACAAATCACCTCCCTCTCTATCAATCTCGAGATGAGATCAAACAGCTCAGTCCCTTTCACATCCATTTCTATATCAGTCTGAGTCGACTGCAACCACTCCGCAAAATCAAACCCGAGAATCTAATCTACACCACCATCTTCGTCGGATTGGATAGTTAAATATTGTATATTTGGTATATTCCTCCAAAGATGATACTTGTAGTTAACATACGGTATATTCCTCTTCAATGTAATCCATGTCTTCAAAGGCTCTTCCTTGCTCAAATTTTCGGCTCTCCTAAGTATCTCTTTCTTAAATCCCGACACAACCTTACATTCCCTATTACTCCCTTCGTCCCAATCATGTGCTTACCATTTATAATAATTTGTGAGGGGTATTTTAATCAAAGATAAACAAATGATTGATTGAAACAAAGGGAGTATTAGTTATTACTCGCATAATCACCACCAGCACGACCAGCACTACATTCTTTCTTCATCACAATCTCACGTAAATATTCAACACTAACATCACCAACAAGATGAACTCTAATAAATGTGCAAGAATTTAATTAAACAAAGTCGAAAAATTCGCTATTAAATGGAAACATCATCCTATTCTTTAGTCCAACTAAAAGCGGCTTAAATTCACCGCCACCGTAACGCCGACGGCAACAAATCCTTTGAAAATTAAGGCGTAAAGTCAATAATCGGCGGATTCTCCGACGGTTTTCGCGGGGGTGGCGGTGGTGAGAGTTACGGTTAACGTTGACGAGAAAGAGCACAAATTACAACAACAAATCAAGAAGATTAGGAAGACCATGAAAAATTTCTGAGTAAGCTTGGTTTCGACTCCATTAATGGATGGAAAATTTACAATTTGAGTGCCTTAGGTTTGGTTAAATGTCAATTTGGGTGCCGAGATTTGAATAATTTTAAGGGTGGTGTTCATTCATGGACATGATCCATTTAAGGGTTTTTTGATAACTACTACCTTTGTATTACACGGTTTTGAGAACTACTACCAAAATAATTTTCGTTTAAAAACTACTACCTGTAAGTTTGATTTTTTTAAAAAACACTACCAAATCTAATCTAAACCCAATAAAACACAATTTTAACCATTTATTTTTTAATTTCCATCTTAAGTTGTAAACTTTACCCCTTTAGCACTACTAATACTACTGTTTGCCAATCATTTTGGGGCAAATTTACTTTAAATTAACTTTATCTAATTCACCTATCTAACGTAATTAAGGTAAAAAAGTTGCTTAAACGTCATCAAATTAACTAGTTTAAGGTATAAAAATAACAACTTAGGATGGAAATTCAAAAATAAATGGCTGAGATTGTGTTTTATTGAGTTTGGATGAAATTTGGTAGTGTTTTTTAAAAAATTCAAACTTATTGGTAGTAGTTTTTAAGCGAAAATTATTTTGGTAGTAGTTCTTAAAACAGTGTAATACAAAGGTAGTAGTTATCAAAAAACCCTTAAATGGATCATGTCCATGAATGAACACCACCCTTAAAATTATTCAAATCTCGGCACCCAAATTGACATTTAACCAAACCTAAGGCACTCAAGGAGGGGTTACGGGTGCTAATTGACGGGTTTTGTTAATAAAGCGGATTAATATATTATAAGTTCGTCATCTTCCTAAAACACTTTTGCTAAAACCTAATTCACTGTTTAAGAGAGTTCTCAAGTACGTTGCCTTGTTATTCCGCTTTATTGACAAATCCCGGAGCTACAGAAGTCGGATTTCGTTGTTCTTTGCATCATAGTAATCCTTGCGTCAAGGGTAAGATCCACGTACCATTTTTATAGCATTTGGTTGACTTTGTTTAAACCCTAATTTTGGGAATTGGGGGTTTTTATGATTTGTTGTGTCAGTAGTGATTGTATGATTATGTGAAAAGGAGGAGGATTCGTAGAAGAACGATTTTGAGACAGCTGCTAGATCGTCTGCTGTTTGTGTTGCATTCCAGGTAGGGTTTTCCCTACTCGTATTAGTTACATGATATGTGTGGTGATTGTCTTGTAGTTAGTGATTGTTGATTGATTCAGACGGTTGAGATTGTATATTGTTGATTGATTCAGATTTATTTGTTGATTTTGGTGTTATGGTTATTGTTTATCGTCTGTGTTCTTGGGTGCGTCCTCGGTGAATGGAGTCACTTGCGGGAGTGGCTTCACGCCCATGGTCGCCTTCTGTGGAATCCGCCACGAAGGGATGTGCACATTAATGGACTTGGGTTTATCGCTCGATGGAGATGAGTGGGGCTTAGGTGGGAATGGTGCGGTCCCCCATCTGGCGGTGTGGAGTAATTTGTTGCTATGGGTACTCTGGCAGGACTACACACTTTAGTGTGTAGTCAGTTATGAGGAGATTGATTATGGAGTTGGGATTGGATGTAACGATTGAGCTGTTTGGTACTTGTTTTATTGTGATTTATGTTGTGTAATTAGTACTGACCCCGTCTTTGTTTCGTAAAACTGTGGTGATCCATTCGGGGATGGTGAGCAGTTGTTGAGCAGGTTTGATTAGAGGCGTTTGGGGCTAGTGGGATGTGTCACCACCGGTGATTAGAGTCTTCTGTGTTGTCGTATTTCAGTAGTTTGATACATTTGGTTTTTGAGAACATGTACCGTATTTTTATCAGTTTGGTTTTGGAATTGTAATCACTTAAACTTTATTACTATTTAAATTATGTTTCGTTATTGTCATTTGATTATCATTGTCTCGGGGAACCGAGATGGTGACGTTCTTATACCTGAGTGGTCTTGGTAAGGCACTCGGAGTATGGGGGTGTCACAAAGTGGTATCAGAGCGACGATCTTGAAACTTGTAACCAATGAATTTAATGAACATAGGGAGTCAATTAAAATGAACCCGGGGTAGAAGTTGTAGGAGCTAATGCAAAGGCTTGGAAGACGTCCTAAAGTCGCGAACTCGCCCTGCAATTTTGAACCGGTCACATGGGATATGTGTCAGTGTCGTATGTATTGTCTATTGGTTTGTATGTGTACATAGTGTCATGTGTAGTGAATTGTTGGATGTTGAATGTGGAGGATTGGAGGTATGGAAGTTGAACGATAAGTGATTCGTATGTTGAATTGGATGAAAAGCATGTTGTATGTTTATGACGTGACATTTTGATAATATGAAGTAGATCGTTTTATTGATTACATAAGGAGTTGCGTATATGTACATGCGTAGTATGGTTATTTTATTGAAATTATAAAACTTGTATATTATGTTGGGAAAGTGAGATAAACATGCGGGTAGTGTATACGAGTTTGCATGACTCGATCGAGTGGGGGGCACTCGATCGAGTAGGTGAGGTACTCGATCGAGTGGGTGTGACTCGGTCAAGTAGATAGTTTGATGATTTTCTGGGCAGAATCGTGTTTTTGGGTACTCGATCGAGTATATAGGGGCACTCGATCGAGTAGGGGCCGCTCGATCGAGTGGCGTGTCAGCTCGGTCGAGTATGTTTTTGAGCAGAAGTCTGATTAGGTTCTGGAGTCGAGGCACTCGATCGAGTAGGTTGGGCACTCGATCGAGTAGCCTCAACTCGATCGAGTGGGTTCTGGTACTCGATCGAGTGGGGTCTGTGCACGTTATATACGTGTTTTGGGTTATAGTATGCGTGTTTATATCCACCTTTTCTTATATAGTTACAAGATGTCGCCAAAGAAAAACGCCTTGTATGCTAGAGCTGAGAACATGAACATTGATGATATAGTAAAGATGTTGGAGCACCAAGATGCTCTTACGGAAGCGTTGAAGAGAGTGGGAAAGGATAAAGAGGTTGATAATTCAAAGATCAGTATCCACATAGCGAGGTTCAACCCGAAAGAGTATAAGGGGACCGGGGAGCCAATTCTTCTAGATAATTGGCACATGGAAATGGAGAACATCCTGGAGTTGGTACACTGCCTGAATGAGTTGAAAGTAGAACAAATTGCGTTCTACTTGAGGCAAGCGGCAGGAGAGTGGTGGGATAAGGTCAAGGTGAGTGCTAGGGAGATGTACATGAAGCAGGGGCTACCTGCTATACCTTGGGATGAGTTCAGGAGAGCCATGAGGCGAGAGTTCGTACCGGAACATGTGAGGAGCAAGTTGAGAGAGAAGTTCGATGAGTTTAAGATGACATCTGACATGATGGTGGCTGAGTACTACCGTAAGTTTAATGAGAAGGCTAGGTACGCTGAGGATATGGGTTTGAGTGAGGAGAACCTAGCTTTAAGGTTTGAGAAGGGGTAGACCCCCAAGATAATGGAGAAGCTACCCGTGGGAGTCCTTACAGATGTTAAAAAAGCTTATGAGAGAGCTGGGAGGGCTGAGAGGTTGGTGGAGATGACCCGAGAGAGAGGTGCTGAGAAAAGAAAGGCTAAGAGCGAGGGTGGTGGCCAATCCAACTACAAGAAGGGCAGCCACACTCAGGCAAGAGCCTATTCATCTAGTTCGGGGTTTAGTGCTAGGGCTTCCTATGGGCTTGGCCGTGGGAGTGGTAGCAGTAGCTTGGGGATGACCTGTTTTAACTGTGGCGGTGTAGGCCACAAGAGACATGAGTGCACCAGTGCGGTGAGTGGGGGTTTCCAGAGGCCGGGAAAGGGAAGCGTTTCACAGGGTCCTGCACAGAGTTATGCGAGCAACAAACCAGTTGGGTCATGGAACAACAGGGGAGGTCAGAGCAACAACGGTGGGGGTAACTGCAATAGCGGTAATTCTTATCAGAAGCCAGCTACGAACACCAACAACAGCCAGGGGTCGGGTGCTAAGCCGACTACCTCAGCTAGTACTGTCCAAGGAGGTGGGCAGAAGACCAGTGGAAAGCTTTTTATGATGGAGAAGAAAGCAGCTGATGACGACGCTCATGTTATCACTGGTACTTTTCTTGTTAATGGTGTTTATACCTTTGTTTTGTTTGATTCGGGGGCGTCACAGTCGTTTGTATCTTTGAGTCATGCTAAAAGGTTGGGTCTGAGAGAGTATGAGTATGTAAGAGAAGAAGTTTTCATACCTTCGGGTGAGTCTGTATCGTGTGGGAGGTTGTATAGAAGTGTATCCATGATAGTTGGGCAAGTTGATCTACCTGTAGACTTGCTAGAGTTTCCTTTAGAGGGCTTTGAGATAATAGTCGGGATGGATTGGTTAGGAAAGTACAAAGCTAAGTTAGATTGTCATCAAAAGAAAGTTTTTCTGAGAGGTTCTAAGGGCATTAGTGTGTCTTATCGTGGGTTTGTTGTCAAACCCAAAGTTAAGTTGATTGCAGCTATGATCTTGAAGTCCTATCTGAGGAAGGGGTGCCCATTGATCTTGTGCCATATGAGAGATGACAGGATGGAGAGTCCGACAGTTGAGCAGATACCAGTTGTGGGGGAGTTTCCAAATGTCTTTCCAGAGGAGATTTCGCGGTTGCCACCAAAGAGGGAGATAGATTTCAGTGTTGAGCTGAAACCGAGGACGGGGCCAATCTCTAAGGCACCGTACCGGATGGGTCCTAAGGAGTTGGAGGAGCTCAGAAAGCAGTTAGATGATCTGATTGAGAGGGGATACATTAGACCTAGTGTATCACCGTGGGGAGCGCCAGTTCTAATTGTGAAAAAGAAAGATGGGAGTTTGAGGTTGTGCATAAATTACAGGGATCTGTACAGAGTGACGGTGAAGAACAAGTATCCGTTGCCAAGGATAGATGACCTGTTTGATCAGTTAAGTGGTGCAGCAGTATTTTCTAAGATTGATTTGAGATCGGGGTACCATCAGGTGAAGATTAGAGAGGAGGACATATCAAAGACAGCTTTCACGTCGAGGTATGGCCATTATAAGTATGTAGTGATGCCGTTTGGGTTATCTAATGCACCCGCTGTGTTTATGGATTTGATGAACAGAGTCTTCAGTCAGTTTTTGGACAAGTTTGTGGTGGTTTTCATAGATGACATCTTAGTCTTTTCTAAGACTAAGGAGGAGCATGAGGAGCATCCGAGGATTATGTTGCAGACCTTGAGAGAGCATGAGTTGTATGCAAAGTTGTCCAAGTGTGAGTTCTGGTTGAAGAAAGTTGCTTTTCTGGGGCATGTGATTTCTAAGGAAGGGGTAGCTGTGGATCCTGCAAAGATTGAGGCAGTTACCAAGTGGGAAGCACCAAAGAATGTAGCTAAGATCAGAAGTTTCTTGGGTTTAGCGGGGTATTATCGACGGTTCGTGAAGGATTTCTCCAAGATTGCTAGACCTATGACAACTTTGATAAGGAAAGAGAACAGGTTTCGTTGGGATGAGAGTTGTGAGACGGCGTTCCAAACATTAAAGGAGCGTTTGACCACAGCTCCAATCTTAGCATTGCCTGAAGGGAGTGAGAACTTTGAAGTGTATACAGATGCTTCAAAGAATGGGTTGGGATGTGTGTTGATGAAGAATGGTAAAGTGATTGCCTATGCTTCTAGGCAGTTGAAGCCTTACAAGGAGAATTATCTTACACACGATCTGGAGTTGGGTGCAGTTGTGTTTGCTCTCAAGATTTGGAGACATTACCTATATGGGCGACCTTTAAGGTATTTTCAGATCACAAGAGTCTCAAGTACATCTTCACTCAAAAGGAGTTGAACATGAGACAGAGGAGGTGGATGGAGTTGATTGGCAATTATGACCTGGATATTATCTACCATGAAGGGAAAGCCAATGTAGTTGCAGATGCTTTGAGCAGGAAGAGTGTACATTCTTTGTGCACGGCTATATCGTTGATGAGATTGAGAGATGAGGTTGGGAAGTTTGGGATACATATGATCCAGAAAGGGGATGCCATGAGAGATTTGACAGTGCAGCCTGATCTTTATGATAATATTCGCGGTAAACAGGAGTTGGATCCTAAGATGGTGGAGTGGAGAGCTGGAGTAGAGAAAGGGACAGTGTCCATATTCTCTATTCATACAGATGGTACTTTGAGGTTTGATGGGAGGTGGCGTGTCCCTAATGATGAGGAGCTGAAAAATACAATCATGACAGAGGCTCATTGTACACCATACTCGGTACATCCAGGTGGTGACAAGCTATATAAGGATTTAAAGAAGACTTTCTGGTGGTCTGGGATGAAGAAAGAAACAGCTGAGTTCGTGGCCTGTTGTTTGACATGTCAGAGAGTTAAAGGGGAGCAGCGACGACCACAAGGTAAGATTCAGTCTCTTGAGGTACCTGAGTGGAAGTGGGAGTCCATTTCTTTGGATTTTATCGTGGGTTTACCGAAGAGTCAGCAGGGTAACAACATGATATGGGTTATAGTGGATCAACTGACCAAGTCAGCTCATTTTGTGCCAATGAAAGATACATGGACTAAGGCACAATTAGCTATGGCTTATCAGAAGAATGTGCTGAGATTGCATGGAGTGCCTAAAGACATAGTATCTGACAGAGATTCGAGGTTTATCTCAAGGTTTTGGAAAGAGTTACAGGGGTCTTTGAGAACTACATTGAAGATGAGTACATCATTTCATCCTGCGACAGATGGTCAGACAGAGAGGACCATCAAGACTCTTGAGGATATGTTACGAGCTTGTGTGATGGATTTTGGTGGTAGATGGGAACAGAGGTTAGATTTGATTGAGTTTTCTTATAGCAACAGCTATCACACCAGTATTGGCATGGCGCCATTTGAGGCTTTATATGGGAGGAGATGTAGGAGTCCGATTTGTTGGGACGACAGTGTTGAGGGAGTGGTTATAGGACCAGAGATGGTACATGAGATGGTAGAGCAGATTAAGCTGATCAGGGAGAGGATGAGAGCGGCTCAGGATAGACAAAAGAGTTATGCAGATCTACATCTTCTGAAAGTGTCTCCTATGCGTGGGGTCATGAGGTTTGGTAAGAGAGGTAAGCAGAGTCAGAAGTTCATAAGACCTTATGAGATCTTAGACCGGGTTGGAGAGGTTGCTTATCGGTTGGCCTTACCGTCTGCTTTGAATAGGGTACATAATGTGTTTCATGTGTCTCAGCTGCGGAAGTATGTGAGTGATCCGTCACATGTGTTATAGGTGGAGAACATAGAGCTAGATGAGTCCTTGTCTTACCTTGAGGTGCCTAAACAGATTCTTGACCGGAAGGTTAGGAAGACTAGACATGGTGAGACAGTCTTGCTTAAGATCCTTTGGTCTAATCATGAGGTTGAGGAAGCTACATGGGAGGCGGAGGAGGCTATGAGAGAGCGCTATCCGTTTCTTTTTTATCAGGTATGTATGGTTACGGGGACGTAACCTTGCTTCTTTTAGGGGGGTAGGAGATGGTCGCGAAGAGGTTTTACATCTTTTTGTGTTGCTTTTGACATAGTTAGTACTTGTTTGAGTCGGGTTGAGTTTGGTTGGTACATATGTGTTGGAGTTTTTATGTTGAGTTTTGTTTTGGTTGTTGTGTCGGGAGTGTGTTAGTATGTTTCTATATTGTTGTGGTTTGAACTTCGGGGATGAAGTTCTTTTTAAGGAGGGAAGACTGTAATACTACGGTTTTATGAGTCTCTGGGTACTCTATCGAGTGGGCCTTACTCTGTCGAGTAAGGGTGTTTTGATTTACGAAACAGTGTTCGGCCTGTAGGGTACTCGATCGAGTAGCCTTGGCACTCGATCGAGTACGAGACTTACTCGATCGAGTAAGTCGGGTTACGGGTGCTAATTGACGGGTTTTGTTAATAAAGCGGATTAATATATTATAAGTTTGTCATCTTCCTAAAACACTTTTGCTAAAACCTAATTCACTGTTTAAGAGAGTTCTCAAGTACGTTGCTTTGTTATTCCGCTTTATTGACAAATCCCGGAGCTAGAGAGGTCGGATTTCGTTGTTCTTTGCATCATAGTAATCCTTGCGTCAAGGGTAAGATCCACGTACCATTTTTATAACATTTGGTTGACTTTGTTTAAACCTTAATTTTGGGAATTGGGGGTTTTTATGATTTGTTGTGTTAGTAGTGATTGTATGATTATGTGAATAGGAGGAGGATTCGTAGAAGAACGATTTTGAGACAGCTGCTAGATCGTCTGCTGTTTGTGTTGCATTCCAGGTAGGGTTTTCCCTACCCAGTATTAGTTACATGATATGTGTGGTGATTGTGCTGTAGTTAGTGATTGATGATTGATTCAGACGGTTGTGATTGTATATTGTTAAATGATTTAGACAGCTATTGATTTTGGTGTTATGGTTATTGTTTATCTGTCTGTGTTCTTCGGGGTGCGTCCCTGGCTGAGTGGAGTCACTTCGGGAGTGGCTTCACGCCCATGATTCGCCTTCTGTGGAACCCGCCACAGAAGGGATGTGCACATTAATGGACTTGGGTTTATCGCTCGATGGAGTTGAGCGGGGCTTAGGTGGGAACGGCTGCGATCCCCCACTGGCGGTGTGGAGTACCTGTTGCGATGGGTACTCTGGCGGAACTACACACTTTAGTGTGTAGTCAGTTGTGAGGATATTGATTATGGAGTTGGGATTGGATGTAACGATTGAGCTGTTTGGTACTTGTTTTATTGTGATTTATGTTGTGTAATTAGTACTGACCCCGTCTTTGTTTTGTAAAACTGTGGTGATCCATTCGGGGATGGGAGCAGTTGTTGAGCAGGTTTGATTAGAGGCGTTTGGGGCTAGCTGGGATGTGTCACCACGAGCTGATTAGAGTCTTCCGCTGTCGTATTTCAGTAGTTTGATACATTTGGTTTTTGAGAACATGTACCGTATTTTTATCAGTTTTGTTTTGGAATTGTAATCACTTAAACTTTATTACTATTTAAATTATGTTTCGTTATTGTCATTTGATTATCATTGCCTCGGGGAACCGAGATGGTGACGTTCTTATACCTGAGTGGTCCTGGTAAGACACTCGGAGTATGAGGGTGTCACACACCCAAACCACCCCTTCGTTATAAACCCTAATATTCATGATCCCTAATTTGATCAACCCCAATTTTATTTAACTTACTTAATTTGGTTTAAAAAAGTTAGTTTGTACGGAGTAATAATCAATAAAGTTATGAATCATTATTTGAACTAGAGTTAAGATCTATAATCAATCGTTTATTGTGAATTTGATTAACTTTGAGATTGATAGTGAAAGAGATTTGTTTTTTCTTTTCTTTTAGGAAAAGGGCAAAGTATGGAAAAGTTATGGCAAAATATCCATGAATAAGTAAAACTTGTACATGAATGAGCAACTACGAATTTTACTTTGAGTATCTTATGTTTAAACACATTTTTTAGTTTGGGTACCCAAGGTTAGGTTAGTTTCATTTAGGGTGTCTAAGATTTATTGATATAATAAATTTAACTTTATGTAGCTTTTAAGGAAAATGATGAGTTTTTAAGATTATTGATATATTTAATTTAACCAAGTGGTGTTAGTCCAGTGGTAGCTGGGTTAAATTTTAAAGCTTGCAGAAATGTAGGAGTTAAGAGGTCCCAGGTTCGACTACCAGTTGGGGCGATGATCACTTGGCCACTGCAGCCCCCGAAGGGGTGGCTTACATGGTCCATGTGGTGGTGCGGGAATGCATGGACCCGGGGGGGACTCAACCCCCTCGTCATAAAAAAAAAAAAGATATAATAAATAAATTTTATACAACTCAACATATTTATATATTTTTGTTGCTTGTGGTGTTAAAAGGATATAATTCATTTGGTATTTTTATAAACCCAATGTTTTAAAAAATAAATAAATGTAGTTTATAGTTTGTTGTATTTATTGGATAGTTTTAAAGTGATACTTAAATTACAAATAAAATTTTACTTGAAAATGAATTAAGATTTCAATAAAAAAATTTGGATTCCTTCACACATATTATTGATTTTTATTTATTACAATAAAAAAATTAAGACTTCGACAAAAAAAAATTACTTATTCCGAAATTTAAGAAGTATATTGACATTTTGACAAAAGCTATATAAAATATATTATTGATTTTTTTTTTTTAAAAAGGAGTGTTAAATAAATATTATAGCATAATTTCAAATTTATTAGAATATGATTTTTAAAAAGTTTCTCAAAACTAAACAAAAAAAATTGCTTGATGATATATAAATATATTATTTTTTGTAGTGCGTCTTGCTTCAGACGTGCATTTTTGGTCTGAAATAATAAGACGGGATTTTGTAACCATTTTACAGTTAAATGTGACCAGTATTGAAAAACAAGTTATCATAAGCGGTAACACTGCCTATACCATTGTGGTTACATTTAACTATGAAATGATAACATATGCCCGTCTGAAAAATAAGACAAAAAGTGTCCGTCTGAAACAAGAATATTGTTTAATATTAAAAAACAAAATAGTAGATGTACCTAAAATGATACAGTATTATGTATAAATCTTAGGCACCCTAAATGGAACTAACAAAACCTTGGGTACCCAAATTAAAAATATGCTTAAACTTGAGGTACCCAAACTGAAATTACTCAAACCTTAAGCACCAATTGTGTAATTATATGTTTCTTATGTAGATCCCTAATAAATTACAACAAAATATCAAGCAGGACTAGAGTCTAGAGAAAATGCTAGGGTATCGGCCTCAACCTGGTAGGGTAAAATTTATTATCTCGGTTTATAGTATAATTTTTTGTTTTTTTCCTATACATTTTACTTTTGTCTTATTCATTCCACATAAATATATTTGACCTGTCTAACTTTAAGGGTGTATTTGGATTGATGGATTTGGAAGGAAATGAAGGGGAGAGAATTGAAAGGATGAGAAATTCATTGTTTGGTTAGCAAAATGAAGGTAGAAGGACTTGGAGGGGGAAAAAGGATCCCTCCATTTCCCTCCTACAAGGCAATTTTTTCCTCCATCAACATAGGTAAGATTTAGAGGGAAAATCACTCCCTCTATTCCCCCCCCCCCTCCATTTCCCTTATTTTCTCTTCCCTCTTTCCCCGTCCCCTCCTCTTCCCTCCTTTTTTTTTCTATCCAAACACAACCTAAGACGGATATCCTTCTCTTAAATGAGAATTGCAAACCTCGACACATCCCTCTAGCAAGACAGAAACCTATCTCTGATTCACTTGATAAAAATCGTAAAAAAAAAAAACACTTTTTTTGACAACGATGAACTGTAATTAAACTACAAGGGTATTTAACCGAAACAGAAGGACAACCTTTATTAAGGAGAAGATGATAATGGTCATCGAATTGGAACAAGTGAGCCTCCTTTCTCTTAGCCCTTTTAGACACTGCATCATTCTCGGTGTACCTGAAAAAAAAAGATGAATGCTCCATATATATTGAAGATCTTTTCTTTAAATTAACATTAGCTTGAACCACTCGGTTTCGATGGTGAAAGTAATCCACCGTACATCTACATTCCTTGCTCGAATGCTGTCTTACCGCAAAAGAAAAAGAAAAAATCTTCTAAATCTTAAAAACGTGCCCAATTGATCTTCTATTACACTTTTTATCATTTAAATCTACTTCATTTCATATTAAAGTAGATTTATAAGAGGATTTATAAGAGGTTTTTCTTTTTTTTCTTTTTGCTTTGGTAGTGGAGATTCGAAAAAGCTACGGTTACACTCGGTGTATAAGATTTTCTATACATTGCAAGTATTGTGATGACATGTGGCGATTGTGAAACATGAGATGAAATCTTTTTTTTTTTTTTTAAAAAAATACTTATTACTTCTATAACAAAAAGATTGCGACTCGCCCAAAATCTCAACACATATATTACCTTAATTAATTAATACTCCTATTTTTAATTTAAAAAAAAAATCCCTCCATAACCAGCGCACCTCCACTCGTCTACCGTCATTGTCAATCACTTAACCGCTTATCACCACCTTGTCCTTAAAATCACCAAAGCACGACGAACATTTTGGTACAATCCACCTAACTAACGTCAATGTTGAAAAACTTTATCGCTGAAATTTACGGCATTTACTTTACTATTATGGTATATAATATCATCCGCGATGAAATTTCATAATGAATAGCATATAGGGACGAGTAGGCTTTGAATTCCGGTGCAGCGAACACCAAGTTCGAAAACTCATTTTCTAGTCCTCGCCCTCCATTACGCGGACATTTAGAACTTGGCTCGATAGTGGTAATCGGGGTATACAGAACGAGTTATATGTGGTTGGAATATTGACGAGAACAAATGTGGAGTAAAATCTAACTGGCTTAGTGGGAAGAAATCGTGTCATGACAATGTAGCGAATGCGAATTTATTGGCGATGTTTAAGGCGCTTTTTCGCTGATCGCCGCAAGAATGTCGAACAAACTATACTATGCATAAGCATAACACAAATTCGTGGGATATTGGCTAATAACAATAAAAATGAAGAAAAGGGATGAAGATGTAATCATACACAAAAGATGAAAGATGAACTTGAAGAATATAATAGCAAATGGCACAAATGTCTTTTGATATAAGATAATACAACCAATCTCAAAATTTGTCACTTTATAAAGATTATATCTCCATTCAAAATAATTTCTTCCATAATTAATAGTAATAAATTCTTCCCAATTCAGGTTAAAACAATCAAGTTAGCATTGCACGAGCTTGGGTCAGGTCAAACGCACTCCTTTCGGATGTATGATGAGATAGTCCTCTGCTGCCTCGGACTGTACCAGCTGTGGACATGGGCCACATCTCGGTCTGCGGATTTAGGCCGCCTACCAGTCCGTAGTCACGGGCCACCTGCGAGCCAAGCCAATATGTGGAGATGCAGCGGTCTAGAAATCCACGCTCGGCGGCGTTGAAAATGCTTTAGATCGGATCGCTTTAGATCGGTCGGTTTCGTCTCGCTAAGGGTCTCGAAACGATTAGAGATGTTCAGAGTCGCCACCAAGCATTTATGGGATGCCTGGAACCCGTTCGAAATCCACTTTATACCTCGGTCAAATCGAAGCACAAAGCAGCGCTTGACATAGGTACTAAACATAAGGAAATCATCCCTCTTTAGCATCCTATCTCTAGAATGACTCTCGTACGCCCTGGATAAGGTCGTCCACTATCCAAAGTTTCTGAGTAAGAGGTGAAGGTACGTATTGGGAAGCCCTTTAATCAGACACCTAATCCCGCCCGCGTTAGCGGCCTCTACTGATCGATCTTGGTTGGTTGAATGCAAAAGTTGATAAAACGGTTTAAATGCATGAATGCGCATCCAATAATTTAAACCTAACATGTGAGAGCTTTCTAAATCGGTTGATTTAATCCAAATATCAAGTATAAGATGTCGAGTTGGATTAATGATTGATTTGCATGCAAGACGGAAATTAAACATCCATTTACCGTATTAGGTTTAGGGTGTATAACATGATCCATTTGTCTTAGTAAGGAATTTTGCAAATATGGTTTTGAATAATTAAATAGTCATCTGATCCGTCCTATATCCGAGTTAACCGGAGTCGGGATCGTCCTAGACTAATGCTGGAAAGAAACATGCCCTGTACTAGACGGCTATATGAGGCGCGAGCCAGCCGACGGTGTAAGGGGCCTCCCTCTGGTTTTGAAAATGAGAAATGGAGAGCCTGTTTAGGCGCGGGTTAGTCCACGATTTATGTGCCGTGTTCTGACCTTTTAGAAAACGTATTGAAAATGGGTGTTCGAACCCGGTTTGACATGAAGGGGTCGTTTAGACAGCATTTGTTGATTTGAAGAACTAGACTCGAATAATCATCATTATTTTGATAATATTCGGTGTCGGGTTCGATTTGACAAACTTGACATGAATAGTTTTGAAAATAATTATGGACTAATTGTTTTAAGCCTATTTGAATGTCATTAGTCGATGCTCATCATCGTACCCGGGTTAAAATCCGGCATGGTATGTAGAACCAAGGATGACTTTGTGTTGTTGACCAATATGTTTGTTTGAAAATGTAAATAAATGAAATAAAAGGCTTTAAAATACCTTTTAAATGTCATTAACCAAATATTATCACCGAAACACGGATTTAACCATCATGGTATGAGGAACCAAGGGTGAAAAATGTTTTATGGTTAAAACAAATGAAATAAAAAGGGTTCAAAAGTATTTGAAATGGTAAAAACCGATTACAAATATGAAAGTGGATTAAATGGAAATGACGAGAACAAACACAGTTGATCTCTGGTCTGAACAACCCATTTAGGCGCGGGTAAACTGGCGACCTAAGGGGCTTCTGCCTCAGACCAAAAATCAGTTTTGGCTCGTTTATTCCATGTTTTGGTTCATGTTATGCACGTTTTAGCATGTTATAGTCATAAAACAAATGAAAACATAATAAAAGAGGATTTTTACACCCTCATACTTACATGTTTGGTTATGGCGAGTGACCGACGTAAGTGTAACAACTCGTTTGATCGAAAAAAACTCGGTGTAAAACCGTTTTGGTAAGTAAAAAGAGTGTTTTAATGTTAGTGATGGTGTAGTGGTCGAAATGGTCGGTCAAGTGATTTAATGCACGATGACGGTACCAAACAATGTGTAAGGCTCGTGTTTACGATCGGTAGGTCGTAAATACGCGTCTGGTTGTGACTTAAGAAGTCGAGTCGAGAATTTTAAGGGAGAAAAGAGGGGCCGGACACTCGCGTAAGTCTCAAATGGGTGACATTTGAGGGGTATTTATAGGGAAATGAGTGGTTGTGTGAGTTTTGAGCGACGTGGCCACTTGGGCTGCTCAAAGAGGCGCGAGCCACGCCGCGGTTCTTCGAGTTGTGTTGTCACTTTCACAACAAACGCAATCATGATTTGTTCTATCCTAGGTTTTGTAGTCACATATTTGGTACTTGACCAACATGAATCCGGGAAAACTTAAGGTAGAAGGTTTGAAATGTTTTGTTTTTGGTGGTTGACTCGGTTTGACTCGTTGTTGGAGTCGGGATTTGAATTTTTGAGTCGGTTTTTGGTCCGGTGTCAGTTTTGACTCTAGTTAGTGTCATTGCGACCCCGCCGTCGTGCATTAAACACTTCAGGTATTTTTGAAATGTTTTGAGATGTTTTATTTTCGAAATCGTTTTTAAGTTTTCCGACGTTAAGTTGTACACAAATTGTCGATCAAACGCCGCGATTCCAAAAGATGTTGTAGTCCGATAATCATCGGGTGTTTGTTGGAGTCTCAGCAGATACTGGGTACCTACAATGCCCTCACTTTGACTGAGACTTGGACAGGGCGAAAGTCAAAGTAGAGCCCCCAGGCAATCGAATATTACAACCTGGAGACCCAAGCGACGTCGAGGCGGCTCGAAAGGATTCGGGCCAAGGACCTGCCGTCGGGAAGGGCGACGTCAAGGCGACTCGAGAGTACGAGTCAAGGACCTGCCGTCGGGAATAGTTTAGAGTATGTCGACTATCCGTGTGGGTCGTTTAAAGTCCGTTAGACTACGTACAAAGGCTCGCCAGCCATAGGAAGGAGTCATACCTGAGGCATCTTCGGATATGTCCTTGCACTTTTGCAGACAAAGGCTCGCTAGCTGTGGTAAGGAAATGTACCCGAGGCATCTTCGGGATCTGTCCTTGGAATGTTGCGGACAAAGGCTCGCCAGCCACGGTAAGGAAATGTACCCGAGGCATCTTCAGGATCTGTCCTTGGAAGGTTGCGGACAAAGGCTCGCCAGCCAATGGTAAGGAAATGTACCCGAGGCATCTTTGGGATCTGTCCTTGAAAGGTTGCGGACAAAGGCTCGCCAGCCAATGGTAAGGAAATGTACCCGAGGCATCTTCGGGATCTGTCCTTGGAAGGTTGCGGACAAAGGCTCGCCAGCCATGGTAAGGAAATGTACCCGAGGCATCTTCGGGATGTGTCCTTGAAAGGTTGCGGACAAAGGCTCGCTAGCCAATGGTACAGTCGATCAATGGATCAAGGGAATAGCCGCGTCAAATGGGCTCGTTTGAATGTAGTGAACTCGTGATGCCGCCGTGAATTTGAATGAGAATAGCCGCGTCAAAAGGGCTCGTCTTGAAAGTAGCGAACTCATGATGCCGCCGTGGAAACAGTGAATTTGGATTTTCACTATTACTGTTTTTGGAATGAGCGGGTTCCGCAAGGAAGCCCCCTGCTGGTAGTGAATTTGGAAATTTCACTATTTAACTGAAGTGACGGTTTATGTGCCGCCGTTGACATTTGATGGAAATAGTGAATTTGGAATCTTCACTATTGATTGAAGTGACGGTCTATGTGCCGCCGTTGACATTTGATGGAAATAGTGAATTTGGAATCTTCACTATTGATTGAAGTGACGGTTTATGTGCCGCCGTTGACATTTGATGGAAATAGTGAATTTGGAATCTTCACTATTGATTGAAGTGACGGTTTATGTGCCGCCGTTGACATGCGTGGTGAGAATAGTGGAATTCAATTTCCAACTATTATTTTGAGCATGACGGTTTTAATTGCCGTCGCTTAAAATTTGAAGAAATAGCGGTTTTTGAATCTTCGCTATTATTTCTGAAATTGAAGGAAAATAGTGAATTTGATTTCACTATTATTTTTAAAATTGGCGGTTTTGATCGCCGTTTGCTTGAAATTTTTGAAAATAGCGAACTTTAAATTTTCACTATTTGCTTTTCTTTGTCTTTGAGGAAATGACAATTTTCAATATCGCCAATGAAAATCCGAATTTTGTTACGTGGAAATTGGGCTAAAGCCCAAAATTCGCTGAAAAAGCAAGTGGACACCTGATTGAGGCGCGAGCCATTTTGCGAATCAAAGGGGCTTCCCTTTTTTCTGTAAAAGACGCGAGTTCAGGATACATACCATTCATCATCTCGTCTTCTTCATTCGACCCAAATACCTGCAAAAATCGCCATTGAAGGACCTTCGCTAGCTTCCACTCGTGCCATAATCAACAATGTCATCTCAAGGTATTTATTTCCTCTTGAATCCATTTAAATTTGTTGATCTTTAGCTTGATTGAATTAGGGCAAATTTTACCCTAAAAAATCAAATTTGGCGTTTTTGATTGAGCCCATTTCGAGTGAAATTGATCCTTGCATTAGATTAGAAACCTTTTTAGGAGTATATAAGTGCTTTTAGTTTGCATTTTGGTCCCCGTTCCCGCTCCCTATGCTCGAAAAACGCGAGTGAGGTGAGACACCGTCTCACTTCGCAATGCCAAGTTTATTTGCTTGGGTAGTAGGTCCCACTAGGTTGCATTGTAGTTGGGAAAACCCGTATTCGTCATTTATGGACCTTCGTTAGATACTGTGGGCAAAATTGGATTTTTGCCTTTTGCGACGGTCTTATGTCTGACAAAATAAGCGTCTGTTTGGGCTTGAATTGAGTCAGTTTGCCTTGAAATGGACCTTATTGGTAATTTAGGTCACCTTGAGGCGTGATAAAATCACGTTTGCCTTTTTGCGGTCGTTTTTGAATTTTTGACCGGTTTGGACTCAAATTAGCGTATGAATTGCCTTTTTGAGCCATAGAAAAATACCCCATTGTGTCGGGAATGTATTTTGGTTTGTTGGCGGACCTTGTATGGGTCTTGAAATGCCGTTTTTTTTGGTTTAGACTCGTCTTTCGCTTGAAAAGAGGGGCGAGTCGTTTTTGTTTGTTTGTTGTGAATGGTTTTGTTTGGTTGGATTTTGGGCGGAATTGCCCTTGTTTTGCATTGCAGGTTGTTGTTGTTTTTGTTTGGATTTATCCATTTCATGCCGTCGTAATGCCGAAATTTCGGCTGACGTTTTTTATTTGTTGTGTTTTTTTTGATTGCAGGATATCGTTTGGGACCTATGGGGTCTGCCGTTGAGACCTTGGAAGAGAAAGTCGATCCTGGAGGGGGAGAGACAACCGAGGAGGTTGCCGGGTTTGAGGCGGTCGTGGAGAATGCTTCCGTAGACGAGGAGAGGCGGCTGATGTGGCCGGCTTGTCCTTTTCATTGTGGCTCATAGACAGGATGGCTGATGATTGGGGGTCAGCACCGGGGTGATGCGTCGCATCATGGTTCTTAACCTCCTCATCATCCGAACTTTGCAAGACACTGTCTTCATTTTTGTCGTGGAGCAAGAACGTGGTGTTACCATTGTGGTAACCACCTCTGCTTCTGTTGTTGCTCCTCTGTTCCCTATGTTTCTCCCTTTCTTTTCTGATTGGAAGGGTAGGGAGTGCTCAGTTCGGTAGGTGGCAGATAGCCCCCAGTTCGTTGTCTTAGGCCAGTGTCTGTATGATAGACGGTTGTTTTAGGCCAGTGTCTGTATGATAGATGTCTGTACTGAACCCTGTTTGTACGGTCAGTTGCTCGTATCAAACGCGTGTCGATGTATTTTGCGTGAGACGGTTTGTATATATGCGTTTTTTGGATTGTGGTTCATTTTGTGAATTTTGGCTTTTTTGTGTTGTGTTTCGGAGGAGCGCCGTCGGCTGTCGATTCTCCTTTTGCTTTGCATCAGTTCCTGCATCGTTAGTGTAGAGAAACAGGCAACAGATAGCACATATGCAAAAATGCAAACATGTAAAAGTGTTTGATTGAAAACACGTAGAGCATTTGATCGAAAACCAAAATTAACCAAGATGACTTGAAGTTAAAATTGAAATTTTGAAAATTCCGTGACAAATCGTCACGTTCGGAATTCAAAAGGAATTGATTTGAAAATTTGAGCAATTAACTCGTGTCGTGAATTAAATTGCGTCGAAATTATTGAAATTGACTCGAAAAAATTCAAACTCAAATCGTCAGGAAAGATTTTTTTTAGAAAAGGATTTTTGCGAATATATTTGATTTTTGATTTTTGAGGTCAAGATTCGAATTTGTGAGTGCTTGAATTTTTGAGGAAAATTGATGTCGTGTTATCAATCTTTGATTTTGATTTTTAATGGAAAATTGCGAAAAAGCGAAAAATTTTTGGAATTTCGACTGACATGGAAACGATCCATCGCGGATCGGGGCGACTAGCCCTTCCCTCCTTAAAAAAAGAAAGAAAAAATCCGTATGTTTAAAGCTGCGTCATGGAAACCGTGTCGGATTTCGTAAAACGCGAAAACAAGAAAATGTGAGTGTGAGGAAACACAAAATATCCTGAACCATCCCGAAGAGGCGCGAGCTTCCTAGCGGGAGGTTTAAGGTGTCAGGAGTAAACACAAGTTGAAAGAGACAAGTCAACAGCGGGAATCCTGGAGAAGCCTCAAAGAGGCGCGAGCAGCCTGGCGATGGAAGCCGGCTCTCCCCTTTTTCTGAAAAATGCGCTGATCATTTTGTATAAGTAGGGATGTTTGCGCTTCATTGTTTCATCATCCGAAACACAAAATCATCTCTACAAAACCTCTTCTTCTTCTTCCACAAAAATATTTTATGGATGCTTTTGAGAACGCATTGCGACAATGGTGCCGGGATTTGTCGCCTCCCGAAAAGTATAAACTCGTTTGCATGGGAGTTGGTCAATTGTTGGTGCTTCATCAAGTCAAGGTGCAACCTTCGTTTCTTGAAGCATGTTCTCGGTTTTGGGATTCGAAACACTATGTTTTCGTTTTCCCGAAAGGTGAGCTTTGTCCTCTTGCCGAAGAAGTTGGAGCCATTGGTGGGTGGCCGGGTTGTGTTCCGGTGCTTCCTCCGACTCGGTTGTGCTACAAGGAGAAATTTCATTCCATGTTGGGCTTATCAACAAGCCAAATCAACTTTCTTCTTGCTCCACATGGTGTGGACATGTTGGCTCTTATCAACATCTTTTCAAACCGATTAGATGTTAATGTCTCGGGGTGGCTAGGAGAAGGGCTCTTGCATTTTGCCATGTCCATGTGTACCTCTTTGTTGATGTCTTGAAGAAGAAGGGGCTAAGATTCCATGGTAGCATGACCCTTATCCATGTGATTGAGCAAATGGAGCATGGTAGAGATCCATCATGGTTGGTGCTTGGAGAGATTATCCAAGCTTTGGACAAGGAAGGCTCTTGTGGAGAAGTTCCCTCATTTGGGTCCCCAAGGATCCTCCAAGTGTGGCTATTGGAGAGGCTAAGGTATGTAGAGCCTCCGGTTGATTCTTCTTCTTATTCCTTTCGTCACCTTACTATAAGGAAGAAGTTGTACCCAGATAGTTTCGCTTCCACCGAGGCCTATTGGGCCGCAAGATTGGCGGAGGAGGGTGGTCCTCATATCCGTTGGGTGGTGCCGTGGTGGCACTTGAGGTCCTTCACGGGGTTGCCCGCTTCGGGTGTTAGTTGATGCGTGTCTTTTATATGATGTTTTGCACCTCATTTTACACGCATTTCAGAGCTCATTTGTGTAGTTTAAGCTACCATTTCCGCCATTTCCGTCTACTTTCGTGTTTTTGTACTTTATTACAGAAATGTGAAGAATCTAGCGGAAATCAAGCTAAATCCATCTCCGAGTATCCTGCATTGCATTTTGACGTGAAGAATTTACTTAAGGAACATGCTTGGTGCGCATTCCAAGGCCCAAAAGACAAGTTCACGGGATTATAGAAGTCAAGTAGCAGCTCAAGCAGTCGATCGACCACTACCTTCAGTCGATCGACCAACCATCGGGTTCCAGAAGCTACTGTTCATTGCTATTTAGTCGATCGACCAGTCCTAGCAGTCGATCGACCAAGCCGCTATCCCAGACGAGAATTAAAAGATCGAGGAAACGAAGCCCATGGGTTTAGGTTTTGATAATAATTGTTACGTATATTTTCTATAAAGCGTGACCTAGAAACACATCAGTTTATCATGAAGGTTTCACATTAAGTTTTACATACAGTTCTTTAGAAATAATTAGGGTTTGGGAAACTATTTTGCATTGGATTTTCGTTGTGCTTTCAATCTTTCCGTTACGATCCTTCTGCAATTTCGGTATTCACTAGCTCTATTTTCAGTTCATCTTTATTGCATTGATAGTATAGGAATTGTTAGTTAGTCTCCCGAAACCGTATTATCTTTATTGTTAATTGTTTGTTCATTCGTTTTAAGCATGAAATCTTCTGTCTATTTCGTTAATTTCATTGTTGTTATCATCGTTAGTATGAGTAGCTAAATCAATTGTGCTAGGATGTAGGGGAGTTGTAGTGTAGGCGGTAATATAAAGAACACGGCCTGATTCGCGTGTTGGTCGATCGACCGCCATACCTGGTCGATCGACTGACCACGTGAGGTTTTTATTTTCGTTTTAATTGTTTTAATTCTTAATTCGACGAATCGAGTGCACACGACTAGTTGAATGCTTAGGATATGACTGACCCATTAGATCGAGAGATAGGGACAGTTGCTAGATCACCAATTAAAATGACTAAACTATGCCGGGATCGAAAGATAGGTAGAGTTTAGACCGTAAATCACTTTTCAGGACGAAAGTTAGTATTAGTGATATTAGGGACCTATAGCGAGATCGAAAGATGCTATTTGTTAAGAGTGGACCGAGAGGACCTCTTTATTTCCTGCCTCATGTGTTTTGTTTAGACCTGTTTAATATGCTGCCGCCGAAACTATAACGAACCGACCATCCTAGTACCTCTATTATATTTGATTTTATATATTTCATTAGTTTACTTTTCTTTTCTTTTATTGTCATTAGCTATAGACCAAACCCAATCAAACCCCCACCTTTTGTTACCTTAGACCGAATTTAAACAACTAGAAATTACGTCTGCCTCTCTGTGGTTCGACCCGACTGCCGCTAGCTATAGTTGTAGTTGGAGTTTATAAATATTATTTTTGACACCTCACGACGGGTATCAAATTTTGGCGCCGTTGCCGGGGAGGCAATAGTTCTAATTTTTAGGTGTTTTATTTTTAGTCTTTCTTAGTTTAAGGGACATCCGTTCCTTAAACTTTTCTTATATTCTTTTTGTAGTTTCTTCTTATGCGCAGGTCACAGGGTGGTGAACTAGTTGATGTGAACATTATTTGCGCACATTTAGTCCCCTAATTGAGCCTATTTTGCATACTATTATAACATTCTATGGCCATTTTATCCGTCAAAACCTTCCTATTTGCTTTTCTATCGCATTTCATATGTTTTGTAGAAAAGGAGATGATAAGGCGGAAATTCCCGTCTTTCGTGCACATTTGGAAGCTTATTGATGATAATAGATGGACTAGTATGAAGAGGAAGCAAGGACTAAAGACCAATCTCGCAAAAATAAAAATAGGAATGAGCAAAAAGGGGAAGAAAAGAAGAAGAACCACGGCTGAAGAACAATCCGAGCGGATTGTCCCAGAATCCGCCCGTCTCCACTAAACAATCCGAGCGTCCTGCTCAGAATCCGCTCGGATTGCCTCACTAGAATCCGTCCGGATTGCCCCTGAATCCGCTCGGATTCCTTTGCCAGATTCCGTCCGTCCCGACTCCAATACGCCCGGATTCCTTCACAGCATGATTTCGTCTTCTCCAAGCTTCAAAGAAAGACTCCCTTCCTCCGAGAAATACCGGAGTCTCCCTGCTCAAATCTCAAAAGTGTAATTACTAGTTTAGCCCTTAGTTAACCTAATGCATCCCACCTAATTTCCACTATAAATACCCCATCTTTGTAATTAATCAAATGTGTGGTTTTTGGGTAGAAAATCCTTCCTTAGATTAGATTAGGAGTAGATTAGAATAGATTACTCTTTAATCTTTCCACAAATTACACATTAATCTCTCCTTAATTATTGTTCAAGTTTATTATTCAAGTTTATTATTGGGTAATTGAAGATTATTGGGTTATTATTGGGAGATTGACAACCTTCCATCAATCAATCAAGTTTCTTCTATTATTCTTTGCTTTATTATTTGGATCATCTCAACTTTGGTATAAATACTTTACTCTTTAATCTTTATTGTTCATTTCTTCATTCTATTATCATGTTTATACTTGTTGTGATGATTGACACCATTAATGACATGTTTCCCATGATGATGAGTGAGTAGTTACTTAGCTAGGATTAGTGGGTAATTAAGGGAAACCAACATGGGATTGATTCATGCTTAATCTAATATGTTCACATGATTAAATTGCTTGCTTGTTGTGATGTCAACTTTATGCACATGTTATGTTTGATGAAATGCCAAGCCTATGAATCCTTGCATTTCTACCATCTCTTATCTACTCAACTTGACTTGTAAGATATAAACCAACTCGAGTCTTGTTAGACCATGCATAGAAGTTGATTAGGAGGAAAGTAAGTCGACTTGTAGGTGTTGTACAATCTAATCGATTCGGCTCCGGGACCCAACTCTTCCTAAGAACCGTAAGATATAACCCAACTCGGTTTCTCCACAACATTAATTGCTTGCAACCTTGTAAACATGTTTGTATGATCAACACCATGAATCCCCTATGACCCCATGATATCCTAGCACTTTTAACCAATTGTTTACATCTTTCCTTTTATTACTTGTTTCACTTTATTGCTTGCATTAGTTTAGACACAACTACAAACCCAACCAAATCGTGACACTAGCATAAACCGAGATAGATAGACTTAGAACCCAAAGCACACCGTCCCATGGATCGACCTCGACTTACCGCTAACTAGTTGTATGTTGAGTATTATAAATGTGTTTGATTGAGAGCCACGACGACAATCTCGTCAAAATGGCGCCGTTGCCGGGGATGGTGCTATGTGATTAAGTTCTTACTTGTTTGTCTATTTTTATTTTTGCTTTCACCTTGAGGAACTTGTTCCTCGAGGCTTGTTCTTACCATTTTCGTGTAGTTTCCATGTTTGTAGTTATCTCCTTGTCTTAGTTATGATGACTCAAGACTTGGTTTATGGAGTATGTGGTGGATCTTTTGAGTATGACTATGGGTATGGGGAGTTTGAGAAGCAAGTCAACACAAACCTACCTTATTATTTGTACAACGAAAATCCTAACCACTACCCCAATTTTTCCCACCAAAAGCACCACACCCAATATCAACAACAACCACCCACCCAATACCCATTTCACAATGAACTTCAATTGCCACAATACAACCACTTTCACACCCACCCACAACAAGAAGATAAACCCATTGAAAATATGATTCTTCAAATGATGGGAGATCAACAAAACTTCTTCAAACAAATGCTAGAGGAGAGCCAAAAGAGGGACAATGTCCTTCAAAGCATTGTTTCTCAAAGTGAGGAGTTGGAGATTCAAATTGACCAATTAAAAGGATTCCAAGCAATCACTCACCACCATTCTTTGGATATTGAGCATAAATGCGAGTTTGAAGTAGTGACCTTTGACATGAAAGATGAGAAGTGGGAGGAGCCAAATTCCTTGAGCTCTTGTGACTATGAGAGTGTTGTGTTTAATGAGGAAGACATGAGGTTGAGGAAACCAAATGTTCTTAGCCTTTGTGAGTATGAGGGTGTGTCCTTTGATGTGAACATTGAGGTGTTGGAAAAAGAGCTAAAAGAAGCCCCCATTCATGGTTTACGTGAAGATAGCAACAATGATGGTGAACCTAGAGGAGAGATTCACAATATCACCTTGCTTGAGGAGCCTATCCTTGAGACATTTGAGATACCTTATCATGAAGAAGAACGTCCTTCCTTTATCCTTCATGAAGACCACTTGGCACCTATCATGGAGCCAATGATCATTGAAGAGGATATGTTAGATCTTCTTCAAAAAGCCAAAGTGTCTTACAAGAGTTATTTGGTGAAAAAGCTCAAAGAGAAAATTGCTCGTGAGGCTACTTGTGAAGATTTGGCACCCATAATCTCAACTCCCATGGTATCCGATCATCAAAGTCATGAAAATTCTCCTTCCACCTTGGAAGGATTGAAGAATCAAAATGCTATCATCATCACCAAAATTGAAGGAGAAGTTGGTAAGTGGAAGTCCACGGATGGAAATGAACCACACTTCATGCTTAATCTTAACAAGAATCATGGATGTATTTACTTGAAGCATCGGGAAAGCTCTAGTGCCAAGGACAAGGTGAAAGAAAGGATGTATGACAAACTTCCTTGGCCAAATTTCATCTTCAAGTGGAGCAACCCATACTTATGCTTGTTTGGAGCTTGCTCACAAGCTTTTGATCTTCTACTAAGAGCCTTAAGCTCTATGGATAAGAACTTCTACAAATTGAACTAGTTTGGTGGAGTCCTACCTCAAACCACCATTTGTAAGATTTTTCTTGAACCTCTTTATTTTGTATAATATTGTACATTTTATTTTTGCATTTAATTTCTTGCATGAGAGAGAAGAGAGAGAGAGTCATCTTACATGATTTATGAGCAAATTTCAGAAAAAGATAAGAAAAAAGGAGAAAATCAATGAAAAGGGGTTTATCATTTCAGGAAAGAAGAAAGAAGAAAGAGAAAGAAGCAGAGACGCTCGGATCCAAGCAAATCCGCCCGTCCAGGGCCCACGGAAGAGAAAAAGCTGAAACTGCTGAAGAATCCGTGCGGATTCGAAGAAATCCGCCCGTCCCCTACAATCCGTCCGTCCTCTTCACGGGACGCCCGTCCCAAATGACGTCCAGAAGTAAGATTTTATTCTGCGCTAGAATCCGTGCGGATTATCAAGAATCCGCCCGTCCTGATCAAGACGTCCGTCCCGTGCAAAATCCGCCCGTCTTGTCCCTGCTTCTCAACCGACAGATTTCTCTGTTCTAGAATCCGCGCGGATTCTATAGAAGACGCCCGTCTTGCCCATCGAGAATCCGTCCGTCCCGTCTACAATCCGCTCGGATTGTACTGTTCATGCGAGAAAAACGGGTCAGGTCCAACCCTATCCGTTCGGATTCCCTTCTTTTTCTATATAAACACCCCCCTTCTCCCTCATTCCCTCATCTTATCAAACCCTAAAACACTCTCTTCAATCCTCAAAATCACTTTCATATCCTCAAAATCACCTTCATATCCTCAAAAACACCCACATCACCCCCATCACCAACATGAGTTCCAAGGGAAAGGCCAAGAAATTGTTTGATTCGATCGGAAAGAAGCGCAAGGGATCATCCTCTTCAACACCACGAGATGTGATAATGAGGGGAGGTATTGAACAACTCAACAACTTCCAAGAAGTGATCTTCATATCCGACGACCACCGCGAAAATTTCGTCGAGCTTCTAGGTAAGAAATACGAACCTACTCAATTTGTTGACACTAGGGTGTTGGAAATCCTTAAGATAAGGTACCCTACCGAGGCGTTCTTCAATGGCCTTGGCATTGGGGACCTTTTCCATGCTCATGAAGAGACTTACCTTAGTCTCGCCCTTGAGTTCTTGAGTAGCCTTCGCATTGTGGCGGATGCCCGCAACAATTTAGGCATGGAGTTTAGGTTATGCAACCGAGACCATGTTCTTTCTCTTGAGGAATTTGCCTATGTTTTCGGTCTTGAAATACCCACCGCCTATACCGACAAGCCCGATAATTTTAGTGTGGATTTTCTTTGGAAAGCTATCTCCGGGAGGAACTTTACCCATATAAAGCGTTGCTATACATTTGCTATTCAACACCCGGTGATTCGATTCACCGAACGCTTTGTAGCCGGATGCATCAATGGGAGGTACGAGCAAGATCGGTGTACTCTCATCGACTTAACTTTTCTTGAGTCTCATTTGAATGTTCGAGCGGTGAGGCGTTATAACTTCAATACGCCACTTGAGATACTCAATAGGTTCAATGACTTTGCTCAAGGGACATCTCAACTTAAAACCTTCGTGATGGGAGGTCTAATTACAATGTTGGCTAAACACCTTTGCCCCGGGTTCAATGCCCGAGGAACCTATGTTCCTCTTGAAGGGAGGACTTTGATTGATGAGCACACCATCTTCTATAGTCACCGATGGTGCAACTACACTCAAGATGAGAGCGTGGAATGGTACACCAAGGGTTGCACTTCGATGATCCTTGAAGGATGGAAGATACCGGGCATCGAACCACGATTGAGTCCATACTCCCCTCCACCAAGCTACCTCCTTGACATCCAAATTCTTGATAATCCCCCTCAAAGGGAAGAGCCACACCGTCAACCACCTCGTGGAGGGCCGGGGTTACAAATGCGCCCACCTTCCTATGTCCCTATCCCACCTTACCCCTTTCCACATACCCCATTTCAACCAGAAATCCCCAATACCCCGGGTATTAATGATTTGATGGCACTCATGAATAGAGTGGACCTTGGGGGTGCATAAAGGGAGGGAAGACAACTACTTAGCCCTCTACCCCCAATACTATAACATGGCTCAACAAGGGTATATTGACCCCAATGGTCCTAAACCCTCTTGGGCACAACCGGAGCTTTTGTTCCCAAATTATGGGAACCAAGCTTGGGGTCGCGGCGATGGAGGGCATTCTAGCCAAGGTGGAGGGTACTCGGGTCAAGAAGGAGCTTTTGACCAAGGAGGATATTGGGGCCAAGCACCGGGACATGATCAAGCCGGAAGCTCTCATGGTTATGGCTATGACCAAGATGAGGATGACGAGTGAAAGAGGCCTACTTCACCACTTCCACTTGTATGATATCCATCTCTCCCTCTCTCTTTTATATTTACATTGCATTTAGTATAGCATTTAGCTTGCATTTGTATTATATTTCATATTGCATTTGCATTAGTTAGTCCATTTACATTAGTTTGCATTGTAATATATTTCATACGATTCATGTAGATAGTTTCATATAGATTAGAATTCATGCATAGTTGCTAATGGCCAAACCTATTCATTTCTACACTAAAAATAGTGTTTAAATCGGTTTGGGGAGGTTTGATCATAGGTGACCATAGTTTACTAGAAATCATGCATCATATAGTATAGTTTAGATTGCATTCATTTGTTACATATGTCATATAGAATTGCATTTAGTTAGAGCATGCATTCATTCATATCATATCATTGCATTTATTCAAAAATTCAAAAGCATGTATTTCTTTTTCATTCCTACTCCTACATGTACATTGAGGACAATGTCCAAAATAAAGTGGGGGATGGGAATTTATATTCCAAAAATGCATAAAAATTGAAAAATTTTGAAAATCCCAAAAATATGTTCTTTAATTTCATAAAATCAAAAACCATAAAAATTTGAAAAATCAAAAATCCAAAAACATGTTCATTTCCTTTGTAGTGTAGATTTGTATATATTGTGTTTGTTTATCCTTTTTCACATTGATTGACTACGCCACACCCGAGACATGAGGATATTGAAGACCGCATGGTATGATCTTTCCAATCTCCTTTTTCCTCTTTATGTTAATGACTATGTGGCTTTATTTTGATTGATGCGGTAAAAACAATGTGAACTTAGGATTGCATTTAGTTTATATGTCATATTAGTTGGTAGAATCATTTGCATTAGGATGTTTATATGTTAGTTGCATCATGGCATGTAGTTGCATGTTTAGAAAAAATTTTGCGAAACCGTCTATTTGGGAAGCTTGACAAGTGTATATAGGCCCTAGTAGATGCTTTTTATTCTTAAGACTTTGCTTGTTAGAATGCTTGTAAAACACCCTAGGATGTGTCATGCTAGTATCCTTTGACCCATGGTTTAAGGCCTAGTCAAGAGTACCTTGTGGTGTGATAACTCCTTGGCTACCGTTTATTCCAAGGTGACCCTTGAAACCATGCATACTTCTATCATTCATCCATGTTCTACCATACATTTTTGTCATCAAAGGGAATGGGCACAAAAAGAAATCAATTTGAGTTCAATGAAATGAAAAATGAAAGAAAGTTTGCAAAAATGCATCAAAAGAAAAGAGGAGCAAAAATAGACTCCTAAAGCTTCAAATACAAGGCACCCTCGTTACTAATTGGGGTGACTTTGAAAATGTTCAAAAAAGAAATTCAAAAAGTTGTCAAGTATTGAAATGCCAAAAATCAAAAGAAATGGCAAAGAAAGTGTTCTCAAATGTCAAATGCCACAAGAAATTGGGGGGAAAAACAACAATGAAAGCAAACTCCCAAAATGAAACTCAAATACTATCGATCCCTTTATCCATCGTATCCATTTTTGTGCATGGTAGAGAGGGGACGACCCTTCTTCTTGTCTAGGCAAGAGGGGGAATTCCGCGATCCTCCAGTGTTTCTAACACCATAGGGAGTCTACTCTTGACAAAAGCATTTAACGATTGAGGACAAAGGTACCCTAGCTTGACACATTTTGGAGGTGATTTATTGGTATCCTTCTAGGCTTAGTAGTTTGAACAAATTGCATCTATGAAGGATTGTGTACCCTTGAATTGCTTCCCTTGTAGATAATTTCCGCCACTTAGATGAGGAAAGTGGCTATTCTTTTGTAGATGCATCCATTATGTGATTTCATGTGCTTTAATGTTTGGATGTGTCGCCATTTTGGCAAGACCCACCTTGCCTTGCAAGAAGGCATCCTACCTCATGGTTGTCTTGTTATGAGTTGAAGGGGCGGAGTGAGACCCGCTAATTGTCTCATATCGGCTATGTTATTAGGATAGTTTAAATAAAGGTCTAGTTTTAGTCACCTCTTTACTCGGGACGAGTAAAGGTTCGGTTTGGGGATATTTGATGTGAACATTATTTGCGCACATTTAGTCCCCTAATTGAGCCTATTTTGCATACTATTATAACATTCTATGGCCATTTTATCCGTCAAAACCTTCCTATTTGCTTTTCTATCGCATTTCATATGTTTTGTAGAAAAGGAGATGATAAGGCGGAAATTCCCGTCTTTCGTGCACATTTGGAAGCTTATTGATGATAATAGATGGACTAGTATGAAGAGGAAGCAAGGACTAAAGACCAATCTCGCAAAAATAAAAATAGGAATGAGCAAAAAGGGGAAGAAAAGAAGAAGAACCACGGCTGAAGAACAATCCGAGCGGATTGTCCCAGAATCCGCCCGTCTCCACTAAACAATCCGAGCGTCCTGCTCAGAATCCGCTCGGATTGCCTCACTAGAATCCGTCCGGATTGCCCCTGAATCCGCTCGGATTCCTTTGCCAGATTCCGTCCGTCCCGACTCCAATACGCCCGGATTCCTTCACAGCATGATTTCGTCTTCTCCAAGCTTCAAAGAAAGACTCCCTTCCTCCGAGAAATACCGGAGTCTCCCTGCTCAAATCTCAAAAGTGTAATTACTAGTTTAGCCCTTAGTTAACCTAATGCATCCCACCTAATTTCCACTATAAATACCCCATCTTTGTAATTAATCAAATGTGTGGTTTTTGGGTAGAAAATCCTTCCTTAGATTAGATTAGGAGTAGATTAGAATAGATTACTCTTTAATCTTTCCACAAATTACACATTAATCTCTCCTTAATTATTGTTCAAGTTTATTATTCAAGTTTATTATTGGGTAATTGAAGATTATTGGGTTATTATTGGGAGATTGACAACCTTCCATCAATCAATCAAGTTTCTTCTATTATTCTTTGCTTTATTATTTGGATCATCTCAACTTTGGTATAAATACTTTACTCTTTAATCTTTATTGTTCATTTCTTCATTCTATTATCATGTTTATACTTGTTGTGATGATTGACACCATTAATGACATGTTTCCCATGATGATGAGTGAGTAGTTATTTAGCTAGGATTAGTGGGTAATTAAGGGAAACCAACATGGGATTGATTCATGCTTAATCTAATATGTTCACATGATTAAATTGCTTGCTTGTTGTGATGTCAACTTTATGCACATGTTATGTTTGATGAAATGCCAAGCCTATGAATCCTTGCATTTCTACCATCTCTTATCTACTCAACTTGACTTGTAAGATATAAACCAACTCGAGTCTTGTTAGACCATGCATAGAAGTTGATTAGGAGGAAAGTAAGTCGACTTGTAGGTGTTGTACAATCTAATCGATTCGGCTCCGGGACCCAACTCTTCCTAAGAACCGTAAGATATAACCCAACTCGGTTTCTCCACAACATTAATTGCTTGCAACCTTGTAAACATGTTTGTATGATCAACACCATGAATCCCCTATGACCCCATGATATCCTAGCACTTTTAACCAATTGTTTACATCTTTCCTTTTATTACTTGTTTCACTTTATTGCTTGCATTAGTTTAGACACAACTACAAACCCAACCAAATCGTGACACTAGCATAAACTGAGATAGATAGACTTAGAACCCAAAGCACACCGTCCCATGGATCGACCTCGACTTACCGCTAACTAGTTGTATGTTGAGTATTATAAATGTGTTTGATTGAGAGCCACGACGACAATCTCGTCACTAGTACCATTAAATCCTGAGATCGAGAAATCCTTGCGCGAGTTGAGACGATCACAAAGGGTATTACCGACAGAGGAAGAGCTGAGTACTCTGTCAAGCTACTACGAGAACGCTCTGTTCGAAGGAGATCCACCTACATCTCCTGCCTCTACTTCTTCAGCTGAGACAGTTACTTCTCCAGAAATCCCAGTCATGGCTGAAGAAGCAACCATTGCTAGTCACTCAGAGCCTACAGCTGCGAATCTCTACAAAGGATTCGAACTACCTGGGGAGGCGAGAAAATTCGAGCCAAAGCCTTCCTACATTAACCTGGTTGAGAGGAACCAGTTTGGGGGAGCTGCAAATGAAGATGCAGCCAAGCACATGGAGATTTTTATTGATTATTGCTGCTCTATACCCCCGCCGGCCGGTGTGACCCAAGATCAGATCAAGGAGACCATGTTCATTTTCTCTCTTCGTGACGCTGCAAGAGAGTGGTATAGAGATCTGGACCGAGCCGCCCATGGAATCACTGACTGGAATTCCTTAGCCCTGGCATTCTACAAAAAGTACTTCTCTGCCTCGAAGACGAATGCCATTAGAGCTCAGATCACGAGCTTTAAACAAGGGCCTGATGAGAACTTTCATGAAGCATGGGTCCGTTTCAAGAAACTGGTGCGAACCATACCGCACCATGGGTTCGAAAAATGGAGTCTTTGCAACCAGTTCTACAATGGGTCGTATGACGATCGAGAGGGCTATTTTGGATCTGCAGCCAATGGCCGATTTGATGAGAACATGGGAGAGACTAAGGGGTGGAAGATCATCGATGATTTGGCCACTCATAAGGCTGAATATGGGAATTCGAGAGGAAACCAGAGGAGAGTGCTTTGAATCTTCCTCTGTTCTGCCGCACTAGAAGGTCTCTTTGCAAGGTTTGACAAATATGAATTGGAAGGAGCTTCTAAAGGAGGGATGTACCATGTTAACGCTGTTTCGGACGGTCCTTTCGTGCCTCGTAGAAGATGTGGAGCCGAGGGGCATGTCTCGGAGAATTGATCTGTCCCCTTTGAGTCTTGTGCTGCCTTTCAACACTATAGGCAGACAAACACGTACTATGAGCCGAATGTCCACCCCAAGTTGAGGTGGAGTAGCCAGAATGTCCTGAATCCGACTCAACCTCCACAACAGCAGCAGCAACAAGCTTATGTGCCCCCTCATCATAAGCAACAACAATACCAAAAACCTCCTTATGTGCCGCAGCAGCAACAACAATCCCATGGTTCTGATTTTGTTGAGTTTAAGAACTTGCTACTGAAGGAGTCCCAAGCTAGAGAGGCCGGGATGAAGCTACTAGAGAGCCAAATTGCTCAATTGGCTAGTAAGAGTACCACTCGAGCTCCCGGATACTTACCGACTCAAACTGACTAGAAAGAGACCCTGAATGCCATTACTTTGAGGAGTGAGTCTACCCTGGAGGGGCCTGCTATGGTCGAGGATGCCCCTGAAAATAATGAGGCGGAACCGAGTCAAAAGAAAGCTTTAACGAAAAATAACAAGAACAAGGCGTCTACCAGGTATATCAGTCGATCGACTGATATATCCGGTCGATCGACTGATATGCGGGTTACAGGAGCTTCTGGAACTGTACATCTCAGTCGATCGACTGAGCAAGGTGGTCAATCGACTGAGACCCCTGCTGATATTGAGAAATTTCGTCCTTCAATGCCCGATAATTTAAGAGACCATTTGTTCCGGGGTTCGACAACTCCGAAAGTATTGGGGCAAGACCCGAGTCTTTGATGGGTCCGTCCCGATTCAAGTTCGACCCAATGTCGGTCAATGGCTCACATTTGAGACGGTCCGAGGAGGGTTCAAGCTTCAATAAGGAGAAAGTGGTGGACTTTCGGCCTAAGTCCACGGATGCTTAGGCATGCGAGACTTAGAAGAGAGGGCTAAGGTACTTCTCTCAGCCCCATATCCAGAGAGACTAGTGCCGACAAAGGAACAGGTATCTTTCAATAAATTTGAAAAGGTTATTCGTAGTTTGAATGTACAAGTTCCTTTCCTTGAGTTGGTCAATCAAGTGCCTGCCTACACTAAATTCATGAAACAACTCTTGTCTAAGAAAAAGTCACTTGAAAATGTGCATACTGTCGCATTAACCAAAGAGTCATGCTCTTATTTGTCTCACACTGCACCCCATAAGCTAGAGGACCCGGGTAGCTTTTCTGTTCCTTGCAATATAGGTACCTTCTCTATTGAGAAGGCATTATGTGACTTAGGAGCTAGTATAAGCGTCATGCCTTTGAGTCTAGCTAGGAAGCTCAAATTGACTAGGTTCGCAGTGACAGATATGACAGTACAGATGGCTGACCGATCTGCGGTCCAGCCAATAGGAGTCTTAGAGGACATCCCCGTCCAAATAGGGAAGTTTTTCTTCCCCGTCGACTTCGTTGTACTTGACATGCCTGAGGATGCCCACATTCCCATTATTTTGGGTAGGCCATTTCTGCACACTGCTGGTGCAGTAATAGATGTCGGTCTAGGAACCTTGACTTTTAAAGTGGGCAAGCATTCTATTGTTTTTGCCCAACCATCTAAGAAAAAGGACCCCATGTGGCCTGTGACTTGTAATACGGTTTCTGACAAGAAATCGTACTTTGTGCTTCCTGATTTACCTATCTCTATTCCTGTTGTAACCCCTCCGCCCCAGATTGGGAGCAAATTGGAGGAAGATTTGTCTATTTCTGATATTGCAGGAGCTGGTTTGGGGAAGGAAGAGCTGCAAGTCACTCCAGCTGCGAAGAAGCCAATCATTTCACGAGGAGGTCTTGGTTGCCTTAGCTATGCCACTGATGAGGAAGTTGATGACGAGCCGGTCAAGGCAAGGGAGTCCGACTTGGACTTTGATGAGCAAGAAGAGGTCATTGACTGGGGAGATGATGAAAGTGTTGATCCGTTGAGCCATACGGACGTGGAAGCTAAGAAGGGTGCAGCTGAGAAGATAAGCATCGTTGAGGCTACCTCTAGTAGCCAGAAGCCGACAAAGTGGGCCATTCCGTGGCCGTTCTTGATCAACTACTAGTTGATCACATGTTTTCCAAACATTTTTTTGCTTTTGTTAGACACTTTTTATTGCTTTTGTGTGCGCGAAACTTCGCATTTTATTTTGCTTGCTTAGGATTTTATGCGTTTTAGACTTTATTTTGGGTTTTGCGCAATTTTGGGCGCGTATTATTGTGCACTTGCAGGTTTTTAGACATCTTTAGCTCAAGTAATTGAGCAAATACAAAGAAATAAGAAGTAACAGCAGTATTTTCAGTCGATCGACTGGCCTGAGTGGTCGATCGACTGATCTGCAGGTTCCAGGAGCTACTGTTCCTTTCACCTCGGTCGATCGACCGAGTGATGTGGTCGATCGACCGACCTGCACTGCTATACCTGTTTACGACCTCTCTCCTGCTATGTTTGGTCGATTTGCGGAATTAAGGGAGTTTTCTACTCCATTTTATCTTCCGTCATTTATTTATTTCTTCTATTTCTCTCAATTTTCCACATAATACCGCTTCTTTATTGTCTTTCTCGATTTTATGCGTGGTACTTTTTTTGTCTTTTCAGGTACTTATTAGTAGCACTGCTGGCTACTAAAACCTCCTAGCTCACGCTGGTTTGGGGAGGTTTCCTTTGCTGCGCTTAAAGTCTTGTAAGTTCCCGATTTCCACTTCATGTCATTTTTATTTGTTTATTTTCCCGCAAATTCCCATTTCTCTTTTCTTCTTTACATGATTTTGCACAATGGGGACATTGTGCGATTTGGTTTGGGGAAGGGTTTTGCGTCGCATATCATTTGCTTGCATTCACGTTTACATTTTGTTTTGCATTGTTTATTTCTTTCTTATATTCAAAAAATTCTCAAAAAAAAAAATTGAAAAATTTCAAAAATTTCAAATAAAATGCACGTTTATTTTAGCATATAGGTCGAGTCAGAACGGTAGTATTTCAAGGATGATATTGCATTTGCATTTGTTTTGCCTAAGCCTTGCTTGATTAACATGTTATTAGTAGAATCGTATAAGTGCATATCTACGAGTTTTCGTTAATTATTTGCTGAACTTGAGACTTGACTTTGAAAATTGGCAAACTACATCATATTTCTGAGATTTAGAGCCTATAACTGGTGACATCTATGACCGGTTTATTTAGGAATGTGAGTAGTACTCCTTATAAGACATGTCATATCAATTTGCATAAATATGAACTTAATCTCCTTAATACCTGTATCGCATTCGGTTTGTGGTTTGTTGACACATGTGGTAGAGGTTTCCCTTTATTCGTTTTGCCCATGAACCCCACACTGCCAAAAATAGCCTTTTTGTCCCATTACTACATCCTACATATAGCCTGTCCTTTGTCGAGCTAGTAGTCCGTGTCCTTGGGATTGTTACTTAGTTTTTGGTAGTAAATGCTCTTATTGAGATTTAGTTGGGAGAATGAAAAGAAAGGAAGGAAAGAAACAAAGTTGAAAAGAAAAGAAAAGAAGTGAAAAAGAAATTATTCGAAAAAAGAAAGAAAAAGAGGTTCTGTACTGTTGAAGCGGTCGATCGACTGGCATCATAGGTCGATCGACTGAGGTTCGAGAAAAAGAAATCAATTCGCATAATTCAAATCCTTATCTGTTGGCGATTTTTGCTCCCATGTTTTATCCGTATCTTATGGGGAGTTAGCTGATTACTTTTATACCTGGAGATTGTGAGATTTGTGCTTGCTATAGCACCGTTTCATTTGTTTTTGAGCAAGAAGTTGGATGTTGCCATATGGTTCCGTTTCGGTACTAGCTTGATCACCTGTACCTCCACTTTTCCATAAAATGTTTTGCCTCTTCTTACCCATACCTCACATATCCCATATATACCTCGGCATGTGTCATGGTCATTTGTTGGTTGGAATGCATATGTACGGTCATAGAAATTACTTTCATATTATATTGCAGGCATGTTCTTATAGGTCGTAGTTAGGTGAGAGTCTTTACAAAACGAATTCTTTCTATCCTCTTATATTTTCACCTGTGCTTATGAGTGATTTGAGCGGCCCGCGAGAGTCCAATTTGATAAGTCTCTATAGTTGACGGTTCAGCATAGTTTTTAACGACTCCATAACTCGTTTGCATGATTCATTTGCTAATTGATTGTTGGTTGTGCATTAAATTGGTTTAGGCTTTACATGTTGCATTTCGCTCTGAGATTGAACTCGTTCCATTAAGTCATTAGATCGAGTCTTGTTCTTGCTTGGGGACAAGCAAGGGTTTGGTTAGGGGAAGTTTGATGCGTGTCTTTTATATGATGTTTTGCACCTCATTTTACACGCATTTCAAAGCTCATTTGTGTAGTTTAAGCTACCATTTCACCCATTTCCGTCTACTTTCGTGTTTTTGTACTTTATTGCAGAAATGTGAAGAATCCAGCGGAAATCAAGCTAAATCCATCCCCGAGTATCCTGCATTGCATTTTGACGTGAAGAATTTACTTAAGGAACAAGCTTGGTGCGCATTCCAAGGCCCAAAAGACAAGTCCACGGGATTATAGAAGTCAAGTAGCAGCTCAAGCAGTCGATCGACCACTACCTTCAGTCGATCGACCAACCATCGGGTTCCAGAAGCTACTGTTCATTGCTATTTAGTCAATCGACCAGTCCTAGCAGTCGATCGACCAAGCCGCTATCCCAGACGAGAATTAAAAGATCGAGGAAACGCAAGCCCATGGGTTTAGGTTTTGATAATAATTGTTACGTATATTTTCTATAAAGCGTGACCTAGAAACATCAGTTTATCATGAAGTTTTCACATTAAGTTTTACATACAGTTCTTTAGAAATAATTAGGGTTTGGGAAACTATTTTGCATTGGATTTTCGTTGTGCTTTCAATCTTTCCGTTACGATCCTTCTGCAATTTCGGTATTCATTTGCTCTATTTTCAGTTCATCTTTATTGCATTGATAGTATAGGAATTGTTAGTTAGTCTCCCGAAACCGTATTATCTTTATTGTTAATTGTTTGTTCATTCGTTTTAAGCATGAAATCTTCTGTCTATTTCGTTAATTTCATTGTTGTTATCATCGTTAGTATGAGTAGCTAAATCAATTGTGCTAGGATGTAGGGGAGTTGTAGTGTAGGCGGCAATATAAAGAACACGGCCTGATTCGCGTGTTGGTCGATCGACCGCCATACCTGGTCGATCGACTGACCACGTGAGGTTTTTATTTTCGTTTTAATTATTTTAATTCTTAATTCGACGAATCGAGTGCACACGACTAGTTGAATGCTTAGGATATGACTGACCCATTAGATCGAGAGATAGGGACAGTTTCTAGATCACCAATTAAAATGACTAAACTATGCCGGGATCAAAAGATAGGTAGAGTTTAGACCGTAAATCACTTTTCAGGACGAAAGTTAGTATTAGTGATATTAGGGACCTATAGCGAGATCGAAAGATGCTATTTGTTAAGAGTGAACCGAGAGGACCTCTTTATTTCCCGCCTCATGTGTTTTGTTTAGACCTGTTTAATATGCTGCCGCCGAAACTATAACGAACCGAACATCCTAGTACCTCTTTTATATTTGATTTTATATATTTCATTAGTTTACTTTTCTTTTATTGTCATTAGCTATAAACCAAACCCAATCAAAGCCCCACCTTTTGTTACCTTAGACCGAATTTAAACAACTAGAAATTACGTCTGCCTCTCTGTGGTTCGACCCGACTGCCGCTAGCTATAGTTGTAGTTGGAGTTTATAAATATTATTTTTGACACCTCACGACGGGTATCATTAGTCCTCGTTCTTTGATGGTGGTGGGTTTGAAGGTTGTTTCCTTTATATATCCCGAAAGGCTCATGAGGCAAATGGGGCGTCAACAAAAGGTGCCCGCTCAAGATACTCTTGTCCAGGAGAATATTTTCCGGAATTCCGAGCTTGTGGAGTTCTTCGAAAGATGGTGGGCCACTCGGCCGCTTTGGGAGGTGCCGAACCCCGTTGCCACGACATGGGTGACTCCCGCTTATGTCAAGTGGTCACGTGCTCCATCCTTGGAAGAGAGGTCCAAATTCCGTAAGGACGAGGTTGTCGACTTGAAGTACCGAGAGGTTGACAAGGCCAACCGTGCCTTCTTTAAGGAGTATGTTGATGGAGCTACCCCCGATGTGATGAGACCACCGAAGAGGAGGAGTTCCGGCCCCAAGAATATGGTGGGCCGTGCCTTGGCTCGTCTAGGGTTGAACATGGGGTCTTGTGCTAGACTGGAGGCCGTCGCCGTCTTAGATCCGTTTAGGATCCGTTCCGAGGAAGAAGTCCATGCTAGGCGGGCAAACAAGAAGAACAAGGGGAAGATGTACCCCGAAGGAAAAGGCAAGGGTAGAATGGAAGAGTGAAGACTTCCATTACCCACTTTATTATTATGTTGTATTATTGTTGTGAGTTTTTATTATGTTGTACTAGCTAGTTATTGTGTGTTTTGTGCTAGTTTTATTATGTGAGGTGTGTTAGTTGACACCTTAGCTTTGACAAGTTGAAGACTCGGCGAGCTCTATTTGTTGAAATTGTAATCCCTCCCATTATTAATTAAATAAGAGGATTGCTTGTGTCGAAAATTGTGAACGCTTGTTTCTTCCATCCATTTTGTGATGGCAATTCAATTTGAATCGTCCTAAACATTTGCACTTGGGAAAGTGGTATTTTGTGGAAAGGGAGAAAGGCTTATTTTGTATTTTTGTGGGAAAAAGGGAATGATTTTCCCTTTTCTCTTTTTTTGGGATGTTTTTCGTACGTGGGGATTTTTTGTATGGGGATGGTTGTATCCTTCTTGTGTAAGAAAGGACTGCCTACGTATTCACCTGAAAAGGTGAAATCAAACCATGATCGTAGTTCGAAACGTTTTGTAAATTTGATTGGGTTTTGTGGTTGTATCCCTCATGCATAAGAGGGACTGCCTACGTATCCACTTGAAGAGGTGAAATAAAACCATGCTCATAGTTCAGGGGGTTGTTTTTGTTTTAGTGCAAATGGACGTTGCCTTTGACAGATCAAAGGACATTCGAAACGGGCAAGGTGCCGTAGCTTAGACTCGATAAAACATGCAATTTCAAATCAGAACACGTTGAGGAACTTGACTTGAAAAGGGTTGAGGTCGTTGGTAGTTGTAAAACTAGGCTAGGTCGTTGGTTGTTATGGTTCAAGGGTAGTACTTCTTAAGTTGGTCTAGGTTGGTCGGGTTTGTAAATTCCTCCCCATCTAGGTCACTCAGTCTCACTGCGCCCCCCGAAAGTATTTTCTTGACCAGGTATGGCCCGGCCCAGTTGGGTTTGAATTTTCCCCTCGGATCGACGGGTAGCGGTGCTCGAACTGACTTGAGGACCAAGTCGCCCTCCAGGATGTTTCTGGGTTTGACCTTCTGTTTAGGTATTTTTACCCAAGTCGATTAATTAGGGTTAATGTAGTCTTTATTCGTTGGTTGATTGTATGTTCGTAAGTAAAGATAAAGTGCATAATGTAAGTTGACACGTAAGATTTGGGGACGCGGAAAACCTAATGTGGGAAAAACCGCGGGAGGGACGGTACCCTACCAAGTATTGCACTATATGAATAGGAGGATGATTACAATTATAGCATGAACTAATCCTGCTGGCCCCTGATGTTAGGCCTGCAAGATCTTGATCGAACGTATATTATATGTCGTGATGTGGTCTTGAATGTGGATGTATGAATACGGGGTGTTGAATGAATCCCTTATTGATTTGATCCTTTGGCTATTTATAGGGTAAGAACCCTAGATATGTCGTACCTCGAATATGGAAAGGTAATATAATTTCCATAAAGACTCTTTCCAAACCGGGACTCCCTTCCCAATTCTCCCTGATCTCCCTAACTTCTCCCTAACTTCTCCCTGATACCTCTTTCCTTAATCCGGACGCCTTCTACGATGGGCTCCTTATCTCTCTTGAGCCCGTTTCCCCTTTCTCCAATCCGCGGCTTCCTTCCTCCTTATCACTTCTTCCATAGCCTTTATTTTATTAAGTGGACCTTCTTTGTTGTGCTATTTTTAGCTCAAAAAGTTTGCCCCAAATTTCTTGTGAAGTACGCTTTCAAGTATCGAGCAAGGAATTTACGTAACCAAATGCTAAAAAACCCTAAGCCGTCTTTTACACTCCTTCCCATGCAATCCATCATTTCAGCCGCCTTATTCCTCTTTTCTCACACCCAACTCCCTCTCTCCTCTTTATAACTCCAACGTCCATCCTCCACTTTCATTAATCCCAAATAATTTCAAAAAATACTCCTCTCTCTTAAACCCTCAACCTTCGCTTTCCTTTGTTCTTCGCCGGCTTCACTGTTCCTCTTTCTCCGTCTCCTTCATCAGGTAATTCTTCCTCCTTTCTTCTTTAATCTTCATTTTGTCTCTCCACCATGGGTAAAACTCGACAATCTTCATCAACCTCCACACCCTCCGACCGTAATCTTGACCCAACCTTTCCTTCTCGGGGACTTTTTAAGCATCCTCACGACTGTGACTCTGCTTTAACTCCGGCCGACATTCCCACGATCAAGAATCTGCTTGGTCTTGGTGACGGGGTGGATATCGCCATCCCTGAACCGGGGCAAAAAGCTGACGCCCTCCGTCCAGGGTGGGTTAGTTTTTACCTGTACCCATTTAGATATGGCCTCCGCTTTCCTTTCCCTAAACTCGTTCAAGACTTCATTTTCACCAACAACTTTGCCATGGCGCAAATTTCTGCTGCCATTTGGAGAGTACTTCTCTACTCTCTGGCCGCCGATCAGAACACTGGTAAACACGTCACTCTGGGTGATCTAGCCCATATGTACAGCATCAGATCCCTGGGTAGGGGTCAGTTCTCATTCCGGGGCCATGGAGAGGCTCCCTTCAAACGCGCGTCCAAATCCCGTGATGAGAAATGGTTTAAGGACTTCTTCTACGTGAGGAAGGACTCCATCCAGCCTCCTGCTGATTATATTTTCGAGAAATGGGTTCTAACTTCGAGTAAGTAGCCTTCCTATCACCTGATTTATTTTATCTTGCTTCTTACTAGCTTACTTCATCGTCTTCGTGCAGGCCCCTGTGACCTTATCCGTATTGGTGCCAAGATCCCTGCCCGCAAAGAAATTGTTCAAAGCATTTACGAATACGAGAGAAAGTTTCCAGATCGCTTCCGGTTTTTCACCGCTTCCTCCTCCAATCCTCCTCGTCACCTCAAGTATATCTTCCGGTAAGGCTTCTACAAATCGCTTTCATTTGCATCAAGTTTCGCTTGATGTTTTAAGCATTCGTCGTGCCCGAGGCTATATATGCTTGCGGGTTCAAAAGTTGATCGGTTGGAAATCATCCTCCAAAGTGCCAAAAGAAAGAGACCTTCGCCGGCCACGATGTGGCCTCCGCCTCCAAGAGGAATGCTCGCCGCCTCCTTCCGGACTCCTCCCACGTTTCCGATTCCCGCATCGTACGTGAACCCTTGGAGGTCGACCCGTTATCTCGCCATCCGCCTACTCCTCCTTCTAGTCCTCGTGCTTCGTCTAGTGGAGGCATCATTGCTCATTTCCCAGAGGGCTTTGGGAATGTGGACAAGGTGCCGTATTGGCCGGAGATTGACCAGCTGCTCTTCCCCCCGCTAAGGAGACGTTCTCAGAGTTCTCCCTAGAGGAGATGGCTGAGAATGACGTGCACAATGCCTTCATGGTAAATATTCTTCGTCCTCTACCCGTTTGTCTTTTCTTGTTTAGATTTCATATCTCGACTTCCTTGCTGACTTCTGAATTTTCCGCCTTTGAGACTCTTGATCCGCACTCTATAATAGGAAGATGATCAACATAGTGCGGACCACTAGCCGTGCTACCGGCGCCAAGAACCAGGAGTCGAAGGGGACTATTGCGATCTGCGCAGCAAAGCCGGGCTGATTTGAAGGAGCGAGTGGTGGAGCTGAAGACTGAGCTTGCTGTCACCAAGAAGAAGCTGAAGGAGGGGGCTGATCAGCTGGCGCGTACTCAGGCGGTATGCAATACTTTTTCTGACTTCCTCAAGCGCTCTGATGAGAAGATCAATGAGGTGATCTCTCTGGCCACCAACGTTGTTGCCTATGCTACCTGGCAGGGAAAGATCAGCGGGATGCGTGCTGCTCTCGTGGAGGCTCCTACCCAGCAGGCTATAGAGGAAGAGGAGAAGCAGCTGGAGATGCTCTACCCTACCCAACCTGATCTGAGTGTGCTGATGCCTGAAGTTGGGGAGGTGAATTCTCCTGCACTGGCTGAACAAGCTGCTGGGGATGGAGTTGGAATGTCTCAGGATGCTGCTGACGGAGCTCAGGGAGCTATGGCGGCTGAGGATGTGCAAGCTGGTACGGTACCTGAAATAGGAGGTCAGCAGGCAGAGAAGACGCCGGAGGTGGAGGTCATTAATGTGACCGACAATTAAGTATTTTTATGTTCTGATGAATTTTTTGGCGGTCTGGCCCAGAGGTGGCAGACTTTGTAATTTAAAACTCTTTATGTGGTTGCTCCGCCAAGGTGGCGGTTAAACTTTGGGCCGTACTTTGGCCATATTTTGAAAATGCCCCTTGTCACAGTTTGGCAAGGTTTTAGCTTACATATCGTGTGCCTGTTATTTATTTTCCCTGTTTTTAGGAAATCTGCCGTGTCAGCCTGCTTAACTGATTTAGGCGAGTCCTGCCAACCTGAAAAGGCTGACGTTCTGACTAAGCTAGCTGCTGTGTCAGCCTGGTGGCTTATTTAGGCGTATGCCGCAATGTAAGGAGGAGTGGCCGTGTCAACCTAGGAGACTGATTTAGACTAGCCTGGTCAGCCTGAAAAGGCTGATCCAGACTAAGCTAGCTGTCGTGTCAGCCGGATGGCTAATTTTGGCGTATGCCGCAGTTTTTGACTACTTAACCTTGTTCATGGCGCATGGTGTGTTCATCTCGTTTAAAGCCGACATGGGTGTCATTGAGGCAAGTTTATCGTCATTCTAGGACCGATGGAGACGCTGCAGGATTCTGGTAGCGCAGATATCCCTACGTTCCATGTTCATGTGCATGCATGATGGGGCCCTGATTAATTACGATTAGTGCGAGCTACGTCCAGGGGGTGGTATCAGGGGTAGCTGGATAAGCGTATTCAGCTGTCAACCAGGCTCCCTTTCGTATGTTCCATGATCACTTTGGTGAGGGTACTCCTTGTGGAGAAAATAGGTTAGACATGTTGGAGTGCCGTGTGCCTTGTCACCCCGCGTTGGCAGTTAACAGTCCTGCTAGACATCCTTTCAAAGTACCATAGATACCAGAATTCATAGTGGTGTACTTAGAGAAGCCTGAAAATAAGAAAATCTATTAAAATGATGTGAAGTACTTGTCGCCATCTCATGGGGTACGGAGAGCAATTGTGGTCCCGGGACGTTTGCAGGACCACACCATCTAATAGTAGTTTAAAGTCTTAAAAATTACTAGAGACATCAGAAATAAAGTGAAATTGGCAGTATGCCTACTACCGGATTTTTATTTTAATTTTTAAAAGGTGGTTTAGCTTTTCATAGTACATCATTCTGAAAGCTAGAGTCTACTTATTATTAAAAGTAATATCTCTTCAGGTGAAGTATGTTCCATGGGAGTTGTATGATTTGACCGTCCATAGTTATCAGTCTGTATGCACCATGGCCAACAACTCTTTCTACCTGGTATGGTCCTTCCCATTTGTAGGCGAATTTGCCTGCTTTTCGATTCTTGGTGTTCTGAAACACTTCTCGGAGAACCAGGTCTCCTACCTCCAGGAGCCTGACTTTCACATTCTTGTTATAACTCCTGGCCATAGACTGTTTGTAGGCAGCCGGACGGATTTTTGCGCTTGCTTGCAGCTCGTCAATTGTGTCCAGGCTTCTGGTCATCTCTGTATTGTTCAGTTCCCCTGTCATATTTTCATACTTGTGAGTGGGAATTAGAACTTCTGACGAGATGACCGCTTCTGCGCCAAACACCAGGTTGAAGGGTGTTTGACCTGTTGCTATCTTTGGTGTCGTTCTGTCTGACCATAACACTAGTGGCAATTCATCTACCCACTTTCCTCCTAACTCCTGTAACCTCCTTCTCAGATTGTGCATGATGATTTTGTTCTTTGGATTGACTTGCCCGTTGGACTTTGGAGTCCTAGGTGCGACTTTTAAGGTGATGTTCCCACGGCACAAGTATCCTCGGTATCATTTGAGATGAATTGTGAGCCATTGTCACATATGATTTCTGATGGGATACCAAATCTGCAAATGATGTTTCGTTTTATGAACGAAATGACCTGTTTATCCTTTACCTCCGTGAATGCTTCTGCCTCTATCCACTTGGAGAAGTAATCTGTCATTGCTAGCATCCAGGTTCTATTTCATGTGGACCGTGGTAGAGGTCCTACTATATCCATGCCTCATGCCATGAATGGCCAGGGAGAGATAATGGGGTGCAGGGGCTCTGTTGGCTGATGGATCATTGGTGCTGAGCGCTGGCAGGCGTCACATTTTCGTGCATATTCTGCTGCATCTGCCTTCATTGTAGGCCAATAGTATCCCTGTCTGAGGGCTTTATTTGCCAGACTCCTACCCCCTGCATGGTTTCCACATTCGCCACTGTGGAGAGCATGCAACACAGTCTGTGCTTCTTCCTTGTCCAGGCACCGTAGGTAGAGGCATGCTAGCGATTTTCTGAACAATGTTATCATCAATAAGTATGAATCTGGAGGCATTTACTCTGAAAGCTCTCACTTCCTTCATGTCATCTGGTAGCTTGTTATGGCGCAGCCAGTCTAGGTAAGGTGTGCGCCAGTCGTCTGCTTGATCGGCTATTTGGTCAGGTGTCTGCCTGTTTGGCTGGGAGTTCTCACCTTCTCTCTCAGAATCGCTTGATTTCTTTCTCGCTCTGTGGATCCTTCAGTTCACCTCTGTCTATTTCGTCCGCCTTCTGAATAGACGGTTCCAGCATGTGTGCAATTGGAATGCTGGATAGCTCTGTTGGTTTAAATGTTGCCCCCAAAGTTGCTAAGGTGTCTGCCTCCACATTCTGATCTCAAGGGATCGGCTTAAGCTTGCAAGTTTCGAATTTCCTTTTAATTCCTTTGCTACTTTTAGGTATCCAATCATCTTCGAATCTATGGCTATAAACTCATCATTCACGTGGTTGACTATTAATAGAGAGTCACTGGATATGAGCAGGTGCCTGACCCCTAACTCCAAAGCTAGCTTCATTCCTAGTATCAAGGCCTCATACTCTGTTTCATTTTTGGTTGCCTTGAATTCACATCTTACTGCTTGCGCTATCAGGTCTCCCCGTGGTGACCGCAGGATTAATCCTACGCCTGCCCCCCTTTGGTTGGAGGCTTCGTCAATGTGCATCTGCCAGACTTCTGTCTCCTTGCTTCCTTCTAAGGTGAGGATCTCTGTATCTGCCAGATTTTGGATGGCGGGGGATCAAGTCCGATACGAAGTCGGCGATGTTTGTGATTTGATTCTTTGTTCGAGGTCATATTGCATGTCGTACTTTGAGGTGTACGAGACCATTTCGACATTTCCGCCCGACGATTCAGGCTTCCTCATGATAGCTTTCAGCGGGTAGTTGGTCACGACATGTATGATGTGGGACTCAAAATAGGGCGCGGATTTGCGGGATGCTACTACCAATGCTAGTACTAACTTTTCAAGAGATGTGTACCTGGTCTCCGGCGAGAAGAGACTTGCTCACGTAGTATATCGGCTTCCGCTCCTTTTCTTGCTCTCGACCGGGACAAAGACTCACGCCACTTCGTGACGGCTAGGTATAGGAATAATGGTTCTCCTGGCTTTGGCTTTGACAGCAGCGGTGGGCTACTGAGGTAGTGCTTCAACTCTCTGAAGGCTTGCTCATGCTCAGAGGTCCATTCAAACTTCTGGCTTTTCCTTAGTACGTCGTAAAATGCGACTGCATTTATCTCGAAGATCTTGAAATGAACTGTTCAGGGTCGCTACCTTCCCAGACTAGTCTTTGAACATCCTTAGGCTTCTCGGGTGATTCCAGTGTAAGATGGCTTTGATCCGCTCGATCTTTGGCCTCTATTCCTCTTTGGGTTACTATATAGCCTAAGAATTTGCCAGAAGATACTCCAAAGGTGCACTTAGATGGATTTAGCTTCATTTTGTAATCTCTGAGGGTGTTGAATGTTTCTGCCAGATACCGTATATGATCTTTGGCCTTTTCTGATTTCACCACCATGTCATCAATATACACTTCCATTGTTCTTCCTATTTGTTTTTTGAACATTCGGTTAACCAGCCTTTGATATGTGGAGCCTGCGTTCTTTAGGCCGAATGGCATGACGTTGTAGCAATATATTCCTCTTTCAGACATAAATACCGTCTTCTCTTGATCTGTAGGATCCATCTTGATCTGATTGTATTCACTCCATGCGTCCAGGAATGTTAACATCTCATGTCCAGCTGTTGCGTCCACCATTGCATCAATATGAGGCAGCGGGAATGGATCTTTAGGGCATGCTTTGTTGAGATCGGTGAAGTCCACACATACTCTCCACTTCCCATTCTTCTTAGGCACCACCACTATGTTAGACAGCCATTCTAGATATTTTACTTCTCTTATTTTCTTCGCTGCCAGCAGACTATCTACTTCCTGGTTGATCACCTTATTTCTCTCCGCTGCAAACTTTCTTCTTCTCTGCTGGACGGGCTTACACTTTGGATCCACACTAAGCTTATGTGTTATGATGGACGAATCTATTCCTATCATGTCATCGTGTGACCATGCAAAACAATCCATGTTATCCTGTAAGAACTTGACTAGTTGTTGTCTTAAGCTTAATGTGCATTCTGCTCCAATGAGCACGGTTCGTTCTAGGTGCAGCTTGTCCAGGTTGATTTGATCCAGCTCTTCTGCTGGAGGTTCGATGTATTCGTCCTAGATAGGCTGCTTTTGTAATTGCTATGCGGGGGGGCTGGCAGTGCACTTGAGTGCCTTCTTATAGCAGCCTCTAGCTTCCTCCTGATCTCCTCTTATCGTTTCTACTCCCCATGGTGTGGGGAATTTTATGCACTGGTGGTATGTTGAGGGGACTGCCTTCATCTGGTGCAACCATGGTCTTCCCAAGATGACGTTGTAAGTAGAGGGGCCGTCTATAACCAGGTACCTGACTTGATTGTTGACTCCTCCCACATAGGTTGGGATGACTATCTCGCCTAGTGAGCTAGCTGTTTCTCCACTGAAGCCTACCAGAGGAATAGTCTTCTTCTGCAAATCCTTCTCGCTGAATCCTATGTTTTCTATAGTTTTCAGCATGATTAAGTTGACCTAGCTTCCTGTATCTACTAAGACCTTTCTAACTGTGCAATTGACCATTTATAAGGTGATAATAAGTGCGTCATGATGTTCTCGCTCATCGTATGTACCTCCTTCGTCAAAGCTGACCGCTGGCAGGTCACTGTTAGAAATTTTGCACGAATTGGCTGGCCTGTCTCCTTTGGTCTCGGTAGCACGTCTCTTGGCTGCTGAGTATGTCAGCCCGCTTAAGTCTGAGCCGCCTGTTATCACGTTTATGATTTTGGTACATGTGGGTGGGTCTGCAGGCTTGGCGAAGCCTACCTTATCTTGCTGCTTGCCCCCACGTGGTAATAGGTGGCTCAGCTTTCCTTGTTCGTACAGGCGCTTGATCTCTCTTCGTAATGTACAGCAATCCTCAGTGTTGTGCCCGATATCCCGGTGGAACTCGCACTTCTTCTTGCTATCCTTTCTCCATGCTTGCTCTCCTACTGGTGGGTTGGGCCACCTGACTCCATCTCCCATCTCCCTGAGTGCCTTCAGGATTCCTCCGATACCTGTAGTAAATCCATATTCCGCCAGAGTGGGGAGTAGCTGACTTTCCTCGATTCTGTTGACTCCCCTCCCATATGTCTGTATCTCTCATCCTTCTTGCTATTGGTTTGCTTTCTTCCTGATTTCTCCACGGCTGAGGTACTAGAAATACTGGGCGTGCTTAACAAGCTGGCTCTGGCTTGGACATCTTCCTCCAGTATGATTGCGGCGGCTGCCTTCTCCTGCACCGCCTCAAAACTATGGCATGGGTGCATAGTTAGCTGCTTGTATAGATCGGAGTCGTGGTGGAGGCCTCTTCTGAAGGCTTCTACTGCTGTTGAGACATCGCACTCTCGTACTGCTACCTTCTCATTGTTGAACCTAGTATTGTATTCTCCAATGCTCTCTCCTGCCCCCTGGACGATTCTGTACAGATCTCCTGCGTGCTTCTGTGGTTTTCTGCTGCTTGCAAACTGCTGAGTGAATGCGTTCACCAATTCAGCAAATGTAGATATCGACTTGTTGGGCAGGCTCACAAATCATCGAAGTGCCGGTCTTGTTAGGGTGGACCCGAACCCTTTGCACATGCAAGCCACCTTGACTTGCCCTATAGCTGTTACCGTCATCATTTTCTGTTTATACTGGCTGATATGATCAAAGGGATCTGCTGTGCCGTCGAAGAGAGGCATATTTGGATTTGTGAATCCCTTTGGCATGGCTGTGATGGACATGGTGTCCACGAATGGTGAGTCGGCATAACTGTCTAGAGCTGCTTTCTCGAGTGGGGGTAGTAGCCCTGGGACCCTGCTCAGCATCTCCTTTAGCTCCAAGTACTGCTGATTAGTTATCTTGGTGAACCGGGGTCCGCTTTGTCATTTGTCTACATATTTCCTCCCGATCCGGGCTCTTGAAGGTTCTCGATAGGCTCCGACGGCCCGGGGGTTGCGATAACGATTGTCCCTCTTTGTCGGTTCATTTGTTGGTTCGACTCGGATCTTGCTACAGGTGCCTGATCGATTGTTGCGGGGCTGCTGACGGGGAGGCCACCTGTTTGTGTTCCTATGCAGTTGGCCGGCTGCCAGCTATCTCGCGTGAGGTATCCCAACCCTCGTGGGGTTATTCTTCCATCTGACGGTACTATAGCCAAATCCAATCTTGTTATTAGTTCAGCTGGTATCTGCCTGCTGCCTGATACTCCCTGTGTCAGATCTACCAATGGAGATCTTCCGTCACCTGTCCTGTTTACTAGGGTGACAGACTGCTGTTTTAGGATATCAATTTGTGCCCAAAGCTCTCTGTCTCTCCTTATTGCTTCAGCATCCGCTCTCCTCTGGTCTTCTCCCATGTTCTCCATAGCGTTTTGAAGATTTTCCACGCCGGTGAGCAAGATTTGTGTGGGACTAGGTGGCGGAGGGAGGCCTAAACTTGCTGTTCCTTTATCTGACCTGGCTTGGGCCCCGACAGCAGGGGCTTTGGGAGGTAAAGGGGTTTTTATTGTCGGTATAATTTTTGAGGTGTGTCCGGGGGTGTGGACATGGCCCACTTGCGTATGCCCAGCCGATCTGTGGACAATGGCAGCGGTCTTTTTTGAAAGCCACGCTCGGCGGCGTAAAGGTGCTTTCGACCGGATCATTTTAGATCGGTCGGTTTCGTCTCGGTAAGGGTCTCGAAACAATTAGAGATGTTCGGAGTCGCCACCAAGCATTTGTGGGATGCCTGGAACCCGTTCGAATTCCACTTTATACCTCGGTCAAATCGAAGCACAAAGCAGCGTTTGACATAGGTACTAAAGATAAGGAAATCGTCCCTCTTTAGCATCCTATCTCTAGAATGACTCTCGTACGCCCTGGATAAGGTCGTGCACTATCCAAAGTTTCTGAGTAAGAGGTGAAAGTACGTATTGGGAAGCCCTTTAATCAGACACTCAATCCCGCCCGCGTTTAGCGGCCTCTACTGATCGATCTTGGTTGGTTGAATGCAAAAGTTGATAAAACGGTTTAAATGCATGAATGCGCATCCAATAATTTAAACCTAACATGTGAGAGCTTTCTAAGTCGGTTGATTTAATCCAAATATCAAGTATAAGATGTTGAGTTGGATTAATGGTTGATTTGCATGTAAGACGGAAATTAAACATCCATTTACCGTATTAGGTTTAGGGTGCATAACATGATCCATTTGTCTTAGTATGGCATTTTGCAAATATGGTTTTGAATAATCGAATAGTCATCTGATCCATCTTATATCCGGGTTAACCGGAGTCGGGATCATTCTAGACTAATGCTGGAAGGGAACAGGCCCTGTACCAGACGGCTATAAGAGGCGCGAGCCAGCCGGCGGTGTAAGGGGCCTCCCTCTGGTTTTGAAAATGAGAAAGAAAAGGCCTGCTTGAGGCGCGGGTTAGCCAACGGTTGTATGCCGTGTTCTGACTGTTTAGAAAACGTTATAAAACGTGTTGAAAATGGGTGTTTGAACCCGATTTGACTTTGAAAGGGTCGTTTAGACCGCCTTTGTTGATTTGAAGAACTAGATCCGAATAATCATCATTATTTGATAATATTCGATGTCGGGTTCGATTTGACAAACTTGACATGAATAGTTTTGAAAATGATTATGGAATAATTGTTTTAAGTCCATTTTGAATGTAATTAGTCGATACTCGTCATCGTACCCGGGTTAAAATCCGGCATGGTATGTAGAACCAAGGATGATTTTGTGTTGGTGACTAATATGTTTGTTTGAAAATGTAAAGAAATGAAATAAAAGGCTTTAAAATACCTTTTAAATGTCATTAACCAAATATTATCACCGAAACACGGATTTAACCGTCATGGTATGAAGAACCAAGGGTGAAAAATGCTTTATGGTTAAAACGTGTGAAATGAAACAAAAAGGTTTCGAAAATACTTGAAATGGTAAAAACCGATTACAAATATGAAAAATGGGTTGAGGGAAATGACGAGAACAAACACGGTTGATCTCTGGTCTGAGCACCCCATTTAGGCGCGAGCCATTTGGCGACCTAAGGGGCTTCTGCCTCAGACCAAAAATCGGTTTTGGCTCGTTTATCCCATGTTTTGGTTCATGTTATGCATGTTTTAGCATGTTAAAGCCATGAAACAAATGAAAACATAATAAAAGAGGATTTTTACACCCTCATACTTACATGTTTGGTTATGGCGAGTGACCGACGTAAGTGTAACAACTCGTTTGATCGGAAAAAACTCGGTTTAAAACCGTTTTGGTAAGTAAAGAGTGTTTTAAAAGTTTAGTGATGGTGTAGTGGTCGAAGTGGTAGGTCAAGTGGTTTAATGCACGATGACGGTACCAAACAATGTGTAAGGCTCGTGTTTACGATCAGTAGGTCGTAAACACGCGTCGGATTGTGACTTTAGAAGTCGAGTCGAGAATTTTAAGGGAGAAAAGAGGGGGCGGACACTCGCGTAAGTCTCAAATGGGTGGCATTTGAGGGGTATTTATAGGAGAATGAGTGGTTGTGTGAGTTTTGAGCGACATGGCCACCTGGGCTGCTCAAAGAGGCGCGAGCCATGCCGCGGATCTTCGAGTTGTGTTGTCGCTTTCACAACAAACACAATCATGATTTGTTCTATCCTAGGTTTTGTAGTCACATGTTTGGTACTTGACCAACATGAATCCGGGAAAACTTAGCATAGAAGGCTTTAAGATATTTTGTTTTTGTGTTTGACTCGGTTTGACTCGTTGTTGGAGTCGGAATTTGAATTTTTGAGTCGGTTTTTGGTCCGGTGTCGGTTTTGACTCTAGTTAGTGTCGTTGCGACCCCGTCGTCGTGCATTAAACACTCTAGGTATTTTTGAAATGTTTTGAAATGTTTTGTTTTCGAAATCATTTTAAGTTTTCCGACGTAAAGTTGTACACAAACTGTCGATCAAACGCTGCGATCCCAAAACATGTTGTAGTCCGATAATCATCGGGTGTTTGTTGGAGTCTCAGCAGATACCGGGTATCTACAGAGCCCCCACTTTGACTGAGGCTTGGACAGGGCGAAAGTCAAAGTAGAGTCCCCAGGTCAATCGAAGATTACAACCTGAAGACCCAAGCAACGTCGAGGCGGCTCGAAAGGATTCGGGCCAAGGACCTGCCGTCGGGAAGGGCGACGCCAAGGCGACTCGAAGGTATGAGTCAAGGACCTGTCGTCGGGAACATTTTAGAGTCTATCGATTGTCCGTGCGGGTCGTTTAAAGTCCGTTAGACTACGTACAAAGGCTCGCCAGCCATAAGAAGGAGTCATACCTGAGGCATCTTCGGATATGTCCTTGCATGGTTGCGGATAAATGCTCGCCAGCTGTGGTGCATATGTGAGGAGGGCTCGCCAGCCGCGGTGCGTTGTAAGGCTTGCCAGCCGCGACAAGGAAATGTACCCGAGGCATCTTCGGGATCTGTCCTTGAAAGGGTGAGGACAAAGGCTCGCCAGCCGTGGTGCGTATGTGAGGAGGGCTCGCTAGCCGCGATGCGTTGTAAGGCTCACCAACCGTGGTGCGTATATGAGGAGGGCTCGCCAGCCGCGGTGCGTTGTAAGGCTCGCCAGCCGAGACAAGGAAATGTACCCGAGGCATCTTCGGGATGTGTCCTTGAAAGGTTGCGGACAAAGGCTCGCCAGCCATGGTGATAAGGAAATGTAGCCGAGGCATCTTCGGGATGTATCCTTGAATGCTTGCGGACAAAGGCTCGCCAGCCAATGATAAAGAAATGTACCCGAGGCATCTTCGGGATCTGTCCTTGAATGCTTGCGGACAAAGGCTCGCCAACCAATGATACGGTCGGTTAATGGACCATGGGGGTAGCCGCGTCGAATGGGCTTGTTTTGAAAGTAGCGAACTCGTGATGCCGCTGGGGAAATAGTGGGTATGGATTCTCATTACCACTATTTTGGAATGGGTGGGTTCCGCGAGGAAGCCCCCTGCTGGTATTTGAAGGAGTAGTGAATTTGGAAATTTCACCATTCGTCGGCTTGAATTCGCAGCAGCGGTTTTGATCGCCGTTTGTTTTAATTTTGAAGGAAAATAGCAAATTTGAGTTTGCTAAAGCGTTTGAAGTGACGGTTTATGTGCCGCCGTTGGCATTTGAAAGAAATAGTGAATTTGGAATCTTCACTATTGATTGAAGTGACGGTTTATGTGCCGCCGTTGACATTTGAAAGAAATAGCGGTTTTTGAATTTCCGCTGTTATTTTGAAGTTGGAGGAAAATAGCGATTTTGAATTTTCGCTATTATTTTTGAAGTTGGCGGTTTTGATCGCCGTTTGCTTGAAGTTTTTGAAAATAGCGAATTTGAATTTTCACTATCTGGTTTTGTTTGTTTTCGAGGAAATGACAATATTCAATATCGTCGACGAAAATTTTGAGGTTTGTTATGGGAAATTGGGCCAAAGCCCAAATTTCGCTGAAAAAGAAAAAGGGGAGGCCTGGTTTAGGCGCGAGCCATCTGGCGATAGAAGCCGGCTTCCCTATTTTCTGTTAAAAAGACGAGAGGTTGAGCTGCGGATGATCATTCATCTTCAACCTCAAAAATCTCGCAAAATCGCCATTAAAGGACCTTCTAGCTTGCTTTCGCTTGTGCCATTATCAACAAATGTCATCTCAAGGTAAGTTTTTCCTCTTGAATCCTTTCAAATTTGTCGATTTTAGCTTGATTGAATTAGGGCGAAATTTTGCCCTAAAAAATCGAATTGGGCGTTTTTGATTGAGCCAATTTCGAGTGAAATTGATGTTTGCGTTAGGTTAGAAATCTGTTTAGGAGTATAGGGGTGCTTTTAGTTTGCATTTTGGTCCCCGTTCCCGCTCCCTATGCTCGAAAAACGTGGGTGAGGCGAGAAACCGCCTCATTTCACAATGCCAAGTTTATTTTCTTGGGTAGTGGGTCCCACTAGGTTGCATTGTAGTTGGGAAAACCCGTGTTTGCCATCTAAGGACCTTCGTTGGATGTTTGTGGGCAAAACTGGATTTTTGCCTTTTGTGACGGTCTTACGTCTGACAGAATAAGCGCCTGTTTGGGCTTGAATTGAGTCAGTTTGCCTTGAAATGGACCTTATTGGTATTTTAGGTCACCTTGAGGCGTGATAAAATCACGTTTGCCTTTTTGCGGTCATCTTTGAATTTTGACCGGTTTGGGCTCAAATTAGCGTATGAATTGCCTCTTTGAACCGTAGAAAAATCCCCATTGTGTCGGGAATGTATTTTGGGTTGTTGGCAGACCTTGTATGGGTCTTGAAAAATGCCGTTTTTGTGGTTTTGACTAGTCTTTTGCTTGAAAAGAGGGGCGAGTCGTTTTTGTGTTTTTTTTTTGTGAATGGTTTGGGGTGGGATTGCCCCTTATTTTTGTATTGCAGGTTGTGTTTTTGGTTTTTGGGTTTATCCATTTCATGCCATCGTAATGTCGAAATTTCGGTTGACGTTTTTTTGTTGTAGGAGAGTGTTCAGAGCAGGCCGGGTTCATGGCTGCGACTTTTGAGGAGTTGTTCGGGTCGGGCCCGGTTAGTACTCCGGTTAGCACGCCCGCCGTGGTCGTGGAGGACATTACTGAGGAGGACAGACCTTCTGAGCAGACTGCTGGGGCCTCAGGGGCCGTCGAGGAGCGTGAGGAGCACGTTGTTTGGGCTGTTAGCACTGGTAGAGCTCAGACTGGGGCTGAGGCGGGTACCTCCGGGAGGAGGGTTTCTTTGAGGGAGCGACGTCCTTGGGCGACTAGGCGGTCGTTGCGGGACGTCAACAGGGTTGTTGAGTTGGGCCCTGTCCACCACGTTGAGTCTCGCGGTCACAAGAGGCGGAGAGCGGAGCACCGAGGACGATCCGACGTCGCGACACGGGAGAGCCAGCGAGTTCTGACCCGCGGGGGTTGCTTTTACGGGCGGCGCCTGAGTGGGCCGAGGGTTTTGACGGTAGCCAGTTGTTGTTTCGACTGGACCGGCACCTTTCCTACCGTGCTCACGAGGGCATGGTGAGTCGCATTCCCTGTTTGAAATTTGTCATTCATTTTTGAAGTGTCCAGCCTAAATAGGCATTCTGACGTTGTTTGTTTTTGATTTCAGGAGATCGACACCATAAGGACTTTCTCGGGCTTTTCTACCTGCTTGGGCCTCTACGACGTTCTCCGAGCCGGGTCGAGGGCGTTGATAGAGAGGTCGGCGTTTGGGCCGTTGGTGGCCGCTTGGCGGGACATTCACAGGTCCTCGATTAGGTCGAACCTGTGTTTGATCCGTGCTATGTTGGACCGGTACTGGGACACGACGTCATCGTTCCACATGGAGTTTTGGGAGGTCGGCGTGAATTTAGAGGACTTCGCCATGGTATCCGGCCTTCCCTGCGGTGAGCTGCCCATTGAGTTTACCGCGACTCCGGAGAGAGTGTCCTCTCTCTGCGCGGCCTTCGCTTTGATCAGTCGCTTTGACGGAGCCTTCCGACGTCACTCCGTACCTGATTGCGAGTTCTTACGTGAAGGACCACTTCACTGAGAGGGTGGCAGGTGTTGTTCCGGCGTCGTTGGCGAGCCCGGAGGCAGAGGTTGAGGCCGACGCGAGGGAGGCGCGGCTGTGGTTGTGGTACTTCTTGGGTGCCACGTACTTTGGTGACAAGGGCGAGCGCTTGTCGACCAAGGTGCTTCCTCTTCTTGCCGACCTTGACACTTTGGGTCGGTTTGACTGGGTTACGCCGGCTTTGGCGAGTTTTACCCGGTACTTGCACGCGGCGGTGCGTCCGAAGACAGTGGGAGCGGGTAGTGCTCCTGCTCTGGTTGGTCCCGGCCTCATCTTCGAGGTACGAGCGTTTTTTGTGGTAGTTTTTTTTTTATTTTGATTTTGGCAATTTTTGAGAAATTGGCTAATTTGTGTTTGCTGTGTTTGATTACAGGCTTGGTTGTATGCTTACTTCACTCCTCCGCGTCCAGGGACTACAGACGGTGTTCCCTCGGCTTACCCTGCTGTGAGGGGTGGGACGGTGTCTCGGAAGAAGTCGACCAAGTCGACTTACGAGGACTGCAGGCGTCGCGTGAACAAGCTTCGGGTTGCTGATGTAAGTTCTTGTTCTCTTCCCTTCTTCCCTTAGATAGAGATAGGATGATTAGGTAGCTTAATTAGCCCCCAGTTAGCTGAGTAGCTTTGTTTCAAATGCAGTTCGTTGGGCGGCCCTGGGAGCACTACACGGGTGTGCCAGCTGCTATCACGGAGCGTTTGCGACCTCGCAGCTCCCTGCGCTTGTTCTTGGAGACGGCGATTGAGCCGGTTTGGTATTTAGGCGAGTGTCTAGTTCGCCAGTGCTTTACCGAGACTTTCGTCGTGCCGGTTGACCCGCCTGGGGTGTTGTTCCAGGAGTCGAATCCTGATGAGGTTGAGGAGCACCTTCACGGTCGGGGAGGTGAGGAGCTGTTGCTGCGGGACGCCGACTACGACACCTTCCGGTTGTCGAGGCTCGCTTGGTACCCGATCGAGGTATGTTTTCCTCTTTTCTTTGTTTTCATTGCCTCCCTTGATAGGAGGGTTTGTCATTTTTGATGTGGATCCAAATGGCAGGGAGTCGACCCGCTGATGAGGACTCAGCCCCCAGCTTTCCCGACGGAGACCACTTTTCAGGGGCCGGATGGCGAGGATCTTGATTGCGTTCGTTCGGAGCCGCGGTGGCCAAGGTGGCCGATGCCGGCATGGAGTGGAGGTTGACTGTTCTGAGGGTGAGTTCCCGACTTGAACATTCTCTCCATTTATACTTTGCCTTACATTGTTTTGAAGGACATTTTTGTTTTGCAGGTGACGTATCGATTACGGGACTTGTGGCGGATGGCCAACCGCTGGAGGGCGCTGGCTAGTGACCTGGCTACGAGGGAGGCTCGACTTTCTCAGGTACATTTTGTGTGTTGTATCTCGTGTATTTGGTGTTGTGTTTCATGTTTTTAGATCTTGAGGATCTGTTATTGTGTTTTGCAGGGCACTGCGGATCCGGCGGAGCTTGCTCGGGCTTGTACTGAGTTGGAGGCAGCCAGGTCGACGATCGCGGGCCAGGAGCTGGGGATCATCCGTCGGGACCAGGACTTGAGGCGTCACGAGGACGAGCTGCGGAGCCGAGACGCGGAGATTGCCTCACTGAAGGCTCAGTTGGCTGCAGCGGAGGAGCTTCACGTCGAGATGGAGCGTGAGACGCTGGAGAGTTCCCCGGAGAGGGAGTCTGAGCTGGTGGTGGTGTCTGCGTTGGCGGCAACTCCTAGTGAGACCAGGACTGGTCCGACGGGAGACGTCGAGTAGTCGTTGTAGTTTGTCCGTGTCTTGGACCCTTGTCTGTACATATTTACATTTTGCGTGAGGCGGTTTGTATATATGTGTTTTTGGATTGTGGTTCATTTAGTGATTTTTGGCTTTTTTGTGTTGTGTTTCGGAGGAGCGCTGTCGGCTGTTGATTCTCCTTTTGCTTTGCACCAGTTCCTGCATCGTTAGCTGTAGAAAAGAGGCAATAGATAGCACATACGCAAAAACGTAAACACGTAAAAACATTTTATTGAAACAAAAATTAACCAAGATAGCACATACGCAAAAACGTAAACACGTTCATAATTCAAAGGAATTGCTGAAAATTTGAGCAATTAACTCGTGTCGTGAATTAAATTGCATCGAAATTTTGAAATTGACTCGAAAAATATAAAACTCAAACCGTCAGGAAAGAATTTTAGAAAAGGATTTTTGCGAGTATATTTGGCTTTTGATGTCAAGACTTGAATTTGTGAGTGCTTGAATTTTGAGGAAAATTGATGTCGTGTTATCAATTTTCGATTTTGATTTTTGCCGGAAAATTGCGAAAAAGCGAAAAAAATTTCGGAATTTCGACTGACATGGAAACGATCCATCGCGGATCGGGGCGATTAGCCCTTCCCCCCTTTAAAAAAAGAAAGAAAATCCGTATGTTTAAAGCTGCGTCATGGAAACCGTGTCGGATTTCGTAAAACGCGAAAACAAGGAAATGTGAGTGTGAAGAAACACAAAATTTCCCGGATCATCCCGAAGAGGCGCGAGGTGCCTGGCGGGAGGTTTGAGGTGTTAGGAGAAAACACATGTTGAAAGAGACAAGTCAACAGCGGGAATCCTGGAGAAGCCTCAAAGAGGCGCGAGCGTCTTGGCGATGGAAGCCGGCTCTCCTCTTTTTCTGAAAAATGCGCTGATCATTTTGTATAAATAGGGACGTTTGCGCTTCATTGTTTCATCATCCGAAACACAAAAACATCTCCACGAAACCTCTTCTTCTTCCACAAAAATATTTCATGGATGCTTTCGAGAACGTATTGCGACAATGGTGCCGGGATTTGTCGCCTCCCGAGAAGTATCAACTCGATTGCATGAGAGTTGGTCAATTGTTGGTGCTCCATCAAGTCAAGGTGCAACCCTCGTTTCTTGAAGCATGTTCTCGGTTTTGGGATTCGAAACATCATGTTTTCGTTTTCCCGAAAGGTGAAATTTGTCCTCTTGCCGAAGAAGTTGGAGCCATTGGTGGGTGGCCGGGTTGTGCTCCGGTGCTTCCTCCGACTCGGTTGTGCTACAAGGAGAAATTTCGTTCCATGTTGGGCTTATCAACAAGCCAAGTTAACTCCCTTCTTGCTCTACATGGTGTGGATATGTTGGCTCTTATCAACATCTTTTCAAACCGATTAGATGCTAATGTCTCGGAGGTGGCTAGGAGAAGGGCTCTTGCATTTTGCCTTGTCTATGTGTACCTCTTTGTTAATGTCTTGAAGAAGGAGGGGCCAAGATGCCATGGTAGCATGACCCTTATCCATGTGATTGAGCAAATGGAGCATGGTAGAGATCCATCATGGTTGGTGCTTGGAGAGATTGTCCAAGCTTTGGACAAGGAAGGCTCTTGTGGAGAAGCTCCCTCTTTTGGATCGCCAAGGATCCTCCAAGTGTGGCTATTGGAGAGGCTAAGGTATGTAGAGCCTCCGGTTAATCCTTCTTCTTATTCCTTCCGTCACCTTACCATGAGGAAGAAATTGTACCCGGATAGTTTTGCTTCCACCGAGGCCTATTGGGCCGCAAGATTGGCGGAGGAGGGTGGTCCTTATATCCGTTGGGTGGTGCCGTGGTGGCACTTGAGGTCCTTCACGGGGTTGCCCGCTTCGGGTGCTAGTCCTCGTTCTTTGATGACGGTGGGTTTGAAGGTTGTTTCCTTCATTTATCCCGAAAGGCTCATGAGGCAAATGGGGCGTCAACAAAAGGTGCCCGCTCAAGATACTCTTGTCCAAGAGAATGTGTTTCGGAACTCCGAGCTTGTGGAGTTCTTCAAAAGATGGTGGGCCGCTCGGCCGCTTTGGGAGGTGCCAAACCCCGCTGCTACGACATGGGTGACTCCCGCTTATGTCAAGTGGTCACGTGCTCCGTCCTTGGAAGAGAGATCCAAATTCCTTAAGGACAAGGTTGTCGACTTGAAGTATCGAGAGGTTGGCAAGGCCAACCGTGCCTTCTTTGAGGAGTATGTTGATGAAGCTACCCCCGATGTGATGAGACCACCGAAGAGGAGGAGTTCCGGCCCCAAGAATATGGTGGGCCGTGCATTGGCTCGTCTTGGGTCGAATATGGGGTCTTGTGCTAGACCGGAGGCCGTCGCCGTCTTAGATCCGTTTAGGATCCGTTCCGAGGGAGAAGTCCATGCTAGGCGGGCCAACAAGAAGAACAAGGGGAAGATGTACCCCGAAGGAAAAGGCAAGGGTAGAATGGAAGAGTGAAGACCTCCATTAACCCTTCTATTATTATGTTGTATTATTGTTGTGAGTTTTTATTATGTTGTACTAGCTAGTTATTGTGTGTTTTGTGCTAGTTTTACTATGTGAGGTGTGTTAGTTGACACCTTAGCTTTGACAAGTTGCAGACTCGTCGAGCTTTATTTGTTGTTGAAATTGTAATCCCTCCTATTATTAATTAAATAAGAGGATTGCTTGTGTCGAAAATTGTGAACGCTTGTTTCTTCCATCCATTTGGTGAAGGCAATTCAATTTGAATCGTCCTAAACAATTGCACTTGGGAAAGTGGTATTTTGTGGAAAGGGAGAAAGGCTCATTTTTGTATTTTGTGGGGAAAGGGAATGGTTTTCCCTTTCTCTTTTTTTGATGGGGATGTTTTTTTTGATTGTGAGAATGGTTGTATCCTTCTTGTGTAAGAAAGGACTGCCTACGTATCCACCTGAAGAGGTGAAATCAAACCATGATCGTAGTTCGAAATGTTTTGTGAATTTGAATTGGGGTTTGTGGTTGTATCCCTCAGGCATAAGAGGGACTGCCTACGTATTCACCTGAAGAGGTGAAATCAAACCATGCTCGTAGTTCAGGGGGTTTGTTTTTGTAGTGCAAATGGATGTTGCCTTTGACGGATCAAAGGACATTCGAAACGGGCAAGGTGCCGCAGCTTAGACTCGATAAAACATGCAATTTCAAATCAGAACACATTGAGGAACTTGACTTGAAATGGGTTGAGGTGGTTGCTAGTTGCAAAACTAGGCTAGGTTGTTGGTTGCTATGGTTCAAGGGTAGTATTTCTTGAGTTGGTCTAGGTTGGTCGGGTTTGTAAAGTCCTCCCCGTCTAGGTCACTCAATCTCACTGCGCCCCCCGAAAGTATTTTCTTGACCAGGTATGGCCCGACCCAGTTGGGTTTGAATTTTCCCCTCGGATCGACGGGTAATGGTGCTCAGACTGACTTGAGGACCAAGTCGCCCTCCTGGATGTTTCTGGGTTTGACCTTCATGTTGAATGCCCGTTGTATACGTCGTTGGTATAGCTGGACATTGTGCAAGGCGTTGAGTCGCCGTTCGTCTAGAAGAGTGAGTTGTTCGTACCTTCGACCGGTCCATTCCGCCTCAGGGACTTGACTCTCCAGTAGGATGCGTAGAGATGGGACCTCTAACTCTACCGGTTGGACCGCCTCCATACCGTATGCTAGGTAGAAAGGTGTGGCGCCTGTCGGTGTTCGAATGGAGGTTCGGTATCCCCAGAGTGCGAATGGGAGTTTGCTCGGCCAATCACGGTAGTTGTCTTGCATTTTCTTGATAATGGTGACAAGAGTTTTGTTCGCTGCCTCCAGCGCTCCGTTGGTTTGGGGGCGGTAGGGGGATGATCGATGTCGTTTGATCTTGTATTTGTCCAGCAAAGCTTGAGTTTCCGCCCGGAAGTGAGAGCCTTGATCGCTGATAATTTCATGGGGTACCCCATACCGGCAGATGATGTTGTTTTGAATGAACTTGGCCACTTGTTTGGCGGTCAAGACTGCATATGACTGCGCTTCCACCCATTTGGTGAAGTAGTCGATGGCGACGAGGACGAAGCAATGCCCCTTGGTGCCTACCGGGTTGAGTTTCCCGATGATGTCGATGCCCCAGGTTGAGAATGGCCAGGGTGATGTCATGGTGTATAAAAGGGATGGTGGTATGTGTTGTATGTTGGCGAAGATTTGGCAATTGTGGCAATGTTTAACGTAGTTACGGCAATCGGCTTCCATGGTTGTCCAGTAGTAACCTAGCCGCATGATTTTCCGTGTAAGAATCATTGCACTCATGTGAGGGCCACATTCTCCGTCGTGAACCTCTCCCATGACTTTTTTGGCTTTGTGATGGTCAATGCAAAGGAGGAGAATTCCTTGGGGTGTTCTTTTGTAGAGTTGATTTTGGTTTATCACGAATTGTGATGCAAGTAAACGGATGGCTCTTTGTCCTCTTTGATCAGAGTTGGGAGGGAATTCGTTTTTGGTTTTGTAATTGAGGATGGCTTGGTACTAAGGTTCATCATGGCTTTCCTCGTCGTCGATAATAGCACAAATGTGAGCTGGCTCGCTCCTTCTCTCGACACATAGGGGCATCGATGTCATGTCGTCAGGCATGTTGATGAGCGCGACAAGTTTTGCCAGGGCATCAGCAAATTGATTTTCCTCTCGCGGCAAGTGGAAGTAGTCGATTTGGTCGAAGAACTCGGCCTCTTGACTGATCTTTGCTTGGTAGGGAGCTAGGCTGTCAGATCGGATTTTTGGATTTTTCATGATACGGATACCTGATTGATGATGAGCGAGGAATCGCCATGGACCCTCAGTCTCTTGATGCCAAGTGTGATGGCTGCTTGTAGGCCGATGAGACATGCTTCATATTCAGCGGCATTGTTGGTGACGGCGAAGTCCAGCTTGACCGAGATCGGGACATGTTCTCCCTCTGGCGATATTAGAAGGATTCCTACCCCAAAGCCTCTCAGATTAGATGCACCATCAAAGTATAGGTCCCATGCGTCGGAGTCGGCACAAAGGATGTCTTCGTCAGGAAGTGACCATGTGTCGGTCGTTGGATCCTTGTTGACGGGATTTTCTGCAAGGAAATCAGTGACTGCTCTTCCCTTGATAACCTTGAGGGGTACAAACTTGAGATCAAACTCGGACAGCATGAGTGTCCATCTAGACAGCCTTCCGTTTAGTACGGGTTTTTCGAAGATGTATTTGCTTAGGGCCCATCTTGGAGTAGATGTGGACCGAGTAGCTGAGCATGTAATGCCGCAGCTTCTTTGTTGACCATATTAGGGCAAGGCATGTCTTTTCCAGTTGGGTATACCTCGTCTCGTACTCAATGAACTTTTTGCTGATGTAGTAGATGACTCGCTCTTCGTTGCCAACTGTTTGTGCTAGCATTGCTCCCATGGCTGAGTTGGTAACAGTCAGGTATAGGGATAGAGGAATCCCCGGTTGAGGTGGCATGAGGACATGAGGTTTGGATAGGATCTCCTTTATCCTGTCGAAGGCTTTCTGACAGTCGTCGTCCCAATCGGTGTAATCGGAGGCACGAAGCTTTTTGAATATTGGTTCACAGATCATAGTGAGCTTGGCAATGAATCGGCTGATGTACTGGACCTGACCGAGAAATCCCCGAATCTCCTTCTCGTTCTTAGGCCGAGGCATTTGTTGTAGGGCTTTGATTTTGGTTGGATCAATCTCAATGCCTCTTTTGCTAACGACATGTCCCAAGAGTTTTCCGGAGGTGACCCCGAATGCACACTTCTGAGGATTTAGTCTCATGTTATATTTCCGCAGACGAGCGAAGAATTTCCGGAGGGCACTGATGTGGCCGTCCCGTTCTTTTGATTTGACGATCATGTCATCGACATATACCTCTACCTCCTTGTGCATCATATCATGTAGGAGAGTGGTAGCGGTTCTTTGATAGGTTGCTCCGGCGTTGATGAGGCCGAAGAGCATGACCGTGTAGCAATATGTACCCCACTATGTAGTGAACGCAGTTTTATGCATGTCTTCCTCAGCCATCTTAATCTGGTTGTACCCGGCATACCCGTCCATGAATGATAGGAGAGCATGTTCGGCGGTGTTGTCTACCAGAATATCAACATGTGGCAAAGGGAAGTCATCTTTTGGACTCGCCTTTTTCAGATCCCTGAAGTCGACGCAAACCCGAATTCTTCCGTCTTTCTTTGGTACCGGCACAATGTTGGCCACCCAATCCGAGTATTCAGACACTTTGATGAACCCAGCCTTGAACTGTTTGTCCACTTCTTCTTTGATTTTTAGGGCCCACTCAGGACGCATCCGGCGTAGCTTCTGTTTCACAGGTTTAGCTCCGGGTTTAATGGGTATCCGGTGCTCTGCAATTTCTCTGTCAATCCCAGGCATATCTCTGTAAGACCAGGCGAACACGTCCTTGTATTCGTGGAGGAGGTCAATGAACTGTTGTCTTTCCGAGGGGTCCAGGGTTGTCCCTATCCTAAGTTCTTGAGGTGTATTGTCGGTTCCTACGTTAATAGGTTCGGTTTCCTCAATGATGGGGGTTCTGGTTTCCCGTTTGTCAAGTTCTTTGGCTAAGTGGGGTGGGTAGTCACTCAAGTTAAATTCCTCATAGTCATTCAGAATTGCATTGCAGTTAAATTGAGACGAGTCATTAGCAAACTTAGCGTTCATTAAGTTGACACGAGCGAAAAGCTCGGAAAGGACAGACATCTCGTGGTCAGTCAGAGGCAACACAACAGAGGAAGTAGCCCCTGGAACAGGCTCCAGGTTGTCACCTTTCATGGGAGTGGGGGTGACCCTAGTAGACTCAGCCTCTGAATCAGCCACGACTTTGTGATAAAATAGTGGGAAGGGGACCTTGACTGGGACATCCGGAGTGTTAGGAGCTATGACAGACTCTGACTCCGACTCAGACTCAGAATCTTCCTCACTTCCCTCCTTGAACATAGGGCCTTCTCCAGTTGTTATCTTGAGAATGCGGCCTTGGCGATCGGTCCACTTGATGGTTTTCCTCCAGCCCTGGGTGGCTTTCTCCGGGTCAGTATCGGAGATCAAGACGGTTGGATCAAATTGGTTTTCTTTCAGGGCGATGTTGATGATGTCCTCATAGTCGAGGTGTTTGATGTTATCTTCCCCGAAGAGGAGTGTGACAGCTTGTCCGTCAAGGCATGGTGACGGTTTGGACTCAGTTGATGCAGCTTCGATGTTGTCGGGGATAAAGTAGCAGCCCTGGAAGACTTCCACTCCCGGGTATCTAGCCCTGGCCAAAGAGTCATAGATTGGCTCCGGAAAGCCGTGGTAGAGTTCAGACTCCCCCTCGGGGACAAAGTATCCGTTGAGAGTCAGGTGGTAGGGACGGAGGATGACTCCGTGCTTCTTGCGTTTTCGGACTAGGAGGTTCATCTCATGGATATCTTCGTTGGTAGGTTCGTATCCCAGCCAAAAGGGAATGTTGGGGACCTTAGCCTGTTTCAAGGGAGGCAATGGGTCCTTTAGTGGATTGAGCGGCAAACCCGGGAAATAACCCTGACGCATCATGATACGGTTGATCGTGAGGTTGGTGAACGGGTCACACTCAGAGGTCACCGATTCATCAGTTATGGCGTTTACGGCTTGGAAACCCCACATTTTATTGCCGTCCTCCTCAATGGCTTGAGAGGCTACCCCTCTTCTCATAACTGCTTTGATTGGGGAAGCGGGGATCGTGATCGTTTTCCCGTTAAAGGGGACCCTGATCTTTTGGTGGAGCGTTGATGTAACCGCCTTGACGGCGTGAATCCAGGGACGTCCCTGGAGCATGTTGAAGGACGCGTCGATGTCGACCACTTGAAAACTAGTTTGCCTTTCCAGTGGCCCGGTTGCAATGGCCAAAGTGACTAGCCCAGCGACGAGTACCGTCGTAGGCGCGTACTCCTTGATTCGTTGGGATTAGATCAGATTCCTTGATACCCAACCTTTGGGCAGTTTTGAGAGGAATGACATTCACGGCGGAACCGTCATCCACGAGGACCATTGGTATATTTTTCTGGAGGCATTGTACGGTGATGTACAGAGCCAGGTTATGATTGGCTCCGAACAAGGGGATATCCTCGTCGGAGAAGACGACCGGATTGCTCAGATCAGGGGCGTCTCTCGTCATGTGTGCCACTATTTCTTCTGGGGAAGAGGTGGAGGGCACGGTTAATTTCCCCAAGGCCTGCAGTAAGGCCTGTCGGTGCTCAAAAGACGTTGCGATCAGTTGCCAAATTGAGATTTCGACTTTTGCTTTCTGGAGCTGTTTTAAGATTGAGTTCTCGGGAGCCTTTGGTTGAGTGTCCGCTTCCGGGATGATTTGATCATTCATTGTTGGAACGACCGCTGGGTTGCTCGGATTCTTATAGGGACGTCCGGATCGGGTGAGATGTCCGATTTCCTTCGTCCGCATTTCCTTCCCCGGGATGACATATACATCCTCAACATCATCCCGCCATATGCCGTTAATTTCAGGGTCTCGAGGATACCTTGGAGGGGTATTCCTCGGTGGGTAGTTCTTGTGGGGAATGTTTTTGTGAGGGCGATTTTTATGGGGGTAGTTATTTTGAGAGTAATTATTTTGAGGGTAGTTATTTTGAGGGTAGTTATTTTGAGGGTGATTTTCCTGAGGTCTATGCCAGAATGGTCGCGGGAGCAATCCATCCTGGGGTGGGTAGTTTTGAACGCTTGGGGAATTCTCCCTCGGACGCGGTGTTGGGGGTTTGAAGATGAGTCGACGGTAGGCGTCGTCGAGTCGGGTGATTCTCTCAGAGAGGCTGGCTATGGCCTCTTCAACTTGCTGAAACATAGTGAGCATGGTGGCAGCACTGAACACGAACACTCCGTCTGAAGGGTCCTTTTCCAAACCATTTACCTCGTCGTCAATTGGCAAGATGAGATGAGAGCAGTCTAGGGTCGGCTCATCGTCAGAGATGGCGTGAATTCCCAGAGGATTCGTCTTGTTGTTCGGCTTAGTTGGTGGGGGTATGGGCAAATCTCCTTTCTCAATCATGTCCTGAATGAGGTGCTTGTGTTTGAAGCAATTTTCGGTATCATGCCCTTTCCCTTGATGATACTGGCAGTAGGCGTTGGGGTTCAAAAATCGGGATTTCTTGGCGTCGGCCGGGTACGGGGTGGGCCCGATCGGTTGTAACTTCCCTTGGTCCATGAGCCTTTTCAAGGCACTTGCATAAGTCGACCCTATGTTGGTGAACACTCTCTGGGGGTGTTCAGTTTTCTTGGCAGATGGTTCGACGAGGTTGACCTCATCAATCTTGTTTGTCTGACCGTAAGGGCGGGATCCGGTTGAGGTGGATCCTTGATAACCCCTGCCAGTGGTTTTTGCTAAGACAGCCTTTCGGAGGTCGTCCTCAATACGTGTCCCCAGAATCTGCAGAACTTGAAAAGTTTTGATATTTTGATATCTCAGCAGGTTGGCATAAACCGGGCAGAGGTTGTTGACAAATTTTTCCACCAGAGTTGATTCACTCGGCTTACTGACCAACTGAGTACTCACCCTCCTCCAACGGGTTAGGAACTTAGTGAATCCTTCCTTGTCGTTTTGGGTTAACACCTCGAGAGTACGGGTGTTGGCCTGGATTTTGACGTTGTCGGCATACTGTTTGGCAAACTCAACTGCGATCTCATCCCAAGTGGTAAGGTTTTTCGGAGCCAAGGAGTAGTACCATTGGCGAGGAATCGGCTCCAAAGAGGATGGGAAGATTCTGGTAAAAAGCTCCTGTTTGACCCCCTTGATGGCCATGTATTCTTTGAAAGCACGGATATGGTTGAGTGGGTCCTCCACTCCCTTGAACTTAGACATCAGTCAGGGTGAAATTGTCAGGTAACTGGTCCCCAACAGGCTCGAACCTTCGGTTATTTTCAAGGTGGATGTTGTTACCCCGGGCTAGGAGTTGTTCTCCCAAGAGTTTCAGCCTCTTCTCAGTTTCAGTCAGAGGTGGGGTATTGTGTTCCCCAATTTTCTTGTTCTCGAGAGCGTCGATACGGGTCTCGACGCGATCCAGGGTGACCTTAAGTGTGGTAAGCAGGCTGGCTAGCTGATCAATCGTGACATCTCTGTTGTTATCATTGTTGTTGTGGTTGACAGACGAAGTTGAAGACGAGGCCATGGCTCTGAGGCAGAAAAACGGCTCACATTACAACTCAATCCGACACGGTTCCAAGACTGAACGCAGACAACACAGAGGACGAGACAAAGACAGACTCAATAAGACGGGGTGACCGTGTGTGGTCCCTCGGTGCTGACTCGATTTATGACGTGACGGTGTTTGACCGAACCTTTGACACGAGTCCAACATGACGGCGTGACGCCATTGGACGGGTCTCGTGGTGAGACGACTCATAAGTAAAGACCCATAAGTACGTTTGCTTTGACTCGATAGACATGAGGCGGAATCGGAATGGTGGACTGAAGTTTTCGACAATAGGAATTTTCAAAAAGATTCGTTTGTCGCTTTAATTGACGGCTTCCGAAGATAGAAATCTCCGCAAGTCGATTAGTTGAAAGGGTTGTCTTAAGTTTATTTGCAAAAGACGGTTTGAGTTTGAGTCGGCTCGGGAAAACAGTGTGTTGCTTCCCAAGACGGTTTTGAAATTCAAAATTGTATGTTTTGAAAATCGAGTTTGAAATGTTTGGAAAGGTCTTGGGGACGGTGCATGGTCCTCGGGATCTCGAAAGTATCTCGAGAAAAGGGTGTGTGCTTTTCTCGGGTTTTGAAAAGGAGCCATTGTCGGCGCGAAACAGGTTAAATTCCGTGTCTAGACGCGGCGATTATAACGGCGTAAAAAGGTGATTTGAAATGGTTATACAAACCGGGTTTGAAAATCGTCATTATGACGGCCTAGAAAGGCGTGTTGAAATGGTTATACAAAACCGGGTTTGAAAATCGTCATTACGACGGCCTAGAAAGGCGTGTTGGAATGGTTATACAAAACCGGGTTTGAAAATTGTCATTATGACGGCCCAGAAAGGCGTGTTGAAATGGTTATACAAAACCGGGTTTGAAAACAGTCATTATGACGGCCTAGAAAGGCGTGTTGAAATGGTTATACAAAACCGGGTATGAAAATCGTCATTACGACGGCCTAGAAAGGCGTGCATCGGTCGGCGAAAGACCGAGGTTTGAAATGGCCATTATAACGGCGCAGAAAGGGTGTTTTTGAAAGTTTGAAAATGACACGGAAGGACTTATGATCAGATAACACATAAGCACTCACAGTTCATTATATTATGCATCATGCTGACACGGGTTTTGGCTTAGAAGGGTGGGTTACACACCAAGCAATCAAACCCCGATTTGCGAGAGGGATACCAATCCAAACAAAATGTGTAAGGAGGGTGCCCTAGCCTCGTGCTCAAAAGTGATGAAAGCTCTTTGACGAAACAGAAATGTGTAGCGTCAATGGTATGCTTGACTCAATCGGGATTCGAAACGCGGGGATGAGAAAACTCACGCCGACGGGACGAGCCAATTGGTCGAAAAGGTTAGGTTGTGGGCCTGGACAAGGAACCCGACCGTGACCGTAATATTAATTAATGCATTCCAACCAAGACCTCGTTCGAGTCTCACCATCTAGGGATCACAAAGACGTAAGTGTCCTAGTTCTCCCCAGCGGAGTCGCCAATCTGTGGACATGGCCCACATGCGTATGCACAGCCGATCTGTGGACAATGGCAGCGGTCTTTTTTGAAAGCCACGCTCGGCGGCGTAAAGGTGCTTTCGACCGGATCGTTTTAGATCGGTCGGTTTCGTCTCGGTAAGGGTCTCGAAACGATTAGAGATGTTCGGAGTCGCCACCAAGCATTTGTGGGATGCCTGGAACCCGTTCAAATTCTACTTTATACCTCGGTCAAATCGAAGCACAAAGCAGCGTTTGACATAGGTACTAAAGATAAGGAAATCGTCCCTCTTTAGCATCCTATCTCTAGAATGACTCTCGTACGCCCTGGATAAGGTCATCCACTATCCAAAGTTTCTGAATAAGAGGTGAAGGTACGTATTGGGAAGCCCTTTAATCAGACACCCAATCCCGCCCGCATTTAGCGGCCTCTACTGATCGATCTTGGTTGGTTGAATGCAAAAGTTGATAAAACGGTTTAAATGCATGAATGCGCATCCAATAATTTAAACCTAACATATGAGAGCTTTCTAAGTCGGTTGATTTAATCCAAATATCAAGTATAAGATGTCGAGTTGGATTAATGATTGATTTGCATGCAAGACGGAAATTAAACATCCATTTACCGTATTAGGTTTAGGGTGCATAACATGATCCATTTGTCTTAGTATGGCATTTTGCAAATATGGTTTTGAATAATTGAATAGTCATCTGATCCGTCTTATATCCGGGTTAACCGGAGTCGGGATCGTCCTAGACTAATGCTGGAAGGGAACAGGCCCTGTACCAGACGGCTATATGAGGCGCGAGCCAGCCAGCGGTGTAAGGGGCCTCCCTCTGGTTTTGAAAATGAGAAAGAAAAGGCCTGCTTGAGGCGCGGGATAGCCAACGGTTATATGCCGTGTTCTAACTGTTTAGAAAACGTTATAAAACGTGTTGAAAATGGGTGTTTGAACCCGGTTTGACTTTGAAAGGGTCGTTTAGACCGCCTTTGTTGATTTGAAGAACTAGATCCGAATAATCATCATTATTTGATAATATTCGATGTCGGGTTCGATTTGACAAACTTGACATGAATAGTTTTGAAAATGATTATGGACTAATTGTTTTAAGTCCATTTTGAATGTAATTAGTCGATACTCGTCATCGTACCCGGGTTAAAATCCGGCATGGTATGTAGAACCAAGGATGATTTTGTGTTGGTGACTAATATGTTTGTTTGAAAATGTAAAGAAATGAAATAAAAGGCTTTAAAATATCTTTTAAATGTCATTAACCAAATATTATCACCGAAACACGGATTTAACCGTCATGGTATAAAGAACCAAGGGTGAAAAATGCTTTATGGTTAAAACATGTGAAATGAAACAAAAAGGTTTCGAAAATACTTGAAATGGTAAAAACCGATTACAAATATGAATAATGGGTTGAGGGAAATGACGAGAACAAACACGGTTGATCTCTGGTCTGAGCACCCCATTTAGGCGCGAGCCATTTGGCGACCTAAGGGGCTTCTGCCTCAGACCAAAAATCGGTTTTGGCTCGTTTATCCCATGTTTTGGTTCATGTTATGCATGTTTTAGCATGTTAAAGCCATGAAACAAATGAAAACATAATAAAAGAGGATTTTTACACCCTCATACTTACATGCTTGGTTATGGCGAGTGACCGACGTAAGTGTAACAACTCGTTTGATCGGAAAAAACTCGGTTTAAAACCGTTTTGGTAAGTAAAGAGTGTTTAAAAAGTTTAGTGATAGTGTAGTGGTCGAAGTGGTAGGTCAAGTGGTTTAATGTACGATGACGGTACCAAACAATGTGTAAGGCTCATGTTTACGATCGGTAGGTCGTAAACACGCGTCGGATTGTGACTTTAGAAGTCGAGTCGAGAATTTTAAGGGAGAAAAGAGGGGGCGGACACTCGCGTAAGTCTCAAATGGGTGGCATTTGAGGGGTATTTATAGGAGAATGAGTGGTTGTGTGAGTTTTGAGCGACGTGGCCACCTGGGCTGCTCAAAGAGGCGCGAGCCATGCCGCGGGTCTTCGAGTTGTGTTGTCGCTTTCACAATAAACGCAATTATGATTTGTTCTATCCTAGGTTTTGTAGTCACATGTTTGGTACTTGACCAACATGAATCCGGGAAAACTTAGCATAGAAGGCTTGAAGATATTTTGTTTTTGTGTTTGACTCGGTTTGACTCGTTGTTGGAGTCGAGATTTGAATTTTTGAGTCGGTTTTTGGTCCGGTGTCGGTTTTGACTCTAGTTAGTGTCGTTGCGACCCCGTCGTCGTGCATTAAACACTCCAGGTATTTTTGAAATGTTTTGAAATGTTTTGTTTTCGAAATCGTTTTAAGTTTTCCGACGTAAAGTTATACACAAACTGTCGATCAAACGCTGCGATCCCAAAACATGTTGTAGTCCGATAATCATCGGGTGTTTGTTGGAGTCTCAGCAGATACTGGGTATCTACAGAGGGCCTGCGTGGCCACTGCTGATGTTGGATTTTGAGTAGATGGTGGCGGTGGCGATGGTTGCCTGCTCCCTGACACGGCTTCAGATGCTTGCTTTTCCATTGTATATCTAGAATATCAACGATTGACGACCACAATGCCCCACGGTAGGCGCCAAACTGTTTAGATATTTTTACCCAAGTCGATTAATTAGGGTCAATGTAGTCTTTATTCGTTGGTTGATTGTATGTTCGTAAGTAAAGATAAAGTGCGTAATGTAAGTTGACACGTAAGATTTGGTGACGCGGAAAACCCAATGTGGGAACAACCGCGGGAGGGACGGTACCCTGCCAAGTATTGCACTATATGAATAGGAGGATGATTACAATTATAGCATGAAGCTAATCCTGCTGGCCCCTGATGTCAGGCCTGCAAGATCTTGATCGAACGTATATTATATGTTGTGATGTGGTCTTGAATGTGGATGTATGAATACGGGGTGTTGAATGAATCCCTTCTTGATTTGATCCTTTGGCTATTTATAGGGTAAGAACTCTAGATATGTCCTACCTCGAATATGGAAAGGTAATATAATTTCCATAAAGACTCTTTCCAAACCCGGACTACCTTCCCAATTCTCCCTGATCTCCCTAACTTCTCCCTGATACCTCTTTCCTTAATCCGGACGCCTTCTACGATGGGCTCCTGATCTCTCTTGAGCCCGTTTCCCCTTTCTCCGATCCGCGGGCTTCCTTCCTCCTTATCACTTCTTCCATAACCTTTATTTTATTAAGTGGACCTTCATTGTTGTGCTATTTTTAGCCCAAACACCTTCTTGTTGAATACCCGTTCTATACGTCGTTGGTATAGTTGGACGTTGTGCAAGGCGTTGAGTCGCCGTTCGTCTAGAAGAGTGAGTTGTTCGTACCTTTGACGGGTCCATTCCGCCTCAGGGACTTGACTCTCCAGTAGGATGCGTAGAGAAGGGACCTCTAACTCTACTGGTTGAACCGCCTCCATACCGTATGCTAGGTAGAAGGGTGTGGCGCCTGTCGGTTTTCGAATGGAGGTTCGGTATCCCCAGAGTGCGAATGGGAGTTTGCTCGACGATGGGTAGTTGTCTTGCATTTTATTGATAATGGTGACAAGAGTTTTGTTCGCTGCCTCCACCACTCCATTGGTTTGGGGATGGTAGGGGGATGATCGATGTCGTTTGATCTTGTATTTGTCTAGCAAAGCTTGAGTTTCCGCCCGGAAGTGAGAGCCTTGATCGCTGATGATTTCATGGGGTAACCCATATCGGCAGATGATGTTGTTTTAAATGAACTTGGCCACTTGTTTGGCGGTCAAGACTGCATATGACTGCGCTTCTACCCATTTGGTGAAGTAGTCGATGGCGATGAGGACGAAGCAATGCCCCTTGGTGCCTATCGGGTTGACTTTCCCGATGATGTCAATGCCCCAGGTTGAGAAAGGCCAGGGTGATGTCATGGTGTATAAAAGGGATGGTGGTATGTGTTGTATGTTGGCGAAGATTTGACAATTGTGGAAATGTTTGACGTAGTTACGGCAATCGGCTTCCATGGTGGTCCAGTAGTAACCTAGCCGCATGATTTTCCGTGTAAGCATCATTGCACTCATGTGAGGGCCACATTCTCCGTCGTGAACCTCTCCCATGACTTTTTTGGCTTTGTGATGGTCAATGCAAAGGAGGAGAATTCCTTGGGGTGTTCTTTTGTAGAGTTGATTTTGGTTTATCACGAATTGTGATGCAAGTAAACGGATGGCTCTTTGTCCTCTTTGATCAGAGTTGGGAGGGAATTCGTTTTTGGTTTTGTAATTGAGGATGGCTTGGTACCAAGGTTCATCATGGCTTTCCTCGTCGTTGATAATAGCACAAATGTGGGCTGGCTCGCTCCTTCTCTCGACACATAGGGGCTTTGATGTCATATTGTCAGGTATATTGACGAGCGCGGCAAGTTTTGCCAGGGCATCAGCGAATTGATTTTCCTCTCCTGGCAGGTGGAAGTAGTCGACTTGGTCGAAGAATTCGGCCTCTTGACTGATCTTCGCTTGGTAGGGAGCTAAGCTGTCAGATCGGATTTTCCATGATCCGGACACCTGATTGATGATGAGCGAGGAATCGCCATGGACCCTCAATCTCTTGATGCCAAGTGTGATGGCTGCTTGTAGGCCGATGAGACATGCTTCATATTCAGCGGCATTGTTGGTGACGGCGAAATCTAGCTTGACCAAGATCGGAACATGTTCTCCCTCTGGTGAAATTAGAAGGATTCCTACCCCGAAGCCTCTCAGATTAGATGCACCATCGAAATATAGGTCCCATGCGTCGGAGTCAGCACAAAGGATGTCCTCGTCAGGAAGTGACTATGTGTCGGTCGTTAGATCCTCGTTGACGGGATTTTCTGCTAGGAAGTCGGCAACTGCTCTTCCCTTGATAACCTTGAGGGGTACAAACTTGAGATCAAACTCGAACAACATGAGTGTCCACCTAGACAGCCTTCCGTTTAGTACGGGTTTTTCGAAGATGTATTTAACCAGGTCCATCTTGGAGTAGATGTGGACCGTGTAGCTGAGCATGTAATGCCGCAGCTTTTTTGTTGACTATACTAGGGCAAGGTATGTCTTTTCTAGTTGGGTATACCTCGTCTCGTACTCAATGAACTTTTTACTGATGTAGTAGATGGCTCGTTCTTCGTTGCCAACTGTTTGTGCTAACATTGCTCCCATGGTTGTGTTGGTAACAGTCAGGTATAGGGATAGAGGAATCCTCGGTTGAGGTGGCATGAGGAAAGGAGGTTTGGATAGGATTTCCTTTATCCTGTCGAAGGCCTTCTGACAGTCGTCATCCAAATCAGTGTGATCGGAGGCACGAAGCTTTTTGAATATTGGTTCACAAATCATAGTGAGCTTGGCAATGAAGCGGCTGATGTATTGGACCTGACCGAGAAATCCCCGAATCTCCTTCTCGTTCCTAGGCCGAGGCATTTGTTGAAGGGCTTTGATTTTGGTTGGATAAATCTCAATGCCTCTTTTGCTGACGACATGTCCCAAGAGTTTTCCGGAGGGGACCCCGAATGCACACTTCTGAGGATTTAGTCTCATGTTATATTTCCGCAGACGAGCGAAGAATTTCCGGAGGGCATTGATGTGGCCGTCCCGTTCTTTTGATTTGACAATCATGTCATCGACATATATCTCTACCTACTTGTGCATCATATCATGTAGGAGAGTGGTAGCGGTTCTTTGATAGGTTGCCCCGGCGTTGATGAGGCTGAAGGGCATGACCGTGTAGCAATATATACCCCACTGTGTAGTGAACTCAGTCTTGTGCATGTTTTCCTCAACCATTTTAATATGGTTGTACCCAGCATACCCGTCCATGAATGATAGGAGAGCATGATCGGCAGTATTGTCGACCAGAATGTCAACATGTGGCAAAGGGAAGTCGTCCTTTGGACTCGCCTTGTTCAGATCCCTGAAGTCGACGCAAACCCGAATTCTTCCGTCTTTCTTTGGTACTGGCACAATGTTGGCCACCCAGTCAGAGTATTCAGACACTTTGATGAAACCAGCCTTAAACTGTTTGTCTACTTCTTCTTTGATTTTCAGGGCCCATTCAGGACGCATCCGGCGTAGCTTCTGCTTCACAGGTTTAGCCCCGAGTTTAATGGGTATCCGGTGCTCTACAATTTCTCTGTCAATCCTAGGCATGTCTCTGTAAGACCAGGCGAACACGTCCTTGTATTCGTGGAGGAGGTCAATGAACTGTTGTCTTTCCGAGGGGTCCAGGGTTGTCCCTATCCTAAGTTCTTGAGGTGTATTGTCGGTTCCTATGTTAATAGGTTCGGTCTCCTCAATAATGGGGGTTCTGGTTTCCCGCTGGTCAAGTTCTTTGGCTAGGTGAGGTGGGTAGTCACTCAAGTCAAATTCCTTGTAGTCATTCAGAATTGCATTGCAGTTAAAATGAGACGAGTCATAAGCAAACTTAGCGTTCATTAAGTTGACACGAGCGAAAAGCTCGGAAAGGACAGACATCTCGTGGTCAGTCAGAGGCGACACAACAGAGAAAGCGGCCCCTGGAACAGGCTCCAGATTGTCACCTTTCATGGGAGTGGGGGTGACCCTAGTAGACTCAGCCTCTGAATCAGCCACGACTTTACGATAAAACAGTAGGAACGGGACCTTGACCGGGACATTAGGAGCGTTAGGAGCTATGATAGACTCAGACTTCGACTCAGACTCAGACTCAGATCCTTCTTCACTTCCTTCCTTGAACATAGGGCCTTCTCCAGTTGTTATCTTGAGAATGCGGCCTTGGCGATCAGTTCACTTGACGGTCTTCCTCCAGCCTTGGGTAGATTTCTCCGGGTCAGTATCGGAGATCAAGGCGGTTGGATCTAATTGATTGTCCTTCAGGGCGATGTTGATGATGTCCTCATAGTCGAGGTGTTTGACGTTATCTTCCCCAAAGAGGAGTGTGACAGCTTGTTCGTCAAGGCATGGTGACGGCTTGGACTCAGTTGATGCAGCTTCGATGTTGTCGAGGATAAAGTAGTAGTCCTGGAAGACTTCCACTCCCGGGTACCTAGCCTTCACCACAGAGTCATAGATTGGCTCCGGAAAGCCGTGGTAGAGCTCGGACTCTCCCTCGGGGACAAAGTATCTGTTGAGTGTCAGATGGTAGGGACGGAGGATAACCCCGTGCTTCTTGCGTTTTCGGACTAGGAGGTTCATCTCCGTGATATCTTCGTCGGCAGGTTCGTATCCCAGCCCAAAGGGAATGTTGGGGACCTTAGCCCGTTTCAAGGGAGGCAATGGTTCTTTTAGTGGATTGAGCGGCAAACCCGGAAAATAACCCCGACGCATCATAATACGGTTGACCGTGAGGTTGGTGAACGGGTCACGATCAGAGGGCGTCAATTCATTAGTTATGGCGTTCACGGCTTGGAAACCCCACATTTCGTTGTCATCCTCTTCAATGGCTTGGGAGGCTATCCCCTTTCTCATAATAGCTTTGATTGGGGAAGCGGGAATTGTGATCATTTTCCCATTGAAGGGGACCCTGATCTTCTGGTGGAGAGTTGAGGTGACCGCCTTGACGGCGTGAATCCAGGGACGTCCCGGGAGCATGTTGAAAGAAGCGTCGATGTCAACCACTTGAAAACTGGTTTATCTTTCCAGTGGTCCAGTTGCGACGGTCAAAGTGATAAGCCTAGCGACCTTGCGACGAGTGCCGTCGTAGGCGCATACTCCTTGATTCGTTGGGACCAAATCCTCTTCCTTAATCCCCAGCTTATGGGCAGTCTTAAGAGGAATGACATTCACCGCGGAGCCGTCATCCACGAGGACCATGGGTACATTTTTCTGGAGGCATTGTACGGTGATATACAGGGCCAGGTTATGATTGGCTCCGAACGGATGGATATCCTCGTCGGAGAAGACGGCTGGGTTGTTTAGATCAGGGGCGTCCCTTGTCATGTGTGCAACTATTTCTTATGGGGAAGAGGTGGAGGGCACGGTTAATTTGTTGGAGCTTGTGTCCTCCACAAATTAGTGTGATAAAATTTGCAAATCCCTTACAGGTTCACAAGGGTATACTTCGTATATTTAATCAGTTGATTAACGTTTACCTAATAACGGTTGACTTGCTAGAAAGTTTGACGTTATTATCATACAGATGGCGGTGATCAACTGGTCCCTAAAGGTCACACCTATAGGATGTGTTTGAGAGATATGGTTATAGAAATATGATTACATTGATGCCTAATATGACTAAACAGTTAGTCAATGTGTTGATGAGACAATTATTTAATGAAGATTAAATAATATTAGTTGAGACGAATTAACTGTCAATTCGTAAATTGAATATAATAAGTTATATTTAATTAAATGTATGTAATGTTAGCTTGGACGAATTAATCTGTTAATTCGTAATTAAATGTAATCAGTTATATTTAATATCAACAAGATGAATGTGTCATAGTGGTAATAGTGAGGGTACACAAATCAAGAGGTCATGGGTTCGATCCTCACTAGATGACAATTTAACACATTTTATACATTTTTGGAATAACCAAAAATAAGGAGATTACACTCCTTATTTCGGTTATATGGGCCGAAATTAGGGAAGATTATATCTTCCTAATTGACTCCCATATTTCGGTGAGAATAAGAAGGAAAGGGAGATCATTATTCTACCCTAATTCCTTTTTAACCTAGCCTCCTCTCTCTCATCAGAAAAACACAAAAACAACATAATTTTACAGAAAATTTTAGATCGATTCTAGCATAATCAGAAGGGCATATCTCATATCGTCTTGGGTGCAACTGATAGGCGAATATCTACTTTGATATTGTTCTTAGGCCATATTTTCTAGGACCGAAGGTTATTTCTGAATCCTTTATTTTGTTTATGTATTTTATTTATGACTAGTGATCGTCTTAATTAAATTCGTTATAATTCTTCAATTTTAAGAGAAGTATACAGATTATTTCCCACAAGTGGTATCAGAGCCAAGGCCACGAATTTTAATTTTGATGATTTTCATAAAATTGTTTGTAAACAATAATTAGGGTTTGCGAGAAAAAAATGTAATCGGCTGGATTGTTTTTTGAGCAGTGGAATTTTTTTTTTCGTTTCCGTTACTGTTCACGGATGAACAGTAATTTAAAAAAAAAAGAAAGAAAATTCTGTTTTTTTTCCATTCGGTTTTTGCTGAAAAACCGGGAAAAGATTACGGCTGTTTTTGTTTCTTTTCTGTTTTACCGAGAAAAGATAAAAAAAATTTTTTTCCTGTTTTGTTACTGTTCACGACAGGGCTGTATATAAAAAAAAAATCTGTTTTTTTTTTTTGGGTTTGGCCGAGACAATAAAAAAAGTAGTCTTGTTTTTGTTTTGTTTTTGCAAATTAATTATTGTGAAGCGGTTCATAATTATAAGATACCTAATTATTTTAAAGCAGTTTAAAATTTTGACGGATTGAATTCATATTACAAGTTTAATGTGAATTAAGATTAAATTTATAGTGATTATTGAGGAATTGTCACTTAATTTGATCAATTAAATAGGTGGTTTGGATAAATTAATCAACATAATTAAGGAATTGTGTTATGTATGTTTAATTTATTTTTAGTTGATGCATTTTAATTTTGTTGAATGAATCGAATGAATGAATTTTATTTACGTATTTATTTTTGCAATCGGTTGTAAATTGTAATACTTAGTGTGGCCTTAGTCAAATTATGTTTTCGTAATGAAGGAAACATGATTTTTATGTAATTATGAGATCTCGAATCTCCTTTATTTTTAGTTTTGGGTTTTGAAATTAGATTGTAATAAATAGGTTTATTATGTAATTTTAATTATTATAATTTCAAAGAAGACTAAAGATGGAGATTGGAGCTCACTCCCGCTACATGGATCAAGATGGAACATCAAGACAAGCTTCTCGGGTCCAAGGATGGATTCCAAACTTGTATTTATTGTTCATTTTGATAGGATAGGCTACACTAGGACTTTTACTGTTTTTACGTTTTCATTATTATTGCTTTTCATTCACATGTTAGTTTATGCATCATATTCCGCCTAAAACCAAACCACCTACTACTAAAATGCATGAAAATTGACTCATATAGGTTGTATGTTAGTTTTCATGGACATACAGATGTCACAGTCTTTTTTAAGCCATCACCTTAGTTTATTCATTCTCGCATGCTAGATATTAGTTCACTTAAAATGAATTAAAATAAAGTTGATGAGATCTTCCTCTAAAATGGAAATTGAGATTACTCTTTATAAGGGCAAACAACTATGAATCCCTTCTTCGTCGGTAGGCATAATATGACCCCTTCTACGTTGGGTAAGTAGTTGTGTTGACTTAGTTTACCTCAACATCATAGTCCGAAGAGTTTCTCGTGATTATGATGGACTAAAGATAAAATTTACAGAAATTTATCGACCAAGAATTCTAACGGTAGAATTAGCTAAAAGGTTAGCTTATCAATTTACAGAGAATTGAGTCTTGGGATCATTTATATAATTCTTGAGGGAGGTCAATTGTATAAATGTGTTGAGTCTTCGCGTTATGACAGTAGTTCATTAGACTTAAAAATATAAACGATGCACATGCTTATTATTTTTATTCTTCTTCTCATGATGTAGAACACGATTATTTTTCATAATATCTTTGTTACAACGAAATGGTGTAAATAACGCCATCCCAATGCCTAGTGCCACACTTGATCGCGCGTCTGGTGAAAGTATTCATGGACCAGATGAATCGTTCACACGCCCGAAAAATGATGGGTCCAACTTGCGGATCGGGAGGCGGCACTACGGAATGCTGCCATTGCTGACGGTAAGCTCAAGTACTTAACTGAGCCAATACCGGTCAACCTAGGCCCCAATGCAGAAGTCAACGAGCCACTCGCTTATAGTGATTTCGTTATGGAAGCGGGTGCGATAAAGAACGTACTCATCTTTGCAATGGAAACCAATTTGCAGAGACACTTCATTGCCCAAAGTGCAAACAAGATTTTCACTACGCTCACTAACGAGTTCTTTGATGTGAAACTCCAGAAGGGCCAACCGGTTAGTCCACACATTCTTCACATGATTGAGAATGTCAAGAAGCTGGAGGCACTGAATTGTAAAATCAGTGAGAGCATTGTCATTGACCGAATGCTTCATTCTCTTCACGATGGTTTTGCCCTTTTCAGGGCGAACTATTACATGAATGACTTGAAAAAGAGTCCTCATGAGCTACACTCCCTTCTCGTACAGACCGAGAAGGATATGAAATTGAGTGGGAGCATGAAGCAGGATGTTCTCACGATTCACAACAAGGGTAAAGGTAAGGGCAAGGCTCATGGCGACCTAGCTGTAGGTAAGCCAAAGTTCAAGAAGCCAGGAAACGGTAAGAGTGCGCCTGGTGAGACTAGTGGCTCACAGGGCAAGGCAAAGAGCAAGGGCGGTGACATAGAGTGCCACCATTGTCACAAGACTGGACATTGGAGGAGGAACTGTCCCATCTACCGTGAGGACATCAAAGCAGGCCGCGTCGTTCCTGTTGGTATGTCATCTTATATTCATATGATTGAGATTAACCATGCAAGTTTCGGAACTTGGGTACTTGATACTGGTTGTGGTTCTCATCTGTGTAATCATTTGCAGGGCCTAAAGAACATCATACCTCTCGAAAAAGGTGATGTGGACTTGCGAGTCGGGAATGGAGCACGAGTTCTTTCTTTGTCTTGAAGGGAACATATGTAATCCAACTCCCTAGTGGTTTTGAGTTATTTTTAAATAACTGTTACTATGTACCCAGTTTGTCTAAGAACATTATTTCTGTTTCCGTACTTGCTAAAGACGGTTTTGCATTTTCAATAAAGGATAATAGCTGTATTTTCTCTTTTAATGAAATGATTTATGGCAAAGCAGTTTCCATGAATGGAATTTATATCTTAGACCAAACCACAGAAGTATTACACGTGAATAATAAGAAAATAAAGGTTGGTGACAAAGATCAAACCTATCTATGGCATTATCGAATGGGACACATAAATGAGAAACGCGTGAAGAAACTCGTCGATAATGGGACTATTCCCGCATTCGATTTTTCTACATATGGCACGTGTTAATCATGTCTTATTGGCAAGATGACTCGAATCTCTTTCAAAGGTGTTGGAATGCGCGCTAGTGACCTATTAGGACTCATACATACTGATGTTTGTGGACCTATGTCAATTACCGCTAGAGATGGCTATAGATATTTTATCACTTTCACGGACGATTTGAGTAGATACGGATATGTTTACTTAATGAAGCATAAAAGTGAGTCCTTTGAGAAATTCAAGGAATAACAGAACAGGGTACAGAACCAACTGGGTAGAAAGGTTAAAGCACTCCGTTCAGATCGGGGTGGCGAATATCTTTCAAATGAGTTTGATCAACACCTGAAAGACTGTGGAATCGTTTTGCAGTTAACTCCACCTGGAACACCTCAATTGAATGGTGTGTCCGAACAGAGAAATCGAACCTTACTTGATATGGTTTGATCCATGATGAGTCACACGGTAGTGCCTGATTCATTATGGGGTTTTGCTCTTTTGTCAGCTGCTCTTACACTTAACCGAAGTCCGTCTAAAGCTGTCGACAAGACTCCATATGAAATGTGGAAGGGAACAGTCCCTAACTTGTCCTTTATTCGGGTTTGGGGCTGCGAGGCTTATGTCAAGTGGAGACACGAGGATAAGCTCGGCCCGCGATCGGTCAAGACATACTTTATAGGTTATCCAAAAGGAACATTTGGTCATTACTTCTATTCGCCGACCGAACATCGAGTTTTTGCTGCGGCTAGTGCGACGTTCTTAAAGAAAGAATGTCTCGAGAACAAGACGAGTAATAGAACCTTCGAGCTGTCGGAGATTCCAAAACCAACAACCGAGGAACAGATGGAGGAAGTTGTTCCTCTAACTGATGATACGGTTAATATTCCTGAGGAACCTAGGAGGTCGGGTAGTGTCTCTCATCCTCCGGACAGATACATTGATATGGTCGAGGAGAATGACGTTTTACTCCTAGAGAGTAATGAACCCGTTACCTATAAAGGTGCTGTGACCTGTTCCGACTCAAAGCTATGGCTCGAAGCCATGCAATCCGAGATGGACTCCATGTATAAGAATGACGTATGGGATCTAGTTGATTTACCTAATAAGGTAAAACCTCTACAGTGCAAATGGCTTTACAAAATAAAGCGTTCTGTTGACGCGCAACCAGATACCTATAAGGCACGACTTGTGGCAAAAGGTTTCACTTAAGTGCACGGATTGCATTATGATGAGATTTTTGCACCTGTAGTCATGCAACGTTCCATTCGGATAATCTTAGCGATAGCCGCATTTCATGATTATGAAATTTGGCAAATGGATGTGAAAACCGCCTTCTTAAACGGTTATTTGGAGGAAGAGTTGTACATGGTGCAACCCGAAGGTTTCATAGATCCTGAACATCCTAAGAAAGTATGCAAGCTTAAGCGTTCTATTTATGGACTTAAGCAAGCTTCTCGGAGTTGGAATCATCGTTTCGACCAGGTGATAAAAGAGTATGATTTCACTCGATCGGTCGAAGAACCATGCTTATATATCAAGTCGAGTGGGAGCAAGATTGTAATCTTGATATTGTATGTCGATGACATACTCTTGATTGGGAATGACATTCCTCTCCTATCTTCGGTTAAAGAATGGTTAAAGAACCATTTCCAGATGAAAGATCTGGGTGAGGCACAGCGCATTTTGGGAATCCGTATCTACCGAGATAGATCACGACGGACGTTATCACTAAGTCAGGAGTCTTATTTGGAAAAGATTCTTGAGAAGTTCAGCATGACCAACTCCAAGAAGAGGAACCTTCCAATGACGGCGGGATGCGTTGAGCAAGTCTCGATCACCCACGACGCCCTGAAGGGATTGAGCGCATGAGTCGTGTTCCTTATGCATATGCAATAGGATCGATCATGTATGTCATGATATGCACACGTCCAGACGTGGCATATGCATTGAGTATGACGAGTCGGTACCAAAAGACTCCAGGTGAAACACACTGGATAGCTATCAAAAACATCCTCAAGTACCTACGGAGGACTAAGGATTGGGTATTGACTTATGGAGGCGATACTAAGCTATGCGCAATCGGTTACGCAGATGCTAGCTTCCAAACGGATCGAGATGACTCAAAATCTCAGTCCGGGTTCGTCTACACTCTTAATGGTGCCGCGGTCAGCTGGAAGAGTTCCAAACAGAGTGTTGTAGCAGATTCTACTACTGAATCCGAGTACTATGCCGCTTCGGAGGTAGCAAAGGAAGCGATATGGATGCGCCAATTCTTACAAGGACTTACAGTAGTTCCTAATTCGAATGACCCGATCACCATCTATTGTGACAATAGAGGTGCCATCTTTCAGGCTAAGGAGCCAAAGTCTAGCAACAAATCTAGACATGTACATCGGAAAGCTCACCTGATCCGTGATTACGTGGAGCAAGAGGAGATAGTGATAGTAGATTGCGATGGATGATAACATCGCGGATCCTCTCACTAAACCGTTGAATTATGATAAGCATGTAGGGCACGTTAATTCCATGGGAATTAAACGCGTTCCTGAGTTGTAGTACTTGATTATGGATTTGATTCATTATCTTTTTCATATACTATTTATAACTTCATCGTTTTATTATAATATTATGTTTTTCATGTGGATTGTACTGACAACATTGAATGCCACAAAGTGAACTGAATTACATTATATTTGTTTTGGTCCGTAATCGCCAATGTGAGCTGATAACTCCGACTATTATATTGTGCAGTCGATTGATGGTGGGTTCAACGAGCCATAAGTCAAACGGTTGACTGATCGATCACAGATGCAAGATTATAACGATACCTCGTAGGACAACTTTTTGTGACAACGTAATGGAGTCCTAAATGTTTAAAAAATTCGGTGCCAGGTCGTGGATAAGACATCCATTGTGTTCCTAGAGTCGATTCTTTTGACTATCGACTGTCTCTCGAGATTAAGGCAGTTTTTGGGTGACTTTGGTTTCTTTCTCACGGTCGCCAGAATCGGAGGCTAAGTAGATTTTTTCTGGGTCATTTCATACTGTGCTTACATCTGTAGGATTCGAGTTGAAGAAAATATCCAACCCTTATCCGGTATAGTTATTTCTCAGGGCCAGTCGAGGAGTTGTAACTGAAATGCATGGTCATGCTCGAATGTTGATTCGTTTATCAGTTAAGTTACTCTCTAGTCGGGGAAACCACCTTGATATTGATCGCTTGTAAAATACGACCTTTGTGAATTCGGATTTGCAAATTGTTTTACATTGAGTGGGAGAAATTTTATAGGATATGAGAATCGGTTATCGCACATACACTTGTGAGGACAAGTGGGAGTTTGTTGGAGCTTGTGTCCTCCACAAATTAGTGTGATAACATTTGTAAATCTCTTACAGGTTCACAAGGGTATACTTCGTATATTTAATCATTTGATTAACGTTTACCTAATAACGGTTGGCTTGCTAGAAAGTTTGACGTTATTATCATACAGATGGCGGTGATCAACTGGTCCCTAAAGGTCACACCTATAGGATGTGTTTGAGAAATGTGGTTATAGAAATATAATCACATTGATGCCCAAAATGACTAAAAAGTTAGTCAATCTGTTGATGAGATAATTATTTAATAAAATTAAATAATATTAAGTTGAGACGAATTAACTGTCAATTCGTAAATTAAATATAATAAGTTATATTTAATTAAATGTATGTAATGTTAGCTTGGACGAATTAATCTGTTAATTCGTAATTAAATATAATCAGTTGTATTTAATATCAACAAGCTAAATGTGTCATAGTGGTAATAGTGAGGGTACACAAACCAAGAGGTCATGGGTTCGATCCTCACTAGATGACAATTCAACACATATTATATATTTTTGGAAAGACCAAAAATAAGGAGATTACATTCCTTATTTCGGTTATATGGGCCGAAATTAGGGAAGATTATATCTTCCTAATTGACTCCCATATTTCGGTGAGAATAAGAAGGAAAGGGAGATCATTATTCTACCCTAATTCCTTTTTAACCTAGCCTCCTCTCTCTCATCAGAAAAAACACAAAAACAACATAATTTTACAGAAAATTTTAGATCGATTCTAGCATAATCAGAAGGGCATATCTCATATCGTCTTGGGTGCAACTGATAGGCGAATATCTACTTTGATATTGTTCTTAGGCCATATTTGCTAGGACCGAAGGTTATTTCTGAATCCTTTATTTTGTTTATGTATTTTATTTATGACTAGTGATCGTCTTAATTAAATTCGTTATAATCCTTCAATTTTAAGGGAAGTATACAGATTATTTCCCACATAATTTTCCCAAGGCCTGCAGCACGGCCTGTCGATGCTCAAAAGACGTTGCGATCAGTTGCCAAATTGAGATTTCGGGTTTTGCTTTCTGGAGTTGTTTCAGGATTGAGTTCTCAGGAGCCTTTGGTTGAGTGTCCACTTATGGGACGATTGGTGGGGGTAATGGCAAATCTCCTTTCTCAATCATGTCTTGAATGAGGTGCTTGAGTTTGAAGCAAGTTTCGGTGTCATGCCCTTTCCCTCGATGATACTGACAGTAGGCGTTGGGGTTCCAGAATCGGGATTTCTTGGCATCTGTCGGATCCGGGGTGGGTCCGATCGGTTGTAACTTCCCATGGTCCATGAGCCTTTTTAGGGCACTTGCATAAGTCGACCCTATGTTGGTAAACACTCTCTGGGGGCGCTCAGTTTTCTTAGCAGATGGTTCGACGAGGTTAACCTCATCAATCTTGTTTGTCTGGCCGTAAGGGCGAGATCCGGTTGAGGTGGATCCCCGGTAACCTCTGCCAGTGGTCTTGGCTAAGACACCCTTTCGGAGGTCGTCCTCAATGCGCGTCCCAAGAATCTGCAGATCTTGGAAGGTCTTGATGTTCTGATATCTCAGTAGGTTGGCATAGACTGGGCGGAGATTGTTGACAAAATTTTCCACCAAAGCTGACTCACTCGGCTTACTGACCAATTGAGTCCTCACCCTCCTCCAACGGGTTAGGAACTCAGTGAACCCCTCCTTGTCGTTCTGGGTTAGCACTTCTAGAGTACGGGTATTGGCCTGGATCTCGACATTGTCGGCGTACTATTTGACAAGCTCAACTGCGATCTCATCCCAAGTAGTAAGGTTTTTCGGATCAAGGGAGTAGTACCATTGGCGAGGAATCGGCTCCAAAGAGGATGGGAAGATCCGGGTAAAAAGTTCCTGTTTGACCCCTTTAATGGCCATGTAGTCCTTGAAAGAAAGGATATGGTTGAGTGGGTCCTCCACTCCTCTGAACTTAGGCACGTCGGTCAGGGTAAAGTTTTCAGGTAACTGGTCCCCAACAGGTTCGAACCTTCGGTTGTTCTCAAGATGGATATTGTTACCCCGGGCTAGGAGTTATTCTTCCAAGAGCTTTAGCCTCTTCTCAGTTTCAGTCAGAGGTGGAGTATTATGTTCCCCAGTTTCGTTGTTCTCCAGGGCGTCGATACGGGTCTCGACGCGATCTAGGGTGACCTTAAGAGCGGTAAGCAGGCTAGCTAGTTGATCAGTTGTGACATCTCTGTTGTTATCATTGTTGTTGGACGAAGCTGAAGACGGGGCCATGGCTCTGAGGCAGAAAAATGGCTCACATTACAACTCAATCCGACACGGTTCCAAGACTGAATGCAGACAACGCAAATGACGAGACAAAGAACAGACTCAACAAGACGGGGGTGACCGTGTGTGGTCCCCCGGTGCTGACTCGATTTTTGAAGTGACGGTGTTGACCGAACTTTTGACGCGAGTCCAACACGACAGCGTGACGCCGTTGGACGGATCTCGTGGTGAGACGACTCATAAGTAAAGACCCATAAGTACGTTTACTTCGACTCGATAGACACGAGGCGGAATTGGAATGGTGGATTGAAGTTTTCGAAAATAGAAATTTTCAAAAAGATTCATTTGTCGCTTAAATGGATGGCTTCCAAAGATAGAAATCTCCGCAAGTCGATCAGTTGAAAGGGTTGTCTTAAGTTTATTTGCAAAAGACGGTTTGAGTTTGAATCGGCTCGGAAAACAGTGCATCGTTTCCCAAGACGGTTTTGAAATTCAAAATTGTATGTTTTGAAAATCGAGTTTGAAATTTTTGGAGAGGTCTCGGGGATGGTGTATGGTCCTCGGGATCTCGAAAGTGTCTCGAGAAAAGGGTGTGTGCTTTTCTCGGGCTTTTGAAAGAGCCATTGTCGGCACGAAATAAGTTAAAATCTGTGTCTAGACGCGGCGATTATAACGGCGTAAAAAGGTGATTTTGAAATGGTTGTAGAAAAACGGGTTTGAAAATCGTCATTATGACGGTCTAGAAAGGCGTGTTAAAATGGTTATACAAAACCGGGTTTGAAAATCGTCATTACGACGGCCTAGAAAGGCGTGTTGAAATGGTTATACAAAACCGGGTTTGAAAATCGTCATTACGACGGCCTAGAAAGGCGTGTTGAAATGGTTATAGAAAACCGGGTTTGAAAATCGTCATTACGAGGGCCTAGAAAGGCGTGTTGAAATGGTTATAGAAAACCGGGTTTGAAAATCGTCATTACTACGGCCTAGAAAGGCGTGTTGAAATGGTTATACAAAACCGGGTTTGAAAATCGTCATTACGACGGCCTAGAAAGGCGTGTTACGGTCGGCGAAAGACCGAGTTTTGAAATGGCCATTATAACGGCGCAAAAGGGTGATTTTGAAAGTTTGAAAATGACACAGAAGGACTTATGATCAAGTAGCACATAAGCACTCGCAGTTTATTATATTATGCCTTATGCTGACACGGGTTTTGGCTTAAAAGGGTGGGTTACACACCAAGCAATCAAACCCCGATTTGCGAGAGGGATACCAATCCAAACAAAATGTGTAAGGAGGGTGCCCAAGCCTCGTGCTCGAAAGTGATGAAAGCTCTTTGACGAAACAGAAATGTGTAACGTCAATGGTATGCTTGACTCAATCGGGATTCGAAACGCGGGGATGAGAAAACTCACGCCGACGAGACAAGCCACGTGGTCGAAAAGGGTTAGGTTGTGCGCCCGGACAAGGAACCCGATCGTGACCGTAATATCAATTAATGCATTCCAACCAAGACCTCGTTCGAGTCTCATCATCTAGGGATCAGAAAGACGTAAGTGTCCCAGTTTTCCCCAGCGGAGTCGCCAATCTGTGGACATGGGCCACGTTTCGGTCTGTGGATTTAGGCCGCCTACCGGTCCATAGTCACGGGCCACCCGCACGCCAAGCCAATCTGTGGACATGCAGCGGTCTAGAAAGCCACGCTCGGCGGCGTTGAAAATGCTTTCGACCAGATCGCTTTAGATCGGTCGGTTTACTTCTCGGTAAGGGTCTCGAAATGATTAGAGATGTTCGGAGTTGCCACCAAGCATTTATGGGATGCCTGGAACCCGTTCGAAATCCACTTTATACCTTGGTCAAATCGAAGCACAAAGCAACGTTTGACATAGGTACTAAAGATAAGGAAATCGTCCCTCTTTAGCATCCTATCTCTAGAATGACTCTCGTACGCCCTGGATAAGGTCATCCACTATCCAAAGTTTCTGAGTAAGAGGTAAAGGTACGTATTGGGAAGCCCTTTAATCAGACACCCATTCCCGCCCGCGTTAGCGGCCTCTACTGATCGATCTTGGTTGGTTGAATGCAAAAGTTGATAAAACGGTTTAAATGCATGAATGCGCATCCAATAATTTAAACCTAACATGTGAGAGTTTCTAAATCGGTTGATTTAATCCAAGTATCAAGTATAAGATGTCGAGTTGGATTAATGATTGATTTGCATGCAAGACGGAAATTAAACATCCATTTACCGTATTAGGTTTAGGGTGTATAACATGATCCATTTGTCTTAGTAAGGCATTTTTCAAATATGGTTTTGAATAATCAAATAGTCATCTAATCCGTCCTATATCCGAGTTAACCGGAGTCGGGATCGTCCTAGACTAAAGCTGGGAAGAAACAGGTCCTGTACCAGACGGCTATATGAGGTGCGAGCCAGCCGGCGATGTAAGGGGCCTCCCTCTGGTTTTGAAAATGAGAAATGGAGAGCCTGTTTAGGCGCGGGTTAGTCCACGGTTTATGTGCCGTGTTCTGACCTTTTATAAAACGTTATAAAACGTATTGAAAATGGGTGTTCGAACCCGGTTTGACTTGAAGGGGTCGTTTAGACCGCATTTGTTGATTTGAAGAACTAGACTCGAATAATCATCATTATTTTGATAATATTCGGTGTCGGGTTCGATTTGACAAACTTGACATGAATAATTTTGAAAATAATTATGGACTAATTGTTTTAAGCCCATTTGAATGTCATTAGTCGATGCTCATCATCGTACCCGGGTTAAAATCCGGCATGGTATGTAGAACCAAGGATGACTTTTTGTTGGTGACCAATATGTTTGTTTGAAAATGTAAAGAAATGAAATAAAAGGCTTTAAAATACCTTTTAAATGTCATTAACCAAATATTATCACCGAAACACGGAATTAACCGTCATGGTATGAGGAACCAAGGGTGAAAAATGTTTTAAAGTTAAAATAAATGAAATAAAAAGGGTTCAAAAGTATTTGGAATGGTAAAAACCGATTACAAATATGAAAGTGGATTAAAGGGAAATGACGAGAACAAACACAGTTGATCTCTGATCTGAACACCCCATTTAGGCGCGGGTAAACTGGCGACCTAAGGGGCTTCTGCCTGAGACCAAAAATCAGTTTTGGCTCATTTATTCCATGTTTTGGTTTATGTTATGCACGTTTTAGCATGTTATAGTCATGAAACAAATGAAAACATAATAAAAGAGGATTTTTACACCCTCATACTTACATGTTTGGTTATGGCGAGTGACCGAAGTAAGTGTAACAACTCGTTTGATCGGAAAAAACTCGGTTTAAAACCTTTTTGCTAAGTAAAAAGAGTGTTTTAATGTTAGTGATGGTGTAGTGGTCGAAATGGTCGGTCAAGTGATTTAATGCACGATGACGGTACCAAACAATGTGTAAGACTCGTGTTTACGATCGGTAGGTCGTAAATACGCGTCGGGTTGTGACTTAAGAAGTCGAGTCGAGAATTTTAAGGGAGAAAAGAGGGGCCGGACTCTCGCGTAAGTCTTAAATGGGTGACATTTGAGAGGTATTTTTAGGGAAATGAGTGGTTGTGTGAGTTTTGAGCGACGTGGCCACTTGGGCTGCTCAAAGAGGCGCGAGCCACGTCGCGGTTCTTCGAGTTGTGTTGTCACTTTCACAACAAACGCAATCATGATTTGTTCTATCCTAGGTTTTGTAGTCACATGTTTGGTACTTGACCAACATGAATCCGGGAAAACTTAAGGTAGAAGGTTTGAAATGTTTTGTTTTTTGGTGGTTGACTCGGTTTGACTCGTTGTTGGAGTCTGGATTTGAATTTTTGAATCGGTTTTTGGTCCGGTGTCGGTTTTGACTCTAGTTAGTGTCATTGCGACCCCGTCGTCGTGCATTAAGCACTCCAGGTATTTTTGAAATGTTTTGAGATATTTTATTTTCGAAATCGTTTTAAGTTTTCCGACGTAAAGTTGCACACAAATTGTCGATCAAACGCCGCGATTCCAAAACATGTTGTAGTCCGATAATCATTGGGTGTTTGTTGGAGTCTCAGCAGATACTCGGTATCTACACCAGCGCAAGCAACACACAAGGCCTCGGGGGGAGGTTATCTCGAGGGGGCTATCTCCAATGCCTAAGTCAGTACAGTACTCTTTGACGTATAGCCGGGACCTTGCTTGAGGCTAAGTTCCCCAAGCTCTCTTAGATGCTTATGTAGTCTTATTTCTAGAGAGAGAGAGAGAGAGAGAGAGAGAGAGAGAGAGTTGTGATGCGCTGTCTTACATGGATCTTTATATCTCTATGTAAGTTCCTTTCTTTGGAAGGCATCCAAGGAGGATATTTATAGTTGTTTAGAAGTACCTTGTGTATGACTTGGAAAGCACTTGAACCCATGTGACCCGTCTTTGGCATGTGGGTCAGGTCGACTCATCATGTCCCATCAATTTGACCATACACCCTCGTACAGGCGCTCGAGTGTTTGTTCCCATTGCAGTGGAAGGTAAACACGGTCCTTCTATTTAGGCAAAAATTTGGGGGCTTTATCGCTTCAAATGTTGTGGCACCAAATGGCGGCTTAAGGCGGTTTACCTACTCTTGGTGTTTTCCCTATATATGCCTTAAGAAATGAGTCCACGGACAAGTATCTTTTGATATTTTTTTGCGTGTTTCATTGTGTAGGCGCTCTATAGATCTGGGCGAGGAGGTGCCCTGATGTCGATGTCGAGAGGAAGTAGAATGATTGAGAGTAGGCGACCTATGAGTTCGGAGGAGTTGGTCACGTCTCCAATTGTTGATGCGGTGGCAAAACCAGTAGAAGGTGAGGTGACGTCTGAGCCTTGTAATCTGAGTGGGGTAAGGTTTTGGATGCGTTTCCCTGTGTTCGGAATCTGCAAAGGTATGCTCGCGGCCGAGTAAGGAAGACATTTTGGGATCTCCTCTTTGGGGATCAGAAGTCAGCTATCGTGCATGCCGAGGCTATGTGGATCATATTTAAAGTGGCCAAAGATGAAGTTTTTAATGCGGCGGAGGCGATGTTCGCTGAGATTGAGTTCTCTCTCTCCAAGGCTGCCGGAGCTCAATCCTCGGAGCGTGTAGCTTCTCGTATAATCTTTTAACTTTAGCTCTTTGTTGAGATAAGAATAATGAAGATTTTATTTCTTTTCTTCTTCGTCATGTGCCATGTATTTCAGCTGGCTTAGACAGTATTGTTTATAAAAGGCTTTGTTGCTCCTTCATTTTGGATTGTTGGCTCCCAATTTGCCGAAGTATGTGTGCAATTTCTTGAATTTACTCGACTGATGTCAGTAGTTAGAATGAGGTCACCTGATCGATCAACGACTCTTGTCCCTGTCCATCATGCAATTCTCCGCCGTCCTCACTTTACAAGGTGAGCCAGACTCTTTTTCCTCATGAATTTCCTGTGATACTACGGTTTTCTGATCCTAGCTTACGCAATCGAGTAGTCCATACTCAGTCGAATAAGTTGTCAAGTGCTTTTAAACAGGCTACTTTTTTGAGTGCTCTCGGCCGAGTAGGTCGTACTCGATTGAGTACCCCAGTCACTAAACCAAGTACCCGGTCTGACCGGTTAGATTTCCGCGGTTTTTATTAAGTGATTAGAGATTATAAATAACGTGTTATCAATTTATAAATCATTTTTACAAAACCTAAATGACGTTTACCACTTCTCTAATCACCCTAATCACTACTAAGGCTAGTTGATTGATCGCGAGTCTACATCCCGTCTTTTCATACCGATTTCGTTGGTAAGTCTCTATTGCTTTGTAAATCAGTTATGGTTGTCTTTAAGATTTGTCCTAAATGATTAGGATGAGGTAAAGGTTGATTAGTATGGTTTGTGATATAGTATCGTTCTTTATGCTTTGCTAGGTGACGAGTTCGTAGAAGAACAATTCTAGCATCCTTGTTGTTGTTGATTTCAGATTTGCGAATAAGGTAGGGTTTTCCTACACAGTCAGTTGTATAATTAATTTGAGATTTTTGTGAATGATTAATTGATTAATATGCTGCGATGGATTGATATTGGTTGAGTAATATTGTGATGGGACCATGTTCGAGAGATGGTTCTTACCCTATGTTCGCCTCTTGTGGCTCCCGTCACAAGGGCCGGGGGATGTGCACATTAATGATCTGGGTGCGCTCGTTGCATTAAGCGGGGCTTAGGCGGGAACGGATACGGTCCCCAAATGGCGGTGAGGGTTACCTATTTCGATGGGTAATTTGGGAGGACTACCACATTTAAGTGTGTAGTCAGTTACTGGTTACTAATAGAGTTTGGAGATTGATATTGCAATTGGATTGGTTTGTTTTGATTGTGATTGTGAATTCTTATCTTTGTTACACAGTTGATTAACCCCGTTATTGTTTTCAAAACTATGGTGATCCATTTGGGGATGGTGAGCAGTTGATTGAGCAGGTATGGTGGTGGATAGCTTACGGGTTTGGATGGGGTCGAGTCATCACCGATCGCTTAGCTAGCTTCCGCTGACGTTCATAGATTAGTACCTTTTGGTTGTTTTGGTTGTAAATAGTTTTGGCTAAACTTTGAGTTGTACTTGTTAAACTGTTGTTATCTTTTAATAAACGTTCTTGGATGGTTTATTTGATATATACTTTACCTCGGAAAACCGAGATGGTAGCAGCTTCATATGCTAGGGTGCTCTTGGTAAGGCACCTTGGAGTATGGGGGTGTTATAAAGTAATATCAGATAGACTATTTTGGAACCTGAACCAATGAACAAAATGAACATAGGGTGTCTAACTAAAATGAACCCGGATAGGAGTTGTTTGGAGCTACCACAAATGCTTGGGAGACGTCCTAAGGCCGCAATTTGGCCCTTACTACTTTGAGCCGGTCACTAAGGGGTGTGTCAAGGGGATCGTTATGTGTATGTGTGTTCTATGTACGTGTGTGTAGAGTGAATGTAAGTATGCTTATAAAAGGTAAAGTATCATGATGTGGAGTATATGGAAATGGAGTGAAGATATAAAGTGGATATAGTGTGACATGTTATGTTAATTTATATGTTCGTATGATAAAGGTTCATATTGGGTACTGGATTTAAGAGTGTTGAGTGCTATTGTTTGCATTGTTAAAGTTTAAGTTGTTTTGGAAATTTGATTTGTATGAAGTCCGATTATGGAAGGGCTATCTTTAAATAGTCATAAGTCGAGTTCCATGAATGATATTGATGCGATTCGAATTGGAATGATAGCTTTCTATCTTACGATTCTAGCGATATATCACACGCCCAAAATGACCAAGAAATGAGGGAGATATGGCCGTTTTACGAAAATTGGACGATGTTGAGAATTGCGCAGGGTACTCGACCGAGTACCTCAGGTACACGACCGAGTACGCGGTACTCCGCCGAGTATCACTAGTACTAGACCGAGTTCGATGTTTGTGATTTTGCAATAGCTACTAGAATATGACCACTCGAGCGAGTAGAGGCAGTACTCGACTGATTACCTTAGGTACTCGACCGAGTATGCTTTATGTGCATTTTTTTATCAACTATTGGAGTTTGAGTACTCGGCCGAGTAGTCAGTATACTTGACCGAGTAGCTCGTACTCGACCGAGTACTTCCAGGTACTCGACCGAGTACCCCTTTGGCGGATGTGATATTTGTTTTGAGTTGTAGATTACGTCCTTACGTTTGTCTTGGGTCTTAAGGCAATATTTTACATATGTGTTGGTCTTGATACGTAAGTTACCGGATCCTATGACATGGAGAGTACTACCTTATGATGGGTGTGAGTTTGGTGTATGGGAGGACATGTGGGTATATATGGTGGTGGTGGATAGTAGAAAGAGGAAGTGAAATTGATGAGCTTATTGAGGCAAGGAGCACATTTTGTGAGGTATGGTGAGTATTATAGTCGTGAGCTTGAGTAATGTAGTAATAATTGTATATGGTCAAGAGGTAATGTACTTATGAGAAATGTGAGAATAAAAAGTTTGAAATGAGGGATGTGAACTGTGGTAATTTGGGATATGTAGGGGTCTAATGGAGGGAGATGGGTATGACTATGTTGGTGGCGGATATGTGTACTGGGAAGCCGTGATAGAAGAATGGAAAGGAATGGTGTTTAGTGAGCGCAGGTCGATGGATGCCGTAATAATGTATTGGTTGTGTTTGGGAATTCGGATTACTAGGAGATGAGCCTAGTGTGTAATTCTTTGGGAAGTAATGGGATGAAGTGAATCTTGATTTCTGAAGATGTTCTAGGAAGATGTAATTAATTAAGGAGAAACCATTGAGTGGGTGGACCTATTGGTGGTGAATGTGAGGCAGTAGCACGATCAGAGAGATTGTTGACAAGAAATGAATGAGAAGGTATTGATATAGACTAATGGAATTTGATTTTTGGGAAGTAATGAGAAGGTAACGGAATGATTAAAGAGCTAGGTAGAAGGATTAATGAGTTGAGTGAATTATGGGTGTTGGCAAGTGCAATGGGACAAGAAGGATGAGAGGGAGTAGAGTGAATGTTCACGAGGGTTAGGGGACATGAAGATAAGGGATCATAGAGGTGTGGAGTACTATAGTGAGGATGTGAGTTGAAGGTTATGTATGATACCAAGGTGACATTATAGTCATGAGTTTTGAGGAACTAAAGGGATGGGCATTTGGTAGAGTAATTGCATAGTGTGAGACTTTAGTTGTAAGTGAAGGGAGTAGGATGATCAAGGATAGAGTTAGCATGTATACTGAGGTAATTTTGTTAATGGATTTGATGTTCGTTATTTGGGATGGTAACCGAGGATAGGAAAGAAACTGTTATATTTGGACGTGATTATGAGAGAGTAGTGATACGGAAGATGGTGCTGTTGTGGTGTTGTCACTAGGGGTTAAGGACGATGGTGGTTAAAGATGATGTTAAATAGGGAAGTTAGCCGTTCTAAAGGGGTTGATTTTGTAGAGGCTGGATTAGTATGTATGGGTGCGAGAGAGTATAAGATGTGGATATAGGAGACATTTGCTAGTAGTTGAGTATTAATAATATGGTTACATCGGTCATGAAGTTGTAATTATGTGGATGGGAGAAGGTGTTATGAAGGGCTTATGAGTTTAACTTGGTGTTAGCGATATACCTTACCAAAGGGTAACTTACGTGATCAGGATTGGCTAGTTAGATTTGATTATGGGTCTATGACGTGTGTAAGTAATTATGTGAGGTTCTGACCTCATGAGTAGTGGTATGGTACGATATTCATAAAGTTGTTATCTGGTTATTCCATGTAACATGCTGCGTTATTGGATGAGTCGTGAGATGATCGTTGTGTCGGGACACTGTTTATTAGTAATGTGGTTGTTGTGTTCAGGGTTGCTATCCGGGCACGGTACTATGTGTTACGATGCATGTACTTTCGTGCCGCGCTGCGTCTGTTTGTGGCGGTGTTGCGATGTCGTCATCGGTTGCGGTGGAGTAGGCGAAATACGGGTGAGACGAACTTCTGAAAGTATATGTCAGCCTAGTATGGGCATATAGATTGTTATTCTATTTACTACTGTTTCCTATGTTTTTTGGCTTGTGGGTGAGAGTAGAGGATAATATGGAAGAGAGTTGCATATGTGGTCGTTATTGTCATAGTTCCAGTGATATCTTGTTGGTGAAACATAGTTGTCGGAGATTGTTGGAGTACTTTTGATTTTATGTTAGATGAGGCATTTTTTGACATAGTGGTGGCAAGTAATTGGGGGAGCATGTGTAAATTAAGGTCGAAGCTGCAGGTGGTTCATAATCTCTATCAGGGCAGTAAGTATGGAGTGTTGGGAATTAGTGTAATGTTTAGTTGTGGACGAGTTTGGCGGTAGAAAAAGGGAAATTTAAGGACCTAGTGAGTGCGTAACAATTTATGGATCGTGGGTGATGTTGTGGGGATAGGTGCGTGAATAGGGAAGAATGTGGTTGTGCGGTAATGTGGAAGATTTGAAGTAGTGGTTATGCTGAGGATTTTGTGGTATATGTTAGGTGGTGTGCGGAGTGATTAGAGGTATGAAACTGTTAGAGGAACATAGCCTTGGATATAGGATTTGTTGTCGGTGTTGAGGTTTAGTTGGAATCGGTGACATGACATGGTGATAATGGGAAGAAATAGCTAAGGATATAGTACTAATTGGGTTACGAGGACGTAACCTTTATCTTAAGAGTGGTAGGATGCGACAGAGAAAGTTTGATGGTTATGCATGTTGCAGTGTCTTTGGAGGTTATGCATGTTGCGGTGTATTTGGAAGTTTTGAGTCTTGGTGTAGAATAAGGATGGACTTGTGGTTAATATTATTAAAGGTAAATATTATGCTTGTAGTAGTATGTATTTTATATGTATGGTTATGGACTAAGGTCGTAGGTAAGTATGGTTGTGATCATGTTGAAGGTTTTGGTGGTGATGTTTATGAGTGTGATTAAACTTCGAGGACGAAGTCCATTTTAAGAGTGGTAGAATGTAACATCTCACTTTGTGGATTGTGTTGGTATTGGATTTGCTAGTGAGCGTTATGGAAGTAAGACAAAGTTGGCGGCGCTAGTGTTGTTAGTATTCAATAATACTATGGAGTTAGGAGGGCTATTCTATGGTTGATGCTATGTTGCGAACCGTGTTGTTGAGGTAGGCGTTGTTAGGTGAGTTAGTGTGAAGGTTGGAGGATGAGAGTTGAGTGGCATTGGTTGGTGGAGTGGTATATAAGCATGAAATGTAGGTATGGGTGTGAACTTCGAGGACGAAGTTAGTTTTAAGGAGGGAAAACTGTGATACTACGGTTTTCTGCTCCTAGCTTACTCGGTCGAGTAGTCCATACTCGGCCGAGTAAGTTGCCGAGTGCTTTTACACATGCTAATGTTTTGAGTGCACTCAGACGAGTTGTGAGGAACTCGGTCGAGTAGGTCGTACTCGGCCGAGTACCCTAGGTACTCGACCGAGTACCCGGTCTGACGGGTTAGATTTCCGCGGTTTTGATTATGGTGATTAGAGATTATAAATTACGTGTTATCAGTTTATAAACCATTTTTAGAAAACCTAAACGACGTTTACCACTTCTCTAATCACCCTAATCATTACTAAGGCTAGTTGATCGATCGTGAGTCTAAATCCCGTCTTTTCGTACCGGTTTGGTTGGTAAGTCTCTAGTGCTTTGTAAGTCAGTTATGGTTGTCTTTTAGCATTTGTTCTAAAAGATTAGCATGAGGTAAAGGCTGATTAGTATGGTTTGTGATATAGTATCGTTATTTATGCTTTGCTAGGTGACGAGTTCGTAGAAGAACAATTCTAGCATCCTTGTTGTTGTAGATTTCAGATTTGCAAATAAGGTAGGGTTTCCCTACTCAGTTGGTTGTGTAATTAATTTGAGATTGTTGTGATTGATTTATTGATTAATACGCTGCGTTGATTGATATTGTTTGAGTAATATTGTGATTGGTATTGTTGTGATGGGACTATGTTCGGGAGATGGTTCCAACCCCATGTTTGCCTCTTGTGGCTCCCGTCACAAGGAGGATGTGCCCATTAATGACCTAGGTGCACTTGTTGCAATGAGCGGGGCTTAGGTGGGGACGGCCGCGGTCCCCCACTGGCCGCGAGGGTTACCTGTTTCGATGGGTAATTTGGCAGGACTTGGTAGTCGGTTACTGGTTACTAATGGAGTTTGGAGATTGGTATTGCAATTGGATTGGTTTGTATTGATTGTGTTTGTGAATTCTTATCTTGGTTACACAGTTGACTAACCCCATTATTGTTTTCAAAACTGTGGTAATCCATTCGGGGATGGTGAGCAGTTGATTGAGCAGGTATGGTTGTGGATAGCTTGCGGGTTTGGATGGGTCAAGTCATCACAGATTGCTTAGCTAGCTTCCACTGACATTCATACATTAGTACCTTTTGGTTGTTTTGGTTGTAAACAGTTCTGGCTAAACTTTGAGTTGTACTTGTTAAACAGTTGTTATTTTTTAATAAACATTCTTGGATGGTCTATTTGATATATACTTTACCTCGGCCAACCGAGATGGTAGCACCTTGATATGCTAGGGTGGTCTTGGTAAGACACCTTGGCATATGGGGATGTTACATTTCCCGCTGCGGCCGTCATGGAGTTCAAGGAATCATCGCCTCGCTAGAGCGCTACAAGGAGAATTTTCGAGAGGGAGGTGTACCGACTTCAGTCCTTGCTTCGTTAGCTGGGAAATAGTGTGCCTTCAGGGCACCCGACTGTGAATCAGGCCAAGGCTTTCCTGTCTTGCAGCAACGCTGTTGTGAAGTTGGTTTGAAAGCATAGGATCAAACTGAAGGGTCTTCTGAGGTTCCGAATTAGGCGTGACCCTCCAGCCCATCCCTCCTCATTCGGATTGGACATGGGTCGGGATCTTTGAGGTATGCTTCTTCTCGGACATTATATCGGCATATCACAGGGGCCTCTAATAGGGGTATCTAGTCCCTAGCCTCCTTTGGTAAATAAGCTCGAACACCGTTGTCTGGCTACCTCTTGTAAACCTTGTTACGCCCTTGCTGCTTGTAACCATTCATTTTTTTTTTGCGTTGACTAGTTTCATTGTCTGTAGTTGTGGTTTCTTCTTGTTTTCTGGGCAGTTTGAAGTGCTTTAAATTTGAACTTAGCCTCTTTTTACCATTCTTGTATACGTGTCGCCCTCTTATTCCTCTTATTCGGTATAGTAGGGGGAGGGGGGGTGGTGAAATGCATTTAATCTCCTTTCAGCCTTTTCTATAAATAGGCCTTTGCTTTGTTTAAGGTTTTGCACAATTTATCTCGCACTTGATCAACGAAAATGGGTGAAAAAACACAACTTCTTCTACTCCTTTATTTCTCTCGCCACAGGCCTCCTCGATCGACCTTTGTTTTTGGGTTGATCGGGGGATCCTACTTTACAAAGAAAGTTCTTCTCTTAGAAAATATAATCAGCTGTCGTGCCTTTTATAGTGTTCTATTATTCATTTACTTTTTCCATAACTCATGCGATTCCGAACGGAAATTCTTCGTAACATTCGGCCCCTATATTGGCCGTGTAGTCGGATGATCTACCACCTAGTTGCATGTTCTTCCTTGAGAGATGCAGGCTAGTGGTCGGACTGCGTCTACCATTATGTCGATACCGATGAATCTTGATGGGAGACGTCCATGGGACGGTTTAATTCCATCTGCCAAATTCCATGTAGGGTTGAGAACGGCGCGCCTCTAGCCGGCACTGGACCAACTTTGTATTAGTTGGCAAGTTGGCTCTTATCGGACGACCTGCTTTCTAGCGGGGAGCGGGTATCTCTTTGGCCTCCACTTCCCCACCTAAGTCGTCTCGATGTTTATACCCTTGATGGCTGTTCCTTGGGTGTCGGCGTCTTATGTTAAGTCAGTCCATCCCTCTTCCACGGTTCCATGGTACCCGTCAAAGGTTTCTGAATCGGCTAGCGTAGGCGCCTTTTCCCCCGGCACGTTCTTCCCCGGTTGGTGTTGTTCATTAGGCGCGCTTTAACCCGTGAGCCTGGAACAAGCAGGTCGAGCCGCTTGTGATAGGGCAACCTTTTTGTCCAGAGCTGAGTTAATCTGCCGACGTGGCTTCGTTTTTCTAAAGTCGTCCCTCTTGCATTCGGGGTTGGCTAGGTTGTTGTGGCTCTTACCATGTCTGGTGTCCGATCGTGCACCGTATTTTGTCACTTTGAAGATCCATAGTTCGAAGCTTCCTGCCAGCGCCTTAACTTTTCTTTCGCTTTTATGCTTTGTTACTGGCGACGGTTGTAACTTTTTAAGATCTAGATTTGCATTAACAAGATAACCATTTTGTCACCTTATCCTGTTTTCTTTATTCTATTTTAGATTTTGTGGGACCTTGTCTAATCATTCGAACAATTTCTTTTTGTGTCATCTCCTTATTACTACTCGGGGTAGTTGGAGGAACAACATTTATTGTTTTGCCATTAATGGAATGTTATGCTCCTTGCTTTAAATAGCAAGCTTTGTAAGTTTCTCATGACGCTCCTTTCCTTATTTGCCTATTTCTCTTCCTTCTTAACTATGCCTCATTTTTTCCTCGGGTTTTTACTAAGGTTTCGGAAGAATAGGGTTGAGGCCGCCCTGCCCCTGCGGGAGATGCGTCGGCGTGCTCGGATCTGTCTTTTGGCTATGCTGTATTAGTTTGTTATCTTCTACGTGGGCAAGCCGAGGGCTGAGGCAGCTAAACGTGCGAGGGCCCAACTTCCTCTTCCATCGTCTCCTGACCCAGCTTGTCTTTGGGGGGGGGTGACTCTCCGGTTCCTTAGGTGGACTTTTCGTCCTCGCAAGATTTCATTTATAGGAAATCTCCTGATTACCGTTTGGATGGCTCATTTGGTGGGTCTCCCTTGGGTTACCTGCCCTTGGTCCTCTCAGATTAGTTTCCTTGTATTTTTCTTTTGAATTGTGTAAATACTTTACCGGTGCCTGACCTCTTTGAATGTAATTGTTCTTGGTGTAATGTTGATGGCGCATTTTGAATGAGAACGGTCTGAACTTGGCTTTCGCCGTTTTGAATTCCTGTTTTTATATCTTGCTTCCTTCTCTTATACGTGTTGCAAATGTTATTTGAAACTATTCGCTCCTTTGGCATGGTTATCTTCCAAATTGGCGTAATCGTTTGGCTTCTCCCTCATTTGGATGATCGATTAGTGACTTTTTGCATATGGACATCCTTGACCCTCCACGTGTCGTTTTATTCGCAAGTCTTTGGGGTTTCCTCCGCCTATATTTTGCCTCCCTCTCCCATCATTTTCACACTTTTTATAACCTCTTCGATTAATTAGGGCATCGCAATCTGCGAGTATGACCTCGTCCGGTCACTTGATCCGGCCACCTTTTCCCGTTAGCGTTTCTAGGTTACTTTCCTCTTCCTTTTACTCCACTTTCATATATGAACAGTAGAGATACCGGTGAGGCGAGTATATGCGGCTTTGGTGGGGATGGCTACTCTGGCGCGTTTGGCTCTATGGGTGAAGCTCATACGGGTCATCCGACCTATCGTCCTCACCATCCCAAAAAGTATGCCGGTTTCCGACATCGTGATGGGGGTTCAGCGTCCGACATCTAGGATTCGGATAACGAACTTTTAAATATCGTGCCGATAAGTTCGGCGGGACCCTCTCGTATTGGGAGTCTACTAGTAGTGACGTCGGTGTGGCGGGTTTTAGATAAGGTAAAATATGTTATTCCTCCGCACCTATCCGGATAAGACCTTTGTGTGTTGGGTTCAACTTAAGCCCGTTTGGGAGTTGGTTTATAGTCATTTACATATCCCGACCGAATACCATAAGGAGTTTCCTGTCCTTACTGATACAGTATATGAACTGCCTCAGGGCTGTATTACGATGTACTTGCATCATTTGGAACTTGGTCTCCGATTTCCTCCGAATCCCTTCATCTAGGAGTTCTTCTTTAGGGCGAATATGACTCTTTTTCCAGTGACTCCCCCCCCCCCCCCCCTTTAAGTTGGTGGCCTTCGAGTGACGTTGTCACTTTGCTGGGTTTAGGCTCTCGCTTGAGGTTTTCAAGAAGTGTGTGTCTTTGAAGAAGGCAACGCATGCTTCGACTAACTACTGGTATACCCTCGTCAAGGAGCTTAACTACATCAGGGTTTGCCTCCCTCTCGACAGCCTGAAGGGCTGGAAAATGAAGTTCTTCTATATGAGGTGCCCCTAGGAGTGGAGGCTTCCTAATAAATTTCCGAATATGTTCGGCTGGAGACGGATTATAAGAGATATGGTTATTTATCCTTCTGTCGAGCCGCCCTTGTGACACGCCCACTTGCCAAAAAGCCTTATCAAGACCTTTCTTAGTAAATAAGAGCGTCACCATCTCGGTTGTCCGAGGTAAGGTATATCAAATTGGCAATTAAAGAACAATTACAGCTTTAATATTATAACCTTGTTAAACTGTTACAAGTCCAACCCAAACATCTAACTACAACGAAAAGTACAACAAACCAAAAAGAACTATCCGAACTAAGTGATCCCTACGGCGACTCGCTCCCTCCATGAAAACCAGCTAAACTTCCAGCTATCAACACACCTGATAAGGCTATCTGCTCACCATTTGCCGGCAATATCAAATGGATCATGGCTGACACACAACAGGAAGAAACACAAGACACACACACACAGATGGTCAGTCAACTGTACAATTAATAATAAGCTCACAATAAAAGGCCAACCCAATACAATTAAATCCTGTAACAAGCACCAACCTCCAACTCAAAGAACTAGTGTCCAAACCGCAGCCGGACACGACTACACACCACACTGAGTAGTCCTGCCAGATTACCCATCGCAACAGGTAACCCACCCGAGCTAGTAGTAGACAGCGGCCATGCCACCTAAATCCCCGCTCATCACAACGAGTGAACCCATATCATTAATGTGCACATCCCCCTTGTGACGGGAGCCACAATGATCGAATATGGGGGTAAAGACCATCTCCCGACAATGGCTTCACAATCAATACAAGCAATACCAAGTTTTCAGAAAAAAATACAAGCAATACCAACAATACCACAATATTACTTATGACAACTAAAATCACAAAACCATCCTACTAACTCATAATCAACCATATAGAAGAACTGAGTAGGGAAACCCTACCTTTAGTTATTCTCACGTAAGCACCAATCATCACACACACACACACACACACACACGAATTGCCGCCATCGACGCCTACAGACAACCATATTACCCTATTACGACCAACTATAATCACAACCAAAACCGTAGGTGGTGACGACGTTTTACCTGACTCGATTGACTAATGATGGGGTCACGTCCCAACTCATACATGCCGCCCCTATGATGGTCTTCTAGGTGGAGAATTCAAAGGTGATAAGGTGGGGAGAGGAAAAGAGAGAGAGAGGAGTTCTGGTTTTAGGTTTTAGAAAGAAATGAAAATGATTTAAGTCGCAACCTCCACGTAACTTTATAACACGTTGGCGCTAGGCCACTCAGTCGAGTATTGAACATACTCGACCGAGCATACTGCACTCGGTTGAGTGTCACATACACAGACACTCGGCCGAGTGGCCCTTAATAGGTCGAGTCCATTGTCTCAAGAACAATCTAACTCCTTCTCTATCGCTCCACTAAAGGTCCTACGAGGTCAAGGTCAGTCAACGGGTTCGTAAAAGGACGGGTATTACAACCCTTTCCGTCGAAGAGCAGACCATGCTCTCCCTATTCGATCTTTTATGCCGGGTAGGATTCCCGGCCTGTCGTTCAGGAATGGAAGGGCTTGGAGTCGGCCCCTTCTTGATTATTTGCCTTATGCCTTGTCATATCCTGTCTTTCTGGCCATCTTTCTTTTGTATTGCATAGCCTTGTAGCATGGATTTCAAGGCTTCCAAGATGTGGTTGATAAGACTGACGCCCGATCGTAATATCATCTTTCACATACTTTTTAATGATCCAAATTTCAATAAGCCTGGTCTTGACAGGATGGTAAGGCTCACGGGTCTCGATAAGCAGGCACCCTAGAAAATGGTTACTCATAATTCATGCCAGGCTCGTAGGAGTCATTCCTAGACTCTCCGTACACCTCAAGTTTCGGTTCTTGATTTGAGACTTCGTCCTCTTCTAGTGATATTTTGGAGAAAATCTCTTCGCTGGGCTACATAGATGTATCTTTTATTTTAAATAATTATAAAAATAAATATAGGGTATTCGAAGGGTGCCTAAGCAGGCGAGGATGGTCATCTATATAAATATTAAATTCACCCTATCCATATTATCCACATATTTGTTTTTTCAAAGAAATCATTTTTTATATCACACGTATTAAATATTGGGTGGATATTAAGAATTTAGTTCCTACCTTAGGCCTTAGGTTAGTTAGGTAAGTTGGAATCACACACGTATTTGAAATAGAAGAATTCACTCTATTAAAGTTGGTTTAGAACTCACCTTTAGATTTAAAATCTAACTATCTCGTCCAAAAATGTTACAACCTCTATATTTCTTTTTTTCTTCCTACTTTTCAATTTTTCCTCACATAAATGAAAAAGTGGAAAGAAATTAAAATACGAAAGGAGTACTTCAAAAGTTAAAGAGTAGGTCTCCTGAGAGACGGTCTCTTAATAAGCTTTATTGAGATACCATTGTACAATTTTAAGAAAAAATGGTACTAAAGGTAATAAAATAGGTACAAATCATGATTAATAATAAAATTGGTACATTTATTATGTAAATAGGTACGAAATTACTATGTCATGATCAATAATAAAAAGGGTACGAAATACAAATAAAAGGGTACGAAATACAAATAAAAGGGTACGAAATATTGGTCTCTCAATAACTTAGTGAGAGACCGTCTCTCCCAAGTTTTAGTGAAAGTTAAATATATGGCTTCTTTTGAGAATATGCTTCCAAAATATTGGTCATAACATTACTCATATGGCCTACTATACGCTCATTGCGCCCCAATCATTATTTTTTTTAGCTTTGATTTAAATACCTTTTACAAACAATTAAAAAGAAAAATAAATGATTAGACTGAAAGGAGTAATGATCTTATTCCATGCAAGTTAGATTGCTTTTTATCTTTTAATCAATTTTATAAAATTTGGATTCCATAAAAAAATTTCTCTTCCTAATATGATAAAATACTTACACCTTTCACATTTTTAGAAGCATATTTATGATAGGTATTATGAGAGATGATCTTAAAATAAATTTAGGATGAAGAAGCCATTTTAAAATTCTAATTTAAAATGATAATAGAAGTACTAAACATGTATTAATCACGCTCAAAGATAAAATGAATAAGATTATTACAAAAATATTTAAGAACTTAAAGGGCAGCGAAAAATACATAAAAAAGAATATAAAATGGTCTCTCAAGATGATCTATCTCAAGATTTTTTTTTTGTGAATTGTCTAACATGTTTAAAAATATTTACGTGAAACTTATTACGAAAATTAGGATCAAATGAGAGTTTATTCCCGACGAATTGATCACCGTTTAATTGAGCTCCTTTCTTATTGAAGAAAGGGAAAACAATTTTTAGTGAAATTAGTTTTTTTTTTTTTCTGGAAATTTCACGTGGTACCCTTGAACTTTAGCATTTTACATGTGGTACCCAACTTTTTAAGTTTATATATATATGATACCCTTCATGTTTGATTTTCATGCACAACATGCCCTTTTTGTCGCTAGAAAAAAATTCAATTGCACATAACTCCGAGACCGGAATTCAGAATCGGCCAATTTTTTTCCTAAAATGATTATCTCGTCATAATGTATGATTTGAGAAAAAAAATTGTCGGCTGATATTTATGGGATTTTTTTAAACGGAAATCTCAAATCAGCCATATTTTCAATGTTAAACTTCCGAATGTCAATTTTCGTTTTATCAATTTATAGATCTCGAAGAGATAATCAATTTGAAAAAAAAAAAAAATTAGTCAATTCCGATTTTTGGTTTATTATTTATGCATAATTGAAAATTTTAAGAATGATAAAAAGGGCGTGTTGTGCTTGAAAATCAAATCACAAGGATATTATGTGCACAAACTTAAAAAGTTGGGTATCACGTACAAAATAGCAAAATTCGAGGGTACATCGTGAATTTTCCGTTTTTTTTTTATAAATGTTATCGCACAAATTTGTACACGAATTTGAAATTCTTGTAAACAAATTGAAAAGTAGATTGTACTCCCTACGTCCTAGTCTCTGTTTAACTTTGGTATTGGCACAAAGACAAAGAAAAGAGAAAATGATCAATTATTAGATGACAAGTGGATCAAATGGAGTGTATACGATCAAATTGTCATCAAATGCATTCCCAAAATAGAAATTAAACAATTAATTGAGACACTCCGAAGTGGAATAGGTAAACAAATGACCGGGACGGAGGCAATATAAGATACAGGTATGTAATTTCTCAATTATGAATGAAAATAGAACAAAATAAATTTTTGATTTGACAAAACGACAAAAGCATATCCTCCTCCTCTAGTAGATGATATTTTTCTTAAAATAAATTATCAATATCTTGTGCATTAACAAATTTCCTTTTCAAGAAAAAGAGGATAACGTGAGGGTTTTTGTCCATAATTGTACACTTTTATCAACCTATATAAAGATAGCCATATAGTTCAGTAAAAGCCACAAACTCACAACATCATTTGATAAACAACAGTTTAAAGAAAAGAGCAATTTAATCATCATTGTAAGTGGGATATTTAAGTACTTTTAATCATGTTAGTAATCATTGCAAGTAACAAATCTTTCTTGCATTAATATTTTTTATTAGTATGATGCATGATTATATTAGTGTTGTAAATTATAATCTTTATTTTCATGCTTTTGCAATTGAGATGGAGACTTGCATATTAATTAAGTTCTCTTGCATACTAATTATTGTTCGAGATGAGAGGTTAACCAAATACATGAAACCACGTTTTTAGTACCCCTTTTATGCCATTTTTGTGATACGTTTATTGTTGATCAAGAGTCATATTGAGTGTTTTATTCGTTTTTTTTATTATGAGCGTGTAGTGTTTTGTTGTTGTCTATGATCACTTTTATTGGTGAATCATATTACATCATTCGTAACCGTGTTATATTACTTCTGATACCCATTTTACTTAAAGTTATAAGTAATATCTTAACAAAGTCATTGATGGACTACTTATTAGGAAACTTTTTCAACCAAATATAAATGACAACTGTAAATATTTTTGCGATATGATATCTTTATTAAATAGCTTATCTTGAGTACGATATAAATAAATTATATTACTCCTAAAGAAGAATTTGTTTTAGAATATAATTAAACTGTATACCTAAAATTGTGTTGAAAAATTTCTATCAACTGGTCCTACACATAAGCAACATGGTTAGTTTAATAAGGTGTCTATTTTACTATATATTTAAAAATTGATGTAGAAGTGATAGAAACTTTTGTGTGGCATTAACACAACTTGATTCCGTAGAAGTAGCTAACTCTATTTTCAACAAATCGTAGCAGTAAATTTTAATCTTGGCTCTAACAATTGTGTTTCCTCTAAAGATGGCATTGCAAAACGAACAAGAGTGGGCTGAAGCACAAAAGATAACTGTAAGCGTTGATCTTGTCGAGACTGCTAAAAAGCTTTTGAAATTTGTAGCCGTCGTTGACCGTAATCGCTTCTTATATGAAGGTCATGCTTTAGAACGGGTTATTTACAGGTGAACTACATGCATATGTGTATATATATAGACAAGCATGCGATATTAGAGTTCACATTTGTTTTTACTCGATCGTATTCCTATTATAGCATTATATTAGCATCGGTTTATGGGTGTTTCTTTCTTTCCTTAAATCATATTTCAACTGAATTTGAGTTTATATCACGATAAATCTACTGTGTTATTGTTAGTTGCCAATCCTTTGACAGCAAGATGTTGCATCTTTAATTTCAGGTATAATGCTTTATGGATTCCTTTACTTGCCAAACATTTGAAGAACCCTCTTGTTGAAGGCTCTTTGGTTGTTCCTCTTGATTGTGAATGGATATGGCACTGCCACAGGCTAAATCCGGTATGAATATGGACTAATGATTTTGTTTTTACATTCATTTCAGATAAAGGGTTTATTTCTTGTGAATCCATATGTTTTTACATTTATGACATGTTTTGATAAAATAGATACGATACAAAATCGATTGTGAGAAGTTGTTTGGAAGAATCCTTGGCAATCATAACATCATATCATCTGTGGAAGCCCCATCAACAGCCGCAACTAAGGGGATATGGAATAAACTTTACCCCGAAGAGCCTTATGAGCTTGACTTGAGTACACCCTTTGTGGAGGATACATTGCAAAAAAAGTCCTTAACCGAAAAGTTTACCAGTTATGATCTGGTTTCCGCTGTTAAAAGACAAGCCTCTTTTGCTTTTCAGGTAATGAAAATTCTTGAGTTTGATTAACATATGAGTTTTTTTAATTAAATCATAAGCATATGCTAGATTTAGTAGGTTGTTACTATGCTACGAAAAAAACCAGAATATGAAACGGGTCAAAATTAACCTAGTCTACTATGTAGTTGAAATGACTATTAATTGAAAATAGCCCAAAAATGATGAAAACAAAAATCCTAAATGGGTTACAATTAAGTTTTTCTACCCAAAACATTTTGAAAAAACAAGCCCGTGATAAACATTACTTGAACTTTTTTTTTTGAAAGACTGTTAAGAAACATTGAGTTAATTCACAATGTTTTAATAGTTAAACCAAGAATGGTATCTTACACACTTGAATTGACCCATAAGTGCTTAAGAAAAATTGGTCTGATCATTGCGGACTCGTATTTTAGTTATCCGACAATAAGATAATCTCAAATGTAAACTCCTCGACTTGGTACCTAAGACATAATATCGAACCCGAAAAAACCCGACTCAGAAGTCGTACTTGACCCAAGTGACTTGTTTGCAAGAAGATCCATAAATCATATAGTTGTTTTCTTTGACAGGTATGCAGACCACACATGATGGATGAGCTATTTCTTAGAGAAGCAGCGGCTAGATATAAAGGATTTCTTCATCTCATTAGAATAAACAGGAAAATGAGCTTAGAGCAATTGTGCGTCCCTACTTATGATGTCGATTTGATGTGGCACACACACCAACTGTATCCAGAAGCTTACTCTAAAGACATGGGTAAATTAGTAGGAAGTATAGTACACCATGATGACACTGTTTCCGATAGAACAAAAGGGGGGAAACTAGATAAAGGACAATTTGAAACTACAAGGCAATGGGAAGATACATTTGGGTTCAGCTATTGGAAGGCTGGTGCTACGCACAGGGGAAATGACCCTAGTCCTGTCACACAAATACCATACAAAGTCAATGCCGAGCTCAATGATTTCAATACATTCGAAAAGTGTGGCCAGCAAATTCACATTCCAGCTTTGAAAACGGTGGAGGTAGTTTGATATTCTGACAATATGTTATTTCTATATTTCCTTTATTTAACTTATGGTGCCTTACTATCCCTTATTTAATCCAAAATAGTTACTTTTTTTAATATAGGAGTAATAATAAAAGGTAAAATTTTTATGACATTGCTAACAATAATAAAAAAGTAAAAGTTTATGACATCCATGACAAAATGCAAGGGTATTGTGGGCAACAATTAATAACTAAATTTAAAGATAGTCTTTAGAGAGGTAAGATAACATAAAAAAGGTGTAGAGAGTACATGTACATATATCTTGTAAAACTAACTTGATTTACATCGACCGTACTCAAACCTTTGATGAGCTACTAAGAGCAAAAGCTCGGAAAAGAACTGGTCTAAATATTGGTTGACCCATATTTAAAATAAGTCGATAAACAACGCACATGAGACGGCCATATTTTTAATTATCCAACTCGAATAAACCATCCAAAATTTTAATAGTATACTTGTGTTTTCCATATAATTTGTTGTCTTATTATTACTACTACTACTATTATTAGTATTATTACTAGTCTTACTACTACTACTACTACTACTACTACTACTACTATTATTATTATTATTATTATAGACTAAATGATGAGTTATGTAAGATCTTTGAGATTTCAGTTATCATTTTATGTTGCGAAAGGTTAGATAAGTCATTCGTTCCACGTGCTTCTATGATTTTTACGTCATGTGAATCTTTAAAATTGTAGTTCATGTATGTTGTACTATAATATAGTAAGTCGTGGTTTTTATTCAACAGGTTCTTTTGGAGTTCGTAGATATCAAAAACTTACCTGAAGAGTATAAAGAAAATCTCGTTGTTGCATTTAGCAAGAAAAACCCTGATAAGTTTCTTAACTCCAAGAGATCGTTAGGCATATCATCCATTTATAAAGATAAACAAGTTTCTCTTTTTCAATGTGAACCAAAGGGGGAGTTCCTCTTCGAACTCATGTGTCATTCACCTTCGAATGAAACAAAGACAAAATTAATTAAGGTCCTTGGTTCTTGCTCTCTTTCTTTAGAAGAAATGTTGTTAACTCAATCTCGACTTGCGACAAATAAATGGCTCTTGGTTGATCTTGTATCTAGCATCGAAATTAGTAAACCAGTATCTCTCCAAGTTTCCATTTCATTTACTCCTCCAGCTCCGGCGCCTCAATTATTTCAGTTGGAACGTGCTGGGGTCCAGGCCCATGTAATGGATTATGATGGAAAAAAAGTGTTCAGTCTTCAAACAAGGTTAACTTGAGCTTTCTTTGTTGATGATATTTTTGAAGGAAGACTATACATTAACTAAGATATACAAATTTTAATAATTTGCTTGTCCAACAAGTATTTCGAAAAATATATGAACTATTTATCATTCTTCAACGCGATTGTGGTTCAGGAATATAGCACATGATGCACCAAACTGCACCTCTCCTTTCGGGAAAGAAGTGTATTGTGTCACAAACTCAGGCGAAAAGCACACCCTGGTGGAATTTAATGGAAATTATTGGTTTATAAAGGGTACCCATGGATCCTTCAAGCTTCAATTTAATTATGAAAATGACGAGTCTCTCTTCGAGCTAGTTGGTGATAAGATGGTAATTTATTTTGTTACTTTGTTTGCTCTTTAGCGTATGATACATGACAAATCATGCTCAAATATTAACCTGACGTTCTTCAATAAATTTCGTTGGTTCTTAGAATTAGACTAGGTAAAATGGTCATTTGGGGTCGGGTAATTATGGTTCGGTTATTCCAAAATAAGATTTGCGGTTATCTAATCAATGGTTATAACCTAGATAAATGTACATCAGTTTTTGATCGTTTCTAGTTGTTATTATTAAGGGTTTTTGTGCTAGACTAATAGTTATTTAATTATGTTATTTCAAGTTAATTTAATTTTGGTCAGTTTTATGTGAGACCATTTTCCAAATAGTCTTGCGTGAGTATAAGTCTGTTTAGTTATCTTAGGAGGGCCAAGTCATGGGCGGGTCGACGTAGTGATTTAACAAATTGAAGTAACAAATACTCAATTATTAAAGCAATTAATAATTACACAGGTGAAGCTATTTCCTGGGAGAAGACTAGAGTATGAATTCAATAACAACAGTAACAAAATATCCGAACAAGAATTTATGACTGTTGTCGAATTTTCTTTCGAGAGTCCTTATGGAAAGGCGGTAGCACTAATCGACACAAAGTCTGGAACGATCGAGGCAACAAATGAATGGATAGTCCTACCGGGCATTGCAATGACATTCATATTGTGTGATACACTAACAAACGATGAGAAGAATAGTTATTTTAGTGATGCCCGAAAGAAAAATAAAGAAAAGGTGGAAGTAGCGGCACTTTGTGCGGGCGAATGCGTTGACAAGATGGATGAAGAATTAACGGAAGCTGGTGAAAATTGGACCAGTGGTGACATCGGCAAGGTGGAGGCGGCAGCAATTTGCGCGGGGTGCTGGGGCCGCAGCGGGATTGTGGGCTTCTAATATTTTTAATATGAAATATAAGTGGACTAAACTTGAGCATGAGATTATGTAGTATGGACAATAAGTTATATGAACATGTCTAGGAAGAAATAATGATTGATGATAATAAATAACATTTTCGCAAAGTCTTTTTTTTTTTCTTATGTTTGTGAAACGTCCAAAAAGAATTTTTAGCTACATACTTGATATTAAATTAGTGATCTAAACTAACCAAAAATATAAACCATACGAGTTTAGCATAAGCTAAATGTTCACTTTTTGCCGAAGTTATCCACCTCATTCAAAATAACTTTCGAATTTTGTATAAACAACACACGCCTTTTTAGTTCGATGTACCGTAGACTTGGTTGCATAAGTAACCTATAACCAAGATAAAGCCATTCTTAGTTCATCCATATTACTCAACCTGTTAATGTATTAAGTAGTTTAATTTGAAACAATGTTGGAACATATCACCTATCACATCAATAATTTACTTATCGGCTGAGTTCTCATTCGTATGTACCTTCATAAGAGAAATATAATCATTCTCTACGGCATCCAGTAGAAAATGATAGCTTACATCGATATGTTTGGTTAGAGCATGATGAGAAATGAATAAAGTGCAGAAAAATCTAGTCAAAACAGTGAATCAAAGCTCATCATTTTTCCATTTATTATTATCTTAAGTATTTTCTACCTTTTTTTTTCTTTTTTCTAAATTCATATTCTTTTCAAGCTAAAATTTTTAGAGACATGATCGACTCAAATGTTTTGTATCCTCTAACTAACATGACAAGCGGTTGTAACTTGCAACACCTCATAAGATTTGAAGAATAAGGAGCTTGTGATATGCTTATAAGAGATTCTACCCACCTACAATAGGTTGGTAGCATTACAACTCAAAACCAATTAGCTTGTATCATAACCATTTAATAACAAAATCTTATACTTTTGGAGTTAAGTAAGGAAAAAGCGACTCAAAGGTAAAATCAATCTTTAAGTGGGGTAAGTTACGAGGGTGTTGGGTCAGACTGTTATAGTGGTGATCTTCTCATCTCTACAAGCAATCTCGACCTCTATGTGATCAAACTCGACGTCCTAGGCCTCTAGCTCCCTGCTGAGCCGCCCTACCTTCTTCTTACCCGAGCCAGCTCCTCGGTATGTTGCTGCTTGTATATCAAACAAAGTTCAAAGGCAAAAGTTAATCAGACGGTAAGAAACTAAGAATTTTAATATATAACATTTTCAACGATGAACTGTAATTAAAAGAAATTAAGTTACGATACAAATATAGGAGTACTTGAGTTTCTTAGACTATTAGAAAGGTAGGTACTCGAATTAAAAGTACAAGGGTATTTAACCGAAACAGAAAGACAACATTTCTTAAGGAGAAGATGATAATGGTCATCGAATTGGAACAGGTGAGCCTCTTTTCTCTTAGCCCTTTTAGACACTGCATCATTCTTGGTGTATCCGAAAAAAAAAAAAAAAAAAGATGAATGCTCCATATAAATTGAAGATCTTTTCTTTAAATTAACATTAGCTTGAACAACTCGGGTTCGATGGTGAAAGTAATCCACCTTATATCTACACTCCTTGCTCGAATGCTGTCTTACCGCAAAAAAAAAAAAAAAATCATCTAAATCTTAAAATCGTGCCTAATTGATCTTCTATTACACTTTTTATCATTTAAATCTACTTTATTTCATATTAAATTAGATTTATAAGAGAATTTTTAAGAGGTTTTTTTTTCTTTTTGCTTTGGTAGTGGAGATTCGAAAAAGTTACGGTTACACACGGTTTATAAGACTTTCTATACATTGCAAGTAATGTGATGACATGTGACGATTGTGAAACATGACATGAAATCTTTTTTTAAAAAAAAATACATATTACTTCTATAACAAAAAGATTGCGACTCGCCCGATATCTCAACACATATATTACCTTAATTAATTAATACCCCTATTTTTAATTTTAAAAATATCCCTCCATAACCAATGCACCTCCACTCGTCCACCATCATCATCAATCACTTAACCGCTTATCACCACCTTGCCCTTAAAATCACCAAAGCATGACAAACATTTTCGTACAATCAACCTAACCATTAACGTCAATGTTGGAAAGTTTTCTCGCTTAAATTTACGGCAATTACATTACATTATGGTATATAATAACATCCACGACAAAATGTCATAATGAATAGGACAATATAGGGACGAGTAGGCTTTGAATTCCGATGCGACGAACACCAAGCTCGAAAACTCATTTCCTAGTCCCCGCCCTCCCTTATGCGGACATTTAGAACTTGGCTCGATAGTGGTAATCGTGGTATACAGAACGAGTTATATGTGGCCGGAATAGTGATGAGAACGAATATGGAGTTAAATCTAATTGGCTTAGTGGGAAGAAATCGTGTCATGACAATCTAGCGAATGAGAATTCTAAAATAATACAACCAATCTCAAAATTTGTTACCATATAAAATTATATCTCCATTGAAAATAATTTCTTCCATAATTATTAGTAACAGATTCTTCCTGTTTCAGGTTAAAACAATCAAGTTAGCGTTTCTTTAAAAGGCATGGATCTTTGTGTCTCTATGTAAGTTCCTTTCTTTAAAAGGCATCCAAGGAGGCTATTTATAGTGGTTTAGAAGTACCTTGTGTATGACTTGGAAAGCATTTAAACCCGTGTGACCTGTCTTTGGCATGTTGGTTGGGTCGACTTATCATGCCCATCTATTTGCCCTAGACACCCTCCTACAGGCGCTCGAGTGTTTGTTCCCTTTGCAGTGGTAGGTTAACACGGTCCTTTTATTTAGGCAAAAATTGGAGGGCTTTATCGCTTCAAATGTTGTGGCACCAAATCGCGGCTTAATGCGGTTCACCTACTCCTGTTGCTTTCCCTATATATTCCTTGAGAAATGAGTCCACGGACAAGTATCTTGAGAGATTTTGTTTGCGTGTTTCAATTTGTAGGCGCTCTATAGATCTGGACGAGGAGGTGCCCTGATGTCGATGTCGAGAGGGAGTACTGTAATACCACAGGTTTCTGACCATAGGGAACTCGGTCGAGTAGGGCTTACTCGGCCGAGTAGGCTGTCGGGTGTGCTTAGGTTGGGTTCTGGAACATCAGTACTCGACCGAGCATATTGGTACTCGGTCGAGTACATCGCGTACTCGGTCCAGTAACCGGCCTGACGGGTTAAAATCCGCGATTTTGATTAAAATAGTTGGAAAAGTATATAAAGGCGTGTTAACAGTTTCTTAATCATTATTCTTTTAAAACCTAAACTACGTATAACTTCTCCAACTATTCTAATCACTGCTAGGGCTAGATTGAAGGTTTTTACATCTTTCGTTCGTGTCGATTTCATCGGTAAGCATCGTACTTTTGTTATTATTGTCATGTTGTTATTGATTAACCTAATCGGTTTTATTGGGGAGTTTAGGGTTGATTTTGATTGTATGATGTAGTTATAGGTGACGAGTTCATAGAGGAGCCCTTCTGATTGATTGCTGTGGTTGATTTGATTGCGAATAAGGTAGGGTTTCCCTATTGAGTTGGCTGTGTAATTGATTAATTGCTTATGATTAATTGTTGGTATGTTATCTTTGATTGGAAGTTATTGGATTATATTTGTTGGGCCAAGATTTGTCCTGCCTGATCAGGCAAATGTCAGGCATATTTCACTCAGACAGGCGCAACCCAGCACAAAGCATATTTCACTCAGACAGGCGCCAGCTAGGAGGGAAAGGCAGGTCAGGCCATCTTATCAGGCCAGACCTGAAGGGATATACATCAACTATATACTGGGCATCACTTTAATGCGTCAGGCAACTGTCAAAGTGAAACAAAGTAGTTCCTTATTTCATGGGAGATCTATTCAACAAACTCTACAACAATTATGAAGCAGTCAACCAAGCAAAAGATAAGGACGGAAGGTTGTGAAGTCAACTACCCACCTCCGGGTAAATAAGGCATAAGGCCTATTATCTAGTAACGTTCTTATGAACGTTGGAAGAGCCGTTGGAGACTAAAAGAAGCTACTATAAATAGCAAAGGGGAAGAAGAAAAAGGATCATCATCTATTCACTCACTTACTCATATTTTGTTGTATACATTCTAAACAATTCTACTAGCATTCATACTTATAAATAGCCTGACGCACTGATTCCCCGTCAGGATACGGAAAACAATAGTAACAATCCCTCTTGGTTTGGTGCCCGTGGTTTCTTTTCCTTATTCCCAGGGTTTTCCACGTACAAATCTTTGCCTTTCATTTTATTGTTTATTCTTTACTTATTTACCGTACTAGTCAGGCATTGTTAATTGAGTTAGATCACCCTGTAAAATAATCCCCTGTCAAGACATTACTTCCGTGTAAAATCTTGCTAAAATAATTGGCGCCCACCGTGAGGGCATCTAGCTCAAAAATAATCAAAACCCAATCCCAAACAAAACAAAAACTCTTTCAAAAAATGACTGGATACAGTGTAGAACGACAACTGGCTGCCGCCAAGCAACAACTACTGGAAATGGAACAACTAAAGTAAAAAGTGACCCAGGCTGAAGCAGAAGTCCAAAAACTAAAAGAATCAGAATCCAACCTGAAGCAAAAGCTGGAGGATAAAGCCTCAGGGTCAAAATTGAAGATCCAGCCTGGAACACCATTTTCTTCAATTATCAGGAATATTGATTTCTCCAACTTTGGTACTCCAACTTCATCAAAAACCAAAGCAGGAGATCTTGATTCAGACTCAGAAGAAACCCCAAATGAAGAGACTAGCCCAGATCAAACCAATGTAGCCATAATGATGGCCATGGTCCAGGAGATTCAGAAACTCCATGAGAAATTTGAGAAGATCCCTGGAATACCCACAAGCATCAAGGAAGCTAACCCTGAAAGCTATGTTGACTCTCCCTTTGTGGACGAGATAGCCAAGATAGATCTATCTAAAAAGTTTGTGGTACCAACAATGAGGACCTATGATGGAACCGTTGATCCTCAAAATCATGTAGCCTACTACAAACAGACAATGTTGGCAGCCTCTATACCCAGTGAGTTACGACAAGTGTGTATGTGCAAAGGCTTTTGAACAACCCTGAGCGGACATGCCCTTCAATGGTACATAAACCTACCAATTGGGAGCATTAAGTCCTTTGTAGTCCTGATAAACGCATTCAACCATCAGTTTGCCAGCAGCAGGGAGCTCGAGAAGAGATCCAGTGACCTGTATATAATCAAACAAAAGCCTGACGAAACAACCTGAGCATTCCTGACCAAATTCAACAAAGAGAAAGTTTCAATCACTAGATGTGATGTTGGAACAGCTGTAACAGCTAGAACAGCTGCGGAAGCATTCGGGTAGGGGCTACCATTGGACAGCGATTTCTATGACGAGTTGACCATGAAACCTTGCCTAACTTTTAAAGACGTCCAGACAAAAGGCACTTGGCTACATCAGGCTAGAAGAAGATAAAAGCTTCAAAGTAGAAACCACAAACAGTGTTTCAGGATACGAAAGATCTAGCAGAAAAAGCTCTAATCACAAGGGAAGCAGTTCTAGGCCATCTCCCTACACCAGAACTGACAGATCAGAAGTCAACTATGCTCATGAGCAACGAGGTAACTCTTATACTTATCCACCACTATTCAGGAATATAACTTCTCCGTTGATACTGCGGGACTCATCAAAAGGCTTGACAATATGGCAGATATTGTCAAGTGGCCCAAAAAGACAGACAATCCATACTCCAGGAAAGACACAACAAGATGGTGCGAGTTTTACATGGACATATGACACACCATGGAGGAATGCTTGGGTCTATGCAGACAAGTGGCTTACCTGCTAAAAAAAGGTTACCTGAAGGATATAATGCCGTCAAAGAACAAGGATGACAATGGATCAAGGAAGGATCAGGAAAGGCCACAACGTGATCTGCCCTCAGCAACACCATTCTATGAAGTCAAATTCATCAATAAAGGATCTGAGATTTGTGGCCTGACTAGCTCAGCTGCAAAGAAAATAGCCAGGGAGTCTAAAATGAAACCTTCTTTTAAACCCAGAAATTTACCTCAAATTACTTTTGATGATACTGATATGCATGGAATCTCAGACATCCATCATGATGGCCCGTTCATTACTATGAAAATTGGCACTGCACGTGTCCTCAGGATCCTAGTAGATAGTGACAGTTCAGTCAACCTAATCATGCTTGATGTCCTGAAAGCCATGAAGATCAATGAGGACCAGATCATAAAGAAATCAAATGTCTTGGTAGGATTCGGTGGTGAATCCAAGAACACTCTAGGGGAGATCATAAAGAAGTCAAATGAGGACCTTCATATCTCAACATATGAAATATTTGGAGTCTAAGATTGCCTCTCATCCTACAACGCAATCTTAGTGTAATACTCCGTATTTTTAAATAATTAATAATTTATATTTATAATAAGTGAATAAATAATAATAAGTTGTTGTCGTAAAAAGAAAAGAAAAACAAAATAAACAAATAAGACGGACTGGGTTGGACCGTGTGTGACCACGGGTTGGACCGTGATGGGTGACAGGTTAGAGGTGTTTGAGGGGAAGGTGGTATGTGGTTTGGGCGTTACCTATGTTCTAAGATATTTTCATTATTTTATTATTAAAAACATTTTCCTAGAACCTTCCAACTACATCTACAACCTAATATAAATACTTACCCTATGCCTTACCATCATATTTATTCTTCTACAAAAACTCAATACAATTGTGAGGAGAGCTTTTGTGAGATAACTTTAAGATGGAGTTTTCATCTTTCGCTAATTAAATTGTGGTAAGTTATCTAATCGCCTCATATCAATTATTTACGTTTGACCTTGACTTTGGCCCGTTGACTTGAGCCATTGACCATCGAGACCTTGGCCGTGTGGACCATTGACCGGTGGGTTGACCGCCGTCGGGTCAACCGGTTGTGTGGGGCGTGTTTGTGGTGTTTTTGTGGGATTGTTTTGTGTAGTTTAAATATTAAATTTATTAATAAGATTAGTTAATAATTATATGAAAATCAATTATTTGTTTAAGTGGTGAATTTGTTGCAGAAGCTTTTTGATTATTTGATTGTTTGAGAAGATTTTGCTAAAAGGTAGGTTAACTACTCAACTATACTATATTGGTAATTGGTGAATTATTGAAAGATGATTATTGCTGTAATCGTTGTCCTGAGCACATCGTCGTAATTGTTGTCTTGAGCATATTGTGATAATTGTTATCTCATAATAATGTTGATATCATTGTTGGTTGGTTCTCTATTGTTGGTTGGAATTGTGGAAAGAGGATTGGCAATATTTTGAGATTATTTGGTCGCTGAGGCACGGGGATGTGGAAGAACCATGGTCCTGTACAATTTTGGTAGGCCAGGCACGACAGTGTTCGGGGTTGTCGTGGTCCTGAGCAGTACACCGTGTGTGGTGTCAGTTGTGTTGTGCTGTTGGTTATGGCGCGTGGTGTGGTCACAGTTGAGCCATGTGTGACGGTCGTGGTTGAGCCTCTTATCTTATCATATTGTTATTGTTGTGTAGTTATCCAACTCAACCTCGTGGTTGACTGTGTATTCGTGAACAACTGTGATGAACAAAATATTGGGGAGCAGATTGATTTCAGGTTAGTATGTGAGACGTGCTGGATGCTTTAAAGGGGGAGCTTGGGACGAGATTATCACTTGAGTCCAGAGACCGCCTTAATTAATTCAGACACTAGTTATTCTATTTCCGCTACAGTTGTTTTAAACGTAATTTGTAATAATTATTTATCTCATTGGAATTTTGTAATAAGCCTTTTGAGGCACTTAAATTTTATATTGTCTTAAAGTACTTTGGTAATGTTTGTCTTTTATACTTACTACCTCAAGCAACTGAGATGGTGACACCTTTATTTATTTGGGAATGTCTTGCTAAAGGCTCTTAAATAAATGGGGGTGTTACAAAGTGGTATTAGAGCGAACGTTCTAAGGCCTAAAAAAATGAATTTAATGAACTTAAGAGGAGTCTAATAAAATGAACCCGGATTAGAAGCTGTGTAAAAGCCCTCTTCTAGGTTAGGGAGACGTCATTTATCTGGCCCTTCTCAGTTTTGAGCCGGTCACTTCGAGGAAGGTTAAAGAGAGAAAAGGGTAGTTAGCGTGGATGCTTTACCTTAAGTGTCTAATTGTGTCGTGAAGCTGCGAAAGGTACTAATTTTATTTATAGGATGAGAACAAAAGGTAAGAAATTTTGAGACGGATGAAAGGCAATAGGCGCGTGGCCTATGTGACGGTTATGAAGTGGTTGAAAATTATTTTGAGCTTGTTTTAATTCATAACATGATTACGCGTGAAAATTTTGTTGGCTCATCATCAGTGGCGTAAGATGGATAAATATGAATCATGAATTGTTGCATCTTAATATGAATTGGCTGTATATGCATGAATTACATGTTTAGTAAAATTTCATGTCTATAGATATGCGGTATGTGTTGCCCTGAACCTTTAGGCATAGAATTATAAGATTGCATGAATTAAATACTAAACATGTATCAAGAGTAATTAATTTGGAAAAAAGAGTGAGGAAGGCCGTGAGGAGGCCGTGGATGCCACGGGTGCCGTGAGTTACAAGTGGTTGGTCGGGCAAGACCAGCTCGAGCAATCACACATTCTTTTGTATGCAGGAATTTTATCTTCTACCTTATACCACAAACTTCCTTAGAACGGAAACTTATGTTTCTTCTTTATTCTTATTAGAACCCAAATGGCACCAAAGAGAGCTACATCCACAGCTATGTCACAAGAAGAGATTGATAGGCTCTTTGCAACCAATGATGCGTTGACTGCTGCGTTGAAATCGAAGATTGCGACGATGGATTCTGCTAAGATAAGCGCTGCCATTGCTCGTCATAATCCGATGAAATACGACGGACTTGGTGAACCATCATTATTGGGATATTGGTGCAGAGAGTTTGACAACCTATTCGAATTGTTGGACTGTCCTGAGGAGATGAAAGTAGATCAAGCAGCTCACTACTTGAAAGGGAAGGTCGGTATGGTGGAATCGTAGTAAGGCAGTGATCAGGGAGGCGTGGAAGGAGAGTGACGAACTGTTTGTCTCATGGAAAGGCTTTTAAGGATACCTTGAGAGGCATATTTGTACCTGAGCATGTTCGGAGTAGGACGAGGTCAGTGTTTGATGCATTTAAGATGACGAAGGAGATGACAATAGAAGATTATCATAACAGATTCATGGAGTTAGCTGAGTACATGTCAGACTTGAACTATGGGGAGGAGGTGTTGGTTTTGAGGTTTGAAAAGGGTTAACTACAAGTATCAAGAACAGACTTGCAGTTGGAGAGCCAAGTACAGTAGAGGAAGTGTATCAAAGAGCGGGACATGCTGAGAGAATTACTGACATGGTGAAGGTGGAGAAGAAAGACAAGGGTAAAAAGAGAAAGGCAGAGACTACTAGTGAAGGGGCTGGAGGAAACAAGAAGCAGAATTTCAATCAACACTGTTCATTTTCTGCCGGTGGAACCGTGAGTAGGGGCGGCTTCGGCCGTAGTGGAGTGATAAGTGGAGCGAGAGGTGTGGACATGCCACAGTGCTATGGGTGTGGTAGGTTTGGTTATAAGATTGTGGAGTGTAGAACTACTACAAGGAGGAATAGTATGAATGGAGGATTTGGTGGTGGAAATTATAATGGTTTTAGGACACCAGTACCTAGCTATGGGAGCAATCGTTTTAATGGATCGTGGAATAATCAGAGGAGCTATAAAAATAACAATAATTTTCAGAATCGTGTCAACCCTAATCAAGGCAATGGAAATGGAGGAAACCAGAATGGCACTGTGAAATAAGGGAGGGCGTCGGCATCAACGGTGCAAGGAGGTGCGAAAAACAGTGGCAAGTTGTTCATGATAGGGAAGGAGGCTGCTGAGGGAGATGCTCATGTGGTTTCGGGTACTTTTCCAACCAACTCTAAACCATCTTATGTTTTATTTGATTCTGGAGCGACCCATTCATTTATATCAAGTGACCATGTTAAGGTGTTGGGATTGGTTGACCCAGTAGTGATAGAAGATAAAGTAACAATACCTTCTGGGGAGTCGATATTTTGTACCCATACATATAAAAACGTAAATATTCTTATCGGCGAAGTTTTGTTTTCTATGGACTTAATAGAATTTCCATTGGGTGGTTTTGAGATTATTTTGGGGATAGATTGGTTGAGTAGAAATAGAGCTTTTATAGATTGTCATCAAAAGAAAGTATCTCTGAAGGGACCGAAGGTAGTAAGAGTGTCTTATAGGGGATTTGTAGTAAGACCAAAGGTGAGACTTATATCAATGGTTACCTTGAAGTCGTGTTTAAGGAAAGGAGGAGAGTTGATACTATGTCACGTAAGGGACATGCATGAGACAACGAAGAGCATAAATGAAATTCCAATGGTGAGTGAGTTTCAGTAATGAGACTTATATCAATGGTTACCTTGAAGTCGTGTTTAAGGAAAGGAGGAGAGTTGATACTATGTCACGTAAGGGACATGCGTGAGACAACAGAGGGCGTAAATGAGATTCCAGTGGTGAGTGAGTTTCAGTATCTGTTCCCAGAGGGGATTCCAGGTTTACCTCTAAAGAGAGAGGTGGATTTTAATATTGAGTTGAAACCAGAGACGGGACCTACTTCTAAAGCACCTTACAGGATGGGACATAAGGAGTTGGAGAAATTGAAGAAACAATTGGAGGAGTTGCTGGATAAGGGTTATGTGAGGCCAAGTGTGTCACCCTAGGGCGCACCAGTTTTATTTGTTAAAAAGAAGGATGGGAGCATGAGATTGTGTATAGATTACAGGGAGTTGAATAAGGTAACGATTAAGAATAGATACCCTTTGTCTCGAATTGATGATTTATTTTATCAGTTGAGTGGAGGTGGAGTTTTCTGTAAGATTGACTTGAGGTCGGGATACCATTAGTTGAGAGTTAAGGAAGAGGATGTACCTAATACTACCTTTAGGACGAGGTATGGACACTATGCATTTGTAGTTATGCCTTTTGGTTTGACTAATGCACCTATAATATTTATGGATTTGATGAATAGAGTGTTTAGTCCTTACCTTGATCAGTTTGTCGTTGTCTTTATTGATGATATATTGGTGTACTCTAAGGATAAAAAGGAGCATGAGAAACATTTGAGGATTGTGTTACGGACTTTGAGGGAGAATGATTTGTATGCTAAGTTGAGTAAGTGTGAGTTTTGGTTGGATAAGGTAGCATTTCTGGGTCATGTGGTGTCAAAGGAGGGAGTGTGAGTTGATCTAGGTAAGATTGAGACAGTGTCTAATTGGGAGAGACCGAAAAACATGGCAGATGTAAGAAGTTTTCTGGGGTTGGCTGGCTACTACAGGAGGTTTATGAAATATTTCTCTAAGATAGCCAAGCCTTTGACAGCTTTGATGAGGAAGGAGAACATGTTTAAGTGGGATGAGAATTGTGAGACGGCTTTTCTAACTTTGAAGGAGCGCTTGACCACAACTCCTGTCTTAGCTTTACCTGAAGGAAGTAAGGATTTTGAGGTGTATATTGATGCTTCGAAGAACGGATTGGGATGTGTGCTAATGCAAAGATGGAAAGTGATAGCTTATGCTTCAAGACAGTTGAAACCATATGAGGAAAGTTATCCGACGCACGATCTGAAGCTAGAGGCGGCCGTGTTTGCGCTTAAGTTGTGGAGGCATTACTTATATGGAGCTACTTTCAAAGTATTTTCTGATCATAAGAGTCTTAAGTATATTTATACTCAGAAAGAGCTTAATATGGGACAAAGGAAGTGGATAGAGTTGATTGGAGATTATGATATGGAGAGAGTTTACCATTAAGGGAAGGCCAATGTAGTAGCAGATGCTTTGAGTAGAAAGTCGGTTCATGCTTTATGTTTAGCTATGTCGCGGGTTAATTTGCAAGATGAATTAAAGAAAATGGGAATTTGTGTAATAAGGAAAGGGGATTCAGTTGGAGATTTGACTGTAGAGCCTGAGTTGTATGCTGAGATCAGAGAGAAGCAAAAAGAAGAGTAGAAGGTGGAGAAGTGGCGCACTGCCGTGGAAGAGGGTGTGTCGTCACGATTTGTCGTGGAGATAGATGGTAGTTTGAGATTCGATAGGAGATGGTGTGTACCTGATGATGAAGAATTAAAAAGAAAGATTTTGACAGAAGCACATTCTATACCATATTTTGTGTATCCAGGAGGAGATAAGTTGTATAAAGATTTTCAGAAGACGTTTTGGTGGCCTGGGATGAAGAAAGAGGTTGCTGAGTTTGTTTCGAGATGTCTAGTTTGTCAAAGGGTGAAAAGTGAGCATAAGAGACCATATGGTAAAGTAAAGTCCTTAGATGTACCTAAATGGAAGTGGGAGAGCATTTCTATGGATTTTATTGTTGGTTTGCCTCGCACTCAGAAGGGCAATAATATGATTTGGGTGAGTTAGCTAAAGCTTATGTTAAGAATATTGTAAAGTTACATGGGATTCCAAAGGATATTGTTTCTGATCGTGATTCAAGGTTTATTTCTAAGTCCTGGCAAGAGTTGCGGGAGTGTATGGGTACGACCTTGAAAATGAGCACTGCATTTCATCCAGCTACAGATGGAAAGACTGAGAGGACTATTCAGACTTTAGAGGATATGTTAAGAGCTTGTGTTTTGGAGTTTGGAGGTTCATGGGAAGAGAGGCTGGATTTTATAGAATTTTCTTATAATAACAGTTATCATGCTAGTATTGGTATGGCGCCTTTTGAGGCTTTGTATGGAAGGAAGTATAGGAGTCCAGTTTGTTGGGATGACGTCACTGATGCCGTGACATTAGGACCTGAGTTGATCCAACAGATGGTTGAGCAAGTACATGTGATTAGACAGAAGATGAAAGCTGCAAAAGATCGACAGAAGAGTTATGCAGATTTAATGAGGAGTGAGATTGAATTTGTGGTGGGAGACAAAGTTTTGTTGAAAGTACAGTGGACCTTATGAGATTTTAGACACGATTGGTGAAGTGGTATATCGTCTTGCACTACCACCAGCTTTGGCAAAAGTACATAATGTTTTTCATGTTTCATAGTTGAGGTAGTATGTGAGTGATCCTACTTATGTGTTAGCATCTGAGACAGTTGAGATGGATGAGAATTTGTTTTATGATGAAGTTGCTAAGGAGATTTGGACAAGAAGGTGAGAAAGACTAGAAATAGTGAGATTTCTTTAGTGAAGGTTTTATGATCTAATCATAATGTAGAGGAGGCTACTTGGGAAGTTGAAGCTAAGATGAAGGAAAAGTATCCTCATTTGTTTGAGTAAGGTATGTTGGTTACGAGGACATAACCTTTTTCTTTCGGGGGTAGAATATCACACCGCATTGATTTTAGTCATTTATGATAATAATATAGATAAGCTTATGTTTCGTTTAGTATGTAGTTGCTTGGTTCGGGTAGTGTGGTGTGGTGAACTTCGAGACGAAGTTCTTTTTAGGGAGGGAAGACTGTAATACTCTATAATTTTAATTAATAATTAATAATTTATATTTATAAGATGTGAATAAATAATAATAAGTTGTTGTCGTAGAAAGAAAAGAAAAACAAAATAAACAAATAAGACAGACTGGGTTGGATCGTGTGTGACCACGGATTTGACCGTGATGGGTGACGGGGTGGAGGTGTTTGAGGGGAAGGTGGTATGTGGTTTGGGTGTTACCTATGTTCTAAGATATTTTCATTATTTTAATATTAAAGAACTTTCCTAGAACCTTCCAACTACATCTACCAACTAATATAAATACTTACCCTATGCCTTACCATCATATTTATTCTTCTACAAAAACTCAATACAATTGTGAGGAGAGTTTTTGTGAGACAACTTTAAGAAGGAGTTTTCATCTTTCGCTAATTAAATTGTGGTAAGTTATCTAATCGCCTGATATCAATTATTTACGTTTGACCTTGACTTTGACCTATTGACTTGAACCGTTGACCACCGAGACCTAGGCCATGGGGACCGTTGACCGGCGAGTTGATCACTGTCGGGTCAACCGGTTGTGTGGGGCGCATTTGTGGCGTTTTTGCCGGAGTATTTTGTGTAGTTTACATCTTAAATTCTATAATAATATTAGTTAATAATTATATGAAATTCAATTATTTGTTTAGGTGGTGAATTTATTGAAGAAGCTTTTTGATTGCTTGATTGTTTGAGAAGATTTTGCTAAAAGGTAGGTTAACTACTCAACTATACTATATTGGTAATTGGTGAATTATTGAAAGATGATTATTGATGTAATCGTTGTCCTTAGCACATCGTCGTAATTGTTGTCTTGAGCATATTGTGATAATTGTTGTCTCATAATCATGTTGATATCATTGTTGGTTAGTTCTCTATTATTTGGTTGGAATTGTGGAAAGAGGATTGGCAATGTTTTGAGATTAGTTGGTCAGTCAGGCACGAGGATGTGGAAGAGTCGTGGTCCTGTATAATTTTGGTAGGCCAGGCACGGTGGTTTTCGGGGTTGCCGTGGTCCTGAGCAGTACATCGTGTGTGGTGTTAGTTGTGTTGTGCGGTTGGTTGTGGCGCGTGATGTGGTCACGGTTGCGCCGTGTGTGACAGTCCTGGTTGAGCCTTTTATCGTATCGTATAGTTATTATTGATTAGTTATCCTACTCAACCTCGTGGTTGACTGTGTATTCGTGAACACCTGTGATGAACCAAATATTAGGGAGCAGATTGATTTCAGGTTAGCATGTGAGAACTGCTGGATGCTTTAAAGGGGGAGCTTGGGACGAGATTATCACTTGAGTTTAGAGATCGTCTTAATTCATTCAGGCACTAGTTATGCTATTTCCACTGCAGTTGTTTTAAACGTACTTTTTAATAATTATTTATCTCATTGGAATTTTGTAATAAGTCTTTTGAGGCACTTAAATTTTATATCGTCTTAAAGTACTTTGGTATTGTTTGTCTTTTATACTTACTACCTCAGGCAACTGAGATGGTGACATCTTTATTTATTTGGGAATGTCTTGCTAAAAGCTCTTAAATAAATGGGGGTGTTACACTTAGGCAGTCCTTGGATCCATAATGTCAGAGCCTTTCCTTCCACTTACCACCAGTGCGTCAAAATACCAATAAAATAGGGAATAGAAACCATCAAAGGCGAATAGAAATCGGCCCAGGAATGTTACACTGAATCATTAAAACCTTCCAAGGCAGGTAAGTCACTCACCTAGCAATTACAGTACTCTGTCAGGAGCACTTATGTGGCACAGACTCAAATGGAAACAGATCAAGTAATACTAAACCCTGAGTACCCTGACAGGTTTGTACTGGTGGGATCTGATGTCCCTGATAATGTCAGACCAGAACTAGTAAGCTTTCTTAAAAATAAGTCTACATGTTTTGCCTGGTCACACGTTGATATGACTGATATAAATGCTAATATAATTACCCATAAACTCAATATTGACACTTCTTTCAAGCCTGTACAGCAGAAAAGAAGGAAATTTGCCCCTGAACGCAAAACAATCATTAATGAAGAGGTGGACAAACTCCTAGACATGGGAATGATTAGGGAAGTAATGTACCCTGAATAGCTCGCCAATGTGGTCATGCATGGTACAAAACAAGAATGGCAAATGGAGAGTCTGTGTAGAGTACACAGATCTTAATAAAGCCTGCCCAAAAGATCCATTCCCACTCCTTCACATTGATGCAATGGTAGATGCTACAACTTGGTACGAGCTACTGACATTCATGGATGCCTAAAGCGGATTCAACCAAATCAAAATGCATCCAGCTGATCAGGAAAACACTGAATTCATCACGGAAAGAGGCATATATTGCTACAGCAATGCCCTTTGGCCTGAAGAATACATGGACAACCTACCAACGCCTGGTAAATATGATGTTCAAAGACCAAACTGGCGACATAATGGAAGTCTACATAGACGACACGGTGGTCAAATAAAAAACGGCTGAAGATCATGTGCAAGACCTGGAAGTAGCCTTCAAAATCCTGGAAGAATTTAATATGAAACTCAATCCCTCCAAATACCACTTTGGAATGTCATCAGGCAAATTCTTAGGATACATGGTGACAAAGAGAGGGATTGAAGCCAGCTCAGAACAAATAAAAGCCATCCTGGAGTTAGAATCTCCTAAGTTAGTCAAAGATATCCAAAGATTGGCAGGAAGAGTTACAGCCCTGAACAAATTCATATCCAGGTCATCTGAAAGATGCAGGGCATTGTATAACCTCCTCAGGAAGAACAAGTCATTCCAATGGATGCCTGAACATGAAACATCCTTCCAAGAACTGAAGACTTACCTGGCTACTCCAGCATTATTGGCCAAACTTAACAAAGGAGAACCCTTGACAGTCTACCTGTCAGTCAGGGAGACAGCGGTAAGTGGATTCCTGGTCAAGGAGATTGAAGGCTAGCAACATCCCGTCTATTATGTAAGTAAAAGTCCCCTGGATGCAGAAACAACGTATAGATTACTTGAAAAATATGTACTTGTATTAATTATATCCTGCACAAAACTCAGACCTTACTTTGAGAGTCACCCAATAATAGTTAGGACTAATCTACCTATCAAATATGTCCTTAGAAAACCTGAACGTTCAGGCAGAATGATAAAGTGGTCAGTACAACTTAGTACTTATTGTTAGTTATTTAGACCAAATTAATACTCATCTTATGATATTAAAATTACAAATTAATTTAAAGTGGTCTAAATCTACATGCATGCAAATAAAAGTATAAAAGATGGTATTAAACCATCTTAAGACAAAAGTTCCTTACATTGTATAAGGCAAGGAAGGGCACTACAAAGGTCTCCAACCTTTGTAGTTCTTGAGCTATATGAATGTGGATGATCCTCCAAATACACCAAAATTACCAAAATAGGTAATCTCCTAAGGTGGCACCCAAGATAAGCCCAAAATACTATTAAAATTAATAAATAGTTAATAGTAGTAGTAACTTTGTAATATGTATATTTGATGTACTAATTAATATTATTGCCTTGATAATATTATTAGTTTACTTTTATATGTGTTTATTGTAAAAGGATGAACAAAATAAGAAGAAAAATATGGTCTTTTGATGGTGTATATGAACCATCCACAACAAGCACACAAAGACCATTTTTTCTTCAAATTTCCAACCTAAGAAATGATGGAATGACTTAGTTTTTTATAGGCATGCAAATGTATACAATTCACATACAAATGCTAGTGGGAAATGCCTACCTTTTCCACTCACAATGAGTGTATTAGTAGTGTATAAAAATCTGTCCAAATGGTTCCCTTCGGGTCCATTTCGATTTTCGACATTTGCCCCACAAATGCTTATAAGTCTTATATTTAATTATCTGACATAATTAAATATTAATTTGATTATTTAACACTTAAATAATATAAATTAACTACCAATGACTACTTAACTATTAAGTAATCATAAGACCATTTTATCAACATACAATGTGTCAATATTAACCCATTTAGCTAATTTTACAACCTCTTGTAAAATTTAATAGCTAATTAATTCCACCTCAAAACATATACACATATCGTATAAAATTAATTAATTAACAATTAATTAATAAATTCTAATAAATTTATTATTTAAATATCACATAATTAAATAACAAATCTCCTTGTCCCGAGTTCGTAACCCGTCATCAAACAATACATTTACGTGACTAATTAAAAGTCAAATAATACAAGGAATTAATTATCTCGTATCTCATACAAACAATTAATTTATTCTATTTGGGCGTCATCCTATAGGTGTGACCTAAAGGGATCAGTTGATCACCGCCGTCACACGACAGTAATGTCAAACTCTAGTCAGCCAATCATTACCGATTAACGATGACCAGCTGACAAATAAATAAATAAATCCCTGATATTCCTTTTACGAGATTTATTATGTAAACGCACTTATTGTGGAGGACACTACTCCAACACTTATGACATAACTTTTGAACCTAGGACAACAATAAAATCCTAGGCTTTAGCAGACTTTGTGGCTGATTTCAGTCCCAACCTAGAACCAGACCTTATAAAAGAGGTTAATCAACTAAACACCCAAAAATCAGGCCAAGACTGGACCTTACACGTAGATGGAGCAACCAATATGAAAGGAACTGGTCTAGGACTGGTACTAAAATAACCACAAGGGGATTTAATAGCTCAGACTGTTAGTTGTGAAATTAAAGCAACAAACAATGAAGGTGAATACGAGGCCCTGATAGCTGGACTCAAGGTGTGTATGTGGGGTAATATCCGTATAAAACCCTTTCTTTATAGGATTATAACGCAAATTTTACATGTGATTATGGTCATAAAACGAAAAACATAATGAAACGATAAAGATCAAGGAATAACCTTCGGTCCTAGTGCAATAAGGCAATGAGAGATCAAAGTAGACCTCCTCCTAAATGATGGACCCAAGATTGTCCGAGATATGCCCTTGTGCTAGAATGAATCCTCCAATTGCCTTGCAATATCGAGAGGATCGTTTTGTGAGTTTTGGTTGGATGAGAGATCCGAGTTTTGAGAGGCAATTTTCTTAAAACCCTAGAAATGTTTTGCAAATGAATTAGGTTAGAAGTGAAGGAGAGAGCTCTCCTTTTGTTTCCTCTAATTCGGCCAAAACCGAGTGAGTGAGAGGGAATGGGCTTTTCCATTTCCTCTTTATTTAAACTCGTGGTACGACCCGAACTGCGCTAAATGTATATGACACGGTTTAATTATAAATCGTCATCGGTTATCGGTTATTAACGCATCAACTAATAATACGGGTTAGTTGAATTATTAATACGTGTCCGACAAAGACAATATCGTATAATTAATTTATCCAATATACATTAATCAAATATAAATCGCTTATATTTAATTTTTACGAATTAACAGCTTAATTCGTCTTAGACATTATTATTTAATCCGTATTAAATAAAATATCTCAACATCACATTTTGACTAATTATTAGTCAAATAACTCAGACTAACTGGTTAGTCAAAATTTGGCATCTACATGACTGTATTTTCATACCGTCACATCTCTCAAACGTATCCTATAGGTGTGACTTTTAGGGACCAGTTGATCACCGCCATCTGTATGACAATAACGTCAAACTTATCTAGCAAGCCAACCGTTATTGATAAACGTGGACCAACTGATTATGATACAAAAGTATACCCTTTGATCCTTTTAGAGATTTATGAGTCCTTGCACTAACTGTTAAGGACACCAACCCCAACAAGCTCCCACTTGTCCGTACAAGTGTATGTGCAATGACGTTATCCGCACTAGCTGGAGGACACAGCTCCAACAAACTCCCACTTGTCCGTACAAGTGTATGTGCGATAACCGATTCTCATATTCATTTAAAATTTCTCCCACTCAATGTAAAACAATTTGCAGATCTGGATCCACAAAGGTCGTATTTTACAATCGATCTGTATCTAGAGTGGTTTCCCCGACTAGAGAGTAACTTAACTGATAAAACGAATCCGTATCCGAGCATGGCCATGCATTTCGATTCTGACTCCTCGAGTGGCCCCGAGAATTATCGAGTACCTGATAAAGGCTGAATATTTCCTTCAACTCGACTCCTTCCGATCTAAGCACAGCATGAAATGACCCAGAAAAAATCTACTTGGCCCCCTGTTACGGATGACCGTGAGAAAGAAACCAAAGTCACCCAAAATCTGCCTTAGTCTCAAGAGACAGTCGATAGTCAAAAGAATCGACTCTTAGGATCACCATGGAAGTCCTATCCACGACCGGGCAACGAATGTTGTAAAACATTTAGGACTCCACGTCGATGTCACAATTGTGTCCTACGAGATATCCGTATAAATCGCCTCTGTGATTGGTCAGTCAACCTGTTGAATTATGGCTAGTTGAACCCACCATCAACCAACGTCACAAAATAATTGCCAGAGTTATCAGCTCATGTGGGCAATTAAGGACTGAAAAATATAATGTTCGTTCAGTTCACTTTGTGGTGTTCAAAATTTGTCGTACAAATCCACATGAAAAACAAAATATATATAAAATATCAAAACGATGATGTTGTATAGAGTACAAAAGCGAATGAATCTAATCCATAAAAGAGTACTACAACTTAGGAACACGTTTAATTCCCATGGAATTGACGTGCCCTTCATGCTTATCTTGTCGTAATGGTTTAGTGAGAGGATCTGCTATGTTATCATCTGTAGCAATCTTTTCTATCACTACTTCCTTTTGCTCCACGTAATCTCGGATTAGATGAGCTTTCCGTTGTACATATCTAGACTTGTTGCTAGACTTTGGCTCCTTAGCTTGGAAGATGGCACCACTATTGTCGCAATAGATGGTGATCGGGTCATTCGAACTAGGCACTACAGATAGCCCATGTAAGAATTGACGCATCCATATCGCTTCCTTTGTAGCTTCAGACGCGGCATAGTACTCGGACTCGATCGTAGAATCTCTGTAATGAGTTTGTTTCGAACTCTTCTAGCCGATGCAGCGCCATTAAGAGTAAAAACGAATCCGATCGAGATTTCGAGTCATCTCGATCCGTTTGGAAGCTAGCATCTGCAGAACCGGTTGCGCATAGCTTTTGAGAGCCTCCATAAGTCAATGCCCAATCTTTAGTCCTCAGGAGGTACTTAAGAATGTTCTTGACTGACCAATGTGATTCACCTGGATCTTTGTTGGAATCGACTTGTCATACTCAATGCATATGCCACGTCCGGACGTGTGCATATCATGGCATACATGATTGATCCTATAGCCGAAGCATAAGGAATCCGTGCCATGCGCTCTTTCTCTTCCGGTGTCTCGGTGCACGAGACTTGCTCAAATGCACCCCTGGAGCCATAGGAAGGAACCCCTTCTTGGAGTTAGTCATCTTTGAATCTCTCTAGGACTTTGTCTATGTAAGACTCTGATCGAGAGATAACATCCGTCGTGATCTATCTCGATAGATACGGATGCCTAGAATTATTTGTGCCTCTCCCAGATCTTTCATCTGGAAATGGTTTTTCAACCATACTTTCACCGAATTTAAAAGAGGTATGTCATTCCCAATCAGGAGTATGTCGTCAACATACAATATTAGGAAGACAATCTTGCTCCCACTCGACTTGATATATAGACATGGTTCCTCGACCGATCGAGTAAATCCATTTTCTTTTATCACTTGGTCGAAGCGATGATTCCAACTCCTTGATGCTTGCTTAAGTCCATAAATGGAACGCTTAAGTTTGCATACTTTCTTAGGATGTACTGGATCGATGAAACCTTCGGGTTGTACCATGTACAACTCTTCCTCCAAAAAACCGTTTAAGAAGGCGGTTTTCACGTCCATTTGCCAGATTTCATAGTCATGAAAAGCGGCAATCGCTAAGATAATCCGAATGGAACGCAGCATGACTACGGGTGCAAAAATCTCATCGTAGTGCAAACCTGGCACTTGGGTGAAACCTTTAGCAACTAGTCGTGCTTTGTAGATATCTTGTTGACCTTCCACAGAATGCTTTATATTGTAAAGCCATTTGCATTGAAGGGGACGAACCTTAGCAGGTAAGTCAACAAGATCCCACACGTTGTTCTCATACATGGAGTCCATCTCGGATTGCATGGCCTCAAGCCATAGCTTCGAGTCAGAACTGGTCATGGCACCTTTATAGGTTGCGGGTTCACTACTCGTTAAGAGTAGAATGTCATCTATGTCATGTTCCTCGACCAGACCAATGTATCTGTCCGGAGGAATAGAGACTCTTCCCGACCACCTAGGTTCCTCAGGAATGTTCACCGCAGCCGGGATTGAAGGAATTGGCTCCTCCAATAGTTGCTCGGTACTTGGTTCTGGAATCTCCGACAGTTCGAAGGTTCTATCACTCTTTGCATTCTCGAGAAATTCCTTCTCTAAGAATGTCGCACTAGCCGCAACAAAAACACGTTGTTCGGTTGGCGAATAAAAGTAATGACCAAGTGTTCCTTTAGGATAACCTATAAAGTATGTCTTGACCGATCGCGGGCCGAGCTTATCCTCGTGTCTCCACTTGACATAAGCCTCGCAGCCCCAAACCCGTATAAAGGACAAGTTAGGGACCGTTCCCTTCCATAGTTCATATGGAGTCTTGTCAACTTGACTTTAGACGGACTTCGGTTAAGTATTAGAGCGGCCGACGGAGAAGAGCATAACCCCATAATGAATCGAGGTAAAACCGTGTGATTCATCATGGATCGAACCATATCAAGTAGTGTTCGATTTCTCCGTTCGGACACACCATTCAATTGAGGTGTTCGGTGGAGTTAAGCGTAAGGCAATCCCACGTCTTTGAGGTGTTGATCAAACTCGTGAGAAAGATACTCGCCACCACGATCCGAACGCAGTGTTTTAATCTTTCTACCCAATAGGTTCTGTACCCTATTCAGGTATTCTTTGAATTTCTCAAAGGATTCACTTTTGTGCTTCATTAAGTAGACATAGCCATATCTACTTAAATCGTCCGTGAAAGTGATGAAATACCTATAGCCTTCTCGTGCGGTGATTGACATAGGGCCACATACATCCGTGTGTATGAGTCCTAATAGGTCGGCAGCGCGCATTCCAACACCTTTGAAGGAAATCCGAGTCATCTTACCGATGAGACATGATTCACACATGCCAAATGATTGAAAATCAAAGGCCGAGATAGCTCCATTTTTGATGAAATTTGTTTTACGCGTTTCTCATTAATGTGTCCCATACGGCAGTGCCATAGATACGTTTGATCTTTGTCACCAACCTTTAACTTTTTATTCATTACGTGTAATATTTCCGTGGTCGGATCTAAAACATAAATTCCGTTCATGGAGGCGCCTTGCCAGTAAATCATATCGTGTAATGAGAAAATGCAAGTATTATTTTCTATTACAAATGAAAAACCAAGTTTATCAAGTGCGAAACCGAAATAATGTTTTTCGAAAGACTAGGTACATAATAGCAGTCATATAATGACAACTCAAATCCGCTAGGAAGCTGGATCACATATGTCCCCTTTGAGATGGCAGCCACTCTTGCTCCATTCCCAACACGCAGGTCCACCTCACCCTTTACGAGGGGTTCGATGTTTTGAGCCCCCGCACATGATTACACAGATGAGAACCACAACCAGTATCAAGTACCCAAGTTCCGTAACTTGCGTGGTTAATCTCAATCATATGAATAAAAGTAGAAGAAGAAGACATACCAACAGGTTTAACACGACCTGCCTTTAAGTCCTCATGATAAACAGGACATGTACGCCTCCAATGCCCAGTCTTGTGGCAATGATGGCATTCCATGTTATCATTCTTGCTCTTTGTCGCGCCTGATGAGGTGCTCGACTCACCAGGCCCACTCTTACCTGAACCCGACTTCTTGAACTTCGGTTTACCTACTGCTAGGTTTGCCTGAGCTTTGCCCTTACCTTTCCCCTTGTTTGATACAACGAGAACATCCTGTTTCAAGCTCCCACTGAACTTCATGTCCTTCTCGGTCTGTACAAGAAGGGAGTGCAGTTCATGTGGGGTTTTCTTCAAATCATTCATATAGTAATTCGCTCTAAATTGCGAAAAACCATCGTGGAGTGAATGAAGCATGCGGTCGATAACAATGTTCTCGCTGATGTTACAATCAAAGGTCTCCAGCTTCTCGACATTCTCAATCATGCTGAGAATGTGTGGGCTAACCGGTTGGCCCTTTCTGGAGTTTCGCATCAAAGAAGCGAGTGGTATGCTCATAGGTCACGATTCTCGGTGCTTTCGAGAATTCCTTAGTGAGCGTGGTGAAAATCTTGTTTGCACCATGGGCTATGAAGCGTTTCTGCAAATTGGATTCCATTGCAAAAATGAGTACGTTTTTAATCGCACCCGCTTCCATACAGAAATCATTAAACTTGGTGATTTCAGCAGCTCTAGCCGTGGGACCTGGGTTTGCCGGGAGGGGCTCTAATAGATATTTGAGCTTCCCATCAGCAGCGGCAGCATTCCGTAATGCCGCCTCCCAGTCTCCGAAGTTTGATCCATCATTCTTGATCGAGTAGCGATTCATCCGATTCATGAAGATCCGAAGCCGGGACTCACGGTCCAATGTGGCACTTGGCATTGGGTTATCGTAGAACCAGACCATTTGATATTAGCAGTTTAAAAGTTCGTGATCTACACTGAAAAAGAAAGAAAAACAAAAACGAAATAAGCAACTCATCGAGGTGATTTAAGTCTATTTAAAATTCATTTTAACATGTAGACTCAATGCACTTGCATAATTGATCTCCCTCAAGAATGATACAAGTGATCCCAAGACTCAATTTCTGTAAATTGATAAGCCAACTGTTTAGCTAATTCTTCCGGAAGAACTCTTGGTCGATAGATTTCCGTAAATCCTATCTATAGTCCACCATAGTCACAGGATCGTACGAGTGACCATAGTGTTGAGATAAAATAGGTCAATCGGTTCCAACTTACCCGACGTAGAAGGGGTCATATTATGCCTACCGACGAAGAAGGGACTCATTGGAGTTTGACCTATAAAGACCGTTCTCAATTTTTGTTTATACGAGGAAGATCCCATCAACTGAATTATAATTCATATTAAGTGAACGAATAACTAGCGTCTGCGTGAATGAATTAAATATGGGTGATGGCTTAAAAATCGTGTGACATGAGAATGTCAATGAAAACTAACTCGCAACCTCTATATGTGTCAGTTTTCATGCAATAATTAGGTGGTTTGGTTTTTAGGCGGAATATGATGCATATTATCGTTACGAAAAATAAATAAATGAATGCAATACGTAAAAATAAATTCCTAGTGTGGCCTATCCTAATAAAAAGAACATTAAACAACTTTGGAATCCACCGTTGGACCCGAGAAGCTTGTCTTGATGTTCCATCTTGATCCAAGTAGCGGGAGTGAGCATCCGGTCTCCGTCTTTAGTCTTCTCAAAATTACAATTAAAATTTACAAATATAAACCTATTTACATTCTAAATAAAACTGTAATTAAAAGAAATAAAAATGGAGATACGAGATCTCAAAATACAACCAAGACCGTGTTCCATCATTACGGTAACACGTTCTACTAAGGCCACACTAAGTTACAACCGTTTGCAAAAATAAATAAATACGTAATTAAAAGCATTCAAAATTAAACAAGAACGATAAATTAAAATGCATCAACTAAAAATTAAATTTATTCGTGACATAATTCCGTAATTATGTTAAATTTTTATCCAAACCACCAAAGATAATTAAAATTACATGACAAAACCGCTTTAGTCAAGTTAATTTTAATCCGTGATAATCCGTTACAATAAATCGTTTTAAAGTAACTTAATTTTACGTGGGTGAACCGTTTCACTATCAAGCGAGAGCATAAAAACCGTTTTATGCATTAAAAGGCCGAAAAAAAACAAAAAGTTTTTTTTTTTTTTTTTTTTTTTTTTTTTTTTTTAAATGCTGTAAAAACCGAGAGCATCAAAAAGCCAAAAAAAAATATTTATACGGCTCAAAATCGTGAGCAACAAAAGATCAAAACAAAACGGTTTGATAAGACACAATTGTAATTTTAATCTAATCTGTATAGAAATCAAACTACAATTGTTAATCTTCAACATATTGCAATAATTATCGGTTAAAATTACAAGATGTGAAGAACGATTGAAAACAAGAGATCGATTGATCTAACAAAATTTTTGTAGCACGCAAAACGATGCAAAAAAAAACAGAAAATCAGGCCGTGAACAAGAAGGCCACACGGTTTTCCATAAAAAAATGCCGAGACAAAAATTTTCTTTTGTGCTACACGAAATTTTATGCAAACATTTGATGGATCTTTCGCATATTGCAATGAATATCGATTACAAAACATTATGCAAAGATCAAAATGAAAACAAAAGAACAACCAACGCCGTGTATACAAGACACGGTTCCCAATAAACAAAAAAAAACGCAGCAAAAAAAAAAAACTGCCGAGAGCAACAACAAGGCTGCCGCACCAAAATTTTGAGGAAAAAACCATCGTTTCTAAATCCGTTTGATGAAAAACACATAGAAAATTTACGTGGCCTCGCTCTGATACCACTTGTGGGGTAATATCCGTATAAAACCCTTTCTTTATAGGATTATAACGCAAATTTTACATGTGATTATGGTCATAAAACGAAAAACATAATGAAACGATAAAGATCAAGGAATAACCTTCGGTCCTAGTGCAATAAGGCAATGAGAGATCAAAGTAGACCTCCTCCTAAATGATGCACCCAAGATTGTCCGAGATATGCCCTTGTGCTAGAATGAATCCTCTAATTGCCTTGCAATATCGAGAGGATCATTTTGTGAGTTTTGGTTGGATGAGAGATCCGAGTTTTGAGAGGCAATTTTCTTAAAACCCTAGAAATGTTTTGCAAATGAATTAGGTTAGAAGTGAAGGAGAGAGCTCTCCTTTTGTTTCCTCTAATTCGGCCAAAACCGAGTGAGTGAGAGGGAATGGGCTTTTCCATTTCCTCTTTATTTAAACTCGTGGTACGACCCGAACTGCGCTAAATGTATATGACACGGTTTAATTATAAATCGTCATCGGTTATCGGTTATTAACGCATCAACTAATAATACGGGTTAGTTGAATTATTAATACGTGTCCGACAAAGACAATATCGTATAATTAATTTATCCAATATACATTAATCAAATATAAATCGCTTATATTTAATTTTTACGAATTAACAGCTTAATTCGTCTTAGCCATTATTATTTAATCCGTATTAAATAAAATATCTCAACATCACATTTTGACTAATTATTAGTCAAATAACTCAGACTAACTGGTTAGTCAAAATTTGGCATCTACATGACTGTATTTTCATACCGTCACATCTCTCAAACGTATCCTATAGGTGTGACTTTTAGGGACCGTTGATCACCGCCATCAGAATGACAATAACGTCAAACTTATCTAGCAAGCCAACCGTTATTGATAAACGTGGACCAACTGATTATGATACAAAAGTATACCCTTTGATCCTTTTAGAGATTTATGAGTCCTTGCACTAACTGTTAAGGACACCAACCCCAACAGTGTATAGATCTTGGCGTGCAAAATCTCAAGGTAAAAACTGACTCACCTTTAATCTCAAATCAAGTCAAAGGAACCTATGTTGCAAAGGATTCAAAAATGATTCTATATCTAAAATATATCAAAAACCTTTTCAAAAAATTTAGTTCATTTGACATTTGTAATACCCGTCCTGTTTAAGGACCTGTTGACTAACCATTTGACCAAGGGAGAGTCGTAGCAAGGGATATGGGAAAGGATAGGAGACCTACGTGACGGTTTGCTCGACCTAGTAGAGGCTACTCGGCCGAGTAGTGGGAACATTCGACCGAGTATGCATGGCTTACTCGGTCGAGTATAAAGATACTCGACCGAGTATCACGTCTGTTAACGCATTATTATAAAATGCGAGATCGTAAACCTTATTTCATTTTCGACGGTTCCTTTATCTTTCTAACCCTAATCTCTTTCTTTCTCTCTCTCTCTCTTTCTCTCTCTCTCTCTCTCTCTCTCTCTCTCTCTCTCTCCTACCTATCACCCACGTTTCTACACCTCACTTAGCCTTTGCACTAACCCAAGAAGGGGGAATGGTTCATGCTTGGAGTCATCGAGTCGGGATGTCATCATTGCCGAATTCGGTCCGCGTCTCAAGGTAAGTTTATGGTTCGTCGTTATCTTTAAGTGGATTTTTGGGGTAGTCTAGTAATAGGATATGGTTACCACTTATAGGATTCACCTCAGAGTCTTGCTTGACTAGTTGTCGGATGCGCTTTCATGTAATAGAAAAGAGGTAGGGTTTTCCTACTCAGTTGATTGTATAATTGATTTAAGATGCGTTGTTGTGATTTAATTGATATGATTAATGTTGTTGGTTGATAGTTGTTGGTTGATTGGGGTATGGAGTATGGAGTATTATAGTTGAGATGGTTTGATGATGTTTGTGAGGTGCGTCCTCGGCTGAGTGGAGTCACTTGCGGGAGTGGCTTCACGCCCTTGATTCGCCTTTGTGGAACCCGCCACATGAGGGGATGTGCACATTAATGAACATGGATTATCGCTTGTGTGATGAGCGGGGCTTAGGTGGGCAAGGCTGCGGTTCCCCACTGGTAGGCTACACACTTTAGTGTGTAGTCAGTTAGGAGATATGATTGAGAGATGGAGATTTATGATGGAACAACTGGTTTATCTTTGTTGCGTTTGCTTATCTTTATTATTCAGTTAACTAACCCCGTGTTGTGTTTTCAAAACTGTGGTGATCCATTTGGGGATGGTGAGCAGTTGCTTAGCAGGTACGGCTAGTCTTGATGCTTGTGGGACATGGAAGGGAATCGATTCATCACGCTACCGAAGTAGATATCGCCGTCACTCATGTCTTGTGGCCCCTTCAGTTGTCTATGTTGTATCTTTGTCTCGTTGTTTATTGATGTAACGTATAAAGCTATTTAATAAATGTTCTACTATTGTTTATTTGATCTACTTACCTCAGGAAACCGAGATGGTAGCACCTATATACGCTGGGGTGGCCCTCGGTAAGGCACCTTGGTGTATGGGGGTGTTACAACATTGATCAGATACCAAGAGACTTAAACACCTAGGCTGATGTCCTAGCCAGCCTGGGATCAAATTTCAGCCCTGCTATATTTGATAAGATGCCTATTGTTCACCTGCTTGAACCAACCATTACAAGGCCTAACCAAAATTGTCCATAATTGAGGACACGAACTCCTGGACCAAACCATACTATGATTGGTTCCTGCAGGGGATTTTACCCCAAGACAGGCATGAAGCAAGGGCCCTTAGAATTAAAGCTTTCACCTACACCATTATTAATAATCCATTGTTTAAAAAGTCTTAGGCTGGACCCTACATGCGATGCCTGGAACCACATGAGGCCAAACAAGTTATTGAGGACATACATGACCGATACTGTGGAAACCACAAAGAAGGCAGAAGCCTGGCAAGCAAAGTTCTAAAGACAGGCTACTTCTGGCCAACCTTAAGGGCTAACTGCCTAGCTTATAGCTCGAAATGTGAAGCCTGTCAACTTTACTCCCCGTTCATTAATCAACCATCCGAGCTACTACATTCCATTTCAGCCCCATGACCATTCATGAAGTGGGGAATGGACATTGTAGGCTAGTTACCTCAAGCCCCAGGACAAAAAGCCTACATGCTAGCCATGACCGATTACTTTTCAAAATGGATAGAGGCTGACTCATACAGGCAAGTCAAGGAGAAGGATGTCATATCATTCATCAAGAGGAATATCATATGCCGATATGGCATCCTCTCAGAAATAGTTTGTGACAACGACACACAATTTGTGGGAAAAAGAACGATGGCCTTCTGTGCAAAATGGAATATTTTTAACACCCCCATACACCAAGGTACCTTACTAAGACCACCTAATGCATGGAAGTGTTACCATCTCGGTTACCCGAGGCAATGTATATCAAATTGACCATAAAGAAACGTACTTAATTAAGTAAATGAGTTTTAAGTGTTTACAACCATCAAAATCCCAAAACTGATAAATGAAATGCAAATGTTCCAAAACCAAATCCAACTAAACAAAGGTGTAAGTTCAAGATACAGCGGAAGACTCTAGTGACACGTGGTGACTCCATCCCAGCTATCCCTCGCGCAAGCCATCTCCTACATGCTCAATAACTGCTTACCATCCCCGAATGGATCACCACAGTTTTCAAAACATTTAAACGGGGTCAGTTACTGATTACACAAAACAAGATACACAAGATACAACACATATATCACCCAACTCCATCATATCTCCACACAACTACACACTAAAGTGTGTAGTCTTGTCAGAATACCCATCGCAACAGATATTCCACGTCGCCAGTGGGGGACCGCAGCCGTAGCCATCAAATCCCCGCTCATCTATTCTGAGCGAAAACCCAAGTTCCTTAATGTGCACATCCCCTCCTGTGGCGGGTTCCACAGAGGGCGAATCAAGGGCGTGAAGCCACTCCCGCAAGTGACTCCGCTCAGCTGAGGACGTGCCTGGCGAACCACAGAGAAACGCAACCAACCAAATTATACAACAACAACAACAATTACCGAAATAATAAAGATCAACAACAGTAACAACCACAACAATCCACCATCAAAACCATGTAATCAATAACCGAGTAGGGAATCCTACCTGGAATAAGCAATTCACCAAGACCGTCAGAATCACCTGTTCAAAACTGCTCCTCTACGAAATCACCTCCTATACCCACACAATTATATAATTACTACTTAATACACACCATACTCCCAAAATCCCCCAAAATACCCAATTAGGGTATTAAACAAACTCAACGAAAAGATATAAAAACTGTACAAGGATCTTACCCCCAATACGACGAACTCAACGGCGTAAAGAACACGATGATCCGACAAACCTAGCCCTTAGGATTTGATAGCAACACGAAGAAGAAAGCAACGTAACTTTTGTTTAAGCTTTGTGAGATTTTAGAAAAGATAAAAGTGAAAAAGAAACTGACGGAATAGTTTATATATCATTCTCACATTGCTAACAAAACCCGGCAAAGATAACCCGTAGAACCGACTTACTCGATCGAGTAAGTCACTTACTCGATCGAGTAAGTCACTTACTCGATCGAGTGCCACACTTACTCGATCGAGTACCCATCAGCAGTACACTGTTTCGAAATCAAAACTCACTTACTCGACAAAGTAAGCCCTACTCGATAGAGTACCCACAGTACAGAAAACCGTAGTATTACAGTCTTCCCTCCTTAAAAGGAACTTCGTCCCCGAAGTTCCAACCCATACTAAAAAAGAACCATACTACTCGATCATGACACAACAACTCAACCAAGAACTCAAAACAAAACCCATAACACAACTCAAACCGACTCACAACAACTACTAACGGTACAAAAAATAACATAAACCATACCAAAACCTTATGCGATCATCTCCTACCCCTCTAAAAGAAACATGGTTACGTCCCCGTAACCACACATACCTGATCAAAAAGAAACGGATACCGCTCCCTCATAACCTCTTCCGCCTCCCAAGTAGATTCCTCAACCTCATGATTAGACTATAGAACCTTAAGTAACACCGTTTCCCCGGACCTAGTTTTCTGAACCTTGCGATCAAGAATCTATTATGGCACCTCAAGATAAGACAATGACTCATACAACTCTATGTTCTCCACCTCTAGAACATGAGAAGGATCATTCACATACTTCTGCAACTGAGACACATGAAACATATTATGCACCCTATCCAAAGCTGTTGGTAACGCTAACCGGTAAGCAACCCCTTCCACATGATCCAAAATCTCATATGGTCCGATGAACGTCTGGCTCAGCTTACCTTTCTAACCAAACCTCATAACCCCACGCATATGAGATACTTTCAGAAGAACTTTATCCCCAACCTGAAACTCTATGTCACGGCGATGTAGGTCTACATAACTCTTTTGTCGATCCTGGGCCGCTTTCATCTTTTGCCGAATCACCTTATCCTATTCTATCATCTCCTGTACTATCTGCGGTCCTAAAACCACTGCCTCAGCTCTGTCATCCCAGCAAATCGGACTCCTATACCTCCTCCCATGCAAAGCCTCAAACGGTGCCATCCCAATACTCGTATGGTAGCTGTTGTTATAAGAAAACTCGATCAGATCCAACCTATCTTCCCAGCAACTACCAAACTCTAGCACACAAGCTCTCAACATATCCTCCAAGTTCTTGATAGTTCTCTCTGTCTGCCCATCTGTTGTAGGATGAAAAGCAGTACTCATCTTCAAGGTAGTTCCCATCATCCCCTGCAACTCTTGCCAAAACCGAGAAATAAACCTCGCATCCCGATCTGACACAATGTCCTTATGGACTCCATGTAACCTCACCATATGTTTCTTGTACTCATTAGCCAACTGAACCTTACTTCATGTATCTTTCATAGGAATAAAGTGAGCTGACTTAGTCAAACGGTCAACTATCACCCATATCATGTTGTTACCCTGCTGGCTCCTCGGTAAACCCACTATAAAGTCCATATAGATAGATTCCCATTTCCACTTAGGTACCTAAAGAGATTGAATCTTAACTTGTGGTTGTCGCTGCTCTCCCTTAATCCTCTGACATGTCAAACATCGAGCCACAAACTCAGCTGTTTCCCTCTTCATCCCAGGCCACCAAAAAGTCTTCTTCAAATCTATATACAACTTGTCACCACCTGGATGTACTGATACGGTGTGCAAAGATCCTCTGTCATGATTATCTTTTTTAACTCCTCATCACTAGAAACACACCATCTCCCATCAAACCGAACACTCACATCTGTATGAATAGAGAACTGAGACACTGTCCCTTTCTCTACTCCAACTCTCCACTCCTCAATCTTAGGATCAAGAGCCTGCTTCCTGTGAATATCATCATAAAGATCTGGCTCCATTGTCAAGCCCCCTCTAGCATCCCCTTTTTGTATCACATGTATCCCCATCTTCCCCACCTCATCTCTCAACCTCATCAAGGACATAACTATGCATAGAGAATGCACACTCTTCCTGCTCAATGCGTCGGCAACCACGTTTGCTTTCCCTTTATGGTATATGATATCCATGTCATAGTCCCCTATCAGCTCCATCCACCTCCTCTGTCTCATGTTCAGCTCCATTTGAGTAAAAATATACTTGAGACTCTTGTGATCTGAAAACACTTTAAAGGTCGCTCCATAAAGATAGTGCCTTCAAATCTTGAGAGCAAACACAATTGCACCCAGCTCTAGATCATGCGTCGGATAGTTCTCCTCATAAGGCTTCAATTGCCTAGAAGCATAGGCAATTACTTACCCATTCTGCATCAACACACATCCTAACCCATTCTTTGAAGCATTTGTATATACCTCAAAGTTCTCTCACCCTTCAGGTAAAGCTAAGACTGGAGCTGTGGTCAAATGCTCCTTTAATTTTTGGAACGCCGTCTCACAACTTTCGTCCCAACGAAACCTGTTCTCTTTCCTCATATACTCTATCATAGGTCTGGCAATCTTTGAAAAGTCTTTCACGAACCGATGATAGTACCCTGCCAAACACAAGAAACTCTTGATCTCTGCCACAGTCTTCGGTGCTTCCCACTTAGACACTGCCTCTATGTTCGTTGGATCCATAGCTACACCATCCTTGGAAATCACATGCTCCAGAAAGGTAACTTCCTCGAGCCAGAACTCACACTTAGATAACTTTGCATACACCTGATTGTCACGCAAAGTTTGTAACACCAACCTCGGGTGCTCCTCATGCTCCTCCTTAGTCTTAGAATAGACTAAGATATCATCTATGAACACCACTACAAGCCAATCCCAAAACTGAATGAAGACCTGGTTCATCAAATCTATAAATACTACTATTGAATTAGACAACCCAAACGGCATCACCACATACTCATAATGATCATACCTCGATCGGAAAGCTGTCTTTAGTATGTCCTCATCCCGAATCCTCAACTGATGGTAACCTGATCTCAAATCAATCTTAGAAAAGACTCATTCCCCCACTCAACTGGTCAAACAGATCATCTATCCTTGGCAAATGATACTTCTTCTTCACTATAACCCTGTTCAGTTCTCTGTAGTCGATGCACAACCTCAAACTCCCATCCTTCTTCACAAACAGAACTGGTGCTCCCCACGGCGATACACTAGGTCTAATGTATCCCTTATCAATCAAATCATCCAACTATTTCTTCAGCTCCTCCAACTTCTTAGGACCCATGCGGTACAGGGCCTTAGAGATTGGTCCCGTCCCTGGTTTCAGCTCCACACTGAAATCTATATCCCTCTTTGGTAGCAAACCTAGTATCTCCTCCGGAAAAAACATCTGGAAACTATCCCACCACTGGTATCTGATCAGCTGACGAACTCACCTTACTATGGTCTTTCACATGGCATAGAATCAAAGGACACACCTTCCTTAGATAAGACTTCAACGTCACCGCTGCAATCACTTTGACATTGGGTTTGACAACAAACCCACGATAAGACACACTGATTCCCTTAGGACTTCTCAAAGAGACTCTCTTTTGGTGACAATCTATTCTAGCCTTGTACTTACCCAGCCAATCCATACCAACTATCATCTCAAAACCATCCATAGGAAACTCTAACAAATCCACTGGAAGATCAACCTGCCCAACTATCATAGATACACCCTAACCTCCCACAAGACACTAACTCACCCGACGGTATAAAAACCTCATCATTTATAGACTCAAAATCTCTCAAACCCAAAAGCTTATCATGACTTGACGATACAAAAGAGTGTGATACCCCCGAATCAAACAAAACAAAGGTGAAAACACCATTAACAAGAAAGGTACCCATGATCACGTGAGCATCATCCTCAGCAGGTTTCTTGTCCATCATGAATAACTTACCACTGGTCTTCTGTCCACCTCCCTGGACAGTACTAGCCGAAGTAGACGGCTTGGCAGCCGACCCCTGGTTGTTGTTTGCTGCCGGCTTCTGATAAGAGTTATCGCCATTGCGGTTAGATCTACCGTTGTTGTTACTCTGACCACCTTGGTTATTCTATGACCCCGCCGGCCTGTTGCTCGCGTAACTCTGAGATGGACCCTGAGAGAAACTCCCTTGTGATGGCCTCTGAAAACCCCTTCCCACGGCACTGTTACACTCATGTCTCTTGTGACCCATACCGCCACAGTTGTAACAAGATATACCCCAGCTGCTACTACCACGACCACGACCACGCCCATAGGAAGCTCCACTACTAAACCCTGATCCTGATGAGTAAGCCCTCGCCTAGTTATGGTTACCCCTCTTGTAAATGGACTAACCACCACCCTCACTCTCAGCTTTCCTCTTCTCGGGACTCCTCTCTGTTCTCTTTGGCCATTTCGACCAATCTCTCAGCTTTCCCTGTTCGCTAATACACTTCGTTAACATATGTAAGGACCCCAACTGGTAGCTTCTCCATTATCTTGTAAGTCAAGCCCTTCTCAAACCTCAGTGCCAAGTTCTCCTGGTTCAAGCCCATATCCTCTGCGTACCTAGACTTCTCATTAAACTTATGATAGTACTCAGCCACAGTCATATCCGGAGTCATCTTGAAATCATCAAACTCCTCCCTCATCTTACTACAAACATGCTCAGCTACAAACTCTACGCGTATAGCTCTCTTAAACTCACTCCATGGTATAACTGGCTTCCCCTGCCTCACATACAAATCTAGGGCACTCTCCCTTACCTTATCCCACCACTCTCCTGCAGCATCTCTCAAGTAGAACGCAGCTTGTTCCACTTTGAAGTCCTCGGGATAGTGAACCACATTCAAGATATTCTCCATCTCCCTATGCCTACTGTAGAGCAAAATTGGTGCTCCGGTACCCATATATTCCTTTGGGTTGAAACGGGCTATGGTAGTACTCATCTTAGAGAAGTCTAGCCCAACCTCTTTGTCCTTCCCAAACTTCTTTAAGGCCTCAGTAAGCGCCTCTTGATGCTCAAGCATGTTTGCAACTTCATCTACACTCATCAACTCAGCTCTAGCATACAAAGCAGATCTCTTCGGCGGCATCTTTGAACTATATAAGAAAAGAAGCAAACATAAACACACATCCCATGACTAAACGCGTATATAACCTATGCAAACCACACTCGATTGAGCAGCTAAACCCACTCGATCGAGTTGAAGTCACTCGATCGAGTTGCACACTTACTCGATCGAGTACCTCAACTCCAGAGCCTGCCTAGAACGTATCACATAACCAACTCGATCGAGTGCCCCAAAATAGCAACGACTGCCCAAAATCGTCATATGCCCCACTCGACCGAGCTCAGCCCACTCGATCGAGCCCAACCTACTCGATCGAGTATCCCCCACTCGATCAAGTCATGCTGACTCGTTAGCTACCCACATGCTTAACTCAACTACTTTTCATAACTTAATATATAAATGGGGGATTGGGCTTCCAGAGACAGCACTAGGGGAAGTATTCTCAGGCACCGAGTTAGAGCAAGTCAATTAATAAGCTAGCTGGGTCGTGGCCTAATCAGGGTGGTCAAAGCAATAGCAATTACAACTACTTCAGCCGTAACAATGGAGGGGCTTACCAGCGTCAGGGAGGTAATGCTAATCAGAATTCGGCTGTGAAGCCTACATCATCAGTGAGAACCGTGCATGGTGGAGGCCAAAAGAGTAGTGGTAAGTTGTTCATGATGGAAAAACAGGTAGATGAGGAGGACGCGCAAGTCATCACTGGTACTTTTCTCGTAAATAATACGCTGACCTTTGTTTTATTTGATTCGGGGCTAAAAATTCTTTTTTATCTAGGGGACATGCCTTGACTATGGGTTAGGAGGAGTATGAGTCTGTAAAAGATAATGTTGTTATACCATCGGGGGAGTCGGAGTCTTGTGGGGGGGTTGTATAAAGAAGTGTCTATGGTTTTTGGGGAAGTTAACCTTCCGATTAATCTGTTTGAGTTTCCTATGGATGAGTTTGAGGTCATCGTCGGGATGGATTGGTTGGGTAAGTATAAAGCTAGCATAGATTGTCATCAGAAAAAGGTTACTTTGTGGGGTCCTAAAGGAGCTAGAGTATCTTACCAGGGGTTTGTGGTCAAACCAAAGTTCAAGGCTATTGCAGCTATAACCTTAAAATCTTACCTGAGGAAGGGGTGTCCCATGATCCTTTGTCACAATTGGGATAGCCGATCGTAGCAACCTATAGCAACAGAGATACGAGTTGTGGATGCGTTCGTGGATGTTTTTCTAGAGGATTTCCGGGGTTACCACCAAAGAGGGACATAGATTTTAGTGTGGAGTTGAAGCCGAGAGCGGGACCCATATCTAAGGCTCTGTACCGGATAGCACCGAAAGAATTGGATGAGTTAAAGAAGCAGCTGGATAATCTGTTAGAGAAGAGATACATTTGAACTAGTGTATCGCCGTGGGGAGCACCGATATTATTTGTGAAGAAGAAGGATGGTAGTATGAGGTTATGCATAGACTACAAGGAGTTGAACCACGTCACAGTGAAGAACAAGTATCCGTTGCCGAGAATTGATGACTTATTCGATCAGTTAAGTGGAGCTGGGGTGTTTTCCAAAATCGATCTAAGATCGGGGTACCATCAGTTGAGAATTCGAGATGAGGATGTTCCTAAGACAGCTTTCAGATCGCGGTATGGTCACTATGAGTATGTGGTGATGCCTTTTGGGTTGACTAATGCACCAAATGTATTAATGGATTTGATGAATTGGGTCTTTACTCCTTTCTTGGACTAGTTTGTAGTGGTCTTCATTGATGACATCCTAGTCTATTCCAAGACTAAAGAGGAGCATGCGAACCATGGACGATTATTATTGCAAAAAATATGCGATAACAAGTTGTATAATAAGTTGTCTAAGTGCGAATTCTGGTTGGAGAAAGTGGCTTTTCTGGGCCATGTGATTTCAAAAAAAAGGGGTCTGTGGATCCTAGCAAGATTGCAGCAGTGTCAAAGTTGGAAGCACCGAAAAATATGGCTGAAATTCGGAGTTTCTTAGGCTTGGCCGGTTACTACAGAAGGTTTGTGAAAGACTTTTCTACTATTGCTAGGCCGATGAGAGCTTTGATGAGGAAAGAGAACCGATTTCGTTGGGATGAGAGTTGTGAGATAGCGTTCCAAACTTTAATAGAGCGTTTGACTACAACTCTGTCTTAGCACTACCAGAGGGAAGTGAGAACTTCGAGGTATATACTAACGCTTTGAAGAATGGTCTGGGTTGTGTTTTGATGCAGAATGGGAAGGTCATCGCTTATGCATCGAGGCAACTGAAATCTTATGAGGAGAACTACCCTACTCATGACTTGGAGTTCGGTGCGGTTGTGTTTGCTCTAAAGATTTGGAAACACTACCTCTACGGGGCAACTTTTAAGGTGTTTTCAGATCACAAGAGTTTGAAATACATCTTCAGTCAAAAGGAGCTGAATATGCGTCAAAGGAGATGGATGGAGCTGATTGGGGACTACGATATGGAGATAATATACCACGAGAGAAAGGCTAATGTTGTAGCTGACGCGTTGAGCAGGAAGAGTGTGTATTCCTTATGCAATGCTTTGCCACTAATGCAGCTGAAAGATGAATTAACTAAGATGGGCATACATACGATTCGCAAAGGGAATACCATCGGGGACTTGACAGTTGAACAAGAATTTTATGATAGTTTGAGACATACACAATTACTTGATCCTAAACTTCAAGAACGGAGAGGAAGGATAGGCAACAACAATATGTCGTGATTTTTGATTCATGCGGATAGGAGTGTTCGGTATGATGGTAGATGGTGCGTTCCCGATGATGCGGAAGTGAGGAAGGCGATCATAACTGAGACTCATTGCACTCCTTATTCAGTGCATCCGGGTGAAGACAAATTGTACAAAGACTTTTTGGTGGCCCGAGATGAAGAAAGATGTCGCTGAGTTTGTGGCTAGATGTTTGACTTGTCAGAGGGTCAAGGGTGAGCAACGAAGACTGCAAGGTAGGATTCAGTCACTTGAGGTACCAGAGTGGAAATGGGAGTCTATTTCGATGGATTTCAATGTGGGACTGCCGAGAACTCAGCAGGGTAACAATATGATTTGGGTGATTGTGGATCGACTGACCAAGTCAGCTCATATCATTCCGATGAAAGATACATGGAACAAGCTGTAATTGGCTAATGGTTATCGAAACAACGTGGTAAGACTGCACGGGGTATCGAAAGACATAGTGTCAAATAGAGATGCGAGGTTCATATCACGATTCTGGCAGGAGTTGTAGGAGTTGATGGGGAACTACATTGAAGATGAGTACAACATTCCATCCTGCGACGGACGGACAAACTGAGCGAACTATGAAGACTTGAAGGAAATGTTGAGGGCTTATGTGATGGAATTTGGTGGTGACTTGGAAGATAGTTTGGATTTGATCGAGTTTTTTTTTTGGTGGAATGTAAGAATATCATTAAGCTCAATAAACTATTATAAGCTACAAGATTGTCACTTTTAATACCAAACCATTACAATTATAGATTGGATTGAATAATAGGATTGATACCGTCCTCACCCTTAGCATTTCTATTCTGATCTGGTCTATTGCTGATCCTGCATCTCAACTGTCTGATTACTTGGGTAACCACCACATGAGGTCTCAACAAAACCCCTTTTCTAGTCGAGCCTGATTCCTTTGACACATCATTGCACCTAAGCACATCCTATTCTTCATTTGAGACCATTTCCTTCGTCCAATCCAGAGGATACCATTTTCTGTGGGGGTAGGGATTTGCATTTTCAAACAAATTCCTGATATTATCAGGCTGGTGTAATCACAGTGCTGAAACAAGTGAGAGACATTTTCCTCAGCATCTTGGCAGATGCAACAATCAGCAGTCTCACTAATTGTAACACCCTCATTTTCGCCTAATTTAAAACTTATAATTATATACAATACTAAGCCAAAATAGAGAGGTATTATAATCCATATCCAAAGTCTCTTATTACAAATCCTTTTAAAAATAAAATAATACAAATAGAACCAAAACTTTATAAAGTCTTTAAATAAAATCTTCACTTGAAAATTAAATCCTTTGAACTGCAGCGGAAGTAACCTGAAATCAAACTAGAAGACATAATGGACCTGCCCCCATGACGGGTAGCCCAGAAGTGAGAAAACACGTCAGTAGGGGGAGCTGAGTAACGGATAATACCTCAAAATAAGCAGCGTAGTTTTGGTCATGGCGTGAAAATACAGGCATGTAAAAATAAAAATAAAAATAAACAGAAAAAATAATAAAAACACTCCCCATTAACTAAATAGTACCTCAAACTAACTCTTTTCTCTTTCCATAATATAACCCTTATCTCATAACTTTACAATTAACCAAGTTTCAGCTCATTACTCCGTATTACACATTACTCTGTCTCATAATATAATACTCCATAGTAACCAGATATCGTATTCTCATCGTCGACCCTAAGCCGAGGACAAGGGGTGAGTGAACTGGCGGTGAAACCGGAAAACAATATTTCCATCTCAATATCGATATTAAACTCATAAAAATATAACTCAATTACCATGGTCATTCTGGACCGTAAAGATAACTCGACACACATGCCCTATAACTCAATATAATACCAGTATCCAAATCTTAATATCAATGTCATACTGTCAAATATTCTAAAAAGAACTGCTCAATACTTAGAGTACAAGACTCTAAGCTACTCACCCGCTAACCAAAGTCAAAGAATACGACAACTCGATAACAATATCAACCAATTAATAATGTTAACCATATCAAAAGCTTAGCACACCAGAAACACCATAAATCTCAAAATAGACTAAGCTCATATCTTTCACAAGACAACCGTATATTTGAATATAAATTCAACCAAAATCATACGTACCCAAACATTGTTACTTCTTGCTTCGCACTTCGGATTTGCGAATAAACTAAATCATTCAACACTTATTATTTCTACATGGATATAATCAACTACCCCTGACCATGTAATTCAACGAAATTATCAACCTTACTCAACCAAAACCCCAATCTCACCAGACACAAAATCTCCCTAAATATAAAATACAATATCTAATAATCTAATAATATGATAAGTATAACAATCAATAAAAATAAATAACTTCACTATAATTGCAGCCCAAAAACCCCAACAAATCAATCAAAAGAAATATAACATATAACCTCGAACAATAGTAAGAGTATTAGGATCGATAAAATCGTGTTACCTTATTCATATGGCTAGAAAGATCTCAATTTGTTCAAACACCAAACCAGAAAATCGACACACAATCCAGGCGATGTAAAACAAAAAGATAAGAAGGTAGAACAAAGGAAGAAATCAAACTGAACCCACAATTCTAAGAGATAGGATTTTAATAATATGACTTTGGGCAAGCGATTGATCAAGGTCGGCAGATGTAAAGATGAAGTTACTGTTGTTCGATGAGATACGAGGGTTTTATTATATTGAGAACTTTATTTGTGGTTCTGTAGATACCTCATTTCTGCACCTCTCGCAAACCATCCGGTGATGATTGGGCCGCATGTTTGGTACGCGGAACGATTTGTGACAGTTCGTAAGTTTATTGTCCAGTGATTGCTCAAACACTGATGTCTACCTCTTAGTTGTCATCTACGTGCCGATACGGTCGTTTTGACAGTAATTAGAGTACATTTGGAGTCCTGACCTAAAACCGTCTTCATTTTCTGATAACCGTTAAATCCCGAGTCAGAATGTTCTGGAATGTTCCGAATATTTCTATTCCATATTTTATAAATCTTTCACAATCTTTTATTCTTTGGTAAAGTATTTCCCGTAATATTCGTACAAAATATTAAGGAAAATAAGATTATCCCGTCATTCCATAAACCAAACGCGGAAATCTTTCTTCCGCAGGAGGAAACCACTTGGGAACAGACGCAGCAGGTGTTGCGCCTCTTCCAAGGGACGCAGTGACTGCTGCGCCTCTTCCCAAGTCCTTTTCTGCGTATTTTTTGTATCTTTTCATATCTTTTCGAGATTCACTTCCAAAGTTTCTCCGAAAACCCTATTCCTTCACGTGATTAGTATAAATAGGAGCCTTCGCTCCTCATATTTCTCACGCGAGTGTCCTCCCTTCTCTTCTCCCTTTGCATTCTAGACCACGTTCTTACTTTTTGGAGTCTACATGCTTGAACATTCGACCACGTAAACTCGGATCCTTCTGAGTACCAGCCTCGTTTGGATGACCGACCAATTTGACCAACTCCACATCAATCAACTTAATTAATCTTAATCGTTTTCCTCTTACGAGGGCACTTTCGTTACATTCGAGTCGAGCATCACTAAATCATAAACTTAGTTCATCTCGTTTCGTCAAACATGTAAGTCAGAGGGTATAAATCTCTCATTTATTGTTATTTTACCTTTTTGTATCATTAATGTAAGGTTTATGTCGAAAATACTTCTTAAAACCGATTTATAAAATCATGCTTTAAAACCCTTTTTACGGATTACTAGAAGATGACCGTCGAGAAAGAACGCAGCAACTGCTGCGCCTCTTCGAAGGGACGCAGTTCCTGCTGCGCCTCTTCGTGAGGCTGCCGCAGTTCCTGCTTCCTTTCTTCTTCCTTCGTCCTCTGTCAATTCGTCTTTCGTAATTTGTTTTCGTTTGTTCTTCAATTCTTTGACATACAATCACAATAATTTCACATGTATATTGTTTATCATCATTAATGCATATAATTCATCGTTAATTCTGACTTAAATCCCAAGTAATCCAATATTTGCGGGTTTTCGTCATTAAAATCAATCCGGGTTGTAGAGATTCGATTCTTTCATATTGAGTTTCTGGAATTCGATCTTTGTTATATTTCCATCTGTTATTTGTCATATTCGTCATTAATTCGTCGTTAATTCATCTTGTTTAATCTATTTAGTTCACCTATGTCACTAATCAATCTTTCATTCATGTAATTAATTCGTTTACGGTCGTCTCATCCATGTTTTGTTGCTTTTATGACTCATTTTCATGTAATTAATCTGTTAAATCACTTCCATCCGAGTCGAATATCATAATCAATCCTTAAATTCACCAACTAACATTAACGATTTGCAGTTCCGGCTTCACAGCCAAAACTCACCCTTGGAACAGACGCAGCATCTGCTGTGCCTGTTCCAGAGGGCGCAGCTCTAGTGCGCCTGTTCCAGGATGATTTCTGTCTCTGAACTTTCGTTCTGCCTTGACCTAGTTTAATTAGCTTACGTATTAATCAACTATTAATCGTATTATCACCCTAATTCCTGTTCGTTAATTTGTTTATTTTATTCTTCTCAAATTATCCGTTTTGGAAGTATTTTCGACATAAATCAATTGAATCCGATGTAATTATTGTACTTTTTTCTTTATTGTATTTTATTGTATTTCTTTTCTTGTATCATTTGTATGCTTCACATATAATTGATCTTAAATTCCTACTTTGACCCAATTGCATGTTAAATTACGTGTTAACCGACTTAGTTAAATCTTCACATGTTAGTATTAAAACTTGGATGTTGCATTGCATGCATATAATCGACAATATATCGAGTATAGCGATTTTCCCTAATCATTAGTAGAGGCCGCTATCGAGGCGGGCGGAATTAGGTGTTTGATTAAAAGAGCTTCCTAATACGTACCCTCACCCCTTACTCCAGATCTCTGTGAACATCCGTGTTCATTGGCATCCACGAGAGTCGTTCTAGACATAGAATGCTAAGGGTAACGAGTTCTTGGTGTTCATGTCACTACTTTGTGTCTTGACATGGCACGAAGTATTCGAACGGTTTCCAATTTTCCACGATAAATTGGTGGCGACTCCATAAAATGCAAACGCTTGTTTCCCAAGCGCTCCCGTGGCCCCCGTGTCCACAGTTTGGCGACTCCGCTGGGGATAATACACTTACGTGTAGCCAAAAGGGTGAAACTTGAACAAGGTTAGGGAATAGTTTGTACAAAACAATTGTCGGTTTTCATAACTCGGTCTTCTTATATCGTTTCATTCGGCCTTCCTAGGCCCAACCCAACCCATTCGACCAATCGTCCCATCTAAATGGTCCTAATTCTTAGTTGCGCCTAAGGATGGATAGCGATTGACGTCATCCATACCATGGTACTTACTCTTGTTTGTATCAAGGACTTTCACTACTTAAGGAAATGGACTAGGAATCGGTCGTACTCTTGTTTGGTACGAGCCTCTCCACAGACTTCGGGTTTGATTGTTCGGTATGGCAACCCACCCTTTAAACCAAAACCTTTCTAAATGCACTCAGCATCCCGTTATAATACTTGTATAAATGTTTGTACCTTACGTGATCACCATTTCTAAACGAAACCATGACGATTTTTGTAAAATCAAATCCCTTTTAAAATGTAAATTTCTAAAAAGGCCAATGATTAGCGCAAAACCGAGTCAAAACTCTGTCCATATGTCGAGTCAAAATTCGTGCCCAAGCCCATTTCAAAACCTCACTTCAAGTCCACTCCTACAACTACACTAAAGTTGACTACGACCAACATTTTTCAAACCTTGTCATTTCTTCAAAAGCTCACTGACACAAGTGGCACACACCCACTTCACGAGTCAAAACATTTCTTTCTTAGTAAGTGTGCTAGAGTGGTCGCTCGTGTTTTGATTCGTCGTCGATCTCTTATCCAGTTTCCAAGATTCCTGAAACAAGCGACGCGAACTTCAATCAACTCCAAGATAGTAATGAACGAATCCTAGCCGCGCTGGCTCAAATCCAAGTTACTCAAGACCAAGTGCATGATCGCCTTGACACCATCGAGGGCCAGATCTATACCGTAGAAACAAGGATTCCTCCTCGAGAAAGTGAAGTCGTTGATGACTTCGTGAATGACTTCAGGGAAGAAAGCCCTCCCATAGGTGTGACTGCAGCTGAAAAACGAGTCCAATACTTAGAGGAGCAATTGTTGTATCTTAAAGGGGATGACATTTATAAGGAGAATAATCGCAAGTATGAGGCCGTGAGTTCCAAATTTCCAATCAACTTCAACATGACGGATATCCCTAAATTCAAGGGGCATGAAAACCCTTTGAACCACATCCATGCTTTCAAGGATTATATGTCTATCAAAGGCATCAAACCCGAGATGTTCTTAAGGATCTTTCCTTCATCTCTTGACACCATCCCAAAGCAATGGTTCTACTCTCTAGAACACAAGAAAATCACTACTTGGGAAGACGCCGCGGTCGAGTTTGCTAAACAATATGCGGATAATGCCGAGACCTAAGTTAACATGCGCACTTTAGAGGTTCTTACCCAAAATGACAAAGAAGGTTTCACCGACTTCCTAAGTAGGTGGAGGAAGACTAGTACCCAACTAGTTGAACGCCCGGATGAGGCTACCCTTGTGGAGAAATTTGTGGACAACTTAAAGCCCATCTATGCCAATCATTTGAGGTACCAAAACATCAAAACTTTCAAGGACTTAACCGTACTAGGGACGAGAATTGAAGATGACATCCGTAAAGGGCTCTTGTCTAAAACGGTAGGTCGAGGATATCAAGGCTCAACAAGTCGTTCTTACGGCTCCACTAGCAAGACCGATGAAGTTAACCTCCTCGAGCCATCCAAGAAGAGTGCCCCACCAAGGAAATTTACAAATCTTTAGGACACTTACTCCATTGCCCTAAAAAGGCTAATGAAACAAGGCAAACTCCAACCCATATGACCTACTCCCGAACCTGAAAAGAAGTCCAAGTTCTAGGACGAGAACTCATACTGCGAATATCATAGGGGTAAGGGGCATGACACAGAAAAATGCTATAAATTGAAAAATGTGCTCCAAGACATGATAGAGGATGGTCGACTACCAATACCGCCGGGAGGAAAGCCCAACAACACTCAGAATCCTCTTGGAATTCTAGTGATCACAAGTGAAGAACCTACCTTAGATTATTCACACCTCATTTCTCCAGTCGAAGACAAGATCCACGCGATCGAGAATGAAGGGTTCTACTCTACCATTTCCCCTACCATCGCCGACTTCGTCGCATGGGCAAGAAGTGTGGATAGGCAAGTTTGGGAATTAGAAAATGTGGTGACAACTTTACATGACCCCAATGCGACACCCAAAGAACATGCGCCATTAGTCTTTTCTCAAAATGCCACTATGCAAGAAATAGTCGCCGTGGTTGATAAACTAGTCGACCAAATCACACGACTGGAAGACGAGATCATGAGAATGAGGGAACTAGCTACAATCAATATAGTATGGGCCGATGATGATGAGGACGACTATCTCATTGAACACTCCCTAGTCAAGGAAATAGTCCAAAATGGTGAAGACCAAGATATGGACCACCTAACTCGTTCGGGGCGTCCATATCAAAGCACTACTCAAAATGGTCCAACCAATGTTATCATACCAAATGATAATGAAGATGACTCTACTGATCATTTGCTCAAGCAATTACAGAAGACAAAGGCTGATCTTTCAGTCAGGCAATTAGTGGCAAGCTCATTCCCACATCGCCAAGCTTTACTGCAAGCTTTGGCCAAGCTAAATGTAGCACATAACTCCACACCCGACGATGTAGTCAACTTGGTCTTCCAAGAATCACCGAAGCTAAGTAATCCTATTACTTTCTCAGACGAAGATTTGCCACCCTTTGGCGCTAGTCACAACTTGGCTCTTTACATCACCGTCATTTGCTTAAAGAAGAACGTGCCAATGACCTTGGTAGATGATGGCTCTGCGGTCAACGTCATACCTCTGAAAACGGCATACAAACTAGGCATGAAAGAGTCGGATTGGACCCCTACCAATCAAGGTGTCCGTGCATATGATGGTACACGATGAAAGGTCGTAGGACTCATTAACCTAACCATAGCCACAGGGCCAATTGAGCGAAAGGTTAACTTACAAATAGTGGACATCGAAGCTTCCTTCAACATACTTCTGGGAAGACCTTGGATTCACACTTCCAAAGCGGTAACATCCACCCTTCACCAAAAGATCAAAATCCCACTAAATGGCAAAGTGGTGACGATCACTTCGTCGCCCATCAAGGCAATAATCGAAAAGAAGTCAAATAATAAAGTTCTTGCGGATCCAGTACATGAACTTGGGGGCTTTCAAAGCATAAGTGTCATAGAAAGCGAATTGGCACCCCTATACTACGATCCCTACTCCAACTTGGTGGTCAACCACATACTCAAATTCCAGGGATACTTCCCTGGAATGCCTTTGAACCCTATCCGAAGAAACACCTTGCACCCTACAAGGAAGGCAACTAAAAAAGGATACCACTTAGACTAGGATACAAACCCACTAAAAAGAAAGTTCTCGAGATCCTCGCTCAAGTCCAAATGAGACCCTATCTCCCGACCCTAAATGGATACTTTGTTAAGGAAGGAAGTCTAGAACTCTTTCACGGATTTCCCGAACCTTGGCATTATCTCGAAAGGAAGCTAGCCGGAATCGAGATCTTTCACGATTGCTACTTCATTCCTCCAGAAACGGTTCCTACCGTCAAAGCACGTCAAGCACCTTGCTAAGACGAACAAGCTGTTAGTCTACTATTTGGAGAAGATCGATTTGTAAGAGCCGCGCAGGATGAGATCATTACTAAGATACTTCAAGACAACCACTTCAACCCTACCGCGTTAATCACAGAAACAAACGCGAGTCAGCAGAAAGGATGGAGAAAATCAATCAAGTGGACCAACAATCAAGGAAGACTCTTCAAGCTCACCACTGGAGAAGGAGAGATGTTCAAAGGAGAACCAGAAGACGATGAATTCGAGTCAGAGTCAGAGTCGGAGTCAGAGTCAGAGTCTAGAGAAGTCACTAAGGAGTCTCCTCCTGTCGTCATCCCCACTCCCTTTGTTTCTCCTAGCTTAGTCTCAAATAGTAACAGTAGTTCGGGAAATGTCCCAACAACTGTCCCTTTACCGCCGCTGACCACAGATCAGATGGCCTCTCTTTTTCAACTTTTCTCAAACTTTAATATGAATAAATCAGGTTTTGCTTACTCTGTGTGTTATTTGAATGCAATTCTGTTTACGATGATACTGAGGATGACCCAGACCCAGACTCAATTGAGATACCTCCCTACGTAGCCAAGGAAATACTACAAGAAGGGGAAGGGGGACCAGTAATAGAGAACACTGAACCCATCAATGTAGGAACCGATCTAGAACCCCAAGAACTTAGGATAGGGACTACCTTGAGCTCCACCGAAAGGGCCAGTTTCATAGACCTCCTAAACGAGTTCAAAGACGTTTTCGCTTGGTCTTACAAAGACATGCCAGGGATCGACAGGGATATCGCCGAACATAGAATCCCAATTAAGCCAGGTTTCAAGCCCGTAAAACAGAAGTTTCGTCGAATGAGAACATAATGGGCTCTCAAGATCAAAGAAGAAGTCGATAAGCAATTCAAAGCCGGGTTCATCAAAGTTTCCGAGTACTCTGATTGGGTAGCCAACATAGTACCCGTACCCAAAAAGGATGGGAGAATCCGTGTTTGTGTTGATTTTAGAGACTTAAACAAAACAAGTCCTAAAGATGACTTTCCTCTACCACATATCGACATATTGGTGGACAATATCGCAGATCACGCGCTACTATCCTTCATGGATGGGTACGCGGGTTATAACCAAATCAAGATGGTCATAGAAGACATGCATAAGACCGCCTTTGTCACTCAATGGGGAACCTATTGCTATACGGTTATGCCGTTTGGGTTAATCAACGCCGGAGCTACATATCAATGCACCGCAACTACACTCCTACATGACATGATGCACAAAGAAGTTGAAGTGTACGTAGACGACATGATTGTCAAGTCGAAGGATAGAGAGGGGCATATTGCGAACCTTCGCAAATTCTTCTTAAGGCTACGAAAGTACAACATGAGGCTAAATCCTCAGAAGTGCACATTCGGAGTAACATCTGGCAAACTCCTGGGATACGTCGTTAGCCAACGAGGTATAGAAATAGACCCTTCCAAGATCAAAGCTCTGCTCGAAATGCCGCAACCTCAAACGGAGAAAGAAGTCAGAGGATTCCTGGGAAAAGTACAATACATAAGTCGATTCATATCGAAACTCACCATGATCTGTGAACCTATCTTCAAAAAGCTCAAGAAAACAGATCACACCATGTGGGACGATGACTGTCAGAAGGCATTTGACCAAATCAAGGAGATATTAGCTAAACCACCCGTGCTCATGCCACCTCAACGAGAACAACCTCTTGGTTTGTATCTCATAGTGACTGAAACAGCCATGGGCGCCATGCCAGCTCAAACCGTAGGGAAAGAGGAAAGGGCTATCTACTACCTTAGTAAGAAGTTCTTGGAGTACGAGTGCAAATATTCACAACTCGAAAAGACATGCCTCGCTTTTGTGTGGGCAACGAAGAAGCTACGACATTACATGCTTAGCTACTCCGTCAAAATATACTCCAAAATGGATCCAGTCAAATACCTCGTCGAGAAACCCGTTCTCAACGGACGATTAGCAAGATGGACTTTGATGCTCTCAGAGTTCGATCTCAAGTACGTGCCCCTGAAAGTTATAAAAGGGCGCGCCGTTGCCGAATTCTTTGCAGAAAATCCCATAAATGATGCACAAACAATAGATACTTGGTCATTTCCAGACGAGGATATACTCCAAACCGATGTAGACTCCTGGGACCTTTACTTCGATAGAGCATCGAACTTAAGAGGATTTGGAATAGGAGTGTTGCTCATTTCTCCTGAAGGCGAGCATACACCGATCTCTGTCAAACTCGACTTCGAGGTGACAAACAACGCTGCAGAATACGAAGCTTGTCTCATTGGACTACAGGCGGCAATGAGCTTAGGCATTAAAAACCTCCGAGTGCATGGGGATTCGTCCCTGATCATCAATCAAGTTACGGGATCTTGGAAAATCCGAAGCGAAAGCTTAGCACCTTATCAAGCAAGAATAGACCAAGTTGCCCAATTCTTTGATCACGTGACCTATCTACACCTACCTCGGGAAGAAAATCAATTTGCGGATGCTCTTGCAAAACTCGCATCTTTGATTAATATGCCAGATGACATGGTGGAAATGCCTTTGTGTATCGAACGACGATCAGAGCCAGCTTATGTCCACCAAATCACCGACGAAGAGGAAGTCACAGAGGAGCCTTGGTTTCAAGCAATCCTAAATTTCAAGCTCAACGGTACCTATCCACCCGATATGGACAAAAGGGGACAACGTGCTATACGCCTACTAGCTTCCCAATACATTCTCATGCAAGGAGAACTATACAAAAGAACACCTCTTGGTGTAATCCTACGTTGCCTTGATCATTCACAGGCGCTTAAAGTAATGGAAGAAGTTCACGATGGAGAATGCGGTCCTCACATGAGTGGGCCCATGATGGCAAAGAAAATCACACGTTTGGGGTACTATTGGACCACAATGGAATCCTATTACATCAAATACGTAAGACATTGCCACAATTGCCAAATCTTCGGGAATGTACAGCATGTCCCTCCTTCATTGCTCTATACGATGACATCTCCTTGGCCATTTTCTGCCTGGGGAATTGATATAATCGGGATGCTAACTCCAGGCGGAACAGGAGGTCACTGTTTCATCCTAGTGGCAATTTACTATTTCACCAAATGGGTAGAAGCGGCTTCCTACACTAGTCTCACAGCTAAAAACGTGGCAAAGTTCATACAGAACAACATCATCTGTCGACACGGTTGCCCACATGAGATCATTAGTGATAATGGATCACATTTCCAAGCCGAGACTGAGCAATTGCTAGCCAAGTATAAAAATAGGCATCACCACTCTTCACCGTATAGACCACAGACTAATGGCGCGGTAGAGGCGGCAAACAAGAACGTTGTCACAATTCTCAAGAAAATGATTGACAACTATCGAGATTGGCCAAGCGAAATACCCTTTGCTTTGTGGGGATAACGCACATCCGTTAGGACGCCCACTGGGGCCACCCCTTTCTATTTGACCTATCTTACTCGAAAGTCAAATCCCGGAAGCCGATTGGAAGAGGGACAAATACGAAGAACTCATCCTCTTGGATGAACGTAGGCTACGCGCATTACATAATGTCCAAACATATCAAGCACGTATCAAACGAGCCTTCAACAAAAGGGTCAAGCCAAGGAACATCAAGGAAGGAGACTTAGTAGTCAAGTCAGTTAGAGCTCTTTTACCTGTCGATCCACGGGGATAATTCAAACCTAATTGGGCCGGGCCATTTCTAGTCAAGTCCATACTTCCAGGGGGTGCGGTTAGGATCACAGACCTAGATGGGAATGAATTCGCCAACCCGACAAACCTTGACCAACTAAAGCGGTATTATGCCTAGAATAGGAACAAAAATGCGCCTCGCGTAACCTCACGTGTCGCTCTTGTGGCACTAAATAAACGGCTCCTAGCCAAGCTAAAATAAGCTAATGTCACTCTGCTCTTGCATTTTGACAATTTGTCATCCTCATATCATCAAATAAACTAAATTTCACCTTAAGAGTAAGTAAAAAGCTCATGCTTATCTTCTAAGTTCATTACAAGCTCTTGCTTAGAACAATTATTCTTTTACATTTACTCGAACTACGCGTAAGGGTTTGATTTCATTTTTAAATGAATACGTAGGCAATCCTTCACAGGATACAACCCATTAATTTCAAAATGTAAATAGAAGGACATTTGCAATTGCATTTGGAATTCGACAAGAATAATAAGTAGAAAGTCACAACGGTTTCATAACCAATTAACCTCTTTTATTTCATTCATTTCTAATAATAATAATAATACGTTACATAATAATAATAAAAATAAGCTAGGATTCTAAAAACTCCACCTTATTATTATAATAATAATAAATAATAATAAAGACTTGGGCTATTCCTCCATCTTTCCTTTGCCCTTGTCACTTTTGTCATACTTCTTGTCACGACCTCGAGCCGGACGCTCTTGCGCCACTTCGGACCTAATCACCAACGGTCTTTCTCGAGGCCTAGTCTTCCCATTCTTGTCAATCACTTTGTCCACGACAGGAGAGGTCTTCGGTTTTTTCGAAGGACGAACAACTCGAAACCCGGCTTCCTCCTCTCCCTCAGTCAAATGCTTCTCTTTCTCCTTTTCCACTTCGCGCACCTTGTAGTCAACAGGCTCGCGTTTCCTCAATATCTCACGCTCCTTGGGAGTGGTAGCTTTCCTCCGCCGCAGATAGGAGTTCGACACCCATAAGGCACTAACAGAAGAGTTCAAGAACCACACGTTTCTTTGAGCCCATTTAATGGCCCATTCCCTTCGAATCTCAGTAGTAAGCGCCACGGCAGTCTGCGGGACAGTGTCAAGCTTCGGGATCATCTGCTTCATTCCAACTTGTCTCATCAACCTCTCCGGGAAGATGCATACCATGAATTCCAAGCCAGGAATGCGCACAGATCGGGTAGGATCCAAAGAAGATACTCCAGTGACAAATTTGAGATGCCACCATGGTACAACCCATCTAATTAAAGGGCCATCATCGCTCTTCAGTTTGTTTTCCCAGTAGTTGCAGATCCGAGTGAAGTCCACCATGTAAAGCCTGGTCCTCATGGCAATCGAGTGAGCATGATAAGAAGGAACATGAACTGGGGGCTCGATCAATCGAAGGCGCTCCATAAGCCAGACCTACCAAAAGCAGGTATTAACCAAAAAAAATAATAATAAAAAAAAACGAAAAAAAAAAGAAAGAAAGAAAAAGTAAAGTGTTCTTTTACCTGCAGAATAATGGGACTTTCCAAATAAGGTAGGTCGCGATTGGCTTTTCTGTTATCCAAACCCAATAGGATCTCTCCTAAGCATAAACAAGCTGGGCTCCCGCGCAGTTCCATTTGTTCAACTAGGCCTAGAAGACGGGGATCACCTCTAAAATCTTCATCAACATGCCCTTGAAGGACATATACATGCAACAAGCAAAACCCAAATGCCCTTCGCCTGGCAACATAAGAGACGGTGGGGTCGGCCTTGTTAATGAATCGGTCAATAAAGTCCAACATTCGCACTCCTTTCGAGGTCACTAGACGGTCCACCTCAATTCTTGACAATCCAAGCAAGTCTCTAAATTTGTTCTTATACCCTTGGGAAGTAGAAGGAATAGCATGCAAGTGTTCCGGGTCCCACCCACCGATCGCGGCAATTTCTTCAGGAAATGGGCAAATGTCACCTCCGGGGAAAGCAAAGACATGATAATTCGGGTCCCAATAATCAAGACAAGTATCTAGGAATGGTTTGACCACCTTGATGAGCTTCAAACTCAACAATGATCCAAGATTATAAGCACCCATGTCGTGCTTTTCCATGTTGGAAAACTCGTTGGTCCACTCTTTTAGGCGAATCTCTAAAGTATTCATGATGAAGGACTATTTTGAGGACTTTATGTAATAAGACGAGGAAGAGACGGAAGAATTGTGTGAAGAAAACCTCCATCGACGTCTCTATTTATACTAAAATATGTTTCCTAAAATCCGCCAGGACGGAAACACCTGGGAACAGGCGCAGCACCTGCTGCGCCTCTTCAAAGGGACGCAGCTCCTGCTGCGCCTCTTCCCCAGCATCGTTTCTGTGATTTTTCGCGTTGGATCTTTCCTAAATTCCTTAGCGAATAATTTCCTATTCATACGGTTTATTATTTTGGTAAATACGTCAAAATTGCCATATTTCGTGTTTCCTAATTTCGCGCATGCGCATTTCGTGGCAATATCAGCATTTTCGTCATTTTAGCACACTTACATAGTTCTTTCTATTTTTCTTTTTCGGGGAATCATTTCTCCAATTTAATGTAATTTATTTCAAACTTATATATTTCTTTTATTTTCTTCTTTTTTTGGGGGAATCATTTCGCTCCCATCCACATCACATTTTTAACTTATAGATTTCTATTTTTTTCATTTTTTGGGGGGTAACCCTCCCTACCGTCTGGTCATTTCCGGCAAATTTTTTGCATTTTTGCATTTTCAAGTCATTTGTTTTGCGCTAAATTAGGCCATATGTATGCATACATATTCTATGTGATTTTTTATGTAAATTTCGGCAGCATGACGGCGTAAACCGTCATCTACCAAACCTGTTCAAACTAACCTGCAAGTACAAGCAATACAACCCAGCAGCAAAGGCACTGAGGCCGTCGTATATACAACCAAAAAATGGATATGTACAACAAACTGGGGGCTCGAGCCCCAAGCAAAGTCCAAATGTCCAAAATGTAGGTCCTAAATGTACAAATGTGCAAGAATACAGCCAACAAAAACAAACAACAACAAAACAACAAAGCTACTGCCGGTCGCCGCCTAACTCCTCAACTCTCAACTCTCGCCTCGAGAGCGGCAACCTCGGCGTCACGGACCTCGAGCTCTCTGAGCAGACGAGTTGTCTCCTCCCGAGACTGGGCAAGCTCTCGCTCTAGCTCACGCTCCCTCTGCAAGCAACAAAATTGGCTCATGTTAATCATTTCAAACAATCATAAGAAAATAAGAAAATTCAAAAATGAAGAAAGGTTCATACCTGACGACCTCGACCGCCGACAAGTGCCTCGATGGCAGTAGCTCTCAACCGGTTGGTCACCCTCCATAACGCCACAAACCGGGACGGCGCAACCTGCATTTTCAAACAAGAAGTTCTTAATAATGGGATAAATACAATCAAACGTGTTCTTACACAAGAAAATCATACAAATTAGAGACTCACCCTCCGAATCAGATGCTGCCAGTCGTCCAGGCCAGCATCCGTCACAGCTACGTCAAAGTCACGCAGCTCAGAGATCGTCATCCTCCCGGTCGCGTCAGTGTACTCGAGGGTCTCGGGGTACTCTGGGGGCTCGATGCCCGCCGCCTCGACCTTCTGCAAAGTCAAATGATTCTCGTTAATCGGTGATCTCTCATCGTATTCTCAAAAATCGAAAGTAAAGAAGGATAAAGTACTTACCACAACCGGCCGGTACGCCAACCTCCCGTAGAGGAACGCCGAGTAGTCCTCACCAGGAAGAAAGTGGGCGTCACCACCAACGCCAACCAAGTCAGCCTCCCTCTCAGCCTCAGAAGGCTCCCTGAACATCGTCCTAGGAGGATCGATGGGAACCGTCAAGACATCCCGAGAGCACTGACGAGCCAAGCGCTTGTCCAAGTACCACACAGGACCCATCGACGTCCTCAACAGCAGCTGGCTCGAGCTCCTAGGTCGAAGGACCTCAACCATGAAAGGAGGAGCGCCAGCGTACTCCTCCCAAGGCCTGGGCACCCACTGGGAAAAGACAAGCAATAAATCATTCTTATGATCAGTAAAAGTATTAAAAAAAACAAAAACGAGTATAAGTGAGATGCTCACGCTATACATCTGAAGAGCGTTCACGTCCCGCCGGTAAACACCGTGAGAGGAGCGCTTGCTCCTCGTGCGACACATCACCCAATCCCTCACAACGGGATAGGCCTTCTCCAGCGGCTCCGTCCTCTTGGGCGAGAGGCTCGGAAAGTAGGAGTACACCCATGCCTGTGAAGCAAGATAGTCAATAATGATCTTTCGTAATTCGATAAGGAAAGGAAATGATTATTAGTCCAAATGAAGGTTCATACCTCTATCAGTAGTCCAGGGCCGACAGCACCAGGAGAAGTCCTTTTCTCCATCAACTCCGGACGAACCATGGCCCTCATGAAGCGTATGAGGACCGCAAAACCAGCAGTGACCCAGTCCCAACGCCCTAGGGAGCTCAGGTCAGAAAGGAAGGGAAGAAGCTTCGTTGACAGCCTCTCTCCCTTGTCTCCGAGGTAGATCGAAGACAAGAACCACCAGAGCCACAAGCGGACTCTCTGCTCAGCTGTACAGGGAGGAGGAGCCGTCTCTCTCCCGTCGATCACCACCAGCGCCGGGGTCTTCCCCGCAAAGTAGTCTCGGACATAAGAACTAGTAACCAAACCAGGCACTGTAGCAGCCTTCGGCACCAAGTTCCAGCCGATCAACCTCCTAGCCTCGGCCGAGTCCACCCTCATGGCAGTCTTCGGCCACTCCACCTCCTCGATCCCACACGGCAGCCCAGAGATCATGTTGTAGTCCTCCAACGTGACTCCCACCTCACCAAAAAGCATGTGAAAAGTGGAAGTCGTATCCCAGAATCGGTCCAAGAAAGCGCGGACCAGGCTAAGGTTAGCCCGCATCTTCCTCTTCGCGATATCCCTCCAAGCCTGCACCAGGGCGCCGAACGCTCCACGCTCGATCATGGCCCGCTCCTCTGCCGACAGCCTCTCGTAGCACTCCATAGCCGTCGTGTAGCCCGAGAACGATCTGATGTTCCCGGCCTCCTATTGTGATTTGAAACAAAAGCTATCTTTATTTTGAATGAAATTGGAAAAGAAATTGGAGCGAATGAAACGAAAGAATATGAGTGATGAGTAATGAATTCGAGGATTACCAAGCTCTTCACCGTCCTGTAGGACAGGTGACCCTACGCCGCCCAAAGCAAGTGCCTGTTGTCCCAGGTCTCAGCCCACGTAGGTGCTCCCCTCAGCTGACGACCTCCTCGTCCCACGTTGGCCCATCTCGGGGCCTTCTCCTCCTCAGTAACCTGCTCCTCGAGGATCTCGTCCTCAGCAACCTCCCCGGCTGCCCTAGCCGCAGCAAAAGCCTCCTCGAGAGCACGAGAAGCGTCAACAACAGTGTCTATCTCCATGGGAGCTCTCCCAGAAGTAGAAGCCTCGTCACCTGCAAAATTAAAGTAATTTTAGGCCGCGTCAAGTGACGACGAGCCTTGATTAGGGGATTTTCGAGTTTTAGAAGCCTCGAAATCGCTCTTTTCTCGCCATCATTGGCCGTGTTCCCACAAACCCGATCACTCATGTGGTAATTTAGGTTAAGTCAAGCCTAAGTTGAAGCCTAGTCATGGGTTCAAGTCGAAATTTCGGCAGCATTTCGTTATGACGGCGATTATGCCCTAGAAAAGTGTCCTGAAAAAGCCGTCACAAACTGCAATTCCGAGATGGTAGGAAGTTTACCCATCATTCAAGGATTCCAAATGTCAATTTTCATCACAAATGGGCAATCCTAAGGCTATTTTCGAAGCAGTTTACGATTTAGCTATGAAACCGTCTCAATTTTACTCAAATGCTCAAAACTCAACGAAAATTCGAAACAAATACATGGTTATAATCCTTATACTACCAACTAGCCATTTACATGGTCAATTTTACAAGGCAAGATCATTTGGGGGAAAAGCCCCAAATTTTCGACATTTTAGGGTTGAAAACCCTAAATTTTGTCGATCCAATTCGTCCGTTATAGAATATTAATGCAAGAATGATATACATACCTCGATTAGTCATGGCGAATGCAAGCTTTTGGATCAAATTTTGGCGGAAATGGTTGAAGTTTTAGAGAGAAATGGATGATTTATGTTTCGAAACAAATGAATGAAACCCTCTGTTTCATCGCGTTTTTACGCAGAAAAGAAACACTAAGGAACAGACGCAGCAGGTGCTGCGCCTATTCCAAGAGACGCAGCTCTTGCTGCGCCTCTTCCTTAGCTTCCCTTCATACGAGTTTTCAAAAGTTCGTTATGAGTTCGTTATTTGTGGGCCCATCTTTGGTGCGCCTCTTCCCCGTTGCCATTTTATCTTTTTTGGCCCGTTTAACGATAATTCTTCGTTCAGACCCGCATTTCTAAGACAACACTAGACTGTTATACATTATTTATTGCTTCCAAGACCTTGCTTGTCACAACGAGCAAGTATTCCCCGAAAGGTGTTTCGACACACCTCCTTTATATTCCCCCCAGCGGGAGTAAGTGGATAGACAATCCCTCTCGAGACATGGAGATAAGTTCCCGATAAGGTTTTTCCCAACGAGAGTTCGCGACATACAATCGTCCTTCTCGAATTCTTCCGAAGTTTGTTTTAAGACTACCCAAGCAGATTTCTCCCAGCAGTTCCCGCCTGTGTCCTGCTACCCACAATATTTCCTGTTTTCCCACGGAGTGCGATAAAGGTGTCGTTCTCCAGAGGTTCCCAGACCAGCAGAGTTCTCACAATCGAGCCTTACTTACCCCTTAGTTTGAATTATATTTTGGGCCTCCGTCCCATTGATGCTTTCCTTTAGGGTTCCACACCGTAGCACAATCCTAATATATCTTTTAGGTCTTATCCTTTAGCTCTTACGCTTATCCTTTAGCTCCTATGCTTACCCGTAGCTCCTATGCACCTTCGGAAACGTCTCTCAAGGAGTTTCAGGTATGATCACTTCTTATGGCTGGGGAGCCTCCTCACGTAGTCTAATGGACTTTAAACGACTCTCCCCGATAGTCGACAGACTCTAAAATGTTCCCGACGACAGGTCCTTGGCTCAGACCCCTTGAGCCGCCTGGCGTCGCCATAGTCGTCAGGTTGTAATCTTCGATTAACCTTATGGCTATACTTTGACTTTCGCCTTGTCCAAGCCTCAGTCAAAGTGGGGGCTCTGTAGATACCTCATTTCTGCACCTCCCGCAAACCACCTGGTGATGATTGGGCCGCATGTTTGGTACGCGGAACGATTTGTAACAGTTCGTAAGTTTATTGTCAAGTGATTGCTCAAACACCGAAGTGTACCTCTTAGTTGTCATCTACGTGCCAATACGGTCGTTTTGACAGTAATTAGAGTACATTTGGAATCCGGGCCTAAAACCGTCTTCATTTTCTGATAACCGTTAAATCCCGAGTTAGAATGCTCTGGAATGTTCCGGATATTTCTATTCCATATTTTATAAATATTTCACAATCTTTTATTCTTTGGTAAAGTATTTCCCGTAATATTCATACAAAATATTAAGGAAAATAAGATCATCCCGTCATTCCATAAACCAAACGCGGAAATCTTTCTTCCGCGGGAGGAAACCACTTGGGAACAGACGCAGCAGGTGCTGCGCCTCTTCCAAGGGACGCAATGACTGCTGCGACTCTTCCCAAGTCCTTTTCTGCGTATTTTTCGTATCTTTTCATATCTTTTCGAGATTCACTTCCAAAGTTTCTCCGAAAACCCTATTCCTTCACATGATTAGTATAAATAGGAGCCTTCGCTCCTCATATTTCTCACGCGAGTGTCCGCCCTTCTCTTCTCCCTTTGCATTCTAGACCACGTTCTTACTTTTTGGCGTCTACGTGCTTGAACATTCGACCACGTAAGCTCGGATCCTTCTGAGTACTAGCCTCGTTTGCATGACCGACCAATTTGACCAACTCCACATCAATCAACTTAATTAATCTTAATCGTTTTCCTCTTACGAGGGCACTTTCGTTACATTCGAGTCGAGCATCACTAAATCATAAACTTAGTTCATCTCGTTTCGTCAAACATGTAAGTCTGAGGGTGTAAATCTCTCTTTTATTGTTGTTATTTTACCTTTTTGTATCATTAATGTAAGGTTTATGTCGAAAATACTTCTTAAAACCGATTTATAAACCATGCTTTAAAACCCTTTTTACGGATTACCAGAAGATGACCGTCGAGAAAGGATGCAGCAACTGCTGTGCCTCTTCGATGGGACGCAGCACCTACTGCGCCTCTTCGTGAGGCTGCCGCAGTTCCTGCTTCCTTTCTTCTTCCTTCGTCCTCTGTCAATTCGTCTTTCGTAATTTGTTTTCGTTTGTTCTTCCATTCTTTGACATACAATCACAATAATTTCACATGTATATTGTTTATCATCATTAATGTATATAATTCATCGTTAATCCCGACTTAAATCCCAAGTAATCCAATATTTGCGGGTTTTCGTCATTAAAATCAATCCGGGTTGTAGAGATTCGATTCTTTCATATTGAGTTTCTGGAATTCGATCTTTGGTATATTTCCATTTGTTATTTGTCATATTCGTCATTAATTCGTCGTTAATTCATCTTGTTTAATCTATTTAGTTCACCTATGTCACTAATATATCTTTCATTCATGTAATTAATTCGTTTACGGTCGTCTCATCCATGTTTTGTTGCTTTTATGACTCATTTGCATGTAATTAATCTCTTAAATCACTTCCATCCGAGTCGAATATCATAATCAATCCTTAAATTCACCAACTAAAATTAACGATTTGCAGTTCCGGCTTCACAGCCAGAACTCACCCTTGGAATAGACGCAGCATCTGCTGCGCCTCTTCCAGAGGGTGCAGCTCTGCTGCGCCTCTTCCAGGATGATTTCTGTCTCTGAACTTCCGTTCTGCGTTGACCTAGTTTAATTAGCTTACGTATTAATCAACTATTAATCGTATTATCACCCTAATTCCTGTTCGTTAATTTGTTTATTTTATTCTTTCTCAAATTATCCGTTTTGGAAGTATTTTCGACATAAATCAATTGAATCCGATGTAATTATTGTATTTTTTTTATTTATTGTATTTTATTGTATTTCTTTTCTTGTATCATTTGTATGCTTCACATATAAGTGAGCTTAAATTCCTACTTTGACCCAATTGCATGTTAAATTACGTGTTAACCGACTTAGTTAAATCTTCACATGTTAGGATTAAAACTTGGATGTTGCATTGCATGCATATAATCGACAATATATCGAGTATAGACGATTTTCCCTAATCATTAGTAGAGGCCGCTATCGAGGCGGGCGGGATTAGGTGTTCGATCAAAAGAGCTTCCTAATACGTACCCTCACTCTTACTCCAGATCTCTGTGAACATCCGTGTTCATTGGCATCCACGAGAGTCATTCTAGACATAGAATTCTAAGGGTAACGAGTTCTTGGTGTTCATGTCACTACTTTGTGTCTTGACATGGCACGAAGTATTCGAACGGTTTCCAATTTTCAACAATAAATTGGTGGCGACTCCACAAAATGCAAACGCTTGTTGCCCAAGCGCCCCCGTGGCCCCCGTGTCCACAGGTTCTTGTACATAAAAATATACTAATGGATAGTTTATAACTTGAATATACTATAATTGATAAAATATGTTAATGGGCTATTGATACCCGTCGCTGTGAGTACCAAAGATAAAATTTATAATCTCCTATTAAGACTAACCTAGGCTAGTGGTAACAGCGTCGATCCGCAAGGAGGCAGTTGTAAACTTTAGTTGATTAATGTTCAGTCTGAGGTAACTAATATGGGGGTTGATTTGAATTGTTCTATAGCTAAAAACAATAAAAGGAAAATAAACTAAAGATACGATTTAAACAGATAAAAGAAGGGTACTATGATGGTCGGGTCATTACAAACCGGCGGGCAAAGAAACTAAGTCGGTCTGAATTAAACACAGGTAAGGCGGGAAATAAGAGGTCCTCTCGGTCCACTCCTAACAAATAGCATCTCTCGATCTCGCTATAGGTCCCTAATGTCACTAATACTAACTTTCGTCCTGAAAAGTGACTAATGGTCTAAACTATATCTATCTTTCGATCTTAGCACAGTTTAGTCGATTTAATTGACGGTCAAATAACCTACCCTACCTTTCGGTCTAATGGGTCGGTCACAAAATAGGTATCTAACTGGTCGCATGCATTCGATTTGTTAAATACAAGTTTAAATTCAATTAAAACGAAGGATAACCTTACAAGGTCAGTCGATCGACCAACTATGTCAGTCGATCGACTGACACGCGGGTTCAGTCCGTGTTTAATCTAATGCCGCCTAGCCATAAATCGCCTACATCCTAGCACTAACTATTTAGCTACTCATGGTGAAGGTAGAAACGACAATAAAGCTCATGACAATTACGGAATTCATGCTTAAAATAAATAACAATGATGATGAAACGATAATTGGCTTGGGAACACTAACTATCAATTCTAATCTATTAGCAAAATACGTAAACTAAAAGTAAACAGGAGAAATACCGAATTGCAGGGGTAAGATTTGATTAATAAGAACCGAATTTCGATGCTCACGATAATTCCAAACCCTAATTATTCGATAAAGAACTTTGAATGAAAACTTAATTCTAAAACTTGATGTAAAATTATCCCTAAAAGACTTCATGCTAAAACTGAAAGTTGTGTTACGTTATATAGCAAATAAGCGCAACAACTATTTCCTAAACCTAAACTTCACGGGCCTTGAGTTTCTCAATCTTTTAATTCCCGTCTGGAATCGAAATCTGGTCGATCGACTACTCAGGCCGGTCGATCGATCGCTCCTCAAAGAATAAAAGTAGCTTCGGATCCGAGCATTGGTCGATCGATCGATGGGACTAGTCGATCGATCGCTTGAGCTGCTACTTGACTTCTTTATTCTCGTGGACTTGTCTTTTGGGCCTTGGATCGCGCACCAAGCTCGTTCCTTAAGCAATTCCTTCACGTCATTCGCAATGCAGATTACTCGGGGACAGATTTGGCTTGATTTCCCGTCGAATTCTTCACATTTCTACAATAAAGTACAAAATACGGAAGTAGACGGAAATAGGGAGAAATGTAGCATAAACTAAACAAATGAGCTCTGAAATGCGTGTAAAAAGAGATGTAAAACATCATATAAATGACACGCATCAAATCTCCCCAAACCAAACCTTGCTTGTCCCCAAGCAAGAACTAGACTCGATCTAATGACCTAATGGAACGAGCTCAAACTCAGAGCGAATTGCAAACTGTAGGGCCTAAACCAATTTAATGCACAACCAACAATCAATTAGTAATGTGAATCATGCAAACGAATTATAAACCCGTTAAAAGGCTGCGGAACCGTTGACTGTAAAGACTTATCAAACTGGACTCTCACGGGTCACTCAAATCACTCAATAAGCGCAGGTGATATACATGTAAGATAGAAAGAAGTAAATTTGTAGTGACTCTCACCTAACTGCGACCTATGAAGACATGCCAGCAATAAATTATGAAGAAGACCTCTATGACCGTACATATGCATTCCAACCAAACAGATGACCATTGACACATGCCGAGGTATAATTATGGAGGTGTGAGGTATGGGTAAGAAGAGGCAAAACATTTTATGGTAAAGTGGAGGTACAGGTGATCAAGCTAGTACCAAAACGGAACCAAATGGCAACATCCAACTTCTTGCTCATAATCAAACGAAACGGTGCTATAGCAAGCACAAGACTCACAAATCTCCAAAATACTAAATCAATAAACTCCCCATAGGATATAAATGAAACATGGGAGCAAAAATCGCCAAAAGATAAGGATTAAATTATGCGAATTGATTTCTTTTTTTTTTTCTTTTCACGAACTTCAGTCGATCGACCTAAAGGAGAAGTCGATCGACTGCTTTGTACAGTACAGAAACTTTTCTCTCTTTTTTTTTCTTTTTCGAATCATTTTTTCATCTTTTTCATTTTTCTTTTCTTCTTTTTCTTTCTTTCCTTCTTTTCATCTTCCCAACTTCATCTCAAAAGAGCAATGGCTACCAAAAATGAATAACAATCCCAAAAACCAGACTACTAGCTTGACAGAGGTAGGCTATATGTAGTATGTAGCAAATGGGACAAAAAGGATATTTTTGGCAGTGTGGAGCTTATGGGTAAAATGAGAAAAGGAGACCTCTACCACATGTGTCGACAGACCACAAACCGAATGCATACAGGTATTAAGTAGATCAAATTCATAATTATGCAAATTAAGGAAACATGTCTCATAAGGAGTAACTACTCACAATCCTAGATAAACCGGTCATGAATGACACCGGTTATAAGCTCTAAACCTCAGAAATATGATGTAGGTTGCCAATTATTAAAGTCAAGTCACAAGTTCAGCAAGAATGTAACGAAAACTCGTAGATATGCATTTACGATTCTACTAATAACATGTTAATCAAGCAAGGCTCAGGCAAGACAGGTGCCAATGCTAAATCATCATAGAAATACTACCGTTCCGACTCGACCTATATGCTAAAATAAACGTGCATTTTATGGAATTTTTGAAATTTTTCAAAATTTCAATTTTTTTTTTTTTTTTGAATTTTGTATTTAAGAGAGAAATGAAATAAAACAATGCAAAACAGAATTAAACGTGAATGCAAGCAAATGATATGCGACGCAAAACCCTTCCCCAAACCAAATCGCACAATGTCCCCATTGTGCAAAATCATGTAATGAAGAAAAGAGAAATGGGAATTTGCGAGAAAGGAAATAAAATATGACATGAAGTGGGAATAAGGAACTCACAAGACTTTAAGCGCAGCAAAGGAAACCTCCCCAAACCAGCGTGAGCTAGGAGGTTTTTGAGGCAGCGATGCTACCAATAATCACCTGAAAAGACAAACAAAACCACGCATAAAACCGAGAAAGACAATCATGAAGCGGTAAAATTGTGCGCAAATGAGAAAATCAGAAGAAATAAATAAAACGACGGAAGATAAAGTGGAGTGGAAAACTCCACTTAAGTCCGCATATCGACCAAACACAGCAGGGGAGAGATCGTGAACAAATACAGCAGTGTCTATGGTCGATCGACCTACATGGGCAGTCGATCGACTAGATGAACAGGAACAGAAGCTCCTGGAAAGCGCAACTCAGTCGATCGACCATGATGGCGGTCGATCGATCAGAAAGTCTTCTTTGTACTCTTATTTCTTCGTATTTGCTCAATGATTTGAGCTAACAAGCTCTAAATACCTGCAAGTACACAATAATACGCGCCCAAAATTGCGCAAAACCCAGAACGAAGTCTAAAGCATTTAAAATCCTCAGCAAACGAAATAAAGGCGAAGTTTTCGCGCACGCAAAAGCAATAAAAAATAGTTCGGAAGCAATAAAGTGAAGTTTATAACGAATTTGATCAACTAATAGTTGATCAAAAAGGACCACGGGATGGCCCACTTCGTCGGCTTCTGGCTACTAGAGGTAGCCTCAATGGTGCTCATCTTATCAGTTGCACCCTTCTTAGCTTCGACAGACGGAGAACTCAGCTGATCAGCTTCGTCATCTCCCCAATCAAGGACTTCCTTGGAATCGTTGGACTCCAAATCTGCCCATCTCACCTTAACCGGCTCATCTTCCACCTCCTCGTCAGTCCCATAACTTAGGCATCCAAGACCGCCTCTTGAAACGATCTGCTCTGTCGCAGCTGGAGCATCCAACGGCTCTTCCTTCCCCAAACCAGCTCCTGCGATGTCTAAAACAACAAGTTTTTCCTCCTTCTTGCTCCCAGTTCGGGGCGGAGGGGTTAATACAGCAGTAGTAATAGGGACAGGCAATTTAGGAAGCACAAAATACGATTTCTTTTCGTAAACCGTGTGTTACAGTGTGACAGCCACATGGGATCCTTTTTCTTAGCCTACTGGGCAAAAACAATGGAGTGCTTTCCCACTTTGAAAGTCAAGGTACCTAGACCGACATCGATGATCGCACCAAAGTGTGCGAGAAATGGCCTACCCAAAATGATGGGAATATGGTCATCCTCGGGCATATCAAGGACAACAAAGTCGACGGGGAAAGAAAAACTTCCCTATCCGGACGGGTATGTCCTCTAGGACTCCTATGGGCTCGACCGCAGATCGGTCAGCCATCTGGACTGTCATCTCCGTAATAGCAAACCTGGTCAGTTTAAGCTTCCTAGCTAGACTCAAGGGCATGACACTTATGCTAGCCCCTAAATCACATAAAGCCTTTTCGATAGAAAAGGTACCTATGCTACAAGGGACGGAAAAACTGCCCGGGTCTTCTAACTTATGGGGCGCAGTGTGAGACAAGTAAGAGCAAGACTCTTTAGTTAACGCAACAGTATGAACATGTTCAAGTGATTTTTTCTTTGACAACAACTGTTTCATAAACTTAGTATACGCTGGCACTTGGTTAACTAACTCAAGGAAGGGTACCTGAACATTTAAGCTACGAATAACTTTCTCAAATTTACTAAAAGATACCTGTTCTTTGGTTGGCACGAGTCTCTCCGGATATGGGGCTGTAAGGAGCACCTTAGCCCTCTCCTCTAAGTCGCGTGTGCCGGTATCCTTGGACTTAGGCTGAAAGTCCGGCACCTTTTCCTTGTTGAAGCTGGACCCCTCCTCAGACCGTCTCAAATGAGACCCATTAACCGTCATTGGATCAAACTTCGGAGCCGGGACCGACCCATCAAGACTCGGGTCCCTTTCCCCAAAACTTTCGGGATCGTGGTACCCCGAAACAAGTGGTCTCGTAGATTAGTTGGCATTAAAGGACGAAACTCTTCAACATCAGCAGTGATATTGGTCGATCGACCACCCTCCTCGCCGATCGATCGGGTTGCACAGATTCCATAAGCTCCTCAGTAACCCGTGTTTCGATCGATCGACTAGGTACTTCGATCGATCGATCGAAACACCTGCGAGATTTATTGTTTTTTTGATTTATTCGTTACTGACTTTGTTTGAACTCGGATCCGCCTCATTCTTCTCAACAGACTTTCTCGACCATGGCGGGACCATCAAGGGTGGACCCGCTCCTCAAGGTAATGGCATGTAGGGTCTCCTTTTGTTCGGGTTGAGTGGGTAGGTGTCCGGGAGCTCGAGTGTTACTTTTGCTAGCCAACTGAGCTATTTGGCTCTCTAGTAACTTCATCCCGGCCTCTCTTGCTTGGGACTCCTTCAAAGAACAAATTCTTGACTCGGAAAATTCAGAATTTTGTGTTTGTTCTTTGCTGCGGCACATAAGGAGGCTTTTGATATTCTTTGTTGCTTTTGATGTGGAGGTACATATGGTCTGCTCTTTGTGGCGGAGGTTGAGTTGGGTTTTGGACATTCTCGGCTCCTCCAACTCAAGTTCGGATGCGGTGGCTCGTAGTAGGTGTTGTTCTGCCTATAGTGTTGAAAGGCAAAGACAAGATTCAAAGGGACTAGGCGAGTTCTTCGAGACATGGCCCTCAACTCCACACCTTTCACAAAGGAAGGGACCGTCGACACAAAGATTGACTTGGTATATCCCACCCTTAGAGGCTCCTCCTAGCTCATACTTGTCAAATCTCGCGGTGAGAGCCTCAAGTGCAAAGAACAGAGGAAGATTCAGCAGCTCTCCTCCGGTTCCCTCTCGAATTCCCATACTCGGCCTTGTGGGTAGCTAGATCGTCAATGATCTTCCACCCTTTGGTTGCTCCCAAATTTTCAAACAAATCTCCCATTGGTGCGGCAAAGATCCAAAATGGCCCTCGATCGTCGTACAACCCATTGTAGAAATGATTGCACATACTCCACTTTTCGAACCCATGGTGCGGTATGGTTCGCACTAACTTCTTGAATCGGACCCATGCCTCGTGGAAATTCTCATCAGGCCCTTGTTTAAAGCCCGTGATTTGAGCTCTAATAGCGATCGTCCTCGAAGCAGAAAAGTACTTCTTGTAGAACGCCAAGGCCAATGTATTCCAATCGGTGATCTCCGAGCGGCTCGGTCCGGATCTCTATACCACTCCCTTGCAAAGCATCACGAAGGGAGAAGATGAACATGGTCTCTTTGATTTGATCCTGGGTCACGCCAGCTGGTGGGGGAATGGAGCAAAGCGAGAGTCAATAAAGGTCTCCATATGTCCTGGCCGCATCTTCATTTGCAGCTCCCCCAAACCGATTTCTCTCGACCATGGTGATATAAGCAGGCTTTGGTTCGAATTTCCGGCATCTCCGTAACTCGAACCCCTTGTATAAATTGTCGGCTGTCGGCTCGGAAAAACTAGCTATACTCGCTTCCTCGGCCATGACTGGAATTTCCGGAGAAGTAACTGTCTCGGCTGAAGAAGTGGAAACGGTGAAGATCGTGGGTCTTCTTGAACGATTCGTTCTCGTGATAGCTTGACATGAGTACTCGGCTCTTCCTCTGTCGGTAATACTCTTCGTGTTCGCCTTAACTCGCGCAAGGATCTCTCAATCTCGTGGTTCAATGGTACTAATTCTCCACCCTGTGACCTGCGCATAAGAGGAAACTACAACAAAATATAAGAACAGTTTAAGGAACGGATGTTCCTTAAACTAAGAAAGACGAAAAATTAAAACAACTAAAATTAGGACTATTGCCTCCCCGGCAACGGCGCCAAAATTTGATACCCGTCGCTGTGAGTACCAAAGATAAAATTTATAATCTCCTATTAAGACTAACCTAGGCTAGTGGTAACAGGGTCGATCCGCAAGGAGGAAGTTGTAAACTTTAGTTGATTAATGTTCGATCCGAGGTAACTAATATGGGGTTGATTTGAATTGTTCTATAGCTAAAAACAATAAAAGGAAAATAAACTAAAGATACGATTTAAACAGATAAAAGAAGGGTACTAGGATGGTCGGGTCATTACGACGGCGGCAAAGCAAACTAAGTCGGTCTGAATTAAACACAGGTAAGGCGGGAAATAAGAGGTCCTCTCGGTCCACTCCTAACAAATAGCATCTCTCGATCTCGCTATAGGTCCCTAATGTCACTAATACTAACTTTCGTCCTGAAAAGTGACTAATGGTCTAAACTATATCTATCTTTCGATCTTAGCACAGTTTAGTCGATTTAATTGACGGTCAAATAACCTACCCTACCTTTCGGTCTAATGGGTCGGTCACAAAATAGGTATCTAACTGGTCGCATGCATTCGATTTGTTAAATACAAGTTTAAATTCAATTAAAACGAAGGATAACCTTACAAGGTCAGTCGATCGACCAACTATGTCAGTCGATCGACTGACACGCGGGTTCAGTCCGTGTTTAATCTAATGCCGCCTAGCCATAAATCGCCTACATCCTAGCACTAACTATTTAGCTACTCATGGTGAAGGTAGAAACGACAATAAAGCTCATGACAATTACGGAATTCATGCTTAAAATAAATAACAATGATGATGAAACGATAATTGGCTTGGGAACACTAACTATCAATTCTAATCTATTAGCAAAATACGTAAACTAAAAGTAAACAGGAGAAATACCGAATTGCAGGGGTAAGATTTGATTAATAAGAACCGAATTTCGATGCTCACGATAATTCCAAACCCTAATTATTCGATAAAGAACTTTGAATGAAAACTTAATTCTAAAACTTGATGTAAAATTATCCCTAAAAGACTTCATGCTAAAACTGAAAGTTGTGTTACGTTATATAGCAAATAAGCGCAACAACTATTTCCTAAACCTAAACTTCACGGGCCTTGAGTTTCTCAATCTTTTAATTCCCGTCTGGAATCGAAATCTGGTCGATCGACTACTCAGGCGGTCGATCGATCGCTCCTCAAAGAATAAAGTAGCTTCGGATCCGAGCATTGGTCGATCGACTGATGGGACTAGTCGATCGACTGCTTGAGCTGCTACTTGACTTCTTTATTCTCGTGGACTTGTCTTTTGGGCCTTGGATCGCGCACCAAGCTCGTTCCTTAAGCAATTCCTTCACGTCATTCGCAATGCAGATTACTCGGGGACAGATTTGGCTTGATTTCCCGTCGAATTCTTCACATTTCTACAATAAAGTACAAAATACGGAAGTAGACGGAAATAGGGAGAAATGTAGCATAAACTAAACAAATGAGCTCTGAAATGCGTGTAAAAAGAGATGTAAAACATCATATAAATGACACGCATCAGCTATGTAAACCAATTAAAGAAAAACACACACATCAAATTTCAATGCATATCAACACCTAGTGTCTAATATAACTAATACCTCAAAAAGACCAATTTTATAAGAAACCCATTTAAAGGAATCTTATAATAACAACGAGAAAAAATAATAAAAATATCCAGGGTATTACAATCTTCCCCTCTTAAAAATAACTTCGTCCCCGAAGTTCGGATTTGAATAAAATGGAAACCCTTTTTAAAATTTTAGGGTATTATACTAATTCCACGCCTATAGAGTTTCTCCCTCACATTTAGAGCATTCCTGAAGATAAGCCAGGCTATAAACTTGTGTTTAGGCAAGCTCCATGGGTTCCATACAAGCTTAGCCCAACCCACTTTCTGCTCTTTATGTCTAAGCCATTTATACCCTGAACTGACTGTATACCCTTTCTCATTAGCAAGCCATCCTCCTTGAAATTACCCAGATTGGCAAGTATCCTTAATCTTACATATAGCCTTCCAGTTTCCACTCATATGGGATTTAGGCTTATGAATTTCCCAAGCCTCGCCTTTTAAGTACAGTTGATGTATCCATTTCACAAATAAGCTGTCAGGCTTGCAATAAATCCACCAAACCGATTGCCCTATGTTAGCCATATTCCAAGTTAAGCTATCTCTAACACCAAGACCAGCCTCAGATTTTGGGGTACACACATGCTCCCAGCTGACCAGAGGTGTTCTCATATAGTTGTTTGTCCCATCCCACATATAATTTTGACAAATACTGTCTATCTTCCTCAGAACTCCCTTTGGGATTAAGAAAATATTAGCCCAATATGTGTATAAAGATAACAACACATATTGGACAATCACTAACCTTCCTGCATAAGAGACCTTCCTTGCACCAATGGATCTTATTCTTTCAACAATTTTCACTACTAGCACTTGGCATTCCTTTTTTCCCAATTTCCCAACAGCAATTGGAATACCCAAGTACTTGAATGGTATATTGCCTTCCTTACATCCTGAGACACTGATGATCTGGTCCTTAACAGACTTCTAAACTCCATTGAAATATATATTGGATTTTTATTTGTTCATATGTAGGCCAGATGTTGCAGTAAATGTAGAAAAGGATCTCAGCAGGATTATCACAGATTTGCTATCTCCCCTAGAGAAAAGCAGTAAATCATTAGTAAACATTAGGTGTTACAATCTCAGCTTCCCGCATAAAGAATGAAACTTGAACTCAAGGATATCAGTTGTAAAGTTCAGAATTCTTGTGAGATATTCCATTGCTATAGTGAACAATAGAGGAGATAAGGGGGGCCCCTGTCTCAATCCCGTTTGCTCCTTAAAGAATCTAAAAGGCTCACCATTAAGCACCAAAGAGTAGGAGGTAGAGGTAACACACCCCATAATTAAATTCAGAAAATGGGGAGGAAAATTGAGAGCATTCATCATCTGTTTATGGAACTCCCAATCTACTGAATTATATGCTTTCCTTAAATCCACTTTGATCATACATCTAGGAGACACAGATGTTCTATTATACATTCTTATCACATCTTGACACAGCAAAATATTTTCAATGATATTTTTCCTTTTAATGAAGCCCCCCTGGTTAGGACTAATGATATGTGGGAGAATGGTGGCTAACCTGGTGCACAACAATTTGACTATAACTTTATACACCACATTACAGCAGGAGCTGGGTCTAAACTATGTATTATTTTCAGGTATCTCCACTTTAGGTATAAGAGTAATAAAATTATGGTTTACCTACTTTAAGGGTTTCCCATTCCTAAAACAATCTTTAACAACCTCACAAACCTCATCCCCACCACAGTCCAAACATCCTTAAAGAATGCACTAGAGTATACATCCGAGCATGGGGCTTTATTATTAGGTATAGGGAAGACATCCTATTTAATGTAAGCAGAGGTCACAGGAGCCAACAATACATTCCAGTGATCATCAGTTCACACTGGCCCCTTCTGAACAACCTCAACATTAATAGGTTGCACATGATCACCTATCCCCAAAGCTGCTAATAGAACATCAGGAAAGCATCCTGAATATGGTATGACTCAGTAACCCACTGTCCATGTTCATCAGCAATTATTAACACTTTATTCCTTACTTGCCTCCCTTTGATATAGCTATGAAAAACTTTGGAGTTGTTATCTCCTTCCTTTAGCCAAATAGACTTGGATTTTTAAAGCAGGAAACTATCAGAGGCTTTTTTCAATTCCTGATAATCTGTAGCTGCATTAATGATTGCGTTATTTTCAACATCAGCAAATAGATCTTTATTCAACTCCTTTAGTGGGTGTTTCAAAATTTGAAGCTTGTTGGCCAATTTGAACATAGGAGTACCAACAACCTGGGTATCCTATACTAAACTGGATATAAGGAAGAAATTTTTCCACACCACTCCACATATTAAAATATTTAAAACAAGACTTCTTTTTTTTTTTAGAGTTATCATATCTTTGGATAATGCAAGGGGTGTGATCAAAATACCCTTCTACATGACAATGTGCATAGTATTTAGGTTTTTGCATCATCCATGCATTATTAACCAAAGCTCTATCCGGTCTACTATAGACTCTAGTACTGGCCTTATGCTTATTATTCCATGTAAAGTAGGAGCCAATGACAGCAATATCTACTACATTACAGTGATCCAGACAATCTTGAAAGTTAGTCATCTCTTCCTTAGTGGATTGTCCCCCTAATCTTTCACAGGGCCTAATAACAGTATTAAAATCACCATAAATAAGCCAAGACCCCTGAATGTGAGCACAGAATTGCCTTAATTTCAACCACATCATCTTTCTCTCCTGAACACCATTAAATGCATATACCATAGTGAGATGGAATGAGTCACCTGTACCAATTTCATCCACTAAAACATGAATGAACTATGCATTATACTCAATAAAATGAATATGGAACAAGTTAGGCTTCCACAACAGCCAAACCCTTCCACCCTTATGCCATTGAGAATTAATTGAAACACACCACCCTTCACAAATATTCTGCCTAATATTATTTAGAGAAGAAGGTTTTACCTTCGTCTCAAGGAGGTTAAATAATCCAATATTATGTTGATGCAAGAACCATATAATATGTTTCTGTTTTGCTGGACTATTTAACCCTTTGACATTCCAAAAGCCTATTATTGTGCCCCCCCCCCCCCCCCAGGGGGCAATGCAACTGTTTTTGTGCCAATTACCACTTTAGGTGTCACATTATTCAGAAGCTCAAGGTAAGAGTAGTTACCAAACTTGATTAAGGAACTAACCTTATCAATTAATTCCTGTCTACTCAACCTAATCACTGCTCTTACAGGTGTAACAAGCTGATAAGTGCCATTCTTAGTCCATGTTACCTGGAAATTACTTGGTTTTTCCAGAGGAGTGCTGGTTGGTATTACCGTAGGGGAAGCAATCCTAGTCTTAGGTGTAGGCTGCTTAGGAGTAGGTGCTCTAATAACAGGTCTTTTAGGTTTAGCCTGCACTTTAGGCTTCCACTTCTGAGTAACCATCTGTACAGGCTTTTTCTTACTCTTAGACTTCTTGCAAGCTTGCATATCATATACAACAACCCTACATTCTTTACACCAGATAGGTTGTCATTCATACTCAACAGAGATGACTACCAGATTTCCTTCCTCGTCAAGGAATTTGACTTCCTTGGGAGCAGGTTTCCCAAAAGAGACATCAATCAACACCCTGGCATAACCTAATCTATTTCTGTCCTCAGTTACTCCATCACACCTGACAAATTCTTCAATAATCCTGCAATTTTAGGGATACATTTGCCCCAAAACTTCAATGGTAGCTTATTCAGTTTTACCCATATAGGAACAACCGTCACATCAGCTTTAGTAAGGGTTTCTTTAGGGGTCCAATGTCTCATAATCAGGGGCTTATTATCAAAAAGATAATGGCCCAGTTTCAAAACTGATTCCTGATCCCGAGCTTTCCCAAAACGTACCAGAAATACCCTACTAGGTAAAAAGGAAATTTTGTCTACACAGTAATCCATCCATAACCTTCGTATGAAACCTTCCATAATATCCCACGGAGAGTTTGCCCCTAGTTTGAAATAGACAATAGAGTGCTTCCAATAATCCAATTCAACCTTAACATCAGCTTCGTAAAATTGTAACATAGCTTTAGGTTCTTCAGCAATGGTATCGAGTTTCTGCTTATTCTTGCCTCGATTATGCACAATCCATTCTTCAGTCTCTTCATCTGTTATAAGATCATCCAAATCAAATGGTTGAAGGTCCACAGAATTCGAAGTAATCTTAACAACACTTGAATATGGTCCGGTAATAGAGAAATCCAAAGGAGAGAACCTATTTTTATTTGATTTTTGATGATTTTTATTTGATGAATTCTAAAAAGATCATTGCTTTGATTAATTTTTAACCGCCGTCATTGCGAAAATCTAGGGTTTTGAATTGCAGACTTTTTCTCTTTTTTTTTTTTTACGTTTCTCTTTCTATCTCTACATATGTTAACGTTATTATCGAGACAGTTGGATTTGATCGAGTTCTCATATAATAATAGCTATCATACTAGTATTGGGATGGCACCTTTTGCGGCTTTATATAGACGGAGATGTAGGAGTCCTATTTGTTGGGATGACAGTGCAGAGGCCATGATTCTAGGACCAGAAATGGTACAGGAGATAGTTGAGAAAGTAAATTTGATTCGTCAAAAGATGAATGCGGCCCATTATCGACAAAAGAGTTACGCAGATTTATATCGCCGAGCTGTGAAGTTTCAGGTGGGTGATAAGGTCCTTTTAAAAGTGTCACCTATGAAGGGTGTCATGCGATTCGGTAAGAAAGGGAAATTGAGTCAAAAGTACATTAGACCGTATGAGATTCTAGATTGTGTAGGCGAGCTGGCCTATCGATTGCCCTTGCTATCGATGCTTGATCGGGTGCATAATATTTTTCATGTGTCTCAACTTCGGAAGTATGTGACTGATCCCTCTCACGTACTTGAGGTTGAACATATAGAGTTGGATAAAGCTCTTACTTATGTCGAAACATCAAAAGAGATCTTGGATCGAAAAGTGCGCAAGACAAGGAAAGGCGAAACTGTGTAACTTAAGGTGTTGTGGTCTAACCATAATATTGAAGAGGCTACATGGGAAGCGGAGGAAGCTATGAGGTAGAGTTATCCTCATCTTTTTTATTAGGTATGGTTGGTTACGGGGTCATAACCTGCTTATTTTAAGGGGGGTAGAAGATAACCGCATGATTTTTGGGACAGTTTTGGGATGTTTATCAGTTTTTGGATGTTTATAGATGTTTATAAAGTTTTCGAGTCAGTTATGGGTTGCCTTTTTAGTCGTTTTAAGCTGTTTTGTCTGGTGTTCGGTAAGGTGGTCTTTGTGGTTTTGCGTGTGTGTCAGACATAGGTGTGAACTTCGGGGACGAAGTTCGTTCTTAAGTAGGGAAGACTGTAATACCACAGGTTTCTAACCATGGGGCACTCGTTCGAGTAGGGCTTACTCGGCTAAGTAGGCTGTTAGGTGTGCTGAAGTTGGGTTCTGAAATGTCAATCCTCAACCGAGCATGTTGGTACTTGGTCAAGTTGGGCTTACTCGCTCGAGTACATTGAGTACTCGGTCGAGTAACCGGTCTGACAGGTTACAATCCGCGGTTTTGATTAAAATAGTTGGACAAGTATATAAAGGCGTGTTAACAGTTTCTTAATCATTTATTAATCATTCTTTTAAAACCTAAACTACGTATAACTTCTCAAACTATTCTAATTACTGCTAGGGCTAGATTGAAGGGTTTTACATCTTTTGTTCGCGTCGATTTTATTGGTAAGCATCGTACTTTTGTTATTATTGTCATGTTGTTATTAATAAACCCTAATCGATTTTATTGGGGGGTTTAGCGTAGATTTTGATTGTATGATGTGGTTATAGGTGACGAGTTCGTAGATGAGCCTTTCTGATTGATTGTTGTGGTTGATTGGATTACGAATAAGGTAGGGTTTCCCTAATCAGTTGGCTGTGTAATTGATTAATTGCTTGTGATTAATTCTTGGTATGTTATCTTTGATTGGAAGTTGATTGGATTGTATTCTTGCTTTGTTGCTTGTTGTGGAACCATGTCGGGAGATGGTTCCATCCCCTTGTTCGCCCCTTCTGACTTCCATCACAAGGGAGATATGCACATTAAGGAGCTAGGATCGCTCGTTGCAATGAGCGGGACTTAGGTGGTATGGCTGCGGTCCCTACTGGCGGTGTGGTTACTTGTTGCGATGGGTAACCTGGCAGAGCTACACATTTTAGTGTGTCGTCAATGATTGGTAATTGTTGGAGTTGGATATGGATTGATGGTGTTGTTGTATTTGTTTTCGCTGTGTATATTGATTTGGGTATACCGTTGACTGACCCCGTTATATATTTTCAAAACTGTGGTGATCCATTCGGGGATAGTGAGCAGTTGACTAGCAGGTGATGGATGTTGAGATCGCTCGCGGGACATGGATGGGCGGAGTCATCACTTGTTGTGTCGATTAGTTGTAGCTAAGTTTAGTTTTATTACTTTTGGTTTTGGTTGTATCGTTTTGGAGTTTGAGACTTGTAAACCTTTTTATTCGAGTTGATTTAATAAGATTTGTTTCCTTATGGTTTCTATGATGAATACTACCTCAGGTAACTGAGATGGTAGCACCCTTATATGCTAAGGTGGTCCTTGGTAAGGCACTTTGATCTATGGGGGTGCTACAAGTATAATGCTTGGGAGTAGGTGACCTACGAGTTCGGAGGAGTAGGTCATTGATAAAGGGTTTTGTCGTCATTCCCTTATCAAAAACAATTTAAAAAATAACCTAATTTAAGTAGTATAAATCGTGGTCGAACGAAAGATGGCGGGGGTTAATACCTAGCTCGTTCAAGTCTCAATTTAGTCTAACAGGCGAAAGAGGTTAATTTATTGTAAAGTAAGATGCAAACAAGCTGTAAATTTAAACTAAATGAAGTTGTTTCTAATCAAATAAAGGGAAAGTTGGGGCCCTTGGGTTCACTTGGGTAAATGAAGGAAGAAACAAGGGTTAACTAGATATGGGTGATGATAATGGTCAACGGTTTATGCCTAATTTCTTAGTCACCTTAAGTTCATTAACAAGTTATCACTTAGTTAAGATAAACTAGTTACAAATATGGCATAAAGACCATCCAATAGCATAAGCACTAAGATAGGACAAACATGTCAAGAAAAAGTTCAAACTTCCATTTAAACAATTCAACAAACACTTCATATGCATGAGAGTAAAAATCAATTAATCACCCAAATCAAAGTGTTAACAACCCAAATTCATCTCCTTTAATTACCCAAGTTCCCCCTAAACCCTGATAAGATTACTCACACATGTTTATTGGTGAGAAATCAACAATGAGATGAGATAACATGTAAACAATGACAAACAACATGATAACTTTGAATAAACAACAATTAAACAAGGTAAAAGATGTAAACTAATGAAAGGAAATGAAAATAAGAGAGGAATTGTACCAACAAAGAGGAAAGGAAAAAGCTTGAATAGATATAAGAAGATGAATTTCTTCTAGTTTTCTAATATAACCCAAAACAACTATTGTAAACTAAAGAACTAAAATAGATCTACACTAATTTGAAGAGTAATTAGATTTTAATTAAGAAAATATTACAACTTCATTAAGGAATGATTAATAAAAGAGCATAATAAATTTTAGGTCTAGAATAATGTGTGTAATACAAATTATGACGGTCTATATATAGTGTTACGATATTTAGGTCAAAAGAAGAGTAGAAGGTCAAAAATGAGGAGAGGGGTTCTGGGCCGGTGGATCGGCTGCCTGTCCTGGACCGGATTAGAAACATCTGGAAATTTTCTTCAAAGTTTGGCTTGAGTCTTAATTAGCAGTGGTTCTAGGCCGGTGGACCGGTCGCCTGTCCTAGACTGGCTCCGAACCATCTGATGTTTTCTTCCATTTTTCCTTGGATTTGGCCTTGAGAGGGGTACCGGCCGGTGGACCGGCCAAGAACCCTCTTGGACCAGCTCAAAACTCTTTTGGACCGGCTCAGAACCCTTTTAGACCGGCTTAGAACCCTCTTTGACCGGCTTAGAACCCGCTTTGACCGACTCAGAACCCTCTTGACAGGCTCAGAACCCTCTTAGGCCTCCTCTTCCTTCTTTCATGCCTTGCTAGCTTCTATCCCTTATTGACTTGCCTTGGTCTTCGTTTCAAGCTCGAGTCTCCGCCTTATTATCCCGTATCGAGTACAAATTATATTAATCAAATGATAGTAATACTAACAGTATACTAAAAATCGACTACTTATCAAGTCTAACTAAAAAGACTAATTATTATTAGTTAGCTAGTTAAATGAGCTTTTTAATCATTCAAGCACACAAAATCGAGTCAAAGGAAGGTATAAATGAGGGGTAAAACGGTGCCGAAATACTACTTATCAAATCTCCTCAGACTTAAACCTTACTTGTCCTCGAGTAAGCTCTGAAACTAACTAAGAACCGTAATGTAAAGAAGCAAAAAGCACGAACGCTTTATTATTATATCCGATGGAAGAAAATTAATGGGCCTCCTCCGTCTCTTCAACTCATAATAAAATACAATGAGGTATGTGCTTCCTTGCAAGGCAATTGGGGTCTTGCCAAAATGGTGATACATCCAACATTAGGCACACAAATAAGCAATGGACGCATCTACAAAAAGAATGGCCACTTTCCTCATCTAAGTGGCGGAAATCAACTAAAAGGGAAACAATTCAAGGGTACACACTCCACTATAGATACTAGTTTTCCAAGCCACTAAGTCCAAGAGGATACCAACAAGTGGTGTAAAAATAGGCTACTTTTGTCCACAATCGCTAAATGCTTTCATCAAGGGCGGTCAGATGGGGTGGGAGGATGATCCCTATGATGTTAGTGGCATATGACATGACAAATCTCAGATTCTCTACAAATGTAAACGTCAACGATCATCCCAAGCTCAACAAAGTGGCATAACAAAAATATTTTGGGAATGAAATTCTCAATTCAATCAAACAAAAGAGAGTAGATTTGACTAGCATTCAAAATTTAACCTCATTTCAACTTTCGCATTTCACATTTCAAAACTTTAAGATGGAGTTTGTCCTTTCCTTGCTAATGTCCTTTGCTTTCGCCAACTGCTTATTAGGCAACCGGTTAACCTCTAGGCAATAGCTTTTCGAGATGATTGTCACCCTGTCTTTGGGCGGTTGAATTCACAACCGTGTGTGGGCCCAATTCAATAGATCCCTCTCCAAAGCAGATCGAAGTCGTACGCCTCCATCAAATTCCTCGGCAATTCAACAATTCAAAACATCCAAGGTTTATTTTCCAATTAAAAACGATTCCACATTATAAAACTTTTGAAATGAGTACTTCAAACTTATTAATGAAAATGATATTTGGATTGTCAAACCACCAAGTGAATCAAGGTCCCCTAGAAAAGTTAACCAAATCCGTTCATATCATAGGGTTGGATAAGTGACTCACATGCAAATCCTTGACTAGGCCTTAATCCATGTGACAAAAGATACTATTATTACATAACCTAGGGTGTCTTGGAGGTATTCTAGTAAACGAAGTATCAAGGACAAAAAGTATCTACAATGGCCTTATATACTCTTTTCAAGTTTTCCAATTAGGCATTTTCATAAAATTTTACTTAAATGCAACTATATGCCATGATGCAAACTATATATGAACATCCTAATGCACATGCTCTATCATCTAAATGCCACATAAACTAATGCAAGCTTCTAATAAAACATAGGCACACAACCACAAGTTCCAAAAAGGAACATCCTCATAAACATAGCCCGTTCTCCTCCATATGAATATATATATATATATATATATATATATATATATATATATATATATATATATATATATATAATAAAAGGAAAGGTAAAGGAGAAGAGATAGGAAAGTGTATACCAAGCGAATCTTCTAACTCCTAATATCTCAAATGCTTCATGTGTGCATGTGTCATTTGTTATACAAACATATATATATATATATATATATATATATATATATATATATATATAGAGTCAAGATCCGGTGAGAACGAACACTCGGTGAGAACGGTGAGAACGTACTAAAAATAGAAATCCAATTACAAAACTAATAACAAACCTAATATATATTCTAACTGCCCCCTCTAACTAACAGCACCCCCGCACTTTTCAATCCACCCAAACATTTCACATCCTTATCCACGGCCTTCTCTCCGTCGTCCCTGACTATGACGACACCAACTCATCACCACGGTATCTACACCGCCAACTTGGTCTTCTTCACGTCCTTTGTTGAGACACTAAATCCGAAAACCTCAACCCCCATATCTATTTTTTGATTCCAAATTATGGGCTTGAATCTGATCGAGTTAGGGTACGAATTGGGCGAAATATTATTGCCTTTAATTGGGTCAATTTTGATGCTAATTCTGGGTTTTAATGTAATTGAATTAGGATAGCTTGATCTCGTTTTAGCTGCTGATTGAAGTGCTAGTTTCTAGGTAAATCTAAGGTGTGACTTACGATTCGAATCGAGATACATATATTATTGAGTTTGGGGATTTGATTTCCGCTGCATTGGAGGGCTGCATTTTGTAAAAATATGAGCTAGTTTGGTGCAGGTTCTGGAAATTGGGATCATTATGTGATTATTGGAACTATGCGGATGTGCATAGTGTTCTGATTTTCCAGGACTAATTTATTCGGTGGGTCATTTCCGCTAATTTTTTTGTATCAAGGTCATGTAAAATCCGTGAATGTCGGGAAAGAGTAACGACGACAGTGCTCCGGAGGGTCTGTGTCTATCCGTCTTCGACACACTTTGTCACCCGATTTTCTCTCTGCTCATTGTAGATGAACAAACGACTGATCATAGATTCATAGTATTTGAGATATTGGTCTTAGAATAAATATTTGGGAGTAGGAAATTGATCACTAATGGGCATGCTACTGGTCGTGCGATGGGTTCTAGATGCTGTGCTTCGTTGAAAATCTTCAGAGCTTGTTAGCTATGCTTTGAAAAGCTGTTTTCAATTTGAAATAAAACATTCTGATTTGATGCAGTAACTATAAATCTTGTAAAAGCAATGTTGCACCTTATCAGGTGTTTTATGTCATATCATATCATATTGTTATAATTCGTGAAATGTGATTTTATGATTGACTTTGTGTGTTTGGGTATGGGTGAACATGGTTAGTGCGGGGTTTTAATTTTGATATTGATTTATTGAATCATTAAAAATACTATTAGATACGTTAATTGTAATAGTAGATACGTTAATTATTTCTTGTAAAAAGTGTATCTAGGATATGAGAAAGTGTATCTACATCTTTAAAAAAATGTATATAGAATGAAGGTAAAAGGGGTACATATGATAGAAAAAATGTGTATAGAATTAAGGTAAAAAATGTATCTAGGATAGAAAAAAGTGTATATAGAATTCGGGTAAAAAGTATACCTAGAACAGAAAAAAGTGTATCTACATTTTTAAAAAGTGCATATAAAATTTAGGTAAATGCGTATCTACAATAGCTAAAGTTGTATCTGAGATTTGGTAAAAAAAAAAAAAAAAAAAAAAAAAAAAAAAAAAAAAAAAAAAACTATTGTATATTCAAATATATCTAGTGCGTTCTCACCGTTCTCACCGAGTGGTCGTTCTCACCGGATCCTAAATCTATATATATATATATATATATATATATATCTTTTGAATTTTTTTTCAAGCTCTTTTGAATTTTTTCTCTCAAATTTACAAGTATATATGAAATTTACAATTATATATAAATATTTACAAATATCCCTCCCCACACTTAAGATTCACATCGTCCTCGATGAGGCTCGTGTAGGGAGAGAATGGAAAATTTAAAGAACATATTTTCGTATTTTTCAAATTATTCAAAATTAAAGACATGTTTTTGTGTTTTTTTAATTTTTTTGAAAATTAAAATTATATTTTTGTGGTTTTATAATTTTGAAAATGAAATACATGTTTTTGGTATTTTTAAATATGGGTATTTCCTCCCCACACTTATTTATTAACATATGGGAGAAAAGTGAAATTAAAAGCATGTTTTTAGAAATTGTTTTTTTTTTTCAATTTTTTATTGGATTTTTGAATAAAGTGATGCAATGCATGAACTAACTAGATGCCATATGAAATACGATGAAAGTAATTCGATATGAATGCAATTAAGCTACTCATGAATGTAAACTAATCATATATTACAAATTTATGCTAACTAATGCAAAACTAATGGTATGACTACATGATTTGGGAGAGCTAATTTAAATTAACTTCTATTCGGATCATGTCAACTAAGTGTCAATGCAACTATAATGCAATTAGAGTAAGGGAAGAGTATGTACAATGCGGTGGTTCTTTGGGAACTCCACCAAACCTCTTCATCAAGGAGGCTTTAATCAACCGGGATCCTCCTCTTGGAATCCCGCTATCCCTTTAACAACTTCAAACTTTCCCAAGATACAAGAACTTCCAAGCTTAGACAATATTTCATGTACACATTCATTGCATGATGTACTTTAAACCATTTCCAAGCCACTTATTCTTAAAGATTCTTCTTGTCATGGACAATAACTTCTTCATTTTCAAGTTTGGGGTAAACGTCCCCTTTCCCCTTTGATTTCTTCTTCTCAACTCGTGGTTTTATTTTTTGAGAGATATTGGTGCTAATATCAAATTTGGGAGGGAGGACATTAGGGTGATCCTCTCCACCCTGAAGCTTCAACTCCTCTTTTCCTTTTTCATCTTCTATCATCAACACTTCAACTTCCCTTTTTCCATCACTCTTCTTTGGGGTTTTTCCGGCTAGAAGGTAGTCAAGCATCTCCACATTAAAAATGTCATCAACTATTAGCTTTTTCAATGCACCCGGCAACTTGAATTCAACAATCTCATTCCCAACATTGAAGGACAACCTTCCCTTTTACACATTGATGATAGCTCCTACCGTAGCCAAAAATGGTCTACCAAGTATTATGTGGGAGCTTTTGCCGATAGGGATGTCCATTGCCACAAAGTTGGTGAGAATAGATAGAGTTCCCAACTTAACCACCATGTCCTTAAGGACTCCAATTGGAGATTTAATCGTCCCATTGGCGAGCTTGATGGTTATAGAAGTGTGAGATAAGCTTTTGATTTCAAGTCTTTTCACAATGGCAAGTGGAATGACGCTCACACTTTCCCCCAAATCACACAAGACATTGTCAATCTTTTGATTGCCGATGGTGCATGTGATTGATAAGCTTCCGGGGTCGCCGAGCTTGATAAGCATTTTGCTTGATATGACCGAACTACACTCTTCCGTTGAGGAAATCTCCTCATTCTCATCAAGGCAAGTAAATTGTTAGGAGGTAAGAGGTGGAGGAGTCAACTTCTCAACATTGAGGTTCATGATGTTCTCATTTTTATCCCATTTTCTTGATCCTTCAAATGAATCGAACCTTTTCTAAGAGGAGAGTTTCAATGTCTTCCAAGCTTGTGTGGAAGCTACAAGTATCATAGTTTTTCTCACGGCTCCTCAACTCCCCAAGTATGGCAAGTTCGAATTCATCAACCCTTATTTCCCAAGTTTTAACTTTTTTTCCCAGACTTGCCATTGACACACACTTCCTCTTCATGAATTTTGGAAGGAATTAATGGTGGGAGGTCTTCATCATCATCATCATCATAAATGTCCGAACACAATGCCGTTGAGGAAACAAGCTCATGGTCATCATTTACATTCCTTTGCCTTGAAATAACTTTCGCTAGAAAGTTGGCGTAATGAGGAGTCTCATTCGTGGATGGAAGAGTGGCTTCCATCTTTTTCTTTTTTTTTGGGGAAGTGTAAGTATATTAATTAAACCATCCAAACAACATTATATTAGTCCACCTATTTCCAGAGTTTTCTACCCTGAATTACATAAACTATCCACCCAAGTGCCAGCTCTGCGTGACAATAGCCTAACCCTCAACAGTTTTAATCGCATACATATACTAGCTCTAACATGTTTAACAACTACAACAGGCCGAGACATTACATTCTCTAGTCTGCACTTGTTTCTAACTAACCAAATCTCATAAATAAGACTTGCAAGACAGGCTGTTATTACTTGCTTCCGTATCAAAGACCTGCTTCTAAGCTGCAACCACCAGTCTATTACCTCATGTAAAGGCAATCTGACCTGTAACCACTCAGCTACTAGCTTCAAGCATTATTGACTGTAGGGACATAAAAAGAACAGGTGATTTAGATGCTCTGCAGTATTCCCACATAACCAGCAGCAGTTCGTCTGAATGATCTCCATTTTCTGCAATTTGTCCTAAGTTAAAAGCCGTTTATGAGCAATCAACCAGATGAAGAACCCATGTTTAGGGATTATGATTTTATTCCTTAGCCAGGGAAGCCAAGGAACCACCTCCTCAGTACCCATTAACCAAGAATAGCCATACTGAATAGTATACTCCTTTCCCGATTGGCGCCATTGGTCATTGAGAATTATAGGTTTTACTTGGTTCTTAACCCATCAGATCCTTTTCCATGCCCAGCTTGCACCTAGTGTAGGTTCATAGTCCTCCCATCTATTCTGCTTTATATATATGGCATGAACCCATCTCATCCATAAATGGTCAGCTTTTAGATCAATCCACCATATATATTTTGCAAGAGAAGCAACATTCCACCTGTGCAGGTTCTTAAAACCCAGTCCTCCAGAGTTCTGTTCCTTGGATATATGTTTCCAAGAGACGAGCAGGGATCTCACTATTCTCACTGCCATGCCATAAAAAGGATCTGCAAGCAGCCTAAATTTTATTCAAGACTGTCTTGGGTAAAATGAAAATACGAGCCCAGTAAGTATGTAAAGTGCTTAGGACAGATTTAATGAAGACTGCCCTTCCTGCATAGGACAACTTCCTGGCTCCCAGACTAGTTATCCTTTGAATGACAGTCCAATACCCCAAGTCTTTTAGGGACAATGCTGACCCCCAAATACTTAAATGGGAGAGCTCCTCTCTTTATCCCAAAAGACTCTTCAATGCATTTAACCAGTGTATCTGGGACCCCATTACAGTATAAGTTAGATTTGCCACTGCTCATCCTGATACCAGTTGCAGCAGAGAATTTCCCAAAGGCCCTAAGCATCAGAGAGGAGGAACGAAGGTCACCTCTGCAAAACAAGAGCAAATCATCTGCAAAACAGAAATGGGTCAATCCCACTCTGGCACATAAAGGATGATATCTAAACCCCCTGAACTATTTGAGATTGTCTAGCAACCTACTCAAATATTCCAAGCAAATTGTAAACAATAGAGGAGACATGGGGTCTCCTTGCCTCAGACCACGCCTTCTCTTAAAAAAGCCAAAAATTTCACCATTCAAAGCTAGTGAATAAGAGGGAGAAGAAACACACTCCATAATAAGAGATATGGTCTGTTGAGGAAATCCCAGGGCAGCAAGCATATCCTTTAGAAAGCTCCACTCAATAGAGTCATAAGCCTTCTGGAGATCAATCTTTATCATTAATCTAGGGGAGCAGGTTCTCCTTTTATAAAACTTAATAAGATCTTGGCAAATTAAGATATTGCCAACTATGTTCCTTCCAGGAATAAATGCACTTTGAGAAGGACTAATAATCTCAGGCAAAATCCTATTCAATCCATTACATATCACCTTGGCAAGACACTTATAGACTGTATTGCAGCAGACAATAGGCCTAAACTGCAAGACAGTTTCAGGAACATCCACCTTAGGCACTAGAGTAATGATAGTATTGTTGGATTCTTTAAGAACACTCCCAATGATAAAGGCATTCCTAACAGTAGAACACACATCATTTCCTACCACATTCCAAGCATCTTTGAAAATTTGACTTCCATAGCAATCAGGACCTGGTGATTTATTATCATCAATAGAGAACATTGCTTGTCTTATTTCCTCATCATTAACAGGGGCAGTCAGAATCATCTTATGTTCCTACGAAATACATCTACCAGTCCTTACAATACCACAATGAACTGGCTCAACTGGATTAGAAGTGCCTAGCAAGTCATTGTAATATTGTTTAAAGGCTCTCTTCACAACATCAGGAGAAGTACATAAATTACTGCTTTGATCCTTAATCTGAAATACTCTATTTCTCATTCTCCTTCTTTTGATGCTTGAGTGAAAGAAGGCAGTATTTGAATCACCTTCTTTAACCCAAGTCTCTTTGGCTTTCTAAGCTAGATACATGTCTCTAGCTTTAATCAGTTCAGTCAACTCATTGGAGCAATCCCTCTCAGCCTGACAACATTCAGCATTCAAAGGTTCATCTATCAACTTCCCCTGATAAAATTTCAAAGCCATTTCAGTGACTTGAGTAAGATTCTCAATATCACTGAAATACTCCCTATTAAGTTGCTTCAACCTATCTTTTAAACCCTTCAGTTTCTTCACAATCCTGAACAAGGGGGACCTCTGTATCTCCTCCTACCACCCCTCCTGAACCACAATAGCAAATCCCTCAGCAAGAGACCACATGTTAAAGTATTTGAAGGATGGCTTACTCTTACCTCTGTCCACTGTCGTATTGATAACACATGGACAGTGGTCAAAGAGACCTTCAGGAAGAAAATTAGCCACAACATCAGGTAATACTTGTAGCCACTCCTCATTTACATGTACCCTATCAAGTTTGCTATATACTTTAGAACTAGAATCATGCTTATTGTTCCAAGTATAATAGGATCCATTCACTTTCAACTCCTGTAATTGACAAAAATCCACTGCCTCCCTCATAGGAGCCATTTCAGCTCTAGTCACAACAGCACCTCCAATCCTCCCTCATACATTAAGGATACTGTTGAAATCCCCACAAACCATCCAAGGCCCATTCACCCGAGAAGAATATCCCTTGAGGTCCTCCCACAAAGGCTCCCTCTCATGAGCTTTATTGAATCCATAAACCATAGATAGCCAAAAGAACACATGTTTAACTTTATTCGCCACTCTTGAGTGAATACACTGAGCAAAGATATGTAAAATCTCAACATCATACAGTTTTGGATCCCATAATAACCATATTCTACCTCCCTTATGAAAACTATTATTAGTGCAAATGGACCAGTCCACACACATGTTATTCCTAGCTTTAATCCAGTTGCTCCCCTTTATTTTAGTTTCTAATAAGCCAAATAGCTCTATATTATTCTGGTGCATAAACCACCTTATTTCTTTTTGTCTATTATGGCTATTCAGACCTCTAACGTTCCAAAATCCTAAACTACCCATTCTCAGGTTGGATTAAGGACTTCACAATTTTCTGCTGACATTGTCAAAGAAAGCAGAGGGACCGGATGGTATACCCATAGAAGTTTGGAGGTGCTTCGGGGAGAAAGGGATCGAATGGGTAACCATGCTCTTCAACAAGATTTGGAGGAGCAACAAGATGCCATCGGCTTGGAGGAGAAGCACTCTTGTCCCTTTGTACAAGAACAAAGGTGATGCTCAAGAGTGTTCCAACTATCGGGGAATTAAACTCATGAGTCATACGATGAAGTTATGGGAGCGGGTAATCGAGCAAAGGCTTAGGAGATGTGTAGACATCTCGGAAAACCAATTTGGATTTATGCCTGGGAGATCGACTATGGATGCGATTTTTATCATGAGACAGTTGATGGAATACCATCGGGACAAGAAGAAGGACTTACATATGGTTTTTATTGACTTGGAAAAGGCATATGATAGGGTACCAAGAGAAGTACTTTGGTGGGCTTTGGCGAGAAAGGGTGTGTCGCGAAAATATATTGACCTCATAAAGGACATGTATGAGGGGGCTAGTGCAAGTGTTCGCACTAATGTTGGGAGAACGGAAGAATTTCCTATTACCATCGGGGTGCATCAAGGTTCCGCACTTAGTCCTTTTCTCTTTGCTATAGTTATGGATGAGTTGACAAGGGATATTCGGGACGACATCCCTTGGTGTATGATGTTTGTTGATGATATTGTGTTGATTGATGAGACAAAAGAGGGGGTGGAGAGAAAGTTGGAATTGTGGAGGCGAACTTTAGAGACTCGTGGGTTCAGCCGAGCGGGAGTAAGACTGAGTATTTGAGGTGTCAGTTCACTAAGGTGGCGGGGTTGAGATCGACAGAGGCGGGGAGTATTATTTTCGATGGGAATGTTGTCGAGGGTTCGGATTTCTTCAGATATCTAGGATCTATTATTCAAAAAGATGGGGAGTTAGACGGAGATGTGGCTCACAGAATTAAAGCGGGATGGTTGAAATGGAAGAGTGCTTCAGGGTTTCTATGCGATAAAGATATGCCCCAAAGATTAAAGGGAAAATTTTATCGCACGGCAATTAGGCCTGCCCTACTTTACGGCTCCGAGTGTTGGGCCGTGAAGCATTGTCACATTCAAAAGATGAGTGTGGCGGAGATGCGCATGTTGAGGTGGATGTGCGGACATACAAGGAAAGATCGGTTAAGGAATGAGGTGATTAGGGAAAAGGTAAAAGTGGCGCCAATAGAGGACAAGATGATGGAAAACCGCCTAAGATGGTTTGGCCATGTGAGACGGAGACCTATGGACGCACCTTTTGAGTTAGGAGGTGGAGACTTGGAGAACAGAAAAGGTCCCTAGAGGCGAGAGGAAGACCGAGACAGACATGGTTGAGAGTGATAGAGCACGATATGAGAGTTCTGGGGCTTGAGGAGAGTATGGTGACGGAGAGGGCACAATGGAGGGAAAGGATACATGTGGATTTTTAGTATCTGATGTTTTTTGACAGATTTAATGTTTTTTTGTTTTATTTAATTTAAAGAAACTAAATTATTTATTTTTCTCTCCTTTATTACACTTTTTCACCAACCACTTTCTTATAGAGTTTACCCGGTTCATTCCGGATCCTTAACTCTATTTCGGTTTTTAAAAATCGTTTTAATCTTTTCTCTCGATTTAAATTTTAAGTTTTTATAAAAGAAAGACGGAATTCGATTTTAAAACCCCTAAGTTTACCTTGCCTTTCCATTACATTTTTCGTTCTTCCTTTTTGTTTTTCATCTTCCCTTTTTTTATTCGCATTTTGAGGCTTGCGTTCACCCATAGACGGTTCGAAAGGATGATTCATGTCAGCCGACCCCAAATCATTTTGGGATTAAGGCTCTGATGTTGTTGTTGTTGTTGTTGTATTCAACTCGAGACTTCCTGATAGACATAGATAGTGCATCCATAAATGAAATCCCCCTAGGTGTAAAGAGCCTGGTCTCACCTGCTTCATTCCTTAACATTCTAGTTATAAACCTCTTAGGCAATGATTGCTCTCCAATCCCAGCCAAACTCTCAATGCCAGGTGACTTCCTATCAGGTATCTTAGAGGGTGCCCTCTCAACTGATGGGGTAACCATTTGTACCACAGGAGGTGTCACTGGTTTAGGCTGCTGAATTGGAGGCTTACCCAGGTTAGAGGTTTGTGGTTTTGCTTTGGGTCTCCAAACTTTCTTCACCGTGGGTTCTAATCCTTTCCTGCAATGTTCTCCCACATGGCCTATTCCCTTGCATCTCGTACAAGTGAGGGGTAGCCAGTCATAAACCACCCTTACCTTGTGCGTAGTGCCCAATTCATCCATGAAAACAACTTCACTAGGAAAGGCCTGGCCAATTTTGACTTCCACCATGATCCTCGTATACCCTAGGAAAGCCTTAGAGCTGGTAATATCATCACAACGAATGAAATCACCAACAATCCCACTGATTTTTCTCAAACTATTAGCACCCCAAAATTTAACATCAAGGCCATACAATTTCATCCAAATTGGGACTGAAGAAACATCATGCTTAATTAATTCCGCAGTCGGAGTCCATTTCTTCACAATTACTGGTTTGTTATCAAATATTAAATGACCGTAGTTAACAACTTCCATTTGTTTCACTTTAGTTTTAAATCGTACCAGAAAAATATCATTCGGCATAAACGAGATAGATCAACACCAAACCTCTGCCACACACGCTTAATAAAACCAGAGATCACATTGCTAGGAGGATTCGGACCTAAAACATAACAATAAACCGCCGTAGACCAATACTCAATCTCACCTGCAACATCATCATGAGTTAATTGGAGAGGCGGTGGAACTGTAACAGTGATAGGTTCCTCTATTGGTTCTTCCTCCGGCTCGGATTCAACATCGTCAACAATTACGTCCAATTCCGCATCAAAGTCCCTCTGTGATAATTGAAGATCAATCCTTCGAGCAGAATTCGGTGATCGATAATTACTCCTACTAGTACTAGCTACAGAAAAATCAACTTGTTTTTGGTTTTTTGATGATTTAGATTGAAGATTATTAGGGCTTCCATCTTTTTCACCAGTTCATGAATTACTCGTATCGTGAGTTTTCATTGGCCACTCCCCTCCTTTGAGGAAAAGGTAGAGGTGGCACATAAGAAGGCTTAGGTGTAGCCTCGGGTTCCTCAATAACCAACTCACTAACTTCTTGCTTTCTAGAGGAGTTTTCCTCCCACATTACCATTTCTTCTTTTTCATCATCAATTTCAACTTCTTTCTTCTCAATTTTTATCCCCACTAATCTTCAAGAAAAAAATCTTCATCAATTTCACACTTCCTCGGTTCACCAACTTTGGGAGTGGTGGGTATTGTCGTTATCATCTTTCCCTTTTCCGGGTTAGCTTCAACTTCCAAAATTTTATCATTAATCATCAATATTTACTAAGCACAGAGTACTCTTCCATGCTTTTTCCTTCGGGCTCATTGTCAACTTTTTTAATTGTTGACATCATTGGGCTAAAATTTTCCTTAGCCATTGAAAGAGGTGTTGTATTTGATGACTCTTCTTGATTTGGCAATTCATATGACTCTTCTTTCTCCACTTCAATTCCCAACTTGATAACATTACCTTCTCGTGCCTGATGCGTGCATTTTATATACGTAATTTGTACTTCATTTGCACGCATTCCAATGCACATTTAGTAGTGTTTAGCTACAGATGTCCCCCGAATAGTCTACTTTGGTTTTTCTTGTATTATTTGCAGGTATGAACCGGAAAGGAGCATAATCAAGCCTAAAACATGTCCCTATGCATTCATTTAGGAGATGAGTTGAGTCGGAGCTTAAAAACTACTAATTGTGATGCGCAAAGAAGTAAGATAGCTAGGTGAGGAAACGAAGAACATCAAATTACTAGTGCCTATTTTGAAGAGCCATATCTCGAGTTCTACAACCGATTTTCAGGTCATTCCAAATTCAGATGAAAGCTTGTCCTCATAGCTTTCCAACGCCACTGGAAACGGTCTGTTTTCCCAAGTAACGAAGAAATGGCAGCTATTTGAAGTTCAGTGCGCGAAGCAGGAATTATGCGCTGGAAACTACTCGATCGAGTAGATAGTGTTCGATCGAGTAGTTTATAGTCCACGATCGAATAGCTTATTTTAGATAGTGTTCGATCGAGTAGTTTTTCTACTCGATCGAGGGGTTTTGCTATATTTTACTCGATCGAGAGGTTTTAAACCACTCGATCGAGTACTTTTCTATTGGCCGCAAGGTTTTAATGTCGTTTAGGTTAATAATTGTCTTTCCTATAAATAGGAAAGACGTCTTTAGGTCCACTCTCTCTTCTTTTTCCTCCTTTTTCTCCCTTTTCTCGGCTGAAGGTTGCTTTGCTCTTCTTTGACGGATCTTAAACTTTTGTAATTTCTCCTTCTCCCTTATTCTAGTATTAATTTCTCTTCTTTTCATCTTTCTATTATGCTTGTTATTACTCTATCTTTCTCTACTGTTTTACTCTCCATTATGTCTAGCTAATCCTCCCGCTAGGATTTAGGGGATTCGATGGTTATTGTTAGTTGCTAATTGGGTTTACAGATCTTTCATTGTTATCATGTCTTTGTTGTTAATCACTGCAATTAACTGTAACTAGCTACTTGAATCAATGCATTTAGCTTAATTAATCTTGGTAAGCCTTAACCTAGACCGGAAGGTTGGAAGGTGTGAGACCCGCAGTGAACAATAGGATGCTTTAGTGAGGGCGGAAGCTAAGCTAATAGTATTTTAGGGCGAATTGAGACCGGAAGGAGATATTCGTTGCCTCTTAGACCGATACAATTGACTGATCTGTGACCTTAGCTGCAATTAACCGATATTCATTGATGACCCGACAATCCTAGTTCTCGTCCTTTATTGTTAATCTCTCTTATTCCTTTCTCTTACTTTAAGCTCTTTAGTTTAGTTTAGTTTAAACACTTAAACCCCCAACTGTGACCTTAGACAGACCGAATAGACAAGTAAATAGTGACTGCCTCCCTGAGGAGATCGACCCTACTTACCACTGACTTCTGTTAGTAGTACTTAGGTATTTATTTTTGGTACATAACGACCGTATCAAATTTTGGCGCCGTTGCCGGGGAGACAACTACTTTGTTTACTTGTTTATTTTTGTCTGTCCTTAGCCTCAAGGGATTTATCCCTTAAGGCCGTTCTCATCTTTTCATTTAGTGTTGTTTTGATAGGTCCTACAGGTCCTACCTAGACAGTTCTAGGTAAAAGATCGTCAAAGGGAAGGCTTGAGTACGTTTGATCTTCCACCTATGTTCCATTCTATGGTGCAGCAGGTGGTTTACGGTGAGAGATGTGGTACTGCTGGGCACAATGCCGCCTTTTGCTTAGCGGGGAATGATGAGGTCTATGCGTTTAAGCATCATAGACAAGCTAGTCATTCCACTGCAATTGTGCCGCCACATCCGTCTTATCAACGAGGTTACCAAAAGTCTGTATTTGTCTGGCCACTGCAACAACAAGTTCCTCCTCCTGATATACAGAAAGAAGCGATTGTTGAAGTGAAGGCTCTTGCGCTTCGAGCGCAAGAAATTGATAAAGCTAGGGAAGCTCGTGTCAAGCTACTTGAATATCAAATAGCTCAATTAGCTACCGAGATAGACTATAGGCATTCAGAGGCGGTACTTGCTATTTGTACCAAGAGCAGTCCTCTCAATAAAGGACCTGAGTTGTCTATTGATGATGAAAATATGTATGACTCGGAGATTGAAGATGCTAATGAGGACGAAGCATTTCTCGACTAGTTCACCACGGTTCAACATCAAAAATTCGATCGAACTAGCTATAGTGTTCGATCGAGTGAATTACATGAGGAGGAGTTCGATCGAGCAGATCTTTTTGTTCGATCGAGTGATATTCAGGAGGAAAGTCTTCGATCGAGTACACTATTTGCTCGATCGAACATATTGGCCATGGAGAGCAATGAAATGTCATCTTGGTTCATTTTGGATGAAGATTTTGATGAAGACAATGGTTATGGTGAATCCCCCATTTTCAAAGCCGAGTTGGATGCTTTAGAGGCTGCGATTTACGGGATAGAACCCACAAAGGAGGGGAATGAGAAGACAGCTGAGTCGGTGAATGTTCCTAGCAAAGAAGAGGTAATATATTCTTTTATCAATGATTCCGACGTTAGGAGCAACCGACCTGAGGTAGTTAACGATAATTTCATTATTGTTGGTATTAATAGTACACTATCTCGTATAACTCTTGCTTTTTATTTTGATGCTCGACCCCCTCCCAGTTGGATAAATAAGCTTATTAAGTTTCACCATATTTGTCATCGGAAATTCGTTAGGCTGAGACGGTATTTTATATTACTTTCATATGCTCTTTCTTTATTATGGTCCTACTTACAGATTTGTGTAGCACATGCGCAGTTGTTTGATCGGCTGCTGCGTGCTTTGAGCTGTTTTGACTGGGGTTAATTAGGAGCAGCTGGATGAAGAAAAGATGGTCGAGCTGGGACCTGTCTGAAACTAGCGCTACCCGGGAGGCAACCCGGAGTTCAAATTTTTAGCTATTTTTACATTTCAGTTGTGTGTGTAATAATTGGTTTTTGAACCATAGACTCTGCGGAACAATTTAAACTTGGTCTTTTGTCGTATTTGTGGCTTTATTTGCGTCTTTGCAGGTGTCTTACTGTCGCCTAGGAATGTGCGTAATAGAGAGCTCTCGATCGAGTACCATTTTACTCGATCGAGTGTTTGCCTCCATCGATCGAATGATAATCTTCCTCGATCGAGCGACCACGGATAATGACCATTCGATCGAGACCTTCTGTTTCCTCGATCGAACACTTTGACATCCCATTCTACTCGATCGTGTAGAATTGTTCTGATTAGCTTCTTGTGGCGCTGTTCAGCAGCTGTTTGCGACCTCCCATATTGCTGGCTGGTTTGGGGAGGTCCCTACTTCGCGCATTCTTGTGAGTTTTCTGTATCTCCACTCTCTCTTCTTTTTAGTTTTCATTTCCATTCCCTGTTTTTGGGTACAATGAGGGCATTGTACGGTTTGGTTTGGGGAGGTTGTGCATCCATATCTGTGTCTGCATGTTGTTTTATTGCATTTCTGTTATCACGTTTAATTTGCGTATTGCATTGTTGTTTATTTTTATAAAATCAAAAAATCCAAAAAATTAGAAAATTTCAAAAAAATCAAAAATATTCACGTTTCATTTTGCATATAGGTTGAGTCGGAACGGTAGATTTCCGTGATGACACTGCACTTTAACTTGTCTTATCACTTGAGCCTTGCACCTAATCGACAGTTAATAGTTTAGTCTTGCACATATCTACGAGTTAATGTCAAAAATATAGCTGACTGTGTAGATTTGACCTGATAAATTGGCAACTTACTTTACAATTTCTGAGATTTAGAGCCATATAACTGGTGACATTCATGACCAGTTTATTAGAAATTGAGAGTAGTACTCCTTGCATAACATGTTCATCACTTTTGCACTTTTATGAAATTCGATTTCTTATCATTTGCATACAATCGGGTTTGTGGTCGATGTCACATGCAGGGAGGTATTTACAATTCCCCTTTCTTTCATTTTCACCCATTTAACTCCACGTTTAGCCAAATTTGCCTTTTGACCCTTAACTACACCCAATTTAGCCTGCCAGTCAAGCTAGTTTAGTGTAATTCTTGTGGTATATCATTAATTGATGCGAGTTTGGCTCATTCCTTATTCCTTATTTGTACGGAGTTGGTAGAAAAAGAAAGAACGTGGAAAGAAAATGAGAAAAGAAACGTGGAAAAAGAAAAAAGAAAAAAAATGAAGAAAGACGTGAAAACAGAAGAAGGAAGAAGAAAAAAAAAGTTGAGTTGGTTTGAGAAAAAGAGATCGTTTGTGCTTAGTTTGATTTTGTGACGGTCTACTCCTCCGTTTTTATTTATATCTTTTTGAGGAGATTGTGTATTGGGTAGTGGGTTTTGTGCCAAAGGAGGGCACTTGTGCTTTATTTTCTAGTCAGTTGAGAATTGGATAGTTTTAAATGGTCCTGTTTAGGTGCTAGCTTGACGCTTTACCTCCACATTTCCATAATTTATTTTGCCCTTTCTCACCTGTAACCTCACTCTCCCATATCTTTTGTGATCCCTCGGCTGTGACGAACATTGTTGGTTGGAATGTATGTATGGTACTTCAATCGTCTATCATTTTTGTAGCATGCATGTTATGTAGGTCGCAGTTTAGGTGAGTGACTGCTTTTCTCTTTCTCTCTCACACATTTATATTCACCCTTTGCTTCATGAGAGAAGAGCGACCCGTGAGAGTCCGATTTTGTTGGTCTTGCAAAGCCAATAGGTCAGCTCTGTTTATGGACATCATACAACTCGTTTGCGTATTGACTGCTGTGGCTGTAACTGTTAATTTTTTATTGTATTAAATGGTCTAAGTGGATAAGTTATAGCTAGCTCTGAGTTTTCTTTTCTGTTCCATTAGTTTTGCATATAGTTTGCTTGGGGACAAGCAAAGGTTTGGTTTGGGGAGATTTGATGCGTGCATTTTATATAGGTATTTTGTACTTCATTTGCATGCATTCCAATGCACATTTAGTAGTGTTTAGCTACAGATGTCCGCCGAATAGTTTACTTTGGTTTGTCTTGTATTATTTGCAGGTATGAACCGGAAAGGAGCATAATCAAGCCTAAAACATGTCCCTATACATGCATTTAGGAGATGAGTTGATTCGGAGCTTGGAAACTAATAATTGTGATACGCAAAGATGTAAGATAGCCAGGCGAGCAAAGGAAGAACTTCAAATTACTAGTGCCTATTTTGAAGAGACATATCTCGAGTTATACAACATATTTTCAGGTAATTCCAATTGTAGATGAAATCGTGTCCTCTTAGCTTTCCAACGCCACCGGAAATGCCCTGTTTGCCCAAGTAACGAAGAAATGGCAGCCGTTTGAAGTTCAGTGCGCAAAGCAGGAATTATGCGCTGGAAACTACTCGATCGAGTAGTTTAAAGTCCTCGATCGAATAGTTTATTTTATATAGTGTTCGATCGAGTAGGTTTTCTACTCGATCGAGGGGTTTTGCTATATTTTACTCGATCGAGAGGTTTTAAACCACTCGATCGAGTACTTTTCTATTGGCCGCAAGGTTTTAATGTCGTTTAGGTTAATAATTGTCTTTCCTATAATAGGAAAGAGGTCTTTAGGTCTAAACTCTCTTCTTTTTTCTCCTTTTTCTCCCTTTTCTCGGCTGAAGGTTGCTTTGCTCTTCTTTGACGGATCTTAAACTTTTGTAATTTCTCCTTCTCCCTTATTCTAGTATTAATTTCTCTTCTTTTCATCTTTCTATTATGCTTGTTATTACTCTATCTTTCTCTACTGTTTTACTCTCCATTATGTCTAGCTAATCCTCTAGCTAGGATTTAGGGGATTCGATGATTATTGTTAGTTGCTAATTGGGTTTACAGTTCTCTCATTGTTATCATGTCTTTGTTGTTAATCACTGCAATTAACTGTAACTAGCTACTTGAATCGATGCATTTAACTTAATTAATCTTGGTAAGCCTTAACCTAGACCAGAAGGTTGGAAGGGGTGAGACCCGCAGTGAACAATAAGATGCTTTAGTGAGGGCGAAAGCTAAGCTAATAGTATTTTAGGGCGAATTGAGACCGGAAGGAGATATCCGTTGCCTCTTAGACCGATACAATTGACTGATCTGTGACCTTAGCTGCAATTAACCGATATTCATTGATGATCCGACAATCCTAGTTCTCGTCCTTTATTGTTAATCTCTCTTATTCCTTTCTCTTACTTTAAGCTCTTTAGTTTAGTTTAGTTTAAAAACGTAAACCCCCAACTGTGATCTTAGACAGAACGAATAGACAAGTGGATATTGTCCGCCTCTCTGTGGAGATCGACCTTACTTACCACTGACTTATGTTAGTAGCACTTAGGTATTTATTTTTGATACATAACGACCGTATCAGTGCCTTCGTAGGATCCCTAGCATTTTGCCCTTGCTCTAGAAATCCACTCGGTGGCGTTTGAGGGTTGACAAGAGCTTGGGAAGCCACTAGAACTGTAAGATCTCTTTGGGATGTGGAGAGAGTCTTGATGTTTTGGTAGGTTTGGGTTGCTAAGTCCCCTATCATCTTGAGCAAGTTGTTGTATCGAGTATCTTCCAAGAAATTGCTTGCTTGAGGTGGTGGCTCTTGATTGAAAGTTGGTTGGCAAGTGGAAAAGGAGAACCGTGGTCATTTCGGCTTTGAAGATTTGAACCTTGGCCTTGGTTGAACCCTTGGTTGCCTTGATAGTTTTGATTGAAATTTTGGTCTTGACACCCTTGGTTTAATCCTTGATAGTTTTGATTGAAATTTTGATCTTGGTACCCGTGATTGTTGTACCCATTGTTGAACTCTTGATTTCTTTAATTATACCTTGCTCTTGGTACCCTTGATGTCCTTTAAAATTTCGATTGAAACTTTGTCTTGGAACCCTTGAACATACCCTTGATTACCTTGATTCCCTTGGTTAGAGCCTTGGTAACCTTGGTTTCCTTGGTTGAAACTTTGGGGATTCATGTTTTCACTTTGTGGTGGCGTATTTGTAGGAATTTGTATGTTGTGAAAGGATTTTCTAAGAAGGGATCAATTGTGTTGTTTGGTTGTTCTTTGGTAAAGGTTTCTTGATTCGGTTTTGTAGATGTTGTAGCTTGGTTTAAGGATGGCCAATTCAAATTTTTAACTCGTGCCAAGTGACATGGCTGTTATACGCTTAAATTTTGATTTTTGCTTTAATTTCGGGTTCAATTCCTTGTTCCTTAAGTTTCTTATGGTAAAATTGTTCACTCTGTGCTTTAAAATTATTGTGTTGTACCATTGTTGAGGGAGAATTGAAGTTCTTGTGAGATTTATGTGAATTTGAGGTAAATTGGGGGTTGTAATTGTTGCTTGTGACCATGGCTAAAATAAAAGGAACCAAAAGAAAAGCCACTCCTTCTATATCCAAAACCCCCTCAAAAACTAGAAAACCCACCAAATTCGCAACCAAGAAGCCAACTAAAGCTACTAAACGATTTTCCATCCCTAAACCCGCTCATTTAACCGATGCCCAAAGGGTAATATGGGATGATTTGCATGAGAGGTTGATGTTGGAGACTAAGTTTCTTAGTATTCCAACCTTAGAGAAGTTGGGTATGCTGGAAGTGATGGAGGGTTTGTTGAAAAATGTTGGGTTGGAGGGGTTCATGACAAACGGAGTATCCATTTATCGTTGATACACTTTGGAGTTCTTGTCTACTTTAACGGTGGAGTGAGAGCAGGAAGTGGTGTCAAAGATCAAGTTTAAGTTGAAGGGTAAAGTGTGTGAGATGAATATGGATGAGTTGAGAGATGCTTTTGGTGTTGTGAAGAAACGGGAGATTTACAAGGGTCTTAATTCCTATACCACGCCGAAATGGTGGTTTGAGGTGACCGGGAAGTATGCCACCAAGAAATGAGGTGAGGTGAGCTCTATCATTCCTCATCGATGCATTCGCGTTGCTCACCGCCTTATTTCTAATTCCTTTCTTTGTCGTGGAGAGCCTACTAAAATGCATATGGGTACACTTTGGATATTTGTGGTCTATGACTCTGGAGGGGAAGAGAGCCAGATTGGGTTGATCTATTTGTATCATCATGTGACTCCAAATAAAAGCCCGGAGGAGGGAAGATTGGTGGTGGGGGATTGGTGACATTGCTAATGAAATACTTTAAGAGTGATATCACGACAAATGACCTTCCTTTGGGAGATCATTATCTTATGGTGTGAATTGTTTGGTGGGCATTGTGACTTTGTGAGACGCTTGGTACTTATGCTTGGTGTCAGGGACCGGATCATTAGCATTACTTGTGTTTTCCTAAGCCAAAAGACAAGGCTCTTACCTATGGTAAGACGGTGGTGGATAACTTTATTCCACCCGATGCCAAGTTTGCTAAAACAGTTGATAAGAGTACTCCACGGTTTAAGGAGAGTGACGATAGTGAGAGTGATGGTGGTGAGAGTGCTGATAATGAGGATAGAGGTAGTGATGATGAGGAATCGGATGATGTTGTTACGAAGGAGCGGCCTAGTTCACTCGCTTCTCAAAGGCTCTTGTCTTCTGTAGATTTGAAAGACAGTGTGGATGCTTCAAAGGCGGAATTTGATGCATGGAGGAAGAAGATCGATGATAAACTTGAGGAATTTGATGCGTGGAGAAAGAAAACCGATAATAAGCTTGAGGCACTTACTGATGTGCTTCTAGAGACATGAGAGCTTGTTCGATTCTTGAGTCGTGTTGCCACAACACGACATCCGAATACTGCTGAGTTGGATGAGTGAGCTAACCAAGCATCTAATGAGGAGGCAGGTGCCTCTACGAGTCTTGATACCGGAGACCCTTCCGGTCCTTGATGTACTTTGGTATGTCTTATTTCCCTTTTCTATGTCTTACTTTTTGTTGTTCTTCACATTGAGGGCAATGTGAAGATCAAGCGTGGAGGAGGGACTTCCATTTGTATATATTTTATTTGCATTCAATTAAAAAAAAAAGAAAAAAAAGAATAATAACCCGACAAGGTGAAAACCCACAAGGGCGGAGCCTCAGCAAAATTGGGTGAATGATCGAAGACGGAGTGAAAACCCGAAAGGGCGCTCTAGGTAATATGAAGAATTGAGATGCGTGCCATGAGAGTAGTGAAGGAATAAAAGTTAGATTAAAACCACGCAAGGGCGGGCGATCTAGGCAAAATGAGGGATTAGGGAAAAAATATGTACATGGTTACTTGTTCTACCTTGTTGATGGCGATATAAGGAGGTTTGAAGGGTGGTTCGGGATAGGATTATTATTGATTTGGAGAGATAAATGGGGGAGGGGGGTATGGGCGGTGATTGGTAATGTATTTTGACGTGTACTACATTGTACTTTTCATTTTCATATTTGACATGTAATTGTTGTTGGAGTTGGTTGATGAAATGGAGAATTTGTGTTGTGGTTAGTATCTTGTGAAGTCGTGTGTATCATTGTTGTGACCATATGTTTATTTGAGGGAAGATATAAGGAGGAGAAGTGAGAGTTTGAGTGTTGAAATTTTGAACTATGCTTAGTTAATGGAGTTGGATTGGAGGTGTTAGTGGTTTTGTGATGTGTTTGGAGTTGGAGCAAGTTACTCATGCTTCGCTATGTAGACATTAGGTGTGGGCTTTGTTTGGTTCGTTCTTGGGCTTACTCGAGGAAGAGTAAAGGTCTAAGCGTGGGGGAGCTTGATTAGACGTGTTTTGCATGACATAATACGGTCTATTTTGTGTTAGTTTGGTTACTTAGAAGGGGAATTTGAGAGCTTTATTGCGTATCTCGTATTTGACGATGCTTAGCTTGAGTTTTGTGTTATTTTGGGAGGATGTGTAACATGTGTTGGACTAGTGGAATGAGGATGAGGTTTTGATGATTGTCATGGGCTAAAAGGAGCAAGAGAAGTTAGATATAATGAAGAGTCAAAGCCCAAACATTGCAGGTCATTGCACTCCTTTCTTATCGAAGAAAAGGAAAACGATTTTAAGTGAAATTAATTTTTTTAAAATGTTTTCTCAAGAATTTGTACACAAACTTGAAATTCTTGTAAATAAATTGAAAAGTAAATTGTACTCCTTCTGTCTTCGTCATTTGTTTACCTTTAGTATTGGCACAAAGACCAAGGAAAGAGGAGATGGCAAATTATTAGATGACGAGTAGACTAAATTGAGTGTGTAAGATCAAATTGCCATCAGATGCATTCCAAAAATAGAAAGGTAAATAATTGATTGAGACACCCCAAAATGGAATAGGTAAACAAATGATCGGGACAGAGGGAAATAAGATACAACTATATAAGTTTTCAATTGTGAATAAAAATAGAACAAGATAAGTTTTTGATTTAACAGAATGACAAAAGCCAATCCCTCCTCCTTTAGAAGATGATTTTTTGCTTAAAATAAAATATCCATATCTTGTGCATTAATGAATTTCCTTTTCAAGAAAAACAGGATAACACGAGGGTTTTTGTCCATAATTGTACATTTTTATCAACCTATATAAAGATAGTCATATAGTTCAGTAAAAGCCACAAACTCCCAACATCATTTGACTCACAATACTTTAAAGAAAAGAGCAATTTAATCATCAATGTAAGTGAGAGATTTAAGTAATTTTAATCATCTTAGTAATCATTGCAAGTAACGAATCTCTTTTGCATTAATAATTTTCATTAGTATGTTCATGATTATATCGATGTTGTAAATTATAATCTTTGTTTTCATGCTTTTGGAATTGTGATGGAGACTTGCATATTAATTAAGTTCTCTTGCATAATAATTATTGTTCGAGATGAGAGGTTAACCAATTACATGAAACCACGTTTCTAGTACCCCTTTTTGCAATTTTTGTGATACGTTTATTGTTAATCGTGACTCATATTGAGTATTTTATTCAGTGTCTATTTTTATAATGGGCATGCAATTTTATTGGTGTTTATGATCATTTTTATTGGTGAACCATATTACATCATTCGTACCCGTGTTATTACTTCAGATACCCATTGTACTTAAAGTTATAAGTGATCTCTGAATAAAGTCATTGAGGGACTATTTCTGAGGAAACTTTTTTAACCAAATATATATATGACAATTGTAAGGATATTTTTACGATGTGGTATCTGTATTGAATAGCTTATCTCGACTATATTTTACACCTAAAGAATAATTTGTTTTAGAATGTAATTATATCGTATAATTAAAATTATGTTTAAAAAATGACTATCAACTGGTCCTACACATAAGAAACATGGTTAGTTTAATAAGGTGTCTATTTTAGTACATACTAGTTTGACACCCGTGTGTTACAACGGTGTAATTAACTTAGTTATAATGTTACATCCTATGTCTAATTATTTGTTTACATGTGATCAAAATATTTTTTCAAATAAAATAAAAGATAAAACACTTTGTTAATAATGAAAAAACGGTTGTAAGGCTTAATATTTGTATGTTATTGTTGTAACTGACGCGTGTCGTTAATACAATCTCTTATAAGTGCTCGCTAAGACAATACTTGAGAGATTCAAAAGATTTTGGATTGATACCTAATTTCAATGATACTCTTATTTATAGTCATGGGATCACCTCACCTTATGATAATCTTTTGATGTGGGCAATTCAACTATTTATCACACCTACATTATTTTTCAATGTAGGACAAATAATATACTTAAAAGTACACCATAATTTTCGCACCTAATTCGACATCAAACCCAGTTTAATAATAACCACATACTATGCTATCTATTAATATTCGTACGTTTTATTCATTTTTTTTATGATAATTAAAATATGTGCAAATGATATGAAATCTATACTCTAAGGATATCATTTCTTTTTACAACGAATCTAATTATATAATTTTCATAATTTTTTTTACGGCCATTTTTTGCCAATTATAAATAAAAAATATAAACATCACTTGAATATAACATAGAAAATATATATCATATTGTGGAAGTAATGATACACACTCTTAAAAGCTCTCTAAGACATACTGAAGAGACACAAAAGATTTTGGATTGATACCTAAGTTTCAATGATGCCCCATATTTATAATCATAGAATCACCCCATCTTATGTTAATCTTTCAGTGTGGGACAATTCTATTATTTATACGTATTATATTCATCACACCTACGTTATTTTTCAATGTGAGACATAACATACTAAGATATACATAATTTTTAATATGTGCAAATTATATGAAATCTATACTCTAATGATAGCATTTTTTTTACCACTAATCTAAATATATTTTTTTCATATTTTTTTTAAATAAAAATATTATTATATCACTATTATATAATCACCTTTATAAATATTTACGTGCTTAATATTTGTATGTTATTTTTTGTATTATGACAATATTTGAGAGATTAAAATATTTTGTATTGATACCTAAATTCCAATGATGACTCTTATTTTTAATCATGGGATCACCCCACCTTATGATACTCTTCTGATGTGGGATAATTCACCTTATGACAATCTTCAAATGTGGGACAATTCAACTATTTATTCGTAGTGTATTCATTACACCTAGATTATTTTACAATGTGGGACAAATAATATACTTAGAGCAATAGCAATAGAAGAACTCTATATAAGGTTCTTCTTTTGCCATGTCACATTTCATTAATTCCAATGTTTAAGAATTTTTATTCACAATAGATAACATTTTTATAAAGTTCTTAAACGGAAAATAGTAAATATGTAATTGGTATTCACAATTTTCAAAGTCATGCTTATTGTTCCTCAAATTCTCATGTATAAACAAACCAAGTTCTTATTTTAGAACTTAATTCTTAAATTTAAGAACAAACTTGTAGTTGCAATAGAAAAACTTTTTATTTTGGGTTCTTATTCACAACCTCAATAATAAGAACCACTATTACTATTGCTCTTTGCATTACACCATATTTTTCGCACTTAATTCGACATCCAACCCGATTTGATAATGAACAAATACTATACTATCTGTTATTATTCATAAGTTTTTTTATCATATTTAAAATATGCGCAAGTGATATAAAATCTATACTCTAATGATAGCATTATTTTTTACCACGAATCTAATTATATAAATTTCATATTTATTTTTTTACAATATTTTTTTGCCAAATGAAATGTATAAGTTTTTATATAAATAAAAATTATAAACATCATTCGAATATAATATAGAAAATTATATTATATTATGGAGATAATGATTCAAATTTTTAAGAGCTCTCTGGCACAATAGTTAAGAGACTCAAAAGATTTTGGGTTGATACCTAAGTTCCAATGATGTCTCCTATTTATAATCATAGAATCACCTCATCTTATGCTAATCTTTGAATGCATGACAATTCTATTATTTATACGTATTATAACCACCCACACTACTTTATTTTTCAATGTGGGACATATAACATATTAAGAAGTACACAATTTATAATGTGTGAATAAAAGCTATTGAATAGGATGAGTGTGGTATTTAGAAACTTTTGTGTTGCATTAACATGTGTAGATTCCGTAGAAGTAGCTAACTATATTTTCAATAAATCGTAGCAGTAAATGAGTATTATTCATCTGGGTTCTAACAGTTGTGTTTCGTGTAAAGATGGGATTGCAAAACGAACAAGAGTGGGCTAAAGTACAAAAGATAACTGTAAGCATTGATCTTGTCGAGGCTGCTAAAAAGCTTCTCAAATTTGTAGTCGTCGTTGACCGCAATCGCTTCTTATATGAAGGTCATGCTTTAGAACGGGTTATCTACAGGTGAACTACATGCTTATGTGTGTGTATATATATATATATATATATATATATATATATATATATATATATATATATATATATATATATATATATATATATATATATAGAGAGAGAGAGAGAGAGAGAGAGAGAGAGAGGCATGCGATATTGGATTTCATATTTGTTTATACTCGTATTCTTTTTATATCATTATGTTAGCATCGGTTTATGGGTGTTTCTTTCTTTCTTTAAATCATATTTCAACTGAGTTTGAGTTTATATCACGATAAATCTGAAGTGTTACTGTAAGCTGTTAATCCGTTGACTGGAAGATGTTGCATCTTTCAGGTACAATGCCTTATGGATTCCTTTGCTCGCCAAACATTTGAAGAACCCTCTTGTTGAAGGACCTTTGGTTGTTCCTCTTGATTGCGAATGGATATGGCACTGCCACAGGCTAAATCCAGTATGAATATGAACTAATGATTTGGTTTTTACATTCATTTCAGACTAAGGGTCTATTTCTTGTGAATCCATATGTTTTTATATTTATGACATATGTTTATAATCAGATAAGATACAAAATCGATTGTCAGAAGTCGTTTGGAAGAATCCTTGGCAATCATAACATCATATCATCTGTGGAAGCCCCATCAGCAGCCGCAACTAAGGGGATATGGAATAAACTTTATCCTGAAGAGCCTTATGAGCTTAACTTCAGTACACCCTTTCTAGAGGATACATTGCAAAAAAATTCCTTAACCGAAAAGTTTACAAGTTATGATCTGGTTTCCGCTGTTAAAAGACAAGCCTCTTTTGCTTTTCAGGTAATGAAAATTCTTGAGTTTGATTAACATATGAGTTTTTTTTAACTAAATCATAAGCATATGCTGGATTTAGTAGGTTGTTACTACGCTACGTAAACAACCAGAATATAAAACGGGTCAAAATTAACCTAGTCTACTATGTAGTTGAAACTACTATTGCTTTTCAGGTAATGAAAATTCTTGAGTATGATTAACATATGAGTTTTATTTCTACCCAAAGGTTTTTTGAAAAAACAAGCCCGTGAGAAAAATTACTCGAACTTTTTTTTTTTGAAAGACATTAAGCAACTTTGATTTAATTCAATGTAAAATTAATCATTAAACCAAGAATTGTCTCCTACGTGCTTGAATTGACCCATAAGTACTTAAAAAAATTGGTCAGACCATTGTGGACTTGTATTTTAGTTATTCGATAATAGGAAAATCTTAAATATAAACTCCTCGACCAGGTCCCTAAGGCATAATACCGTACCCGAAAAACCCGACTCAAAAGTCGTACTTGACCCAAGTGACTTGTTTGCAAGAAGATACATAAATCATATATTTGTTTTCTTTGATAGGTGTGTAGACCACACATGATGGATGACCTCTTTCTTAGAGAAGCAGCGGCTAGATATAAAGGATTTCTTCATCTCATTAGAACAAACAGGAAAATGAGCTTAGATCGCCTGTGTGTCCCTACTTATGATGTTGATCTGATGTGGCACACGCACCAACTCTATCCAGATGCTTACTCTAATGACATGAGTGAATTAGTAGGAAGTATAGTACACCATGATGACACTGTTTCCGATAGAACAAAAGGGGGGAAACTAGATAAAGGACAATTTGAAACTACCAGGCAATGAGAAGATACATTTGGGTTCAGCTATTGGAAGGCTGGTGCTACGCACAGGGGAAATGACCCTAGTCCTGTTATACAAGTACCATACAAAATCAATGTCGAGATCAACGATTTCAATACATTCGAAAAGTGCGGCCAACAAATTCTCATTCCAGCTTTGAAAACAGTGGAGGTAGTTTGATATTCTAACAATATGTTACTTTCCATATTTGCTTTATTTAACTTATGCTGCCTTACTATCCCTTTTGTACTAAAACCTTTGATGATCTACTAGGAGAAAAAGCTCGAAAATGAAGTGGTCTAAATATTACTTGACCCATATTCAAAATAATTCGATAAATAATGCACACCATATATTTAATTATCCAACTCGAATAACCCATTAAAATTTTTAATAGTATACTTGTGTTTTCCATATAATTTGGTGTCTTAATAATAATAATATTACTATTATAGACTGAATAATGAGTTATGTAAGATGGTTGAGATTTCAATTACCATATTATGTTGTGAAAGGTTAGATAAGTCATTCGTTCCATGTGCTTCTATGATTTTTACGTCATGTGAATTTTTGAAACTGTAGTTCATGTATGTTGTACTATATATAGTAAGTCATGGTTTTCATTCCACAGGTTCTTTTGGAGTTTGTAGATATCAAAAATTTACCTGAAAAGTATAAAGAAAATCTCGTTGTTGCATTCAGCAAGAAAAACCCCGATAAATTTCTGAACTCCAAGAGATCATTAGGCATATCATCCATTTATAAAGATAAACAAGTTACTCTTTTTCAATGTGAACCAAAGGGAGAGTTCCTCTTCGAACTTATGTATCATTCACCTTCGAATGAAACAAAGACAAAATTAATTAAGGTCCTTGGTTCTTGCTCTCTTTCTTTAGAAGAAATGTTGTCAACTCGATCTCGACTTGCGACAAATAAATGGCTCTCGGTTGATCTTATATCTAGCATCAAAACTTCTAAACCAGTATCTCTCCTAGTTTCCATTTCATTTACTCCCCCAGCTCTAGCGCCTCAATTATTTCAGTTGGAACGTGCTGGGGACTAGGCCCATGTAATGGATTATGATGGAAAAAAATTGTTCAGTCTTCAAACAAGGTTAGTTTTAGCTTTCTTTATTCATGATTTTTTTTAAGGAAAACTATACATTAACCAAATATATATATATATATATATATATATATATATATATACATACATACATACATATATATATATATATATATATATATATATATATATATATATATATATATATATATGGATTTTAATAATTCGCTTGTCCAAACAAGCATTTTGAAAAACATAATAACTATTTATCATCCTTCAACGTGATTATGGTTCAAGAATATAGCACATGATGCACCAAACGACACCTCTTCTTTCGGGAAAGAAGTGTATTGTGTCACAAACTCCGGCGAAAAGCACACCCTGGTGGAATTTAATGGAAATTATTGGTCTATAAAGGGTACCTATGGATCCTTCAAGCTTCAATTTAATTATGGAAATGACGAGTCTCTCTTCAAGCTAGTTGGTGATAAGATGGCAATTTATTTTGTTATTTTGTTTGCCCCTTAGCGTATGATACATAACAAATTATGCTCAAATATTAACCTGACAATCTTCAATAAATTTCGTAGTTTCTTAGAATTAGACTAGGTAAAATGGTCATTTGGGGTCGGGTAATTATGGTTTGGTTATTCCAAAATAAGATTTGTGGTTATCTAATCAATGGTTATAACACAGTTAACGTACCATCAGTGTTTGATCATTTCTAGTTGTTATTATTAAGAGTTTTTGTGCTAGGCTATTAGTTATTTAATTATGTTATTTCAAGTCATTTTGATTTTGGTCAGTTTTGTGTGAGACCATTTTCGAAATAGGCTTGCTTGAGTATAAGTCTATTGAGTTATATTATAACGGCCAAGTCATAGGCGGGTCGACGTAGTGATTTAACAAATTGAAGTAACAAATACCCAATTATTAAAGCAATTAATAATTACACAGGTGAAGCTATTTCCTGGAAGAAGACTAGCATATGAATCCAATCATAACAGTAACAAAATATTCGAACAAGAATTTATGACTATTGTCGAATTTTCTGTCGAGAGTCCATATGGAAAGGCGGTAGCACTAATCGATACAAAGTCTGGAACGATCAAGGCAAAAAATGAATGGATAGTCCTACCGGGCATTGCAATGGCATTCATATTATGTGATACACTAACAAACGAGGAGAAGAATAGTTATTTCAAAGATGCTCAAAAGAAGGATAAAGAAAAGGTGGAAGTAGCGGCGCTTTGTGCGGGTGAATGCGTTGACAAGATGGATGAAGAATTGACGGAAGCTGGTGGAAATTGGACCAGTGGTGGCATCGGTAAGGTGGAGGCGGCAGCAATTTGCGTGGGGTGCTGGGGCCGCAGCGGGATTTTTGGCTTCTAATATTTTTAATATGAAATAGAAGTGGACTAAACTTGAGCATGAAATTATGTAGTATGGACAATAATTTATATGAACATGTCTAGGAAGAAATAATGATTGATGATAATAAATAACATTTTCGCAAAGTCTTTTTTATGTTATGTTTGCGAAATCTCCAGAAAGAATTTTTACCTACATACGTGATATTAAATTGGTGATCTAAACTAACCAAAAATATAAACCATATCAGTTTAGCATAAGCTAAATGTTCACTTTTTACCATAGTTATCCACCTTATTCAAAATAACTTTCAAATTTTGTATAAACAACACAAGCCTTTTTAGTCGGATGTACCATAGACTTGGTTGCATATGTAACCTATAAACAAGATAAAGCCATTCTTAGTTCATCCATATTACTCAACCTGTAAAAGTATTAAGTAGTTTCAAACAATGTTTGAACATATCATATGTCACGTCAATAATTTACTTATCAGCTGAATTCTCATTTGTATGTACTTTCATAACAGAAATATAATCTTTCTCTATGGCATCTAGTAGAAAATGATAGCTTACATCGATATGTTTGGTTAGAGCATGATGAGAAATGAATAAAGTGGATAAAAATCGAGTCAAAACGGTGAATCAAAGCTCATCAGTTTTTCCATTTATTATTATCTTAAGTATTTTCTACCTTTTTTATTTCTAAATTCATAATCTTTTCAAGCTAAAATGTTTAGACACATGATCGACTCAAATGTTTTGTATCCTCTAACTAACATGACAAACATTTGTAACTTGTAACACCTCACAAGATATGAAGAATAAGGAGCTTGTGATATGCTTATAAGAGATTCTACCCACCTAAAATAGGTAGGTAGCATTACAACTCAAAACCAATTGGCTTGTATCATAACCATTTAGTGACAAGGTCTTGTACTTTTGGGCTTAAGTAAGGAAAAAAGCGACTCGAAGGTAAAATCAATCTTTAAGTGAGGTAAGTTACGAGGTTGTTGGGTCGGACTATTATAATGGTGATCTTCTTATCTCTACGAGCAATCTCGACCACTATGTGAGCAAACTTGACATCTTAGGCCTCTAGCTCCCTGTTGAGTTGCCCTACCTCCTTATCCTGAGCCAGCTCCTCGGTATCTCACTCTTTGTATATCAATCAAAGTTCAAAGGCAAAAGTTAATCAGACGATAATAAACTAAGAATTTTAATATATAACATTTTCAAGGAAGACATGCTCTCACCACAGCGATCAGCTCGATTCTGGGCACACCTTGAGCTAACAAGTTGTCCACCTTAGCAAAGTGTCTGACTCCTTCAAAAATAAATTTTTAAATGTCAAAGTAAATGGGATATCAAAATCAAAAACAGAGAAATCAACCTAATCATAGTGATAGCCCAAAAGGCAAGTCCCTTCTTGACAAACGTCTTGTAAGACAAGTCCTGTAAGAGCGAGGAATATCCTAAGAACTGGTCCAGACACTTAACCATCTACTCTCTGGAAGGCTTCCTAAACGTCTTCGATGGCGGCTCCCTCGGTACAACGAAAGTCTCGGTCAGGCTCTCACGAGCTAAATGCTCTCTTAAGGACCAAATCGGTCCTAACGGCGTCGATAGAAGGATACGACTAAAGCTCCTCGTTTGCAGCCTCTCCACTACAAAATCGGGCACTCCAGTGTACCTCTCCAACTGCCTAGCCTCGAAATACAATCGTTCATCACCCGATTAAATCAAAATTCCAAATTCAATTCAGAAATAAAGATTCCAAGCTAAATTCAAGATTCAAATTCAAGAGTCAGTTTAACTCAACTCAATTCAAGTCATTTCAGATCAAGTCAATCAAAACTCATTTCAAATCAGTTCAATTCAAGATCAAATTTGATTCACGTCAGAGAACACACGCGCCAACTAGCTTGTGTCTATTCACCCTTCTCCGATATACGTCGTACTAAGAATGGGCGATCTTAGTCCGACATGTCACCCAATCCAGGACTGCCAAGTACGTCCTCGCCACTACCTCCCTGTTGGGAGCAAATGTAATACCCGAATATTTTGGGACCTTTAAAGGAAACTTGGGATGTATGAAAGGACCCTTAGGCTTGACAAGAAATCACTCGGAAATGGGGGATGATCGTACACTAGACCAAGTAGAACATGAACTAGACCTAATGAGCATAGAGTGGACCGAGTAGAAATCATCGTGGACCGAGCAGGTGCCACTCAGCCGAGTACAAGCGGTACTCGACCGAGTGGGCAGAACTCAACCAAGCGGACTCAGCACTCGACCGAGTGCAGCTTCTCAGTGGGCGATAAAACCTATGTCGGCATCTTTCCGCCTAAACCTAATTCATTTCCCCTTCTCTCTCTTCCACTACAAATCCTCTCCCTTCTCTCTAAAAACCTCCTAAGCACCTCCTAATTGGATTCAAGCTTGAATTTCAAGATGTTCTACTCTTCTCCCTCTTCCCTTCACCTTGTGAGTAAGATTTACCTTCTCTCTTTTTTTTATTTTAACCTTAGAATTTGGGGGTTTTTATGGGAGTAATTAATTAGTAATTATTATGTGTATTATGAGTAATTAGTGAGTAATAATAAGGGGTTTTACAGAATAAAAGTATATAGTGTGTTTAGTGATGATTATATATAATTAATGTAGGATGAGACGGTTTTGTGAGACAGAATCTTGCTTATCTTGGATGACTTATGGAGTATGCTAAAAACTAAGGTTTTTCCCTACTCGGTTTTCATTATACATGTAATTGTAGTGTCGTGTGTCATGGTGATTGTGTTGTTACATGGTTTTGGTATGTTTTGTTGTGGTAGTCGATTGGTGGTTTGAGTATGATTGGTTGCGTCACAGTATTCTTGAGATATGGTGTGTGGTGAATTAGTGAGGAGATGTGGGAGCCAAATTCACGCCTGAGATCGCTCGTTGAAGGGTCCCTCGTCTCCAAGGAGGATGTGCATATTAATGGTTCAGGTTAAAGGTTCGTGTTGCGATGAGGACACAGGTACTCCTTGTTGCGATACGGTTACCTCGGCTGCGTCCGGCAGGGGTTAGTGGCGGTGTTGCGATATCGTCACCATGGTCATGATGATCTAACATTGGTTATGGTAATAAGAGACATGACCTTGTGATATTGATACGAGTTACAAAGTCCGAGTGTCTTGTTGGTGGTCATAGTATGTTTAGAGTCGTAATTATATGCATTGTGAAACTGACATGTGCATTGTCTATGTAATTGTCACCTATTTTTGGGGTGGCCTGTGTCGATCCATATTATATTTCCGATCATATGGGGAGCAGTTGCATACAGGTTGGTTGTGATACCATGCGAGAGATGGGACGAGCTACGAGCACTCGGAGTCAAGTCGCATAGGCTAGATGTTAGATGACATAGATGGTAGTCGGGTCGTATAATGTATAGTTCACTTTTATCTATTAGTCATATAATTCATTTAAACATGTAATTTATATAAACGTTTCTTAATTGTAATTCCGATTTTACTGCCTCGGGAAACCGAGATGTTAATACCTCCTGATAACCTTGGCCAGGTAAGAAGGAGGTGTTAGAAAGTGGTATTATAGCGACGATTTTGCAACTGAAACAAATGAAACACCTTGAACCTAGGTGTGTCTAATAAAATGAACCTGGTATGAGTATGATAGGAGATCGGTTTTGGGTGAGTAGGCGCCCTTACGTCAAAATTAGTTCTTATTGTCTTGGCCGATAAACCACAGGGGGTAATTATAAGTGTGTGTGTGTGTGTGTGTGTGTGTGTGTGTGTGTGTGTGTGTGTGTGTGTGTGTGTGTGTGTGTGTGTGTGTGTGTGTGTGTGTGTGTGTGTGTGTGTGTTTGTGTGCGTGTGTGTGTGTGTGTGTGTGTGTGTGTGTATTGTTGGAGCTTGTGTCCACCACAAATTAGTGTGATAACATTTGTAAATCTCTTACGGGTTCACAAGGGTATACTTCGTATTTTATTAGTTGATTAACGATTACCTAATAACGGTTGGCTTGCTAGAAAGTTTGACGTTATTATCATACAGATGGCGGTGATCAACTGGTCCCTAAAGGTCACACCTATAGGATGTGTTTGAGAGATGTGGTTATGGAAATGTAATCACATTGATGCCTTATATGACTAAACAGTTAGTCAATGTGTTGATGAGACAATTATTTAATGAAGATTAAATAATATTAGTTGAGACGAATTAACTGTCAATTCGTAAATTGAATATAATAAGTTATATTTAATTAATGTATATGATGTTAGCTTGGACGAATTAATATGTTAATTCGTAATTAAATGTAATCGGTTATATATTTAATCAACAAGATGAATGTGTCATAGTGGTAATAGTAAGGGTACTCAAACCAAGAGGTTATGGCCTTATGGGTTCGATCCTCACTAGATGACAATTTATATTTAACACATTTTATACATTTTTGAAATAACCGAAAATAAGGAATTTAATCCTTATTATTTCGGTTTATGGGCCGAATGAAGGAAAGAATAAGATCTCGATTTACCTTCTCTTTTTTCGGTTTATTAAGAGAAAGGAGAGATAATTTTTCTACCCTAATTCATTCTAACCTAATCCTTGCCTCTCATCTCTACGAAAAACACAAAAAAACCTAAAATTAATCAGTTAATTTGGATCGATTCTAGCAAAATCAAAGGGCATTTCTCATATCGTCTTGGGTGCAACTGATAGGAGAATATCATTTCTAGGCCATAAAACCTAGGACCGAAGGTTATTTCTTAATCCTTTACGTTTCATTTATGCAATTTAGTTTTATGACTCGTAATCATCACTTTATAATTCGTTATAATCCTTAAATTAAAGGGATGCATACAGATAAATCCCACAAGTAGTATCAGAGCCAAGGCCAGGAATTTTATTTTGATGATTTTCATAAAATGTTTTAGCATAAGTTGAAAGGAATTTCGAAAAGAGAAAAAAAAAATTGGTTTCGGCTGAAAAAATTTTCTGCCGTGAGGTAATTTTTTTTTTACCATCTGTTTTTCTCGTTTTTTTTTCTTCTTTGTATTGATGATTTATTTCCATTTTTATTTTTCATATTGTTGTTTTAATCAGTTAAAATTATCATATGAAGAATTGGTAGATTTTGATGTAATGAAGATTAAGTTAAAATGCAAATGGAATCGTCATGTTGATGATATAAAAATTTGTTTTTGCTATATAGTTTTGGCATATACATTAATCATGTTTCATTAATTCATATGCTAATCTCGTTGTAATAGCATCTATAAACGATTATTGTTCATCTTAATGTTTTTGTTTTAGGGCATTTTTGCCGCAAAAAGAAAAAAAAAAGGAGGCATTAGGGTTTTTGTTTTATTTTTAGCCGTGGGAATTTTTTTTTTTTGCTGTTACTGTTACAGTTCACAGGGCAGATTATAAAAAAAAAAAAAAAAATTGTTTGTTTCGGTTTTTACAGAAAAACCGTGATTAAAGAGAAAAGTTTTTGGGCTGATTCGTGTTTGTACAATTACCGAAAGAACAAAAAAATTGTTTTCTGTTTTTTTCGGCCGTGCTGAAATAAAAAAAATTTGGGTTTCTCTATTAAGTTTTGCCGAGACTTTTTTTTTTAAAAAAAGGGGGAGTTTTTTTGTTTTGTTTTGGCAAATTAATTATTGTGAAGCGGTTCATAATTAAAAGATACCTAATTATTTTAAAGCAGTTTAAAATATTGATGGATTAAATTCATATTACAAGTTTAATATGAATTAAGATTAAATTTAATGTGATTAATTGAGGAATTGTCACTTAATTTGATCAATTAAATAGGTGGTTTGGATAAAATTAATCAACATAATTAAAGAATTATGTCTTGCATGTTTATTTTTTTTTAGTTGATGCTTTTCTTTTGTTGAATGAATCGTTGAATGAATTTATTTACGTATTTTTGCAATCGGTTGTAATTTGTAATACTTAGTGTGGCCTTAGTCAAATTATGTTTTCGTAATGATGGGAACATAATTTTTAATGTAATTTGAGATCTCAAATCTCCTTTATTTTTCTTTAGTTTTTGGATTTTGAAATTAGAATGTAATAAATAGGTTTATCATGTAAATTTATTTATTGTATTTTTCAAAGAAGACTAAAGATGGAGATTGGAGCTCACTCCCGCTACATGGATCAAGATGGAACATCGAGACAAGCTTCTCGGGTCCAAGGATGGATTCCAAATTTGTATTTAATGTTCATTTTGATAGGATAGGCCACACTAGGATTTTATTATTGTTTTTACGTTTTCATTCCTATTGCTTTTCATTCACATGATAGTTTATGCATCATATTCCGCCTAAAACCAAACCACCTACTACTAAAATGCATGAAAATTGACATACAGATGTCATATGTTTATTAAGCCATCACCTTAGTTTATTCATTCACGCATGCTAGATATTAGTTCACTTAAAATGAATTAAAATAAAGTTGATGGGATCTTCCTGTAAAACGGAAATTGAGATTAGTCTTTATAAGGGCAAACAACTATGAATCTCTTCTTCGTCGGTAGGCATAATATGATCCCTTCTACGTTGGGTAATTAGTTTGTGTTGACTTAGTTTATCTCAACATTATAGTCCGAAGAGTTTCTCGTGATTATGATGGACTAAAGATAGAATTTACAGAAATTTATCGACCAAGAATTCTAACAGTAGAATTAGCCAAAAGGTTGGCTTATCAATTTACAGATAATTGAATCTTGGGATCATTTATATAATTCTTGAGGGAGGTCAATTGTATAAATGTTTTGAGTCTTCGTGTTATGACAGTAGTTCATTAGACTTAAAAACATAAACGATGCACATGCTTATTATTTTTATTCTTCTTCTCGCAGTGTAGAACACGTTTATTTTGATAATACTGTTACAACAAAATGTCTGGAAATAACGCAATCCAAATGCCTAGTGCCACACTTGGACGCGAGTCCTGGCTGAAAATATTCATGGACCAAATGAATCAGTTCACACGTCGAAAACGACGGGTCCAACTTTGCGGATCGGGAGGCGGCGCTACGGAATGCCGCCATTGCGACGGTAAGCTCGTGTACTTAATCGAGTCAATACCGGTAAACCCAGGCCCCAATGCAGGAGTCAACGAGTCACTCGCTTATAGTGACTTCGTTATGGAAGCGGGTGCGATAAAGAACGTACTCATCTTTGCAATGGAAACCAATTTGCAGAGACGCTTCATTGCCCAAGGTGCGAACAAGATTTTCACCACGCTCACTAACGAGTTCTAAAAAGCACCGAGAATCGTTACATATGAGCATACCTGTCGCTTCTTTGATGCAAAACTCCAGAAGGGCCAACCGGTTAGCCCACACATTCTTCACATGATTGAGAATGTCGAGAAGTTGGAGGCACTTGATTGCAAAATCAGTGAGAGCATTGTCATTGACCGAATGCTTCATTCTCTTCACGATGGTTTTGCCCTTTTCAGGGCGAACTATTACATGAATGACTTGAAAAATAGTCCTCATGAGCTACACTCCCTTCTCGTACAGACCGAGAAGGATATGAAATTGAGTGGGAGCATGAAGCAGGATGTTCTCACGGTTTCCAACAAGGGTAAAGGTAAGGGGAAGGCTCATGGCAACCTAGCTGTAGGTAAGCCAAAGTTTAAAAAGCCAGGAAACGGTAAGAGTGGGCCCGGTGAGACTAGTGGCTCACAGGGCAAGGCAAAGAGCAAGGGCGGTGACATTGAGTGCCACCATTGTCACAAGACTGGACATTGGAGGAGGAACTGTCCCGTCTACCGTGAGGACATTAAAGCAGGCCGCGTCATTCCTGTTGGTATGTCATCTTATATTTATATGATTGAGATTAACCATGCAAGTTTCGGAACTTGGGTACTTGATACTGGTTGTGGTTCTCATCTGTGTAATTATTTGCAGGATCTAAAGAACATCATACCTCTCAAAAAGGGTGATGTGGACCTGCGAGTCGGGAATGGAGCACGAGTTGCTGCAGTCTCGAAGGGAACATATGTAATCCAATTCCCTAGTGGTTTTGAGTTATTTTTATATAACTGTTACTATGTACTCAGTTTATCTAAGAACATTATTACTATTTCCGTACTCGAGATAGACGGTTTTGCATTTTCAATAAAAGATAATAGCTGTATTTTCTTTTTAATGAAATGATTTATGGAAAAGCAGTTTCCATGAATGGAATTTACATCTTAGATAAAACCACGGAATTATTACACGTGAATAATAAGAAATTAAAGGTTGGTGACAAAGATCAAACCTATCTATGGCATTGTCGAATGGGACACATAAATGAGAAACGTGTAAAGAAACTCGTCGATAATGGGACTATTTCCGCATTCGAATTTTCTACATATGGCACGTGTGAATCATGTCTCATAGGCAAAATTACTCGAATTTCCTTCAAAGGTGTTGGAATGCGTGCTAGTGACCTATTAGGACTCATACATACTGATATTTGTGGACCTATGTCAATTACCGCTAGAGATGGCTATAGATATTTTATGACTTTCACGGACGATTTGAGTAGATACGGATATGTCTACTTAATGAAGCATAAAAGTGAGTCCTTTGAGAAATTCAAGGAATACCAGAACAGGTTTGAAAACCAACTGGGTAGAAAGGTCAAAGCACTCCATTCAGATCGGGGTGGCGAATATCTTTCAAATAAGTTTGATCAATACCTTAAATACTGTGGAATCGTTTTGCAGTTAACTCCACCTGGAACACCTCAATTGAATGGTGTGTCCGAACGGAGAAATCGAACCTTACTTGATATGATTCGATCCATGATGAGTTACACGGTAGTGCCTGATTCATTATGGGGTTTTGCTCTTTTGTCAGCTGCTCTAATACTTAACCGAAGTCCGACTAAAGTTGTCGACAAGACTCCATATGAAATGTGGAAGGGAACGGTACCTAACTTGTCCTTTATTCGGGTTTGGGGCTGCAAGGCTTATGTCAAGTGGAGACACGAGGATAAGCTTGGCTGGCGATCGGTCAAGACATACTTTATAGGTTATCCAAAAGGAACATTTGGTCATTACTTCTATTCGCCTACCGAACATCGAGTTTTTGTTGCGGCTAGTGCGACGTTCTTAGAGAAAGAATTTCTCGAGAACAAGACAAGTAATAGAACCTTCGAGCTGTCAGAGATTCCAGAACCAACAACCGAGGAACAGATGGAGGAAGTTGTTCCTCCAACTGATGATACGGTTAATATTCCTCAGGAATCCAGGAGGCCGGGTAGAGTCTCTAATCCTCCGGACAGATACATTGGTATGGTCGAGGAGAATGACATTTTGCTCCTAGAGAGTAATGAACCCGCTACCTATAAAGGTGCTATGGCCTGTTCCGACTCAAAGCTATGGCTCGAAGCCATGCAATCCGAGATGGACTCCATGTGTGAGAATGATGTATGGGATCTAGTTTATTTACCTAATAAGGTAAAACCTCTACAGTGCAAATGGCTTTACAAAATAAAGTGTTCTGTAAACGTGCAACCAGATACCTATAAGGCACGACTAGTGGCAAAAGGTTTCACTCAAGTGCACAGATTGCATTATGATGCGATTTTTGCACCTGTAGTCATGCTACGTTCCATTCGGATAATCTTAGCGATTGCCGCATTTCATGACTATGAAATTTGGCAAATGGATGTGAAAACCGCCTTCTTAAACGGTTATTTGGAGGAAGAGTTGTACATGGTGCAACCCGAAGGTTTCATAGATCCTGAACATCCTAAGAAAGTATGCAAGCTTAAGCGTTCCATTTATGGACTTAAGCAAGCTTCTCGAAGTTGGAATCATCGTTTCGACCAGGTGATAAAAGAGTATGGTTTCACTCGATCGGTCGAAGAACCATGCTTATATATCAAGTCGAGTGGGAGCAAGATTGTATTCTTGATATTTTATGTCGATGACATACTCCTGATTGGGAATGACATTCCTCTCCTATTTTCGGTTAAAGAATGGTTGAAGAACCATTTCCAGATGAAAGATTTGGGTGAGGCACAACGCATTTTGGGAATCCGTATCTACCGAGATAGATCACGACGGCCGTTATCACTTAGTCAGGAGTCTTATTTGGATAAGATTCTTGAGAAGTTCAGCATGACCAACTCCAAGAAGGGGAACCTTCCAATGACGCCTGGGATGCAGTTGAGCAAGTCTCAGTCACCCACGACTCCTGAAGGGGTTGAGCGCATGAGTCGTGTTCCTTATGCATCAGCTATAGGATCAATCATGTATGCCATGATATGCACACGTCCAGACGTGGCATATGCATTGAGTATGACCAGTCGGTACCAAAAGAATCCATGTACCTATGGAGGACTAAGGATTGGGTATTGACTTATGGAGGAGATACTAAGCTATGCGCAACCGGTCACGCAGATGCTAGCTTCCAAACGGATCGAGATGATTAGAAATCTCAGTCTAGATTCGTTCTTACTCTTAATGGTGCTGCGGTCAGCTGGAATAGTTCCAAACAGGAAGTTGTAGCAGATTCTACTACTGAGCCATTGAAATATGATAAGCATGGAGGGCACGTTATTTCCATAGGAATTAAACGTGTTCCTGAGTTGTAGTAGTTGATTATAGATTTGATACATTATCTTTTTCATATACTATTTATAACTTCATCGTTTTATTATAATATTTTGTTTTTCATGTGGATTGTACTGACAACATTGAACACCACAAAGTGAACTGAACTACATTATATTTTGTTTGGTCCGTAATCGCCTTAAGGAGTTGATAACTCTGGCTATTATATTGTGCAGTCGATTGATGGTGGGTTCAACGAGCCATAAGTCAAACGGTTGACTGATCAATCACAAATGCGAGATTATAACGATACCTCGTAGGACAAATTTTTGTGACAACGTAATGGAGTCTTAAATGTTTAAAAACATTCGGTGCCAGGTCGTGGATAGGACATCCATTGTGTTCCTAGAGTCGATTCTTTTGACTATCGACTGTCTCTTGAGATTAAGGCAGTTTTTGGGTGACTTTTATTTCTTTCTCACGGTCTGCCGTAACTGGAGGCTAAGTAGATTTTTTCTGGGTCATTTCATACCGTGCTTACATCGACAGAATTCGAGTTGAGGAAAATATCCAACCTTTATCAGGTATAGTTATTTCTCAGGGCCATTCGAGGAGTAGTAACTGAAATGCATGGCCATGCTCGAATGATGATTCGTTTATCAGTTAAGTTACTCTCTAGTTGGGGAAACCACTCTTGATAAAGATCGCTTGTAAGATACGACCTTTGTGAATACGGATTTGCAAATTGTTTTACATTGAGTGGGAGAAATTTTAGGATATGAGAATCGGTTATCGCACATACACTTGTGAGGACAAGTGGGAGTTTGTTGGAGCTTGTGTCCTCCACAAATTAGTGTGATAACATTTGTAAATCTCTTACAGGTTCACAAGGGTATACTTCGTATTTTATCAGTTGATTAACTATTACCTAATAGCGGTTGGCTTGCTAGAAAGTTTGACGTTATTATCATACAGATGGCGGTGATCAATTGGTCCCTAAAGGTCACACCTATAGGATGTGTTTGAGAGATGTGGTTATGGAAATGTAATCACATTGATGCCTTATATGACTAAACAGTTAGTCAATGTGTTGATGAGACAATTATTTAATGAAGATTAAATAATATTAGTTGAGACGAATTAACTGTCAATTCATAAATTGAATATAATAAGTTATATTTAATTAATGTATATGATGTTAGCTTGGACGAATTAATATGTTAATTCGTAATTAAATGTAATCGGTTATATATTTAATCAACAAGATGAATGTGTCATAGTGGTAATAGTAAGAGTACTCAAACCAAGAGGTTATGGGTTCGATCCTCACTAGATGACAATTTATATTTAACATATTTTATACATTTTTGGAATAACCGAAAATAAGGTTTTTAATCCTTATTATTTCGGTTTATGGGCCGAATGAAGGAAATAATAAGATCTCGATTTACCTTCTCTTTTTTCGGTTTATTAAGAGAAAGGAGAGATAATTTTTCTACCCTAATTCATTCTAACCTAATCCTTGCCTCTCATCTCTACGAAAAATACAAAAAAACCTAAAATTAATCAGTTAATTTGGATCGATTCTAGCAAAATCAAAGGGCATTTCTCATATCGTCTTGGGTGCAACTGATAGGAGAATATCATTGCGATATTGTTCATAGGCCATAAAAGCTAGGACCGAAGGTTATTTCTTAATCCTTTACGTTTTGTTTATGCAATTTAGTTTTATGACTCGTAATCATCACTTTATAATTCGTTATAATCCTTAAATTAAAGGGATGCATACAGATAAATCCCATATGTGTGTGTGTATGTGTCTGTGTATGTGTATGTGTGTGTGTGTCTGTGTGTGTGTGTGTGTGCATGTGTGTGTGTGTGTGTGTGTGTGTGTGTGTGTGTGTGTGTGTGTGTGTGTGTGTGTGTGTGTGTGTGTGTGTGTGTGTGTGTGTGTGTGTGTGTGTGTGTGTGTGTGTGTGTGTGTGTGTGTGTGTGTGTGTGTGAAACATGATATGGTCATGTATGTACAATGTTAAATTGACAAGTTCCTTATATAATGTGGTTTCGTGTGTGTTGTTACAAGTTGATAAGTTCCTTGCCTTATGTGGTAGTTTATATTGACAAGTGAAATTTGAGTGAGAAGCTTGATGTGCATAACATGTTTGAGAGTAATTGTTGCTTTTTATTGTGTGAAGGACATTAGTTTAGTTTATCGCATCCTAATAAGGTGTGGGTTTGTGATACTTGCTAATGTAATCGTTAAAATGCAAGCTAATGGTGGTTACTAGTAGAGTAGTCGTCAGTATAGAGGTAGAGTATCAAGGACCGTATGTATGACGGCGCGTGAACTAACTCTGTGTGAGTCACTGATAGCCGGTGGACTCCCGAACCTTACCCTTTGGTTGCAAGAACGATCCCCAATATCTAAGTTAGAAATTACCCACCACAGATAACCACTCGACCAAGGGAGAGTGATGTGACCATAATTAGCGCATATTTAGCCCCCGAATTAGCCTTGTTCCCATGCTTTTTAGTGCCTATTTGGGTCATTTCTTATCTTTAGTTCTTTGTTTTGCATATTCTTTGAGATTTTGATCCCTTGGTAGGAAAGGAGTAAGAATCTTGCATTTTCATGGCAAAACGAGGCTAAATTGATTATATTCAATGACCAAGCATCAAGAAGAGACAAGACTAGAAGGCCTTTGTACATATCATAGTAGAAGAACAATGTTGAGAAAGGATCCTTGCGTCCCCAAGGAAATCCCCAAGGAATTTATGAAGAAAAGGGAAGAAAAGTAGAAGAATTGACGCTGACCAACACTCCGAACGGATTGCAGACAATCCGCCCGTCCAGCCAGAACAATCCGAGCGTCCCTCCTTGGAATCCGCTCGGATTCCCCCTCAACAATCCGAGCGTCCCTCTCCTGAATCCGCTCGGATTGCACAGCCCAAATCCGGCCGTCCCGACTCTAATCCGCCCGGATTCCGCACAAAGACGGATTTCATTCTTCAAGCTACGAAAAGAGAAGCCCTTCTCTCGAAAAATACCGGGTCCTCCTTGCTCAACTTAAAAAGTGTAATTACTAGTTTAGCCCTTAGTTAACCCTAATGCATCCTCCCTAATTTTCACTATAAATACCCCATTAGGCTAATTAGAGGAGCATGTTCTTCTTATCAATAATTAGTGTAGTTAATATCAATCAAATCTCTTTTCAATATTGTAGTCAAGTATTAATCAAGTTTTAATCCAGGTTTTAGTTCTTTAATCTCTCTCTTGTTCTTCCTTTATTTTGGGTAATTGAAGATTATTTGGGTTATTATTGGGAGATTGACAACCTCTCAATCTAGGATTCAAGTACTTCTATTATTCTTGCTTTATTATTGGAATCATTAGTAGGTATAATCTCTTAATCCCTTTTTAATTATTGTTAATTACTTTCATTTATTCATCATGTTTCATATTGTTGGTATGATTGACAACCTTGCTAGCATGATCAACATGATAATGAGTGAGTAGTCTCTTAGCTAGGGTTTAATGGGTGATTAAGGGAAACCATCATGGGGATGATTCATGCTTAAATCAATATGCTTTCATATCTTATTTGCTTGCTTGTTTTGATCTCAATTCATGCACATGTTATATTTGATGAAATGCTAAGCCTATGAATCCTTGCATTTACTATCATCTTCTATCTTTTCAATGAGACTTGTAAGACATAACCCAACTCGAGTCTCATTAGACCATGCATGTGTTGAGTAGGAAAGATTAAGTCGACTTGTAGGTGTTGTACAATCTAATCGATTCGGCTCCGGGACACAAACTTTCCTAGGATTGTAAGATATAACCCAACTCAATCCATCACAACAATAATTGCTTGCTTATAATTTGAGAACATGTTTGTATGATCATATCCCATGATTCCCCTATGATCCCATGACACCCTAGTGCTTTTAATCAATTGTTTACACCCCTTATTTTATTCGTCTTGCTAGTTTATTTTCATTGTTATTTTAGTTTAGTGACCTTCTACACCAACCCAATTTGTGACACCCCTAGACACTACTAGTTACAATAGAATTCTCATTTCAATACCCGTCCCTTGGGATCCGACCTTTACTTGCCTCTTTACTAATGGTAGAGTTGTTTGTGAAGTATAAATTGTGTTTTGTATCGACCATTGACCAACGACCACATATACTTAATTGTGAACACGAAATGGCCTCGATCAAAAATGGCGCCGTTGCCGGGGACGGTGTTTAATTGATTTAAGATTTCTTTTATTGTTATTAGTTGTGTCTTTTTTACCTTGGGGAAGTAAAACTCCTCAAGGTTTGCTCTAATCGTTTTCAAGTTGTTTGATATTTTGCGAGAATGGATTTCATAGATTGTTTTGTAGAGGACCATTTGAGTATCCCCTACTTCAAGGATCCCATGCAAGCATTAGAAGCCTTAGAAGCAAGTAAGGCTAAGAGCATGTATTGGGAGTTAGAGGTGGATCTCTTTGAGGCCGCTCTAGCTAACAAGGAACTTACTCATGCACAATCCGAGTTAGCGCATAATATTCTAGTGGAAGCATGTCAACCCATAGAGGATAAGCAATCCATCCTAGAGGATATTCTACAAACTCAAGAGCAAGAGGAACCCATCATGGGATTTGAATATGATGAGGTTGATGAAAGTGAAGTTGAGTATGCTATGAGAATGGAATGTTTAATGGAGATGGAGCAAATTCTCAATGAAACTCCAAAGGAAGAAAGTAAGGTACAAACTCCTACTTTAAAACCCCTTCCCCCAAATTTGAAATATGCTTACCTTGATGAATCAAAGACCAAACCCGTGATTGTTAATGATAGACTTGATGATGACCAATTGGGAAAGTTGCTTGATGTGTTAAAACAACATGATAAGGCTATAGGTTATAGTCTAGATGACCTTAAGGGGATAAGTCCCAACTTTTGCATGCATAGGATTCATCTAGAGGACGACCATAGACCTACCATTCAACCCCAAAGAAGATTGAACCCCCACATGCAAGAATTGTCAAAGGAGAAGACATGAAATTACTTGATGCGGGAATCATATATCCCATATCGGATTCTTTGTGGGTTAGCCCCGTCCAAGTGGTACCTAAGAAAGGAGGTACCACGGTAGTAACAAATGAAAAGAATGAATTAATACCCACAAGGATGATCACCGGTTGGCGTATGTGCATTGACTACCGGAAATTGAACTCCGCAACAAGAAAAGATCACTTCCCCTTACCATTCATTGACCAAATGCTTGAGAGGTTAGCCTCTAACAAATTCTTTTGTTACCTTGACGGGTATTCGGGATTCTTCCAAATCCCTATACACCCGGATGACCAACATAAGACCACCTTCACGTGCCCTTATGGCACTTTTGCATATAGGAGGATGCCTTTTGGATTATGTAATGCCCCCGCTACCTTCCAAAGATGCATGATGAGTGTCTTCTCCGATTACCTAGAGACCATAATGGAAGTTTTTATGGATGATTTTAGTGTTTATGGAAAGGACTTCGACTCATGCTTGCATAATCTTTCTCTTGTATTGCAAAAATGTGAAGATGTTAGTCTTGTTTTAAATTGGGAAAAGTGTCATTTCATGGTTAATGAAGGAATTGTTTTGGGTCACTTGATTTCGGAAAAGGGCATCGAGGTCGATAAAGCTAAAGTTGAGGTGATAGAGAAACTCCCACCTCCCGTGAATGTTAGAGGGGTGAGAAGTTTTCTCGGTCACGCGGGTTTTTATCGTCGTTTCATAAAAGATTTTTCGAAAATAGCAAAACCCCTCACTCAACTTTTGCTTAAAGATGCCCAATTCCAATTTACTGACGAGTGTGTTAAAGCTTTTAATAGAATCAAAGAAGCATTGATCTCGGCACCAATCATCCAACCCCCAAATTGGGAGTTACCTTTCGAGATTATGTGTGACGCTAGCAACTACGCCGTTGGAGCGGTTCTTGGCCAACGGGTAGGGAGAGCCCTTCATGCCATCTATTATATAAGCAAGACCCTCGACCCTTCTCAAGTGAATTATGATACAACCGAAAAGGAGCTTCTTGCCATTGTTTATGCTTTGGATAAATTCCGTTCCTACTTACTTGGATCCAAGGTGATTGTATTCTCGGATCACCGTGCTCTCCGACATCTCTTGATAAAGAAGGAGGCAAAACCAAGATTGTTGAGATGGATTTTGCTTCTTCAAGAATTTGACTTAGAGATAAGAGACAAGAAAGGAGCCGAGAATGTAGTAGCGGATCACTTGTCAAGAATCCGGTTTCATGATGAAAATGGAGAAACCCCGATCAATGACTCATTCCCCGACGATATTTTGATGGCTATTCAAACTCAACTTGAAAGGCACATCACCCCATGGTTTGCCGATTATGCTAACTATATTGTTGGAAAAGTGCTCCCTCCTAACTTGAACCACAACCAAAGGAAGAGATTCCTATTCGAAGTGAAGAGGTACTTTTGGGATGACCCAAACCTCTACAAGGAGTGTAGTGATGGGCTCTACCGGAGATGCATCCCTCAATGGGAAATCCAAGGAATCATGGAAGGATGTCATTCATCACCCTACGGTGGGCACCATGGAGCAAGAAGAACCGTTGCAAAAATTCTCCAATCGGGCTTCTATTGGCCCACAATGTTTCAAGATACAAGAGAATTCATCATTCATTGTGATGCTTGTCAAAGAACGGGCAATATATCTTGGAGAAACGAAATGCCACAAAGGGGCATTCTAGAGGTGGAGATTTTCGATGTTTGGGGAATCGACTACCAAGGACCCTTTGTGACATCCAATGGGAACAAGTACATCCTTGTGGCCGTAGATTATGTTTCAAAGTGGGTGGAGGCAATTGCCACCCCAAATGATGATGCAAAAACGGTCACCAAGCTTTTCAAGAAGATAATTTTCCCACGATTTGGAGTTCCTAGAGCTATCATTAGTGATGGAGGAACACATTTCCATGAGAAGAAGCTTGCATCCCTTTTGACCAAATATGGTGTTCAACATCGAACCGGCTTGGGATATCATCCTCAAACAAGCGGTCAAGTGGAAATTTCAAATAGAGAGATCAAACAAATCCTTGAAAAAGTTGTGAACAAGACTCGGAAAGATTGGAGCACAAAGCTTGATGATGCTCTTTGGGCTTATAGGACGGCCTACAAGACTCCCATTGGTGCCTCCCCCTACAAGCTCGTATATGGAAAAGCATGTCATTTGCCAATCGAATTGGAGTACAAAGCTTATTGGGCAATCCGAGCACTCAATCTTGATCTAAAATTGAGCGGTCAAAAGAGGATGATCCAAATCCAAGAGTTGGAGGAATTCCGACTACAATCCTATGAGAATGCAAAGATTTACAAAGAAAGAACAAAATTGCTTCATGATAAGAGAATTCGACAAAAGGCCTTGCACAAGGGAGACAAAGTCCTTCTATTCAACTCCCGCTACCGACTCTTTCCGGGAAAATTGAACTCTAGATGGATGGGTCCCTATGTGATAACCGAAGTTGGAAAATATGGAGATTTCGAACTCAAGGCGGAAGATGGAAGCAAGTTCAAGGTAAATGGTCAAAGGTTGAAGCCATACTATGAAGGAGCATTTGTTGGAGAGGTCGAGGCTACCTACCTCGGGCCTCCTCCCCCTTGAAAGGACCATCTAAGGGAGAGTTTGGTGGAGTCCTCCCTAAACCACCATTTGTAAATATACTAACCCTCTAACTTGTATTTATTATTTAATTGCTTTTATTTTCATAAATGTCATATACTCTTTTCATGAGCGTAAGTGAGGGAGGGTTACTAACAAGTTTTTGAATGAAGGAAGGAGCAAATTCCTAAGTGTGGGGATGCATTAAAAGAAAGAAGAAAAAGTCAAAGCTCAGACGAGTAATCCGAGCGGATTCCACGGAATCCGGCCGTCTTGGCCGAATCCGGACGTCTAGAAGAAAAACCGCACGTCCAGCTGTGTCGAAAAATTGAAGGTTTCTGGGCTGTTTGAAAATCCGAGCGTCCTATGGAAGACGACGCCCGTCTGGTTGAATCCGGCCGGATTTGTGGAAAGACGCTCGTCTCTCCGCCTGTGCATTTCAAGAAAAATCTTTGTCGAAGAATCCGCCCGTCTTCTCAATAAGACGCCCGTCCAACCCTTAAAGAATCCGAGCGTCTCTCGCTCGGAATGGCCGTCTTGTGGCGACAAAAATTTTGGAATTTCACTCTGTGGCAGAATCCGGGCGTATTGCCCAGAATCCGCCCGTCTCGTGAATGAGGAATCCGAGCGTCTTCCCTCCGAAATTCGCTCGTCTCCTCCCACTATTTCTCGACCCGACTTTTTCCAATTAAAATACACCCCACCACCCATATAATGCCACATCACTACTCCTTCCACTTACCCTATAAAACTCACCTCCTTATGACTCCCATACATATCCAAATCACTCTCTTTGCCCTCAAAATTAAAAATCCCCAATTTTCTAGGGTTTCCAATTCTCAATCAACAAGGAACATCCTTAGCAAATCTTCAAATCAAAAGAACCCAACAAAAGAAGCAAGAATGGCACCAAGGAGATCCTCCTTTAGAAGTGCAAGAAGACCAAGGATGGTGGGAAGTTCCTCTACCTCACATCTCAACACCATTAGAAGGGAACATGTAGAGATTGTAGATCTCACAAGGCTCGATGATTTCTCGAATGTGGAATTCCTTGATGATGTGCAGCGATTGGTCTTCCACCGACTCTTAAGTAAGAATATTCTTCCCACTAAATTTCTTTGTCATGATACCTTAAGAAAGCTTGGAATTTTTCACCAAGTAGAAGCACTCTTTGAGGTTTTTGGTCTTTCGACTCTCTTTCGCATGTATGAACCAACCTATCGGTCCCTTGTGCTAGAATTCTTAAGCTTTTTGAAGATCACAACCGTAAACAAAGTGATATGCATAGAGTTTCGGTTATAAAATGTTTCTAGGATGATGACCCTTGTCGAGTTTGCCAATGTGTTCGGACTTGATGTTTCGCCTACCCGAACATCAAAGCCCAAAAAGTATAATGTTGCACCATTGTGGAGGGCCATGACGGGCCGGGATTTCATTCTCACCAAAGAGTGTCTTGCTTTTCACATCCAAAACCCGATCTTGAGGCTTACATATAGATTTCTTTCGGGTACTCTTTTCGCCCGCCGTGATCCGGCCATTGTCAACCAATTGGACCTTGTATTTATGGAATCATACCTCAACATTCAAGGGAGAGATAGGTATCACTTCAATGCACCTCTAGTTTTGCTAGAGAAGTGGGCAAGGTTTAGAAATGGGGATGATGATGGAATGAAGCACATAGTGAATGGTGGACTCATAACTAGACTTGCAAAGCACTTCAACCCAAGGTTCAATGAGAACAATGAGTACACTCCACTTACGGGGGGAACAAGAATTAATGAAGATCTACTTGTCGTCCAACACCATTGGATAACCCTTGAGGGGGTTGATAAGAAGATAAAGTGGTTGACAAAAGGGAGCGATCCACTCTATCTCCCAATGCATGATCTACCACGGGTCTCCCCAAGAAGAGGAAGCTTGTCCCCAATGCCCTCCTACCTCATCCCAAGTCAAAAAAGGCAAACTCCACCTCCACAAAATCCACCACCACAACAAGAACAACAAACTCAAAATGAGAGGATAAAAGTGCCTCCTTACCCCTTTCCCTACCAACCATATAACCATCCAAATCCCTTCATCCTCCCCCGTGACGACTTTGTCACGGGAATTTTGCAAGATTTACACTACCGTCAATATGAGACCTCCGTGGACACTTATTATGCTCTTTACCCCCAATACTATGAGATGGCTCAAAAAGGACGGATTAGTGAGGAAGGAGCTTTCCCCTCATGGGCTCAAATGGAAATGCTCTTTCCCAACTCGGAGAAGGCTAATGAAGGGGCAAACGGACGCAAAGGGGAAGAAAGTGGGGATTCTTGTGGAGGTGATACGGTGAAGCTTGAGAGTGAAGATGAATTCATGGATCCAAGTTTAAGTGATGCTTCAAAGGATATTTGGGATAGCGATATAGAGGGAGATGATGCGGATGCCTAGGAGACTACTTCATCACTAGGTGGAGCAAGTATGAGCGGCCACCTAAGTTCAAGTGAAGTTCTCTCATCTCTTCTCTTTATCTTAATTTTTCATGAAAAGAAGTTTGTGTCTATTTCTCTTTGTATTTTATTTTAATCATTGTTGGTTTAGTCCTAGCAACATCAAAGGACTCACACCTCGGTTCCATTGAGGTGTTCTTCTTTTATTGTTCCCATTTGTAAAATCCAAAATGACAAAACTAGTTTCATGCATAGCATAGTGTGTGCATGAACTATACCCATCCTTGGACATTAGCAATAGTGTCTCACTCGGTTTGGGGAAGTTGATGCATACACAACGGGAGGTAATCTAAATTATCCTCTCCGTCATAACAAAAACCATGCATCATGTAGTGTAGCTTAGTATAGAATTGCATTTAGTATAGAAATCATGCATCATCTTTGCATAATTTCCATCATTTTGGCCATTGAGGACAATGCCCATATTAGTGTGGGGATGGGAATTCTAACATTTAACTCTTATTCAAAAACCCATAAAAATTGAAAAATTTCAAAAACCATAAAAATTTGAAAAATTGAAAAATCCAAAAACAAGTTCATTTCCTTTGTATATATTGTCTTGTATATATTGTGTTTGTTTTATCCTTGATTCACATTGATTGACTACGCCACATCCGAGACATGAGGATATTGAAGACCGCATGGTATGATCTTTCCAATCTCCTTTTTCCTCTTTATGTTAATGACTATGTGGCTTTATTTTGATTGATGCGGTACAACAATGTGAATTTAGGACTTGCATTTAGTTTATATGGCATATTAGTTGGTAGAATCATTTGCATTAGGATGTTTATATGCTAGTTGCATCATGGCATGTAGTTTGCATGTTAGAAAAATTTTGCGAAACCGTCTACTTGGGAAGCTTGACAAGTGTATATAGGCCCTAGTAGATGCTTTTTATTCTTAAGACTTTGCTTGTTAGAATACTTGTAAAACACCCTAGGATGTGTCATGCTAGTATCCTTTGACCCATGGATTAAGGCCTAGTCAAGAGTACCTTGTGGTGTGATAACTCCTTGGCTACCGTTTATTCCAAGGTGACCCTTGAAACCATGCACCCATACATCCATCATCCATATTCTACCATATTTTTGTCAACAAAAAGGGAATGGGCACAAAAAAGAAATCAATTTGAGTTCAACGAAATGAAAAGTGAAAGAAAGTTTGCAAAAATGCATCAAATGAAAAGAGGAGCAAAAATAGACTCCAAAAGCTTCAAAAACAAGGCACCCTCGTTACTAATTGGGGTGACTTTGAAAATGTTCAAAAGAAATGCAAAAAGTTGTCAAGTGTTGAAATGCCAAAAATCAAAAAGAAATGGCAAAGAAAGTGTTCTCAAATGTCAAATGCCACATGAAATTGGGGGGAAAAACAACAATGAAAGCAAACTCCCAAAAGTGAAACTCAAACATCTATCGATCCCTTTATCCGCCGTATCCATTTTTGTGCATGGTAGAGAGGGGACGACCCTTCTTCTTGTCTAGGCAAGAGGGGGAATTCCGCAATCCTCTAGTGTTTCTAACACCATAGGGAGTCTATTCTTGACGAAAGCATTTAACGATTGAGGACAAAGGTACCCTAGCTTGACACATTTTGGAGGTGATTTATTGGTATCCTTCTAGGCTTAGTAGTTTGAACAAATTGCATCTATGAAGGATTGTGTACCCTTGAATTGCTTCCCTTGTAGATAATTTCCGCCACTTAGATGAGGAAAGTGGCTATTCTTTTTGTAGATTCATCCATTATGTGATTTTGTGTGCTTAATGTTTGGATGTGTCGCCATTTTGGCAAGACCCACCTTGCCTTGCAAGAAGGCATCCTACCTCATGGTTGTCTTGTTGTGAGTTGAAGGGGCGGAGTGAGACCCGCTAATTGTCTCATATCGGCTATTATTATTAGGATAGGTTAGTGTTGGTCCTAGTCTTTGTCACCTCTTTACTCGGGACGAGCAAAGGTTCGGTTTGGGGATATTTGATGTGACCATAATTAGCGCATATTTAGCCCCCGAATTAGCCTTGTTCCCATGCTTTTTAGTGCCTATTTGGGTCATTTCTTATCTTTAGTTCTTTGTTTTGCATATTCTTTGAGATTTTGATCCCTTGGTAGGAAAGGAGTAAGAATCTTGCATTTTCATGGCAAAACGAGGCTAAATTGATTATATTCAATGACCAAGCATCAAGAAGAGACAAGACTAGAAGGCCTTTGTACATATCATAGTAGAAGAACAATGTTGAGAAAGGATCCTTGCGTCCCCAAGGAAATCCCCAAGGAATTTATGAAGAAAAGGGAAGAAAAGTAGAAGAATTGACGCTGACCAACAATCCGAACGGATTGCAGACAATCCGCCCGTCCAGCCAGAACAATCCGAGCGTCCCTCCTTGGAATCCGCTCGGATTCCCCCTCAACAATCCGAGCGTCCCTCTCCTGAATCCGCTCGGATTGCACAGCCCAAATCCGGCCGTCCCGACTCTAATCCGCCCGGATTCCTGCACAGCACGGATTTCATTCTTCAAGCTACGAAAAGAGAAGCCCTTCTCTCAGAAAATACCGGGTCCTCCTTGCTCAACTTAAAAAGTGTAATTACTAGTTTAGCCCTTAGTTAACCCTAATGCATCCTCCCTAATTTTCACTATAAATACCCCATTAGGCTAATTAGAGGAGCATGTTCTTCTTATCAATAATTAGTGTAGTTAATATCAATCAAATCTCTTTTCAATATTGTAGTCAAGTATTAATCAAGTTTTAATCCAGGTTTTAGTTCTTTAATCTCTCTCTTGTTCTTCCTTTATTTTGGGTAATTGAAGATTATTTGGGTTATTATTGGGAGATTGACAACCTCTCAATCTAGGATTCAAGTACTTCTATTATTCTTGCGTTATTATTGGAATCATTAGTAGGTATAATCTCTTAATCCCTTTTTAATTATTGTTAATTACTTTCATTTATTCATCATGTTTCATATTGTTGGTATGATTGACAACCTTGCTAGCATGATCAACATGATAATGAGTGAGTAGTCTCTTAGCTAGGGTTTAATGGGTGATTAAGGGAAACCATCATGGGGATGATTCATGCTTAAATCAATATGCTTTCATATCTTATTTGCTTGCTTGTTTTGATCTCAATTCATGCACATGTTATATTTGATAAAATGCTAAGCCTATGAATCCTTGCATTTACTATCATCTTCTATCTTTTCAATGAGACTTGTAAGACATAACCCAACTCGAGTCTCATTAGACCATGCATGTGTTGAGTAGGAAAGATTAAGTCGACTTGTAGGTGTTGTACAATCTAATCGATTCGGCTCCGGGACCCAAACTTTCCTAGGATTGTAAGATATAACCCAACTCAATCCATCACAACAATAATTGCTTGCTTATAATTTGAGAACATGTTTGTATGATCATATCCCATGATTCCCCTATGATCCCATGACACCCTAGTGCTTTTAATCAATTGTTTACACCCCTTATTTTATTCGTCTTGCTAGTTTATTTTCATTGTTATTTTAGTTTAGTGACCTTCTACACCAACCCAATTTGTGACACCCCTAGACACTACTAGTTACAATAGAATTCTCATTTCAATACCCGTCCCTTGGGATCCGACCTTTACTTGCCTCTTTACTAATTGTAGAGTTGTTTGTGAAGTATAAATTGTGTTTTGTATCGACCATTGACCAACGACCACATATACTTAATTGTGAACACGAAATGGCCTCGATCAGAGAGCCTACACTAGGCCGAGTGCATGACACTCGACCGAGTGGTTCATCATACTCGACTGAGTGAGCCATTTTTCCAGAATCTGTGATCTTCTGAAAAATGGGTCATTCCACCGAGTAAAACTGGGCACTCGACCGAGTGCAAGTACCACTAGACCGATTGGACTCAGCACTCGACCGAGTGGACTCGGCACTTGACCGAGTGGATTCTGGGCTGGTAAATTTTCGCGTGAAACACTCTTTTTCACTTACTCTTATCTCGTTCATTCTTCATCCTTCTTCACATCTTCAAACACTAAAATTCCTCTAAAAACACTGCAACAACTCCATTGTTGTCCATTCTTGGAAAAAATTCGAGATTTCCACTCCATTTGTTCTTCTAATCTCTACTAATTAACTCAAAATAAGTGATTTTCTCTTTCCTCTTGTTTTTTTCCCCGATTCGACTTTCCTTAGATCTACATTTTTTTTGCTCACGTTTTACCATCTAAATGCATGTTTTGTTTAATTTATGATAGTAATCGACTTTTTACACCATTGATTGTTGCAAATATGAAATTATCATGTTGAAATCTTACCTAAAATGGCACAATTCGAAAATTTAGTGTTCTTAAGGAAACATGTGGGTTTTGCGTTTGGTGCTTGGTGCTTGGTTTAATTGTTCAACAAAGGCCTAATCTTTGTTGTTAATGGCAGAACTTGTTTTGCATTTGAAATTTTGTCTTCAAATTTTGCCTAAGAATTTCAAAATTTAGGGTATTCATGCCCAAATTTTGATTTTTCATGCTTGAATTTGGCTTCAATTGCTGTAAAGGACCGTTACCCTTATTATTAGTGTCGAATCTTGGCTTAAATCGGAAATTTTGTCTTAAAATTTTGTAGTGAATTTTCGAAATTCATGGGAAATATGAGCCCATTTTGATTTTCATACTTAGAACATGATTCGATTACCTTGTAATGCTTCAAACTTGATTAACAATGTCATGAGTGGCCTTAATAGTGAAAATGTACCTTGATATTTCTTCAAAATTTAGCACATAAGTGGTTTACATACCCGGATTTTGAATATCCATGTTCAATTCATGCTTAAATTGTCCTTTGAACACCAATCTTTGTTAATAAGGTGTCTTGGCACTTCACATTACAAATTTTGTCTTCGAATTTCCAAGATTTTCAAAAACCATGATAGTAAACCCGGAAATTTTGAACTCTTACATTCACTACACTTCATTTTCGTTGTTGTGCATTATCACAAAAACTCTTGTTTTCCGGGAAATGGGTGTCTTGAGTAAGTTTTGATTAATTAAATGCAAAGGAGCTCATGCCAAGACTTCCTTTCAAATTGTTGTAAAATAAATTTGGAGTATTGGGAGAATTTCCACTCATTTCCAAATTTGTCTTAATCCCTATTCTTTTCCTATTTAGTATCTTGTTTTTGTGAATCGGTTTTGTAGCATGTCGAGGTCCAAGAGGAACTGGAAGCATCGCCCGCTATTGTGGCTCTGGGAATTCCGGGTATGGAGTTCGAGAGTGAGGCCCAAAGAAACACCTTCCTTCTGTTAGTAGGGAGGCGTATGACCCCCACCCGGTGTGTGTCGGCCGAGGCATTGAGGGCGTTGGGTATAGATGTAACACCCCCATACACCAAGTGCCTTACCAGGACCACCTAATGCATGGGAATGCTACCATCTCGGATACCCGAGGCAATGTATATCAAATAGACCATAACGAAATATACTTAAATACGTAAAAGAGTTTAAGTGGTTAAAATCCAAAACCAAACTGTAAAGTAAATACAAATCTTCCAAAACTTAACCAACTGAAAGGAAACTAGTTCATGACACAACGGAAGACTCTAAAGACAAGTGATGACTCTATCCCAGCTATCCCTCGCGCAAGCCATCTCATACCTACTCAATCACTGCTCACCATCCCCGAATGGATCACCACAGTTTTCAAAACATTTAAGCGGGGTCAGTTACTGATTATACAAAACACAATACAGAAGATACAACACACATTACCCATCGTAACAGATATTTCACGCCGCCAGTGGGGGACTGCAGCCGTACCCACCAAATCCCCGCTCATATAGTCCGAGCGATAACCCATGTTCCTTAATGTGCACATCCCCTCCAGTGGCGGGTTCCACAGAGGGAGAATCAAGGGAGTGAAGCCACTCCCGCAAGTGACTCCACTCAGCCGAGGACACGCCCCGAGAACCACAGACAATTATACAACCAATTAAACAACAACAACAACAACGCCAACACAAAACCAACATGTTATAGATCAACAATAAACACGACCACCACCAACAATTATTTAACCAATAACCGAGTAGGGAAACCCTACCTGGAATAAGCAAATCATCACGATCGTCACAAAGCAGCTATTCAATATTGCTCCTCTACGAAACCACCTCCTATAAACACATAACCATATAATCATTATCAAACATACGTCATACTCCCAAAAGCCCCTAATCTACCCAATTAGGGTTTTAAACAAAACAAACGAAACCGTATAAAAACTATACAAGGATCTTACCCACGGCACGACGAACTCAACGGCGTAAAGAACACGACGATCCGACAACCTTAGCCTTTGGGATTTGATAGCAACGCGAAGAACAAAAGCAACGTAACTTGTTTTCTCTCTTGAAAAGTTTTTACAAAAGATAAAAGTGATAAAAAAAGTGACGGAAAGCTTTAAATATCAATCACGCGTTACTAACAAAACTCCGCTAAAACCACCCGCAGAACCAACTTACTCGATCGAGTAAATAACTTACTCGATCGAGTGATCCTTACTCGATCGAGTGCCACACTTACTCGATCGAGTACCTATCAGCAGAACACTGTTTCGTAAACCAAACATACTTACTCGACAGAGTAAGCCCCACTCAATAGAGTACTCAAAAGCATAGAAAACCGTGGTATTAGAGTCTTCCCTCCATAAAAAGAACTTCGTCCCCGAAGTTCAACCCATACTAAAAAACAAAGCATACTAACTCAACCACAACACAACAACACAACTAAAAGTCAAAACAAAACTCCCAACCACAACTCAACCCGACTCAAAACAACTACTAACTGTACCAAAACTAACACAAACCATACCAAAACCTTATGCAATCATCTCCTACCCCCCTAAAAGAAACATGGTTACGTCCCCGTAACCACACATACCTGATCAAAAAGAGACGGATACCGCTCCCTCATAGCCTCTTCCACCTCCCAAGTAGCTTCCTCAACCTCATGATTAGACCATAGAACCTTAAGCAACACTATTTCCCCAGACCTAGTTTTCCGAACCTTGTGATCAAGAATCTGTTTTGGTACCTCAAGATAAGACAAGGACTCATCCAACTCTATGTTCTCCACCTCTAGCACATGTGAAGGATCGCTCACATACTTCCGTAACTAAGACACATGAAACACATTATGCAGCCTATCCAAAGCTGCTGGTAACGCTAACTGGTAAGCAACCTCATCCACACGATCCAAAATCTCATATGGCCCGATGAACTTCTGGCTTAGCTTTCCTTTCTTACCAAACCTCATAACCCCACGCATAGAAGATACTTTTAAAAGAGCCTTGTCCCCAACCTGAAACTCTATGTCACGGTGATGTAGGTCTGCATAACTCTTTTGTCGATCCTGAGCCGCTTTCATCTTTTGCCTAATTAACTTAACATGTTCTATCATCTCCTGTACCATTTATGGTCCTAAAACCAATGCCTCAGCTCTATCATCCCAGCAAATCGGACTCCACACCTCCTCCCATACAAAGCCTCAAACGGTGATATCCCAATGCTCATGTGGTAGCTGTTGTTATAAGAAAACTCAATCAAATCCAGCCTATCCTCCCAGCTACCACCCAACTCCATCACACAAGCTCGCAACATATCCTCCAAGGTCTTGATAGTTCTCTCTGTCTGCCCATCTGTTGTAGGATGAAAAGTAGTACTCATCTTTAAGGTAGTTCCTATCAGATCCTGCAACTCTTGGCAAAACTGTGATATGAATCTCGCATCTCAATCTGACACAATATCCTTAGGCACCCCATATAACCGAACCACATGCTTTCTATAACCCAAAGCTAACTGTATCTTAGTCCAAGTATTCTTCATCGAAATAAAGTGAGCTGACTTAGTCAAACAGTCAACTATCACCCATATCATGTTGTTACCCTGTTGACTCCTCGGTAAACTCACTATAAAGTCCATGGAGATAGATTCCCATTTCCACTTAGGTACCTCCAGAGACTGAATCTTACCCTATGGTCGTCGTTGCTCTCCCTTGACCCTCTGACATGTCAAACATCGAGCCACAAACTCAGCTGTTTCCTTCTTCATCCCAGGCCACCAGAAAATCTTTTTCAAATCTTTATACAACTTGTCACCACCTGGATGTACTAATTATGGTGTGCAATGAGCCTCTGTCATGATTATGTTTTTTAACTCCTCATCACTAGGAACACACCATCTGTAATACTCCGTATTTATGAGTCTCTGGGTACTCTATCGAGTAGGCCTTACTATGTCGAGTAAGGGTGAGTTGCAGTTTAAAATAGTTTCTGACCTGTTGGGTACTCGATCGAGTAACGTGGGTACTCGATCGAGTAAGGGGGCACTCGATCGAGTACCTTAGCTACTCGATCGAGTAGCCGGTTTACGAGGAGTTATTTCCCGGGTTTTGTTAATAATGCGATTAGGTATATAATCTTTTCCGTCATTAATCTTAAACACTTTTCAAAACCTAATTACTGTCAAGAGAGAAAACAAAACATCGTTCTTCGCATCTATCACATTGTTAGCAAATCCTGGAGTTTGGAAGGTCGGATTTCACCTTTCGTTATACCGTTGAGATCCTTGCGTCGAGGGTAAGACCTATGTACCGTTTTTACAGTATTTCCTTTAAGTTGGTTAAACCCTAATCTAGGGATTTGGGGGTTTTTGAGTAGTTTGTGATTTGGTAGCATTCGTATGTTGTATGATAGGAGGAGGTTTCGTAGAAGAAGCTTTTGATACTGTTTGTAGAGACCGTCGATAGTTGTGCTTTCGGGTAGGATTTCTACTCAGTATTAGTCCCATAATGGGATGATTGTTGATGTGTTGTGGTTGATTGAATAATATAGTAATTGTGTTGTGACGGTTTGTTGATTATGATTGTTTGTCTCTAGTTCTCGAGGCGTGTCCTCGGGTGAGTGAGGTCATTTGCGGGAGTGGCTTCATGCCCTAGTTTCGCCTTCTGTGTAACCCGCCACAGAAGGGATGTGCACATTAATGGACAGGGTTATCGCTCATTATGAGGAGCGGGGATTTGGTGGGTACGGCTGCGGTCCCCCACTGGCAGGACTAGTCCAGTGGACAGTCGGTGATTGAGATTGTTGGAATTGGTGTGGTTGTGTGTGACAGTTATGCTGTTTGTTTATCTTATTGTTGATATATTGAGTTGTGTGATTAGTACTGACCCCGGCTGTTGTTTTGTAAACCTGCGGTGATCCATTCGGGGATGGTGAGCAGTTATTGAGCAGGTTTGAGTTGAGTTACTGGGATAGCTGGGATGTGCCACCGTCTGATGATAGAAGTCTTCCGCTGTAGCTTTAGTTGTTTGTTAGACATTTCAGTAGCTCAGTAGATAGTTGGTTTTAAGAACATGTATTCGTATTTTGGTATTTGGTTTCAGTTGTAACCTTTCACTAAAGTTATACAATTTAAAGTTGTTTCGTTATTGTCTTATGATTATCATGCCTCGGGTAACCGAGATGGTAGTATCCTTATACCTGAGTGGTCCTGGTAAGGCACTTGGAGTATGGGGTTGTTACAAATAGTATCAGAGCGACGATCCTTAAACCTGTAACCAATGAATCTAGGGAGTCAATTAAAATGAACCCTGGGTAAAGGTTGTAGGAGCTAATGCAAAGGCTTGGGAGACGTCCTGAAGTCGCAAACTCGCCCTACAATTTTGAACCGGTCACATGGGGGGAGTATGTCAAGGTTGTATGCGTTGTTTGGTTAGCTTGTGTGTGAATGTGATGAAGTGTGTGTAATTGTTGGATGTTTGGAGTAGAAAGTTAAGAATATGAAAGAAAGATTGATGAGGCATATAGAACCGTTGTTGGAATGAAAAGCATGATGGATGATTCACAATGTGACATAATAATAACATGTGAATAGAAATGTTGGGTTGTATACGTATATCTTGTTTACATAGAGTTGTATGATAAGTTTATGTACTTGTCCACGATTGTTCATGTGTATATGTTGTAAGAAGTGTGTAGCTGTAATGGATGAATTGGTTGGAAGAGATTAAGTAAGTAATTGCATAAGAATATGAAATTCATGTGTGGAGCATGTTTATGTGGGTAATGGATTGTATAATGTTGCAATGTTAGTAACATGTGAATAGGGGATTTTATGTCGTATATTATGTTATTGTGTACGTAAAGTTATAAAATAAAAGCATGTGAGTGAATCGTGATTGACGAGTTAAATAATCTATGGGTATGATGAATGTTGTTGCTTGGCTTTTGAAAATAGTAACTTATGATTAGGAATACTGGTGTTATGAGTTTTGGATTGGTTTTGGTTTGCTTGGTTGTTGTTTAAGTTGTTTGGAAGTAAAAAAAATCAAATAGTTATGTCGTCTGATTACAGCAAAGTTGTCTTTAAACTGTTATAACTTGAGATGCATAAATGATTTTAATGTGATTCCAATTGGAGGTGATAGCTTGTTCTTTTAAGATTCTAACGATAGGTCACACGCCCAAAACGACCAAGAAATGAGTGAGTTATGACTGTTTTACGAAAACTGGACAGTGCTGAGAAATGCGTAGGTACTCGATCGAGTAGTCTTGGTACTCGATGGAGTAGGGGGGAACTTGATCGAGTACGTCAGTTACTCGATCGAGTGTCCCTAGTAATTTGTTTTACGTGCTTCTGATCTTCACCTACTCGATCGAGTAAGTCACTTATTCGATCGAGTGGCCTGTACTCGATCTAGTGACCCCTTTTTTAAGTCATATGCTTATCTTTTGACGTTCGTTGCATATTATGTTTAATTCAAAGGTATTATTTTGCTTCTTTATGCACCGTTTTACATGTATGTTGATCCTGATGCGTAAGATACCCAATCTTATAATATAAAGAGTGGCACCTATGGTGATTATGAGTTCGATGGGGAGGACATGAGTTATATGTGGTTGTGATAGATAGTGGAAAAAGAAAAGGGAGATTGGTATGGCTTAATTGAGGCATAGAGCATGTTTTGCGAGACGGGATGAGTGATATGATTGTGTGTTGAGTAATGTAAGAGTAAGTGAATGTGGGCAAAGAGTGATGTAAGTTTAAGGAACGTGAGAATGAAAAGATTGAAAGAAAGGATGTGGATAGTAGCAACCTGAGATGTATAACGAATTATGGAAGGAGATGGTTAGAAATAGTGTTGAGTAAGAATATATGTAATGAAAGGTCGTTTTAGAGGAATTGAGAAGAGTGGTATATAGTGAACTTAATGGAGACATGTCGCGACGTGGATTTGCAGATAGTGACTGAGTTTGGAAATTTGTGTTATCGAGAGACGAAACTAATGTGTGATTTCCTTGGGCAATTAACGGTATAAAAAGAATTTTGATTTCTAGAGATGTAATTGTTTGAACTTTAAACGTTGATTTTTATGGACAAATTAGCGACAAGTGTGAGTGAGTGGAGTGATGAAGGGGACCCATGGTAAGGAAGAGTGAGATAATATCGATCAGAAATAATGGGATTGGAATTTTGGAGCAATGAGAAGGTGATCAGAGCACTAAAGAGTTAGGAAGAAGTAATAAGGAGTTGAATGGTTAATGTCTTTAGTCGAGTGTAAAAAGAAAAGCATGAGGGGAGTAAAACTAAGAAAATGTTCACCGGAGTTATGTGATATAAAAATAAGGAATCGTCAAGATGCATGATACTATCATGAGGAATTGAATTAGTGATTATACAGGAGCTTCGGAACAACAAGATTAGTCTTGAGTTTTGAGAAATTAAGGAAAGTAAGAAGTTGGTAAAATATCTGCAGGATATGAGATTTTGGTGGAGAGTTAGATGATGATACAATTAAGGATAGTATTGGGAATAATGTTGAGGTAATTTTGTTGATGGATTTGATGCTCATTATTGGGGATGATAACCAAAGATAGGGAAGAAACGGTGATGTTTAGAGATGAGTGCAAGAAGTTTTATGTACGAACGGTAGTGGTGTGGAGGTGTTGTCGCTAGTGGTTAAGGTTAATGATAAATAGGAAAGATGGCAATTCTACAGAGGCTGATTTTGTAGAGATTGAATTGATAGGTATGGTTGTGAGGAAGTATAAGACATAGTCTTAGGAGGCGGTTTCTCATAGTGAGTGTTAGCTGTATAGTTATGTATGGCAGAAGGTGTTGGTTATGCGAATGGAAGAATGTGATGAGGGGCATGCGAGTTAAGCTCGGCGACATTGGTAACCTTTGTTGAGTGGTAACTTACGTGATCGGGATTGATTTGGTTGGATGTGATTACGGGTCTGTGATATATAAATGTTTGTGTGAGGTTTTGACCTCACAAGATGTGGTATGGTGTGATTATCATAAAGTTGTTATTTGAATGTTCTGTAATGCATGTTGAGTACGCTGATCTAATTGAATGATATTCAAAAAGGTAATAATTTGAGTGATCCGCATGATGGCTATACTTGTATGTATTCATAATACATGTCAATCTGTGATATGGTAAGGGGATGATATTCACGAGGTTATTATCTATTTAATTCATAAAATATGTTGTGTTATGATTTATTAAAGTGGATTTGAGTAAGTTTTTCTTGTCTGAGAAGTCATTCTGAGTCAGTATTTATGGGAGTTGTATGCAGTTGTGATGACTATCGATGTGGTTGTGGTGCCTCGGGTGGTGATCCGGGCACGATATTTAGTGTTGTGATGCGGGTATTTTCGCACTGCGGTGTGGCTGTTGGTGGCGGTGTTGTGATGCCGTCACCGGTTGTGGTGGAGTAGGCGGGATGATTATGATTCGAGTTTCGAAAGTACATACCAGTCATACATAGATTGTTGTTTTGTTTGATGTTGCTTCCTGTGAGTTTCAGTTTGTACAGATAGACAGTTGTTTTGTTATCGATGTTTCTTACCAAGTTAAGTTTTGGAATGAGGTTAGAGTATGATATGAAAGAGAGTTGTATATGTTTTCGTTGTTGTCATGTTATAGTGACATTCTGTTGATGGGACACAGTTGTCAGAAGTTGTTACGATACTTTTGATCTTGTTTTTAAGATGAGGCGTTAGACATAGTCATGGTAAGTGACTAGTTGAACATGTGTTATACTAATCTAGAAGCTGCACGTGGTTCATAATCAGTTTTTGGGACAGTGAGTGTAGGGTGTTGAGTATTAGTGTCATGTTAAGTTGTGTATGAGTTTTGCGGTAATGAAGGAAAGAACTTGAGGATCTAGTGTGAGTGTACGTAACGAGTGTGGATCGTGAGTTATGCTTTTGGGAGATAGGTGCTTTACATAGAGAGGTATGTTGTTTTGCAGTAATAATGGAGAATTAGTATGGTGTTTTTGCTACGAGTTTTATGGTATAGGTTAGGTGGTGTGCCGAATGAGTTGAAGTATGAGGACTGTTTAAGTAAGAGAGCCTTGGAAATAGGAATGGTTATAGAAATGAGGTTATAGGCGGTTATCTTTGACATGTGGTGGTGATGAGGATAATGAGATGATATAACTAAGGATTTAGTATTAGTGAGTTACGAGGACGTAACATTTGTCTTAAGAGGAGTAGGATGCGATAAAAGAGAGTTTCATGGTGGTGCATGTTGTAATATAATTGGAAGTAGAGTGTTAGCGTAGCGTAAAGGAGGGATTTGTTTTGTGGATGATACTTATAAAAGGCCATGGTCGTGCTTGTAGTAGTGTGATGCTTCAGAGTGTGAAAATATTTTATATAGTGTTGACAGTTGGAGGATGATGTTATGAGTCTGAGTAAACTTCGAGGACGAAGTTCCTTTTAAGGGTGGTAGAATGTAACATTCCATTTAATGTTATGGGTATTTTGATATTGGATTGGCTCTGGATGATATATTACGGAGCTAGTTGGTAGTGTATGGAGTTAGTGTTGAGAGAGATATAATGGAGTTGATACGATATCGTGAGCCATGTTGTGGAGGTAGGAATAGTTAGTGGAGTTGGTGTTACGAGTTCATGTTTGGGTTGGAGTTTTGTTTAGAGTTCTTAGTCACATTGTTGTGTCTTGATCGAGTTAGTATGTTTGTTTTTGAGTATGGGTTGAACTTCGGGGACGAAGTTCTTTTTAAGGAGGGAAGACTGTAATACTCCGTATTTATAAGTCTCTGGGTACTCTATCGAGTAGGCCTTACTCTGTCGAGTAAGGGTGAGTCGCAGTTTAAAATAGTTTCTGACCTGTTGGGTACTCGATCGAGTAACGTGGGTACTCGATCGAGTAAGGGGGCACTCGATCGAGTACCTTAGCTACTCGATCGAGTAGCCGGTTTACGGGGAGTTATTTCTCGGGTTTTGTTAATAATGCGATTAGGTATATAATCTTTTCCGTCATTGTTCTTAAACACTTTTCAAAACCTAATTACTGTCAAGAGAGAAAACAAAACATCGTTCTTCGCATCTATCGCATTGTTAGCAAATCCCGGAGTTTGGAAGGTCGGATTTCACCTTTCGTTATACCGTTGAGATCCTTGCGTCGAGGGTAAGACCTATGTACCGTTTTTACAGTATTTCCTTTAAGTTGGTTAAACCCTAATCTAGGGATTTGGGGGTTTTTGAGTAGTTTGTGATTTGGTAGCATTCGTATGTTGTATGATAGGAGGAGGTTTCGTAGAAGAAGCTTTTTGATATAGCTGTAGAGACCGTCTGATAGTTGTGCTTTCCAGGTAGGATTTCCTACTCAGTAGTAGTCCCATAATGGGATGATTGTTGATGTGTTGTGGTTGATTGAATAATATAGTAATTGTGTTGTGACGGTTTGTTGATTATGATTGTTTGTCTCTGGTTCTCGAGGCGTGTCCTCGGCTGAGTGAGGTCACTTGCGGGAGTGGCTTCACGCCCTAGTTTCGCCTTCTGTGGAACCCGCCACAGAAGGGATGTGCACATTAATGGACAGGGTTATCGCTCATTATGAGGAGCGGGGATTTGGTGGGTACGGTTACGGTCCCCCACTGGCAGGACTAGTCCAGTGGACAGTCGGTGATTGAGATTGTTGGAATTGGTGTGGTTGTGTGTGACAGTTATGCTGTTTGTTTATCTTATTGTTGATATATATTGAGTTGTGTGATTAGTACTGACCCCGGTTGTTGTTTTGTAAACCTGCGGTGATCCATTCGGGGATGGTGAGCAGTTATTGAGCAGGTTTGAGTTGAGTTACTAGGATAGCTGGGATGTGCCACCGTCTGATGATAGAAGTCTTCCGCTGTAGCTTTAGTTGTTTGTTAGACATTTCAGTAGCTCAGTAGACAGTTGGTTTTAAGAACATGTATTCGTATTTTAGTATTTGGTTTCAGTTGTAACCTTTCACTAATGTTATACTATTTAAAGTTGTTTCGTTATTGTCTTATGATTATCATGCCTCGGGTAACCGAGATGGTAGTATCCTTATACCTGAGTGGTCCTGGTAAGGCACTTGGAGTATGGGGGTGTTACACCATCTCCCATCAAACCGTACACTCACATCTGTATGAATAGAGAACCGAGACACCGTTCCTTTCTCTACCCCAGCTCTCTACTCTTCAATCTTAGGATCCAAAGCATGTTTCCTGCGAATGTCATCATAAAGATCCGGATCTACTTTCAAGTCCCCTCTAGCATCCCCTTTTTGTATCACATGTATCCCCATCTTCCCCACCTCATCTCTCAACCTCATCAAAGACATAGCTGTGCATATAGAATGCACACTCTTTCTGCTCAGCGCATCAGCAACCTCGTTTGTTTTTCCTTTATGATATATAATATCCATGTCATAATCCCCTATCAGCTCCATCCACCTCCTTTGTCTCATGTTCAACTCCTTTTGAGTGAAGATGTACTTAAGACTCTTGTGGTCTGAAAACACCTTAAAGGTCGCCCCATAAAGATAGTGCCTCTAAATCTTGAGAGCAAACACAACTACACCCAACTCTAGATCATGTGTCGGATAGTTCTCCTCATAAGGCCTCAATTGCCTAGAAGCATAGGCAATTACTTTCCCATTCTGCATCAACACACATCCTAAACCATTCTTTGAAGCATCTGCATATACCTCAAAGTTCTCACACCCTTCGGGTAATGCTAAGACTGGAGCTGTGGTCAAACGCTCCTTTAATCTCTGGAACGCCGTCTCACAACTTTCATCCCAACGAAACCTGTTCTCTTTCCTCATCAACGCTGTCATAGGTCTGGCTATCTTAGAAAAGTCTTTCACGAACCGACGATAGTACCCTGCCAAACCCAAGAAACTCCTAATCTCTACCACATTCTTCGGTGATTCCCACTTAGACACTGCCTCTATCTTTGTTGGATCCACAGCTACACCATCCTTGGAAATCACATGCCCCAGAAAGGAAACTTCCTCGAGCTAGAACTCACACTTAGACAACTTTGCATACAGCTGATTGTCACGCAAAGTTTGTAACACTAACCTCAAGGGCTCCTCATGCTACTCCTTAGTCTTGGAATGGACTAAGATATCATCTATGAACACCACCAAAAACCGATCCAAAAACTCACTGAAGACCCAGTTCATCAAATCCATAAACACTGCTGGTGCATTAGACAACCGAAACGGCATCATCACATACTCATAGTGACCATACCTCGATCAAAAAGCTGTCTTTGGTATATCCTCTTCCCGAATCCTCACCTGATGGTAACCTGATCTCAAATCAATCTTGGAAAAGACTCCTGCCCCACTCAACTGGTCAAACAGATCATCTATCCTTGGAAAAGGATACTTGTTCTTCACGGTAACCTTGTTCAGCTCTCTGTAGTCGATGCACAACCTCAAACTCCCATCTTTCTTCTTCACAAATAGAACTGGTGCTCCCCACGGCGATACACTAGGTCTAATGTATCCCTCATCAATCAAATCATCCAGCTGTTTATTCAGCTCCTCCAACTCCTTAGGACCCATGAGGTACGTGACCTTAGAGATTGGTCCCGTCCCTAGTTTCAGTTCCACACTAAAATCTATATCTCTCTTTGGTGGCAAACCTGGTATCTCCTCCGAAAAAACATCGGGAAACTCTCCCACCACTGTTATCTGATCAACTATCAGACACACCTTACTATGGTCTCTCACATGGCATAGAATCAAAGGACACCCCTTCCTCAAATAAGACTTCAATGTCACCGCTGCAATCACTTTGACTTTGGGTTTGACAACAAACCCACGATAAGACACACTAACTTCCTTAGGACCCCTCATAGAGATTCTCTTTTGGTGAGAATCTATTCTAGCCTTGTACTTACCCAACCAATCCATGCCAACTATCATCTCAAAACCATTCATAGGGAACTCTAACAAATCCACTGGAAGGTTAACCTGCCCAACTATCATAGATATACCCCTATACAACCTCCCACAAGATACAGACTCTCCCAAGGTATAAAAACCTCATCCTTTACAGACTCAAACTTCCCCAAACCCAAAATCTTATCATGACTCGATGATACAAAAGAATGTGATGCCCCCAAATCAAACAAAACAAAGGTAAAAACAGCATTAACAAGAAAGGTACCCGTGATCACGTGAGCATCATCTTTAGCAGCTTTCTTGTCCATCATGAATAGCTTGCCGCTGGTCTTCTGTCCACCTCCCTGGACAGTACTAGCAGAATTAGACGGCTTGGCAGCCGACCCAGGGTTGTTGTTTGCTGCCGGTCTCTGATATGAATTACCGCCATTGCGGTTAGCCCCACCATTATTGTTATTCTAACCTCCCTAATTGTTTCTGACCTCCCTGATTGTTCCATGACTTAGTCGGCCTGTTGCTAGCATAACTTTGAGACGGACCCTGAGAAAAACGCCCCTGTGATGGCCTCTAGAAACCCCTTCTCAGAGCACTGTTGCACTCATGTCTCTTGTGGCCTATACCGCCACAGTTGTAGCAAGATAAACCCCAGCTGCTACTACCACCACCACGACCACGCCCATAGGAAGCTCCACCACTAAAACCCAATCCCGACGAATAAGCCCTCGCTTGGTTATGGCCGCCCCTCTTGTAACTGGGCTGACCACCACCCTCACTCTCAGCCTTCCTCTTCTCGGGACCTCTCTCCCTATTCTCCTTGGCCATTTCGACCAATCTCTCAGCTCTCCCGGCTCACTCATACACTTCCTTGACATTGGTAAGGACTCTAACTGGTAGATTCTTCATGATCTTATAGGTCAAGCCCTTCTCAAATCTCAGCGTCAGGTTCTCCTGGTTCAACCCCATACCCTCCGCATACCTAGACTTCTCATTGAACTTATGGTAGTACTCGACCACAGTCATATCCAGAGTCATCTTGAAATCATCAAACTCTTCTCTCAGCTTACTACGAACATGCTCAGCTACAAACTCTACGCGTATAGCTCTCTTAAACTCACTCCATGGTATAGCTGACTTCCCCTGTCTCACATACAGATCTAAGGCACTCTCCCTTACCTTATCCCACCATTCTCCAGCCGCATCTCTCAAGTAGAACGCAGCTTATTCCACTTTAAAGTCCTCACGGCAGTGAACCACATTCAGAATATTCTTCATCTCCCTATGACAATTGTCAAACAAGATTGGCGCACCTGTACCCATATTTTGACACCCCCATACTCCAAGTGCCTTACCAGGACCACTCAGGTATAGAAATGTCACCATCTCGGTTACCCGAGGCAATGATAATCAAATGACAATAAAGAAACATAATTTAAATAGCAATACAGTTTAAAGCGGTTACATATCCAAAACCAAAACTGTTAAAAGTACGATACCTGTTCTCAAAAACCAAATCTCTCGAACAACTAAAGTATAACAGCGGAAGACTTTAAACTGCTCGTCGTGACTCATCCCAGCTAGCCCAAATACCTCAAATCAAACCTGCTCAATAACTGCTCACCATCTCCGAATGGATCACCACAGTTTTTAAAACAATAAACGGGGTCAGTACTAATTACACGACATAAATCACAAAAGACATAAGTCAAACAGCTCAATCGTCACATCAAACGCCCAAACTCCATAATCAATCTCCTCATAACTGACTACACACTAAAGTGTGTAGCCCTGCCAGAGTACCCATCGCAACAGGTACTTCACACCGCCAGTGGGGGACGGCAGCCATACCCACCAAATCCCCGCTCATCTCCATCGAGCGATAAACCCATGTTCATTTATGTACACATCCCTTCTGTGGCGGGTTCCACAGAAGGCAAATCAAAGGCGTGAAGCCACTCCCACAAGTGACTCTACTCAGCCAGGGATGTGCCCCGAAGATCACAGACAGATACACAACAACAATGATAATATTCAACAACCGTCACAATACCAACATCAAACTTTAACTACAATCATCACAAAATCACCAACCACAACATGTAATTAATACTGAGTAGGGAAACCCTACCTGAAATGCAACACAAAAGCAGACGATCTAGCAGCTGTCTCAAAATCTCTCTTCTACGAACCCTCCTCCTATACACATAATCATACAATCACTACTAATACAACATATTCATAAAAACCCCCAATCCCCAAATTAGGGTTTAACCAAAGTCAACCAAAAAACTATAAAAACGGTACGTAGAACTTACCCTTGACGCAAGGATCACTATGATATCAAGAACAACGAAATCCGACTTCTCTAGCTCCGGGATTTGCCAATAATGCGAATGAATCGAACAACGTAGTTTACAATCTCTCTTTTTGTGAATTAGGTTTATGAAAAGTGTTTAGGAAAGATAACGGAGTATTATATATATTAATCCCGCATTATTAATAAAACCCGTCAAACATTACCCGATAACCGACTTACTCGATCAAGTAAGTAACATACTCGATCGAGTGCCACTTACTCGATCGAGTGCCAAGGCTACTCGATCGAGTACCCTACAGACAGACTACTGTTTCGTAAATCAAAACATACTTACTCAACAGAGTAAGCCCCACTCGATAGAGTACCCAGAGACTCATAAAACTGTAGTATTACAGTCTTCCCTCCTTAAAAAGAACTTCGTCCCCGAAGTTCAAACCACAACAAAATAAAAACACACTAACACACTCCCGACACAACAACCGAACACAAAACTCAACATAAAACTCCAACACATACTTACCAAACCAAACTCAACCCGACTCAAACAACTAGTAACTATATCAAAATCAACACAAAAAGATGCAAAAACTCTTCGCGACCATCTCCTACCCCCCTAAGAGAAACAAGGTTACGTCCCCGTAACCATACATACCTGATAAAAAAGAAATGGGTAGTGCTCTCTCATGGCCTCCTCCGCCTCCCATGTAGCTTCCTCAACCTCATGATTAGACCAAAGAATCTTAAGCAAGACTGTCTCACCATGTATAGTCTTCCTAACCTTCCGGTCAAGGATCTGTTTAGGCACCTCAAGATAGAACAAGGACTCATCTAGCTTTATGTTCTCCACCTCTAACACATGTGACGGATCACTAACATACTTCTGCAGCTGAAACACATGAAACACATTATGTATCCTATCCAAAGCAGACGGTAAGGCCAACTGATAAGCAACCTCTCCAACATGGTCTAAGATCTCATATGGTCCGATGAACTTCTGACTCAGCTTCCCTTTCTTACCAAATCTCATGACCCCACGCATAGGAGACACTTTCAAAAGAACATTTTCCCCAACCTGAAACTCTATATCTCGCCGATGTAGATATGCATAACTCTTTTGTCGGTCCTGGGCCGCTCTCATCCTCTCTCTGATCAGCTTAATCTGCGCTACCATCTCATGTACCATCTCTGGTCCAAAAACCACTGCCTCAGTACTGTCATCCCAACAAATCGGACTCCTACATCTCCTCCCATATAAAGCCTCAAATGGCGACATGCGGATGCTGGTGTGATAGCTGTTGTTGTAAGAAAACTCAATCAAATCTAGCCTCTGTTCCCAGCTACCACCAAAATCCATCACACAAGCTCGTAACATATCCTCTAGAGTCTTGATTGTCCTCTCTATCTGACCATCTGTCACAGGATGAAATGTTGTACTCATCTTCAACGTAGTTCCCAAAGACTCCTGCAGCTCCTTCCAAAACCACGAGATAAATCTCGAATCTCTGTCAGATACTATATCCTTAGGCACCCCATGCAATCTCAGCACATTCTTCCGATAAGCCATAGCTAATTGTGCCTTAGTCCATGTATCTTTCATTGGCACAAAATGAGCTGACTTGGTCAGTCAATCCACTATAATCCATATCATGTTGTTTCCCTATTGACTCTTCGGTAAACCCACGATAAAATCCATAGAAATAGACTCTCACTTCCACTCAGGTACCTCTAAAGACTGAATCTTACCTTGTGGTCGTCGCTGCTCCCCTTTCACTCTCTGACATGTCAAACAACGGGCGACAAACTCAGCTGTTTCTTTCTTCATCCCAGGCCACCAGAAAGTCTTCTTCAAATCCTTGTATAGCTTGTCACCACCTGGATGTACCGAATATGGTGTGCAATGAGCCATTGTCATGATCATATTTTTCAACTCCTCATCATTAGGAACACAACACCTCCCATCAAACCTCAGACTACCATCTGTATAAATAGAGAATCTAGACACTGTCCCTTTCTCTACTCCAGCTCTCCACTCTACTATCTTGGGATCCAACACCTGTTTACCGCGAATATCATCATAAAGATCAGGCTGCACTGTCAAACATCCCATGGCATCCCCTTTCTGTATCATATGTATCCTGAACTTCCCAACCTCCTCTCTCAATCTCATCAAAGATATGGCTGTGCAGAAACAATGCACACTCTTCCTACTCAAAGCATCTGCAACCACATTGGCTTTCCCTTTATGGTAGATAATATCCATATCATAATCGCCAATCAACTCCATCCACCTCCTTTGTCTCATGTTCAACTCCTTTTGAGTGAAGATGTACTTGAGACTCTTGTGATCTGAAAATACCTTAAAGGTCGCCTCATATAGGTAATGTCTCCAAATCTTAAGAGCAAACACAACTGCACCCAACTCCAGATCATGTGTAGGATAATTCTCCTCATAAGGCTTCAATTACCTAGAAGCATAGGCAATCACCTTACCATTTTGCATCAACACACAACACAACCCATTCTTTGAAGCATCCGTATATACCTCAAAGTTCTCACTCCCTTCAGGCAATGCTAAGATTGGAGCTGTGGTCAAACGCTCCTTTAATGTTTGGAACGCCGTCTCACAACCCTCATCCCAACGAAACATGTTCTCTTTCCTCATCAAAGTTATCATAGGTCTAGCAATCTTGGAGAAATATTTCACGAACCGTCGATAATACCCAGCTAAACCCAAGAAACTCCTGATCTCACCTACATTCTTCGGTGCTTCCCACTTGGTAACTGCCTCAATATTTGCAGGATCCACAGCTACCCCTTATTTATAAATCACATGCCCCAAAAAAAGCAACTTTCTCCAATCAGAACTCACACTTGGATAACTTTGCATACAATTCATGCTTCCTCAAGGTCTGCAACACAATCCTCAGATGCTCCTCCTTAATCTTAGAAAAGACTAAGATGTCATCTATGAAAACCACCACAAACTTGTCCAAAACCTGACTGAAGACTCTGTTCATCAGAACCATAAACACGGCTGGTTCATTAGATAATCCAAACGACATCACCACATACTCATAATGGCCATACCTCGACGTGAAAGCTGTCTTTGGCATGTCCTCCTCTCTAATCTTCACCTGATGGTACCCCGACCTCAAATCAATCTTAGAAAAGACTGCTGCACCACTCAACTGATCAAACATGTCATCTATCCTTGGCAAAGGATACTTGTTCTTCACTGTCACTCTGTTCAGCTCCCTGTAATCTATGCACAACCTCAGGCTCCCATTTTTCTTTTTCACAAACAGAACTGGTGCTCCCCATGATGATACACTAGGTCTAATGTATCCTCTCTCAATCATATCATCTAACTGCTTCCTTAGCTCCTCCAACTCCTTAGGACCCATCCGATACGGTGCCTTAGAGATTGGCCCCGTCCCCGGTTTCAGCTCAACACTGAAATCTATCTCCCTCTTCGGTGGCAACCCCAGAATCTCCTCTGGAAAGACATCTGGAAACTCTCCCACAACTGGTATTTTCTCAACTGTCGGACTCTCCACTCTGTGATCCCTCACATGGCACAAAATCAACGGGCACCCCTTCCTTAGATAAGACTTTAAGGTCACAGCTGCAATCAAATTAACTTTGGGTTTGACAACAAACCCACGATAAGACACACTAATCTTCTTGTTGAATGCCCGTTGTATACGTCGTTGGTATAGTTGGACGTTGTGCAAGGCGTTGAGTCGTCGTTCGTCTAGAAGAGTGAGTTGTTCGTGCTTTCGACTGGTCCATTCCGCCTCAGGGACGTGACTCTCCAGAAGAATGCGTAGGGAAGGGACCTCTAACTCTACCGGTAGAACCGCCTCCATACCGTATGCTAGGTAGAAGGGTGTGGCACCTGTCGGTGTTCGGATGGAGATTCGGTATCCCCAGAGTGCGAATGGGAGTTTGCTCGGCCAATCGCGGTAGTTGTCTTGCATTTTCTTGATAATGGTGACAAGGGTTTTGTTCGCTGCCTCCACCGCTCCGTTAGTTTGGGGACGGTAGGGGGATGATCGATGTCGTTTGATCTTGTATTTGTCCAGCAAATCTTGAGTTTACGCCCGGAAGTGAGAGCCTTGATCGCTGATGATTTCATGGGGTACCCCATACCGGCAGATGATGTTGTTTTGAATGAACTTGGCCGCTTGTTTTGCGGTCAAGATTGCATATGACTGTGCTTCCACCCATTTGGTGAAGTAGTCGATGGCGACTAGGACGAAGCAATGCCCCTTAGTGCCTACCGGGTTGACTTTCCCGATGATGTCGATGCCCCAGGTTGAGAAAGGCCAGGGTGATGTCATGGTGTATAAAAGGGATGGTGGTATGTGTTCTATGTTGGTGAAGATTTTGCAAATGTGGCAATGTTTGACGTAGTTACGGCAATCGGCCTCCATGGTGGTCCAGTAGTAACCTAGCCGCATAATTTTCCGAGTAAGCATCATTGTACTCATGTGAGGGCCATATTCTCCATCGTGAACCTCTCCCATGACGTTTTTGGCTTTGTGATGGTCAATGCAAAGAAGGAGAATTCCTTGCGGTGTTCTTTTGTATAGTTGGTTTTGGTTTATCACGAATTGTGAGGCAAGCAAACGGATGACTCTTTGTTCTCTTTGATCAGAGTTGGGAGGAAATTCGTTTTTGGTTTTGTAATTGAGGATGGCTTGGTACCAAGGTTCATCATGGCTTTCCTCGCCATTGATAATGGCACAAATGTGGGCTGGCTCGCTTCTTCTCTCGACACATAGGGGCATCGATGTCATGTCGTCAGGTATGTTGACGAGTGCGGCAAGTTTTGTCAGGGCATCAGCAAGTTGATTTTCCTCTCGTGGCAAGTGGAGGTAGTCGATTTGGTCGAAAAATTCGGCCTCTTGATTGATCTTTGCTCGGTAGGGAGCTAAGCTGTAAGATCGGATTTTCCATGATCCAGACACCTGATTGATGATGAGTGGTGAATCGCCGTGGACCCTCAGTCTCTTGATGCCAAGTGTGATGGCCGCTTGTAGGCCGATGAGGCATGCTTCATATTCAGCGGCATTGTTGGTGACGGCAAAGTCTAGCTTGACCGAGATCGGAACATGTTCTCCCTCAGGTGATATTAGAAGGATTCCTACTCCGAAGCCTCTCAGATTAGATGCCCCATCGAAGTATAGGTCCCATGCGTCGGAGTCGGCACAAAGGATGTCTTCGTCAGGAAGTGACAATGTGTCGGTCGTTGGATCTTCGTTGACGGGATTTTCAGCTAGGAAATCGGCAACTGCTCTTCCCTTGATAACCTTGAGGCGTACAAATTTGAGATCAAACTCAGACAGCATGAGTGTCCACCTAGACAGCCTTCCGTTTAGTACGGGTTTTTCGAAGATGTATTTAACCGGGTCCATCTTGGAGTAGATGTCGACCATACTAGGGCAAGGCATGTCTTCTCCAGTTGGCTATACCTCGTCTCGTACTCAATGAACTTTTTGCTGATGTAGTAGATGGCTCGTTCTTCGTTGCCGACTGCTTGTGCTAACATTGTTCCCATGGCTGTGTTGGTAATAGTCAGGTATAGGGATAGAGGAATCCCCGGTTGAGGTGGCATGAGGACAAGAGGTTTGGATAGGATTTCCTTTATCTTTTCGAAGGCCTTTTGACAGTCGTCGTCCCAATCGGTGTGATCGGAGGTGCGAAGCTTTTTGAATATTGGTTCACAAATCATAGTGAGCTTGGCAATGAAGCGGTGGATGTATTGGACCTGTACGAGAAATCCCCGAATCTCCTTCTCGTTCCTAGGCCGAGACATTTGTTGAAGGGTTTTGATTTTGGTTGGATCAATCTCAATGCCTCTTTTGCTGACGACATGACCCAAGAGTTTTCCGGAGGTGACCCTGAATGCACACTTCTGAGGATTTAGTCTCATGTTATATTTTCGCAGACGAGCGAAGAACTTCCGGAGGGCATTGATGTGGCCGTCCCGTTCTTTTGATTTGACAATCATGTCATTGACATATACCTCTACCTCCTTGTGCATCATATCATGTAGGAGAGTGGTAGCGGTTCTTTGATAAGTTGCTCCGGCATTGATGAGGTCGAAGGACATGACCGTGTAGCAATATGTACCCCACTGTGTAGTGAATGCTGTCTTATGCATGTCTTCCTCAGCCATTTTAATTTGGTTGTACCCAACATACCCGTCCATGAATGATATGAGGGCATGTTCAGCGGTGTTGTCTACCAAAATTTCCACATGTGGCAAAGAGAAGTCGTCCTTTGGACTCGCCTTGTTCAGATCCCTGAAGTCGATGCAAACCCGAATTCTTCTGTCTTTCATTGGTACTGGCACAATGTTGGCCACCCAGTCAGAGTATTCAGACACTTTGATGAAACCAGCCTTGAACTGTTTATCCACTTCTTCCTTGATTTTCAAGGCCCATTCAGGACGCATCCGGCGTAGCTTCCGCTTCACAGGTTTGGCTTCGGGTTTAATGGGTATCCGGTGCTTTGCAATTTCCCTATCAATCCCAGGCATGTCTCTGTAAGACCAGGCGAACACGTCCTTGTATTCGTGGAGGAGTGCAATGAACTTTTGTCTTTCCGAGGGGTCCAGGGTTGTCCCTATCCTAAGTTCTTGAGGTGTGTTATCGGTTCCTACGTTAATAGGTTTGGTCTCCTCAATGATGGGGGTTCTGGTTTCCCATTTGTCAAGTTCTTTGGCTAAGTGAGGTGGGTAGTCACTCAAGTCAAATTCCTCATAGTCATTCAGAATTGCATTGCAGTTAAAATGAGACGAGTCATAAGCAAACTTAGCATTCATTAAGTTGACACGAGCGAAAAGCTCGGAGAGGACAGACATCTCGTGGTCAGTCAGAGGCGACACAACAGAGGAGGTAGCCCCTGGAACAGGCTCCAGGTTGTCACCTTTCATGGGAGTGGGGGTGACCCTAGTAGACTCAGCCTCTGAATCAGCCACGACTTTGTGATAAAATAGTGGGAAGGGGACCTTGACTGGGACATCAGAAGTATTAGGAGCTACGACAGACTCTGATTCTGACTCAGACTCAGACTCAGATTCTTCTTCACTTCCCCCTTTGAACATAGGGCCTTCTCCAGTTGTGATCTTGAGGATGCGGCCTTGGCGATCGGTCCACTTAACGGTCTTCCTCCAGCCTTGGGTAGCTTTATCCGGGTCAATGTCGTAGATCAAGGCGGTGGGATCAAATTGGTTGTCCTTCAGGGCGATGTTGATAATGTCCTCATAGTCGAGGTGCTTGATGTTATCCTCCCCAAAGAGGAGAGTGACAGCTTGTCCATCGAGGCATGACGACGGCTTAGACTCGGTTGATGCAGCTTCAGTGTTGTCAGGGATGAAGTAGCAGTCCTGGAAGACTTCCACACCCGGGTACCTAGCCTTGGCCACATAGTCATATATTGGCTTCGGAAAGCCATGGTAGAGCTCAGTTTCTCCCTCAGGGACAAAGTATCCATTGAGGGTGGGATGATAGGGACGGAGGATAACTCCGTGCTTCTTGCGCTTTCGAACTAGGAGGTTCATCTCCTGGATATCCTCATCAGTAGGTTCATATCCCAGTCCAAAGGGGATGTTGGGGACATTAGCCTGTTTCAAAAGAGGCAATGGGTCCTTCAGTGGATTGAGCGGCAAACCCGGGAAGTAACCCTGACGCATCATGATACGGTTGATTGTGAGGTTAGCGAACGGGTCACAATCAGAGGGTGTTGATTCATCAGTTATGGCATTCACGGCTTGGAAACCCCACATTTCGTTATCATCACTACTACAGATACAGGCTATAACAACGGTCAAAAACCGTTGTTATATAAAAAAGCGGACGTTGTTAAAGCGTCCGTTGTAGAAGGTTTTAACAACGGTTGGTTTACTTAACGAAACCGTTGTTAAAACTATTAACAACGGTTTTATGTATAAAAACCCGTTGTGGAAAGTGTGACTCAATTTTGGGGGGAAAGTTATAACAACGGGTTGTAATATACAAAACCGTTGTTATAACTAAAGACAACGGGTTGTTTCGCAATAACCGTTGTTGTTTGTTCTTAAAAAATAAAAAAAAATTAAATTAAATATTACTAGATGCATGCATAATTACGGCCTGTTAGAATTCCGATGCATGCATTATTACCGACATCATCCTTTGTACATATGAACGGATAATATGGAATGAGAAGGGTTAGTAATAGGATTTGAAGCAGCATTATTGAGAGATATGATGATGATTATTATGGCACAACTTCCTAACATATATATTAATTAAAAAGCAATTAACTCAACCCACACATTGCTTAGTATAAATACATTGCATATCTCAACTAACATTTCCATTATCTCATATATTCATCTCCAAACTCTAATCGTTAAAACAAACTCTACTTAATCTTTCAAATCAAACTCAAAAAACTCTAACAAAATGAATGATTTCATCCTAAAGACTCTTACCATGATCGAGAACAACAACAACTTCATCCGCCGGTTCCTCCATATTGAGGAAAGTTTCAGGAGCTACCTTGCGGAAGCTCGATCCGCATTGAAGCACGCCAAAGAAGATGGCTTGACGGAGCGGCGAGCGATTGCGGCTATATGACGATATAGCAAGCTGCTGAACGGAACCTCCAAATAGCCAAGGAGGAGAGGACGGATACGATAGAGCACAATAAGATCCTCCATGAAAATATAAGAATTGCATTTTTACATATGTAATTTTTTTTTTTAATTTATGTATTTATAAATATATATATATATATATTAATTATGTTTATCTTACTTCTTCATCTTGCTTCTTCATTGTTTTAGTAACTAATTATGCGAACAATACTTAAACAAATAACATAATGGTCGATAAAAACACATACATGCAAAAGAAATAAATAGAAAAAGAAAATAATGACGATGAAACTAACAGTGACGGCGAGATTTACCTGATAAATACAGAACGTAATAGACGATGAAATCACAGTGACGGCGAGAAGATAAAGCGACGATGAGAAAGAGAGAAATAGAGAAAGAGAGAAAGAGAGTGTGTATGTGTTTTGTGTTTGTTTGTCTCTTTGTGTTTGTGTTTGTGTATTAAGGGTTGTGTTTTGTGGTGCAGAAGACTTACTTTTGTGTGGTTTATAGTATGGAAGGTATTGACAACGGTTATTAAACAACAACCGTTGTGAAATATGTTTTAACAACGGTTGTAAAAAACACCCGTTGTTAAATAAGTTTTAACAACGGTTGTGCATGTGTGACCCGTTGTTAAAACTAATAACAACGGTTTTTATAACCATACCCGTTGTAATTGATTTTAGTAAAATTCGCGCCATACATTCTACAACGTCTATTGTGATTTTCGTGAATATTCGTTGTTAAAGGGGCGTTGTAGTTGCCTGGATTTGTAGTAGTGCACCCTCCTCAATGGCTTGGGAGGCCATTCCCTTTCTCATGACAGCTTTGATCGGGGAAGCAGGAATTGTGATCGTTTTCCTGTCGAAGGGGACCCTGATTTTCTGGTGGAGAGTCGAGGTAACTGCCTTGACGGCGTGAATCCAGGGACGTCCCAAGAGCATATTGAAAGAGGCGTCGATGTCGACCACCTGAAAACTGGTTTGTCTTTCCAGTGGTCCGGTTGTGACAGCCAGAGTGATGAGCCCTACGACCTTGCGATGAGTGCTGTCGTAGGCGCGTACTCCTTGATTTGTCGGGACCAAATCAGCTTCCCTAATACCCATCTTGTGAGCAGTCTTAAGAGGAATGACATTCACCGCGGATCCGTCATCCACGAGGACCATGGGTACATTTTTCTTGAGGCATTGTACGGTGATATACAGGGCCAGGTTATGATTGGCTCCGAACGGAGGGATATCCTCGTCGGAGAAGACGACCAGGTTGTTCAGATCAGGGGCGTCCCTTGTCATATGTGCCACTATTTCTTCATGGGAAGAGGTGGAGGGCACTGTTAACTTTCCCAAAGCCTGTAGCAGAGCCTGTCGATGCTCAAAAGACGTTGCGATTAGTTGCCAGATTGAGATTTCAGCTTTTACCTTCTGAAGTTGTTTAAGGATTGAATTCTCAGGAGCCCTTGGTTGAGTGTCCACCTCTGGGACGACTTGGTCATTCGTTGTTGGAACGACCGTTGGATTGTTCGGGTTCTGATAGGGACGTTCGGACCGGGTGAGGTGTCCGATCTCTTTTGCCTGCTTCTCTTTCCCTGGGATGATATAGACATCCTCAACATCATCTCTCCAGATGCCATTAATTTCGGAGTCTCGAGGGTACCTTGGAGGGGTATTCCTCGGTGGGCAGTTCTTGTGAGGGATATTTTTGTGAGGGTGGTTTTTGTGAGGGTGATTTTTATGGGGGGTAGTTATTGTGAGGGTAGTTATTATGAAGGTAGTTATTGTGAGGGTGATTTTCGTGAGGTCTATGCCAGAATGGTCGCGGGAGCAATCCATCCTGGTGTGGGTAGTTTTGAATGCTTGGGGAATTCTCCCTCGGGCGCGGTGGTGGAGGATTGAAGATAAGTCGACGGTAGGCGTCGTCAAGTCGGGTGATTCTCTCGGAGAGGCTGGCTATGGCCTCGTCAACCTGTTGGAACATAGTGAGCATAGTGGCAGCACTGAACACAAACACTCCGTCTGAAGGATCTTTTCCCAAAGCATTCACCTCGTCATCAACTGGCAGGATGAGGTGAGAGCAGTCCAAAGTCGCCTCATCGTCAGAGATAGCGTGGATTCCCAGAGGGTTCGTTTTGTTGTTCGGCTTAGTTAGTGGGGGTAAAGGCAAATCTCCTTTCTCAATCATGTCTTGGATGATGTGCTTGAGTTTGAAGCAGGTTTCGGTATCATGCTCTTTCCCTTGATGGTACTGACAGTAGGCATTGGGGTTCCAGAACCGAGACTTCTTGGCATCGGTCGGATCCGGGGTGGGTCCGATCGGTTATAACTTCCCCTGGTCCATGAGCCTCTTCAGGGCACTTGCATAAGTCGACCCTATGTTGGCGAACACTCTCTAGGGGCGCTCAGTTCTCTTAGAAGATGGTTCGACGAGGTTAACCTCATCGATCTTGTTCGTCTGGCCGTAAGGGCGAGATCCGGATGAGGTGGATCCTTGGTAGCCTTTGCCAGTGGTCTTGGCCAAGACACCCTTTCGGAGGTCATCTTCAATACGTGTCCCCAGAATCTGCAGGTCTTGGAAGGTCTTAATATTCTGGTACCTTAGTAGGTTGGCATAATCTGGGCGGAGATTGTTGACGAACTTTTCCACCAAAGTTGATTCACTTGGCTTACTGACCAGTTGAGTACTCACCCTCCTCCAACGGGTTAAGAACTCAGTGAACCCTTCCTTATCGTTCTGGGTTAGCACCTCGAGAGTACGGGTATTGGCCTAGATTTCGACATTGTCGGCATATTGTTTGGCAAACTCGACTGCGACCTCATCTCAAGTAGTAAGGTTTTTTGGGTCAAGGGAGTAGTACCATTGGCGAGGGATCGGTTCCAAGGAGGATGGGAAGATCCGGGTGAAGAGTTCTTGTTTGACCCCTTTAATGGCCATGTAGTCTTTGAAAGCGCGGATATGGTTGAGTGGGTCCTCCACTCTTTTGAACTTAGGCACATCAGTTAGGATGAAGTTGTCAGGTAATTGATCCCCAACAGGTTCGAACCTTCGGTTGTTCTCAAGATGGATATTGTTACCCCGGGCTAGGAGCTGTTCTTCCAAAAGCTTTAGCCTCTTCTCAGTTTCAGTCAGAGGTGGTGTATTATGTTCTCCGGTTTCCTTATTCTCCAGGGCGTCGATACGGGTCTCGGCGCGATCCAGGGTGACCTTAAGAGCGGTAAGCAGGCTGGCTAGCTGATCAGTCGTGACATCTCTGTTGTTATCATTGTTGTTGGATGAAGCTGAAGACGGCCATGGCTCTGAGGCAGAAAAACGGCTCACATTACAACTCAATCCGACACGGTTCCAAGATCGAACGCAGACAACACAAAGGACGAGACAAAGATCAGACTAAACAAGACGAGGGTGACCGTGTATGGTTCCTCGGTGCTGGCTCGATTTATGACGTGACGGAGTTTGACCGAACCTTTGACACGAGTCCAACGTAACGGCGTGACGCCATTGGACGGGTCTTGTGGTGAGACGACTCATAAGTAAAGACCCATAAGTACGATTGCTTCGACTCGATAGACACGAGGCGGAATTGGAATGGTGGACTGAAGTTTTCGAAAACAGAAATTTTCAAAAAGATTCGTTTTTCAATTAAATGGACGGCTTCCGAAGATAGAGATCTCCGCAAGTCGATCAGTTGAAAGGGTTGTCTTAAGTTTATTTGCAAAAGACGGTTTTGAGTTTGAATCGGCTCGGAAAACAGTGTATTGTCTCCCAAGACGGTTTTGAAATTCAAAATTGTATGTTTTGAAAATCGAGTTTGAAATGTTTGAAGAGGTCTCGGGGACGGTGCATGGTCCTCGGGATCCCGAAAGTGTCTCGAGAAAAGGGTGTATGCTTTTCTCGGGTTTTGAAAGAGCCATTGTCGGCGCGAAACGGGTTAAAATTCGTGTCTAGACGCGGCAATTATAACGGCGTAAAAAGGTGATTTGAAATGGTTGTAAAGAACCGAGTTTGAAAATCGTCATTACGACGGCCTAGAAAGTCGTGTTAAAATGGTTATAAAAACCGGGTTTTGAAAATTGTCATTACGAGGGCCCTAGAAAGGCGTATTTGAAATGGTTATAAAAAACCGGTTTTGAAAATCGTCATTACGACGGCCTAGAAAGGCGTGTTAAAATGGTTATAAAAAACCGGGTTCTAAAATCGTCATTACGACGGCCTAGAAAGGCGTGTAACGGTCGGCGAAAGACCGAGGTTTGAAACGGCCATTATAACGGCGCAAAAAGGTGATTTCGAAAGTTTGAAAATGACACGGAAGGACTTATGATCAAGTAGCACATAAGCACTCACAGTTTCATTATATTATCCATTATGCTGACACGGGTTTTGGTTTAAATGGGTGGGTTACACACTAAGCAATCAAGCCCCAATTTGCGAGAGGGATACCAATCCAAACAAAATATCTAAGGAGGGTGCCCTAGCCTCGTGCTCGAAAGTGATGAAGGCTCTTTGACGAAACAGAAATGTGTAACGCCAATGGTATGCTTGACTCAATCGGGATTCGAAACGCGGGGATGAGAAAAACTCACGCCAACGGGACGAGCCAATTGGTCGAAAAGGGTTAGGTTGTGGGCCCGGACAAGGAACCCGATCGTGACCGTAATATCAATTAATGCATTCCAACCAAGACCTCGTTCGAGTCTCACCATCTAGGGATCACAAAGACGTAAGTGTCCTAGTGATGTGACCATAATTAGCGCACATTTAGTCCCCTAATTGAGCCTATTTTGCATACTATTATAGCATTTTATGGCCATTTTATCCGTCAAAACCTTCCTATTTGCTTTTCTATCGCATTTCATATGTTTTGTAGAAAAGAAGATAATAAGGCGGAAATTCCCGTCTTTCGTGCACATTTGGAAGCTTATTGATGATAATAGATGGACTAGTATGAAGAGGAAGCAAGGACTAAAGACCAATCTCGCAAAAAATAAAAATAGGAATGAGCAAAAAGGGGAAGAAAAGAAGAAGAACCACGGCTGAAGAACAATCCGAGCGGATTGTCCCAGAATCCGCCCGTCTCCACCAAACAATCCGAGCGTCCTGCTCAGAATCCGCTCGGATTGCCTCACTAGAATCCGTCCGGATTGCCCCTGAATCCGCTCGGATTCCTTTGCCAGATTTCGTCCGTCCCGACTCCAATACGCCCGGATTCCTTCACAGCATGATTTCGTCTTCTCCAAGCTTCAAAGAAAGACTCCCTTCCTCCGAGAAATACCGGAGTCTCCCTGCTCAAAACTTAAAAAGTGTAATTACTAGTTTAGCCCTTAGTTAACCCTAATGCATCCACCTAATTTCCACTATAAATACCCCATCTTTGTAATTAATCAAGTGTGTGGTTTTTGGGTAGAAAATCCTTCTTTAGATTAGATTAGGAGTAGATTAGAATAGATTACTCTTTAATCTTTCCACAAATTACACATTAATCTCTCTTTAATTATTGTTCAAGTTTATTATTGGGTAATTGAAGATTATTGGGTTATTATTGGGAGATTGACAACCTTCCATCAATCAATCAAGTTTCTTCTATTATTCTTTGCTTTATTATTTGGATCATCTCAACTTTGGTATAATTACTTTACTCTTTAATCTTTATTGTTCATTTCTTCATTCTATTATCATGTTTATACTTGTTGTGATGATTGACACCATTAATGACATGTTTCCCATGATGATGAGTGAGTAGTTACTTAGCTAGGATTAGTGGGTAATTAAGGGAAACCAACATGGGATTGATTCATGCTTAATCTAATATGTTCACATGATTAAATTGCTTGCTTGTTGTGATGTCAACTTTATGCACATGTTATGTTTGATGAAATGCTAAGCCTATGAATCCTTGCATTTTAACCATCTCTTATCTATTCAACTTGACTTGTAAGATATAAACCAACTCGAGTCTTGTTAGACCATGCATAAAAGTTGATTAGGAGGAAAGTAAGTCGACTTGTAGGTGTTGTACAATCTAATCGATTCGGCTCCGGGACCCAACTCTTCCTAAGAACCGTAAGATATAACCCAACTCGGTTTCTCCGCAACACTAATTGCTTGCATATAATTGTAAACATGTTTGTATGATCAACACCATGAATCCCCCATGACCCCATGATATCCTAGCACTTTTAATCATTTGTTTACATCTTTCCTTTTATTGCTCGTTTTACCTTATTGCTTGCATTAGCCTAGAACACAACTACAAACCCCATCAATTGTGACACTAGCATAAATTGAGATAGATAGACTTAGAACCCAAAGCACACCGTCCCATGGATCGACCTCGACTTACCGCTAACTAGTTGTTTGTTGAGTATTATAAATGTGTTTGATTGGATGAGTGACGACATCGTCCGCATCACCTAGTTATCCCCGGCGGAGTCGCCAATCTGTGGACATGGCCCACCTGCACGCCCAGCCAATCTATGGACATATAGCGGTCTCTTGAAAGCCACGCTCAGCGGCGTAAAAATGCTTTCGACCGGATCGTTTTAGATCGGTCGGTTTCGTCTCGGCAAGGGTCTCGAAACGATTAGAGATGTTCGGAGTCGCCTCCAAGCATTTGTGGGATGCCTGGAACCCGTTCGAAATCCACTTTATACCTCGATCAAATTCAAGCACAAAGCAGCGTTTGACATAGGTACTAAAGATAAGGAAATCGTCCCTCTTTAGCATCCTATCTCTAGAATGACTCTCGTACGCCCTGGATAAGGTCGTCCACTACCCAAAGTTTCTGAGTAAGAAGTGAAGGTACGTATTGGGAAGCCCTTTAATCAGACACCCAATCCCGCCCGCGTTAGCAGCCTCTACCGATCGATCTTGGTTGGTTGAATGCAAAAGTTGATTAATCGGTTTAAATGCATGAATGCGCATCCAATAATTTAAACCTAACATATGAGAGCTTTCTAAGTCGGTTGATTTAATCCAAGTATCAAGTATAAGATGTCGAGTTGGATTAATGATTGATTTGCATGCAAGACGGAAATTAAACATCCATTTACCGTATTAGGTTTAGGGTGCATAACATGATCCATTTGTCTTAGTAAAGTGTTTTGCCAATACGATTTCGAATAGTCATCTGATCCGTTTTATATCCGGGCTAACCAGAGTCGGGATCATCCTAGACTAATGCTGGAAGGGAAGACCCTGTACCAGACGGCTATATGAGGCGCGAGCCAGCCGGCAGTGTAAGGGGCCTCTTCCTGGTTTCGAAGATGAGAAATGGAGGGCCTGTTTAGGCGCGGGTTAGCCCACGGTTTATGTGCTGTGTTCTGACTTTTTAGAACATGTTATAAAACGTGTTGAAAATGGGTATTTAAACCCGGTTTGATTTGAAGGGGTCGTTTAGACCGCATTTGTTAATTTGAAGAACTAGACTCGAATAATCATCATTATCTTGATAATATTCGGTGTCGGGTTCGATTTGACAAACTTGACATGAATAGTTTTGAAAGTAATTATGGACTAATTGTTTTAAGTCCATTTGAATGTGATTAGTCGATACTTATCATCGTACCCGGGTTAAAATCCGGCATGGTATGTAGAACCAAGGATGACTTTGTGTTGGTGACTAATATGTTTTTTTTTTTAGAAATGTAAAGAAATGAAATAACAGGTTTTAAAATACCTTTTAAATGTTATTAACCAAATATTATCACCGAAACACGGATTTAACCGTCATGGTATATGGGACCAAGGGTAAAAAATGCTTTATGGTTAAAATAAATGAAATAAAAAAAGGATTCGAAAATATTCGAAATGGTAAAACAAAACCAATTACAAATATGAAAACGAATTAAAGGGAAATGACGAGAAAAAACACAGTTGATCTCTGACCAAGACACCCCATTTAGGCGCGGGCAAGTTGGCGACCTAAGGGGCTTCTGTCTCAGGCCAAAAATCAGTTTTGGCTCGTTTATTCCATGTTTTGGTTCATGTTATGCACGTTTTGGCATGTTATAGTCATGAAACAAATGAAAACATAATAAAAGAGGATTTTTACACCCTCATACTTACATGTTTGGTTATGTCGAGTGACCGACATAAGTGTAACAACTCGTTTGATCGGAAAAAACTCGGTTTAAAACCGTTTTGGTAAGTAAAGAGAGTGTTTTGATGTTAGTGACGGTGTAGTGGTCGAAGTGGTCGGTCAAGTGATTTAATGCACGATGACGGTACCAAACAATGTGTAAGGCTTGTATTTACGATCGATAGGTCGTAAATACGCGTCGGGTTGTGACTTAAGAAGTCGAGTCGAGAATTTTAAGGGAGAAAAGAGGGGGCGGACACTCGCGTAAGTCTCATATGGGTGGCATTTTAGGGGTATTTATAGGAGAATGAGTGGTTGTGTGAGTTTTGAGCGACGTGGCCACCTGGGCTGCTCAAAGAGGCGCGAGCCACGTCGCGGTTCTTCGAGGTGAGTTGTCGCTTTCACAACAAACGCAATCATGATTTGTTCTATCCTAGGTTTTGTAGTCACATGTTTGGTACTTGACCAACATGAATCAGGGAAAACTTAAGGTAGAAGGTTTGAAATGTTTTGTTTTTGGTGGTTGACTCGGTTTGACTCGTTGTTGGAGTCGGGATTTGAATTTTTGAGTCGGTTTTTGGTCCGGTGTCGGTTTTGACTCTAGTTAGTGTCATTGCGACCCCGACGTCGTGCATTAAACACTCCAGGTATTTTTGAAATGTTTTGAAATGTTTTATTTTCGAAATCGTTTTAAGTTTTCCGGCGTAAAGTTGTACACAAACTGTCGATCAAACGCCGCGATTCCAAAGCATGTTGTAATCCGATAATCATCGGGTGTTTGTTGGAGTCTCAGCAGATACTGGGTATCTACACCCGTGGGTCCGATGTTTAAATATTATTTAAAAAAAAAAAAAAAAAATTGACTGGCAGTGGGTTTATAGTGTTTACTTATCCATTTATGTGATTATTATATCATGTCAGTCATGACATGAATAAATGAATCAGTGGCCTCCTCTTCATCTCATATTAAAAGCTTTCTCAACAAAAGAGAGGAGAAAAATGAGCTTAAAATCAGTCTTATAAATCCAAAGAGTTACAATTTTATAAATCAAAGTCTTACAAAATAAAAGTCCCAAAATTAAAGTCTTATGAAATGGAATACAACCTAGACAAAACAACAAACTCCAACAAATATGAAGTCCTGCAGATCTGCAATTAAGAACATCATTGAACCAAGAACATCAACAAATTATCAATCTGATTATAACAACAATCATAAAATTAACAATAAAGCTGATTATAACAACCTAAAATTGTCCATTTCATAAAGCCGACCTGAGATTTATAATTAACTAGAGTGACACAACTACAAATAAAAAAATAGATAAAAACCAGGTTTCACCTTAAAGGCTTACACCTATGAAATCATCTATCACAATGGCAAAATACAAAGCAACATGGTTCATTCTATCTTTAGTCTTTTTATGGTTAAAGGAAAACTCATCGATAAAGATTGAAGAAGAATAAACAAGTCGATATTGAAAAGCCACAAAATCAGGTACCTTCACGGATAGTTGTTGGCTACGTCAGCGTCGAAGAGAGGTATCCAACCCAGATCCATAGGGTCTGAAATAATAGGATCCATATCCTATCCACCAGGGTAGGGTCTAGTGGATTCCGACCGGATCCAGGATCCATTGACATCCCTACTTATGACACATCTACTCTACGGGAGAAAGGATGTGAGTAAGTTACACTCGATAGAAGTTTTACTTTTGAGCTTGTATCTAAACCCTTATCAGGAGGAACCCTCATACTTTAGTGTCGTGTCTATGGTATCCCTAGCCCTTGAGAGGATGGCCACGTCTGACAAGTGCTCACTGGATTGTGGTGCCTTGGTGACCCGTTTGGCTAAGAGTTTGTTGCGATATGAATCTGGAGAGATGGATAGACTATAGTCTGATAAAGTGCAATACTTTGACATCAACTATATGGAGAAGATCCAATGGCTTATAGTCTTAAAGAGAGAGGAGTATGCGTGTAGAATGGAAGGGGCTTGGTACATGAGGCTCCCGTCGGGGAACAACCTACTGGACGTTGAACATCTAGGAGAGGCAAACTCGCCTCCTTCTTCACCGCTACACTACACCATTCCCCACAACCTCACCTACCGATTTGAGGACTTGAAAGGCTAACAAGCTCCTACCCCCCCCCCCCCCCCCGTGTTCCATCCATGAACCCACCATACTCGAGTGGATATGATCAACCCCCACCCTCCTATGACTACAATTACTATATGGCGGATCTCACCCACCGCATGAACACCGATTTGGTGTTAAGGAGTGCCTATAAGGAGGCAATTCTACAAGGAGTAAACCCTCCCCAGCACCCTACCTATTGGAGCGGAATGGGAAATTATTCGGGTGTCATCAAGCATATGGTGTGGCGCTGTCGGATTGGGGCACTAGGATTCCCCATGGTGAGGGACACTTGCTTGGTCCTTGGGCGGGACCGTCTTTCTCAAGTGGAAGCTTCTTTGGCAATGCCTTACAAGGGGAAGGGAGTTAAGCGGGTACATCCGGAGCGGCTACAGGGAATATGGAGCAAGAGAATGATGATGATAACGATGATGATGGTGAGGAGGAGCAAGAGCAGGACGAAGAGGAAGAAGAAGGAAGAACAAGTCGAGGAAGAGGAGGAGAGGGCAAGTGATAATAAACCCTTGTGGGGATAGGCAAAGCTTCTCCGTAAGAAGAGGAAGTCGTCCCACTAGCTTTGTCGTTTGTGAGTCGGAACTTATGTGGCACTCGTATTAGATTAAGACTTGGATAATTTACTTTATCATGTTTTAACTGCTGCCATAAGGACAAGACTTGTTTACATTCGGTCATTGGATGGTGTATTAGTCGCCATTGGGACTTATATGCATTATTGTGTTAGAGTGGACAAGTTTGGAAACGGATATCTTGGACCAAATTCTGCCCAGGTGACACTCGGTCGAGTGCCCTATTCACTCGATCAAGTGCCCTCTACTCGGCCGAGTTGGCCCCTTTAAGTCGACCGAGTGGACTTTTTCGTCTCGTTATAGCGAATACTCAACCGAATGTCGAGTGGACGTCCTTGTTTTGTGATTATATCGCCCTCCTCGTAGTTGGTGGGCATAGAAACCTCATATAATTGGTTTCTCCATGAATTGTTTATATTTTATAATAAGCGGAGACAATATACATTGAGGCCGTGGTATGCCATGACAATAAACAAGAGTCAGGACTAGTCACTTAATCATGTTGTAGCTTATTGCCGAAACTAGTTTTTAGTAATGTCTAGGTTTACGTCACAAGTCATCAACAACGTCAGCCAAGGGATTAAGGTCTACATCGATGGTAGAGACCAAATGTATCAACGTCACACGAAGGACATTGTTTACAAAGAAGTTTTCACAAATTTACCGAATTAGGTGTCGTATCACTACGCTAAATCTGGCAATCAATAAGGAGCGTATCACAACGGGTTAATGCATTTAATAACGACACTTAGATTACCGTTTTCCAGATATTGGCAGAAACCTAGACCGCGATAATGAGAATAACAGTTTCGCACGAAAATCGTTGTTATTATAATGTGACAACGGCTACTTAACAAACCGTTATCAAAAACGTTTTAACGGTTTCCAAAAGCTCGTTATAAAATCGCTCTTATCAACAGTTGTTAGACAACCGTTACTAGTTTAAGAAAACGGCATTTGGAAAACCGTTACTAAATTAGCACCAACAACGGTTTGTGGTACCCGTTGTTATAGATACGGGTTTCTTGTAACCGTTATCATTTTTAATTATGAAAGAACGGTTTTTCAATTCAAGCGTTGTCCCTATTTGATTAGATTTCTCAGTTTGACCACTGCATGCAAAACTTTATCAGAACTTTAATAAATATTCAATTTGACCAATAATATTCAATTTGATCAAAATAATTCTATAGATATGTCTTCATAATGTTTTAAGTCAAAATCTAAATTATTAAACATTTACTCTTTAATTTCTCTCTAAATTTCTCTCTAAAAAAAATATGGTTGGTCTATCGGAGCTACAATCACGTTATCGTTATGCATAGCCTTTTACTTGCATTCTCCATAATCTCCCGGTTCGTTATGATGGGAATGGAAAGGGTTTAAACCCTAATTTTGGGTGGTTGACGCAAATGCTTCATGACTCCGGCTTCACTGCGGTTAAAAAAGTGTACCCTGTGTCTAGAAACAACCAAGGTTTTGTAGGCTTCGCTTTTATCGAGTTTGACGAAGCCAACTGCCATGGAAGTTTTCATCAGGCAAGAATATTAGGGGCTAGATTTGCGGGGAAAGATGACTTCTATTCGGATGCTAAACAAAAGGGTCCTTATCTATGGGTTGCGACCCATGTTGATCATCGTCTGCTGACACATTACAGGAGGCATCACATTCCTGCCACCGTGCCTATGTCATGGGAAAAAGAGGTCATTCCACCTACGTTGCCCGCTGATGATGAAGAGTCGATCTACGACTTGATCTATGCCGAAATTGGGCATGAAGACTATCCTAATTCTTCATCAGATTCTAATTAAGTCTTTAATTATTATCTGACATTATGAGTTTTATTTTGATTATGGTGGTTATTTGAATTAAATTTTAATTATTTATGTTAATTGTTACTACGTTTTAATTAAGTCCTTACACTCAAATGCAATCCACCAAATAAAATATTATAATGATTAACTTTCTACTTATAATAATAAAAAAGAATGGAAACGGCATAATAAGATAATAAGAATTGTAACTGTTATAATAATAATAAGACAAAATGATAACGGTTCTTTGTTAAGCCGTTATCATATTACATATATCAACGGTTATTTTAAAGTCGTTGTCATATTACACCAATTAACAATGGTGTTTCTTAAAACCGTTATAAAAAAAGATCCACTGTGACAACTGAAAAGTTTGTGATTTTAGTTTACCAATGCATGCCCTATTATTATTGGTTGTTTGACCATTATTCACCTCAAGCATGCTTGCACCAAAGGTACTTATAAGAACCGTCTTAGATTATGCAACTCTAAAAATAAATGAAATTTCAAAGGTATTAATAATAGAATGACTGATAGTGAACAAGTCATCTTTGCCGTCGTCGCCGTCATTAATCTTTATAGCTTAAAAAAGGTAATCTTATTTTCATAGCTACTGGCTTATATATGGGTCGTATTTGGATGATTGATGGTGAAATTGGTGAGCCCATTTATAATGATGGAATTGCTGAATTTTACAATTTCGTTAGTGAAAATTTTCATCTCCACTCATCAATCCCCTGCCCTTGTAATAGATGTGGTAATATTAGGGTTTTGCCTATCCCAGATGTCAAAATACACTTAGAAAAGAATAGTTTAAGTAAAGATTATAGGCGTTGGATTTTTCATGGAGAATTAGAGGACGAGGATGGGGAATCTGATGTAGAGGTAAATAATCATACACCTGAAGCTGCTGGTTTAGATATAGGGGATGGGGCATATGATGTATGTGTAAACCATCGTTCACCTACACCTGAAGTTGTTTTAGGTGAGAAGTTTGCTGAAGATGATGGATTCGATGATTTTGAAGCTACCGGTGATGGGGAAATAAATGCTGATGATTTAATTAAAAAGTTGAGTCAATCTTAAATGCCTTTATTTACTGATTGTAAGAAGTATACCAAATTATCCGCGGTGGTAAAGTTATATAACTTGAAGGGGGAAATGGGTGGAGTGACAAGAGTTTTACGGAACTTCTAGCTTTACTATGTGACATCCTTCCTGGCGGTAATGTTCTTCCGAGTCGGACATATGAGGCTAAAAAAATGATTAGAGAATTGGGCATGGAATATGAGAAAATACATGCTTGTCTCAATGACTGCATATTGTACCGTAAAGATTATGAGAAATTATCATATTGTCTGCGCTGCTCTGTATGGCGCTATAAGACTAAGGAATGTTGACTTGGCATAATAGTGGAAGGATTGAAGATGGAAAGTTAAGACACCCAGCGGATGGTCAACAGTGGAAAGAGTTTGACATTAAATATCCAGACTTCGCCAAAGAAGCAAGGAACTTGCGTCTAACACTCTCCACAGATGGAATGAACCCTCATGGAAGCATGAGTACCCAACACAGTACTTGGCCTGTTTTGTTGGCCATCTATAATTTGCCTCCATGGGTTTGCAGGAAACGGAAGTATCTGATGTTGTCTTTGTTGATATCTGGCCGTCGACAACCTGGAAATGGCATAGATGTGTATTCGAAACCACTTCTAGATGATCTAAAGATTCTGGGGGAAAGAGGGATACCAGTGTTTGATTGTTATAAGAAGGAAAGTTTCAATCTGAGAACTATATTATTGTGTACAATAACTGACTTTCCGGTGTACGGCGATCTTTCTAGACATACTGTACATGGGAAAGAGGCTTGCCCATTGTCTGTGGGAGGGGGGATGTTGAATTAGAATATTTGAAGCATTATCACAGGCATGTGTACAAGGGAAATCGTCGATAGTTATGCCCTGATCAACATTATCGTAAGCTTCACAAGGCATTTAATGGGTGTCCTGAGCAACGTGGGAGTCCTTAGATTTTGAATGGTCATGAAGTGTATGAAAAAATGAAAGATATTGAGATAACGTATGGGAAGAAGGGACCTAAGTTGTCTACTCGTGGTTATAAAAAAAAAAAATTACCAAACTTTCTTACTGGCGTGACCTCACGGTTAGACATTGCCTAGATTTTATGCACATTGAAAAGAACGTTTGTGATAATATAATCAATATTCTAATGAATGTTTCGAGTAGGATAAAAGACAACAAGGCAGCTGGGGATGATATGGTTGAGATGGGTATTAGGCCCGAGCTGGCAGGTAAAACAAAAGGAAATCGGACTTTTTTGCCGCCTGCAGCTCATACTCGTTCAAAAAAGGAGAAAAAAGAGTTTTGTGAATGCTTGCATGGTATTAACGTGTCATAGGGCTATTCATCTAATATTATAAGCCTTGTTTCGTTGCAAGACCTAAAACTTACTGGTTTAAAGTCACATGATTGTCATACATTGATGCAACAACTACTAGTTGTGGCTGTTCGTTCCATTCTACCTCCAAAGGTTCGACATGCTATAATTAGATTTTGATATTTCTTCAAATCAATCAACAGTAAAGTCATTGATCCCGATGAAGCGGAAAATTTAAAGGAGATCCTCGTCACCAGTCTTTGTCAGTTTGAAATGTATTTTCCTCCCTCATTTTTCACTATCATGGTTCATTTGACTGTCCACCTAGTCCGGGAGGTTTTGTATCTCAGGCCGGTGTATTTGAGATATCAGTACCCATTCGAACGATTAATAAAAGTTTACAGGGATTACACATCTAATAGGTATCGTCCATATGGGTGTATTGTTGAGCGCGCAATTATCGATGAAGCTTTTTCGTATTATTATGCGTACCTCTCCTTAGATGAGTTAATTGGAGCTCCTACGAATCGTCATAGTGACTGGATGAATGGAAAAGGTGTAAGGGGTCGTGTTTCCAAGGATATGTCATCTGACATGCGATATAGAGCTCATACATACGTTCTATTTAACGATGATCATGTCCAGCCTTACAGTATGGAACACCAGAGTTACCTTAAGGGAAAACACCCTCATAAGAGGGAAAGATGGTATGCAAATGAGCATTACAAGAAATTTTATGACTGGTTTAAGGATACTGTTTACAATAATGACAACCCAATTAATGATTGCTCAACCAGCCTAAGACATCTCACTTTCGGTTCTGATGCTCGTGCAACTTTTTATAGCGGGTATGCGATCAATGGGTACACTTTCTACACCCGCATTCAAGATGAGGCGAGCACAGTGCAAAACAGTGGAGTTTGCATAGATTCTGAGGCAATATACTTTGTTAGTTCAAAGGATAAAAATCCTATTTTGGGTACAATGCAAAATTATAGAGTTATTCAAGAGATATTGGTTTTAGACTACATGGATTTTGAGATACCTCTATTTTGGTGCAAGTGGGTTGACAACAACAATGGTGTTAGAAAGGATGATTTAGGATTCACATTAGTAAATTTTGACAAGGTTGGAAACAAGGACGATCCTTTTATATTAGCGTCACAAGCAAAACAAGTGTTTTATGTTACCGATCCTATGGATAAGAAGCGGTCAGTTGTTCTATCTTGCCATCGCCGAATTCAAGATGATGAAGACGTCGAATTTGAAGGACTTGATCACAGTGCTATATCGCAATTTGGTAATGATGTTGAAAATGTTAACATTCCAAACATATATACACAGGATGATCATGATGAAGGTATTTGGGTTAATGAAGAGACAAGCAAATCCAAAAAACGTTCCCGGCAGCCGTGAAAATATCAACAATCCAATCAAGATAACTTACGTTATTTGTAATTATTGTCTTGCTATTATATAACAAACTGTTGTTGTAAACTTTTTCTGCTGTTGCAGCGGACGAGTTAGGGAAAAATCGTATCCAACAAAATGAATTATTAAATAAAACAGTTATACCTAAACCGTTGTTCAAGACGTGTACAGTTATAACGGTCCAGGCTGTTGTTATCTATATGAAAATGATGCTTTATTTCTTGGCGGTAAAATAAAAAAAAATGAAATATAAAGTAAAACAGTTATACCTAAATCGTTGTTCTGGACGCGTACAGTTATAACGGTTCAGGCCGTTGTTATGTATATAAAAATGTTGCTTTATTTCTTGGCGGGAAAATCAAACAAAATGAAAATATTACAGACAACGGTTATTTCTAATCCGTTGTAGATAGTACTAATCAATTACGGTTTCAAACAAAACCGTTGTCTGTTTGGAAACAAAATATAACGGTTTTTCTTATACCGTGTTTATTACTTGCCAATAAACAAGGTCTTGCAAGTGTTGTATTATTCACACATATATACTCTAAGCTTCCCCTCCCCCACATAATATCCTCAAACATTGAGCTTCCCCTCAACCACCAGCCTACCCCATCGTCGTCGCAGTCATCGTCATCATCGCCATTGCCGCCGCCAGATAAATCCGGATTCTCCTGTTTAAAGAAGTAATAAACCCTCTTCTCTAGAGATTTGTTTGTTATTATAAGTATGCATTGCTATTATTTGTTTATTAATTTCTGCTTTAGATATGGTCGAAAAGCGCAAAAGAAATGATGGAAATGCGTCAGGCGACGACTCAGGTGATGAGAATAATTTGCAACACACTACGGGTCGAATGCGCCATAGGATTTCCCTAGAAGTAATAAATTCAAAGATACCTAATCCTTTACACCGGGATAAATTTACGGGGCTGCCATATGGTGAATATGCCGGATATTTTGCGAGTTGAATTGGTTGTTGTGTAAGACAGTATGTGCCTCTCGGTACGCCGCGTATCAGTGAACTGAGTAAAATACGGAACACCATGCTAATAAACAGAATAAAGGTATGTATATACAATAATAAATGTTTTAGCTGAAATTAAGTTATTACTTGATATTTGTATTAGCCGAAACACTTATACCAACTATGCTCATCATATATGCAGTTAGTTTACGTTGTCCCCGAAATGTATGATAAGTACCTAAAAAAAGACAGAGGAAGCCCTCAGATCTTGGAAGTTAAAGATTGCTGAGAACCACTTGTTCAACAAGGAAACCAGGGAGATAAACAAGAAACCACCAAAAAAGAAGTATCCGTATGTTAGTCAGGACCATTGGGATAGCTATATCGCTTATAGGCAGTCTGACAAGTTTAAGGTAACTTAATAATAATAAGTAAAGAAGTATACTTAGTTTAGTGTTTGGTCATGCTTACGTTTCTTGATACAATTTATTTGATGAAGGCTATGAGTGAGAGGAGCAAGGCGAACATTTCACTGAAAAAGACCGTCTTTTACGGCTCCCGAGGTGGTTATAGATTGATTAAGAAGAAACTTGTAAGTACATAATTCTTATAGTATTAGACTATTAGATGATGAATGTTATATATGTTTATAGTAATCATACATATTTTGAGAGGATATCAATGTGATGAATGAATTGTACGCAAAGCTTGGAAAATTCAGTCATCACGACGCTTGGGTGGAAGGTCACACTCCTAAGAATGGAAAGACGAAAACTGAATATGATAAGGACATCAAATAGAAAATTGTAAGTTTAAATAAATATGTCACTCCTACCACTGCTAGTCGGAGTTATATAATTGTGAGTTGCTTAATGGTTTTATGCATATGTAGCAATGTTGTCAGGATCGAGATCCTACTTTGGATCGAAGAGGGGTGGTAGGATCGGATCGCAGGATCGAATCGTAGGATCATAAGATCCTATAAATAGCTTGAATAAACAAGTTTATGTAAACTATTTGGTATAATTTGTGATGTATAATGTTAAAAAGTTTATTTAAGACAAGAAAGTCTTAATAATCATATCAATATATTACATATACCTTTAATTTAGAGTTGTAAGTATAGAAGAACAACCAACTCACAAATTTGTTGCACAAATAAGCATTTTACGATCCTGAACGATCCTACCATCGATCCTACACGATTCTGTACGATCCTATCCGATCCTACCCGATCCTGACCGATCCTATACCGATCCTACCACCAAAACGGTCCTACGACGATTTGAATCGTTTTCCATATTTTGGATCGTAGAATCCTACGATCCGGATCGCGATTTTAACAACAATGGTATGTAGAGTGTTGGACCATATAGCTATATATGTTTATGTTTTGATGATGTCAAGAGTGTCTTATATTCTATATACTCGTTGCGCGTAAGTGTTTGTTTAGTCTTTTAGATTGAACTTACTAATCGCAAGCATTAAAGAATTGTGACGAAAGTATACAAGAACATATCATGATCATGCCCTCAATCAAAGATCAAGATATTACAAGCTGTTAAAGTATTATTCAAGCGTTCATGAGAAGATGAAGCTCATTTAATGATTAATCAAGCTTGAATGACGAAGTAGCCTACACTCGAAGATCTCCTAAGAAGATTAGAATAGCGTAGGTGATTATCTCGTAATGGTAACTTAAGAATGCACTTCTTAGATTGGTAAAGTTATAGCTTCACAACTATAACATTGCTTATATAAGAGCTCAATGTTATAGCTCTTCTACTATAACATTAAGATGTCAAGTTTACATAATACACGACTAAAATTTTTTCAAATTGTTTTTGAAAAATATTTTTGTCTCTTTTAAATGTTTTAGCAAAAAGTATTTATTTAATAAAGGAAGCTTATATTAAGCGTGGTTTTATTTTATTTTTATAATTAGTAATTATATTGAATCAACTTATGAGTTGAGTCATATTACTAATTAGGGTTTCTAAAACTATCCACTCTTAAACCCTAAGGGGGCGTTTGGTTGGGGGGAATAAGGAAAGGAAAAGAGAATAAAAATGGTTGATTCCTTTTGTTGTTGTTTGTTTGACACAAAGAAAGGGTAACCCATACCCCCCCCCCCCCCCCTTACCCCCAAAACCATTCTCATCCTTACCCCTCCCCCCCTTGGATAAGCCCATAACCCCATAATCCCTTCTTCCTCCTACTCCCTATTTCCACCACTCCCACCAACACCCACCACACCCTCTCACACCGTCAACCACTGCCACCTACACCCTACACCCACCACACCGACACAACCACCACCAGGGACGCCGCCTGTCCACGCTACCCCATATCCTCAACCACTAAACACCACACCAACAACTTCAGTAACTCTCCCACCCCACCAACACCTTCCTCGGCCACACCACTGCAACCTCCCGACGCCGGCCACACCAGATCTGGTGTTTTAAGGGGTGGGGGAGGGGTTTTCGAAGGGTTGTGGTGGCTTTTTTAGAATGAATAAGGTGTTTGGGGTCGGGATTGTGGTGTTTGTTGAGGGCGTGAGGCGCGGTGATTAGGTTCGCCGTAGGGTACCGTGAGGAAGATCGTCGGCGCTGCTACTTGTGGTGGTGTCGGTGTAGATAATGGTGGCAGGTGGTGGGTAATGGTGGTGGAGGTGGTGGATGTTGGCTTTTAATTCCCTTTTCCTCTAATTGTCAACCAAACACCCAAGTATAATATGGGTGATCCCATTCATTTCCCTCTCTTACCCTTTCTTGATTTCATTCTCTTACCCTTTCCCATACCAAACGCCCCCTAAATTTAATCTATTGTCAAGCTAGGGTTTTCACGAAAAAAGGCTTATGAGCCGTGTGATTTTCTTGTAAACCTAATGATATAACTTAATTATTGTTAAGATTTTATTCTCTAGGATTATCTTAACATATCTTTTATATTTAGCATGATATGGTCATATATGATAAGATATTTTTGTTATGGAAAATCTTATCATATCTTAAGATTTAAGGAAAAGATAATAGGTGAATAATTGATAAAATTATCTTTTAGTTATTCACTATCTTTTCTTAAGATTTTAAGGACAGAAATAATATGATATGATTTGTTTACATATCATATATTTCGGTCATCTTAAGGTTTAAGGAAAATATATTAAGTATATATTTGATTGGGTTATCTTTTAATTATCCTATATCTTTTCTAAGAGATTGCTTAAATAAAATAAGGAAAGTTGTTATGATTTTTCCTTATTGTCATTCGGCATATCTAGGCATTAAGGAAAGAATATTAGGTGAATATATGATAAGATACTCTATTAACAACTTATATCTTTTCCTAAGATTTTATGGATAAAAATAATAAGATATGATTCTATTTCCATATCTTATATTTCGGCCTCTAGGGTTTCGATGAAACCGTGTGCCTTGCTTCCTCTTGTTCTATAAATACTCTACACTTTGCAACATTAAAAAGTAAGACCTTTGAGCATAACTTTGATTTATTTTAAGAAAGCAAAAACCGTGTGTTTCAAACAAGAAAACCGTTTTGCAATTTTCGAAAAAGGTCGTGTGTTTATAAACTTCTGCATTCGTTCTTTTGTTATCGTTATAAGATAATAGTGCTTAATCGATTTCTTACTCGTTCATTAACGTAAACTTTTGGAAGAATCATTAGTGCTTTCTTATTAGCGTAAGTTAGTCACTCGAGTATTTAACGGTACTCACTTGAGTTACAACTAGGGTTAGTTGTACGAATTGGGTTAGTAAATTTGTAATCCGTAGAAAGGTACTAAATTTATTAATCGAGAATAGTGGACATAGGTTTCGATTTGTGAAACTGAACCACTTCAAAAATCCGTGTCTGTCTTTCTCTTTCGTTTATGGGTTATTTGATAGGAATAATCCAAACAATAGGTCGTCTTCTCGTATTAATCTGAACTTTATTTTAACTCACAATAATACTTACTATTACCTCCCTCTTCTCAAAACAGTCTGAGTAACTAGCTACTTGTTTAACCGGTTAACTTCATTTTTTTTAGTCTAACTGATCCCAGCCCATTCTTAATTATTTCCTCTCTCAATCCAATTCACTTAAGCCCTAATGAGTTATGACTTCTCCCTCACCATATCACGACCACCACAACCGGTATCCCAACTCACGGAGCTCCTACATCCACTCCACGGCCACCATAACAACGCAACCCTACAACCATCATAATCCCAAATTAACGATTACCATCCAATTGAAATGGGGATCTAAGGTTTTGAAAAATCATGGTTTATTCGGTGCTTGAGTGCTTCACAATCTCCTTCATTTCGTTTCACACGGTGCTTGAACACGCAAATAAAGTAGCTTGACTTGAGCAATGATGGTGTTCGCACCACAGGGCGGTGCACGGATGTAGGCGGGATGAGCCAATGACGACTCGAATGGTGGACGAAGGTGATGTTGATTGTCGATGTACCTGCTTGGTGCTTGTAAGTCAATGTCAGTGCGGCGATTGGTGATGGTAAAATTGGTGAGTTGCCATGGTCTTTATGAATCTTATGGTGAAATGGCCATTGATGAAGCATAGGATGGTTTGTGCGAGAAAAATATGGGAAATTTAATTTGGGCATTTGGGTGTGGATTACTAGTGGCAATGTACCTGCTTTAGTTCGAGTTAAGTTTTATTATTAGGCGATGTGCGTAGGAGTTGTAATTTGTTGGTGTTTATGGGTGGGTAAGTTGAGAAATTGTAAATTAATGTGTTTTTAGAGAAGTCGGGGCATTGGTAAGAGTTTTGCTTCAATTATGATTCTCAAGGGAGAGGGGATATTTTGATTTAGCAGGTCATCAGTAACCTGAAATAACAGGTCAAAATGAAGTTAGTGTAGTTTGAGAAGAGATTATGTAAAGTTGGGTTTATTTTAGTTTAAAATATAGTTTGGGTTATTTTGAGAAGACGGGTAATAATAGTATGGATTATTCCTATAAATTAACCCTTCGATTATTTGCATTGTTTTGATTCGTTAATCAATTGATTAGTTAAAGTTTAATCAATAAACTTTAAATAATTAATTGTATACACACAATCGAAAAAGTAGTTTAAAGTTTTTAATCCTCAATTCACCCTCCCCCCCCCCCCCCCCTCTTCTTCAGTATTTCAGATCGATAGACTCTTCAATTGGTATCAGAGCCTCGTGCTCTTGATTGCCTAACTGCAAAGAGGTTGATCTGTCTATCTTTATTTATCTTATCGTTTTATATTCCGCTGCCTATCACGTGATAAATGGATTCTAAATACCTCAAGTGTCCCGTCTTTGATGGGAAGAATTATGGGTTATGGAAGAACATGATGACTCATTATGTGAAAGGTCATGACTGGGAGTGCTGGAGTATTATCCAAAACGGACCGCATAAAATTTTGGTTGCATCCACTGAAGGCACTACCTACAAGAAAAAGGAAGAGGATTATGTCAAGGTTGACTACAAGAAGGTCGAAAAGAATTCTAAAGCCATAAGTCTATTGCAGAACGACATGAATACTGCAGAATTCGATCGCTTCTCTTCGTGCTCAACGGCCAAGGAAATATGGGACGGCCTTTGTAACACCCCCAATTATTTAGGAGCCTTTAGCAAGACATTCCCAATAAATAGGTTTGTTACCATCTCGGTTGCCCGAAGTAAATGATACAAATTAAAACAAACCAAAGGACTTTAATAACTTTACCTGAAATAATGGTTTTATTACATTGCCAACCGATTAAATTTAAAGCTTGATATTACAATATACTACGCAGCGGAAATTACATAAATAAAGTTGTATAAGTCAACTAAGTGATCTAGACAGCAACTATGGTCCAAGTCGAGCTCACGTCCCAATGCTCCCAAGTCAGCTAATCTTTAGTACCTGTCAAATCTGCTCCTCATTATGGTTCATCACAGGTGTTCACGAATACACTGTCAACCACGAGGTTGAGTAGGAATAACCAACAACAATACAAGGTGAAATGATATGATATATAATGCAAACGCAACTGAGCTCATCACCCGATACACCCATTCATCCCACCAATCCCTGGCACGGGGTATCCAGCATTCCAACCGAAGTTGAAGTATCCACCATCCCAACCAAAGTTGAGGTATCCACCATCCCAGTATAACACTGAGGTATCCAACACATATTGCCATGCTCAATAATAATAGTAATCATCCCAGATCGAGTCTGAGGTATCCAATAATTACGATATGAATAAACCAATAACCAAAGCATAACCCAATGACATATAATTCACATCTGATAATTCGTCCAACGACAATTAACCACACAGTTCCACAATTCCTCTTATCAAATAAATAGCAAGACAAATTGAGTATTTATCCTTCCTGATCAGCAAGTTCTCCAATCAAATAGCTCAAGCAAATCCAAACAATAGAATCTTTAATAGACCGTCACCTAAACATAAGTAATAATAATTACTATTTATTCTAATTATATAAGTTATAAAATAATTAAACTAATTAATTAAATATATTAATTACTGAGCAACTTAGTAATTTAAACCCGACTTAAAAACAACTCAAACCAATTATTCATTATTTATAACGATAGCATTATTAATTAAAAATCCATCTCAAACTAAAACCAAACCCATAAACCATCCCAACCCGTGTATTAACCCGACAAGCGCCCATTAAAAATAGCCCACAACATTATATGATTTAATATGTAAAACTACTATTTTTATAACCATAATCATCGTCATATGTTACGTATAATGAACATCAATCATGCACATTATTCATTCCCGCCAACTACAACCACCGACCCTCAGCTCCACCACAAGCCTCCTCTGAACACAACCCATGTACGGCCAAAACACCGGAAACCACCACCACACGCGGCCTCTAACTCACGCCTTAGCTGAACCCATCACAAATCCCCTTCAACCCGTCATATGCTATAGCCCGTCACTCACCATCCTTGTCCCTCACCACCTCTGGCCGCCACCAGCCTCACTAATGCTCTTGGTGGTTCCAGGGGTGACTCATCACCACGTCGTCCCTCCTTCAACGACCACCACCACACAACACAGCAGCAACAACGACCCCAACTCCCCTGTTTTCACATGTTTCCAGCCAACACCATCGCAAAACACCACCCCTGACCACCGGATACCACCCACTGGCGTCTACTAACCACCCCGAGCCAACCCCAACCCAGGTCCAGGTCAGATAAGTCAAGCCAAGGCGTTTAAACCATGTAAACCCATATTACAACCCCTTTAAACCACCCTCGAAAACACCCTTCGAACACCCCTCTCCCGTCGGTCAATGGTGGTCAAACGGAGGTCCGGTTACTCCCTGATGTTTGCCGGTCACGGTCACGGCTTGTCCTATGATGGCCTGGTTTACGAGTTATAGCAAAGCAAAGTATATACATGAGACGGTCTTAAAGTATTACCTCGAGGCGATAAATTGATTTTGCTAAATTCCTCCTTTCCGTCTTTAGGTCTCCCTTCTCTCTTTAATCAATTATTTTCAGATTGCATATGATAAACTAGGGCAAGAAATTTATCTCTATTTACAGGGTAGGTTTAGATCTATAAGAGAGCAATTAGGAAACTATGTAATTACCTTACTACTATTATTATTATGAATATTATTATTATTTTTTTTATTTTTATTATTATAAGATGCGCGCAGCTTTCATTAAAATAAAAGTAAAAGTTTACATGAAATTGGTGGGGAGCTGAGAGACAATCTGGGCTCCCACACCCTTAGCAATAGCAAAGCTAAGTCTAGTAAAAATATAAGCGGCTACCCGAGCCCCCGCATCCTGAGATACCGAGAATTTCTGGATCCGCTTGAGCAAGGCAACAACATCCGAACCCAGCTCCCCAAGGGAAGAGAAAGAGAATGGTAGGAAACCATAACCCACTACCGCGCACAAATCCCCATACTTAGCACACTTTCGCTGAGCAGCATCAGCGACAACCCGGCCCGACACAAAATCTGTCAACCCAGTCTGAGTCAAAGGTGAAGAACCTGTCAGGTCGACGCATACATCACGCCCCCTGTCCCAAGAATAAAGCAATAAATCCGCAAGACGAAGAGAGCCACCATGCCCATCAACCAAACCGATATCAACCTGTAGATACCTCATTTCTGCACCTCTCGCAAACCACCCGGTGATGATTGGGCCGCATGTTTGGTACGCGGAACGATTTGTGACAGTTCGTATGATTATCGTCAAGTGATTGCTCAAATATTAATGTCTACCTCTTAGTTGTCATCTACGTGCTGATACGGTCGTTTTGACAGTAATTAGAGTACATTCGGAGTCCGGGCCTAAAACCGTCTCCATTTTCTGATAACCGTTAAATCCCGAGTCAGAATGTTCCGGATATTTCTATTCCATATTTCATAAATTTTATCTTTTGGTAAACAATTTCCCGAAATATTCACATAAGATATTAAGGAAAACCAAATTATTCCGTCCTACCATAACTCAAACACGGAAATCTTTCTTCCGCAGGAGGAAACCCCTTGGGAACAGACGCAGCAGGTGCTGCGCCTCTTCCAAGAGACGCAGTGACTGTTGCGCCTCTTCCCAGGCCCTTTTCTGCGTAATTCTCGTATCTTTTTCATATCTTTCCGAGATTCACTTCCAAAGAGTCTCCGAAACCCTAATTTCTCCACGTGATTAGTATAAATATGAGCCTTCGCTCCTCATATTTCTCACGCGAGTGTCCGCCCTTCTCTTCTCCCTTTGCATTCTAGACTTTGTTCTTACTTTTTGGCGTCTACGTGCTTGAACTTTCGACCACGTAAGCTCGGATCCTTCTGAGTACCAGCCTCCCCGTTTGCATGACCGACCAATTTGACCAATTACACATCAATCAGCTTAATTAACTTAATCGTTTTCCTCTTACGAGGGCACTTTCTTTGCATTCGCGTCGAGCATCACTAATCGATATCTTAGTCCTTCTCGTTTCGTCAACATGTAAGTCTGATGGTGTAAATATCTCTTTTATTTATTGTATTTATTTATTGTATCATCAATTGTAAGGTTTATGTCGAAAATACCATTAAAACCGATTTCTAAAACCATGCTTTAAAACCTCTTTTTTACGGATTTCCAGTAGATAACCGTCGAGAAAGGACGCAGCAACTGCTGCGCCTCTTCGAAGGAGCGCAGTTCCTGGTGCGCCTCTTCGTGAGGCTTTCGCAGTTCCTGCTTCCTTTCTTCTTCGTTCGTCCTCTGTTGTTCGTCAAGTTCTTTTATTTGTTTCGTTTGTTTGTTAATTCTTCATCATGATAGCATATAATTCACATGTATATTTGTTATTCATCATTAACATGTTTTAATCATCACAAATCCGACTTAAATCCCTTATAATCCAATATTTGCGGGTTTTCGTCATTAAATTCAATTCTGGGTTGTAGAGATACAATTCATCAATTTTGGGTTTCTGGAATTCGTCTTTGATATAGTTTTCATCTGTCTTTTGTCGCATTCATCATATATTCGTCATTAGTCCATCGTATTTAACTTAATTAATTGATTTAATTTGTTTAGCTTGTTAATATTTTTCACTCCTGTAATTAATCCATCTTATGTTAATTCGTTTAATTCCGTCTTATTCATGTTTTACTGTTTTCACGACCCATTCATATGTTAAATAACCTACTAATCACTTCCATCCGAGTAAATAATTTTTAATCAATCATTAAAATCACCAATTGATATTAACAACACGCAATTCCGGCTTCACAGCCAGAATTCAGGTCAGGAACAGACGCAGCAACTGCTGCGCCTATTCCAAGAGACGCAGCTCTGCTGCGCCTGTTCCGGGTTGAATTCTGTCCCTGAACTCTGTTTCTGCCTTGACCTAGTTTAATTAGCTTACGTATAATTGACTATTACCCGTATTATCACCTTCTGACCCGTTCGTATTTCATTCTTTTGTTCGTTTTTCTCAAATTATCCGTTTTAAAGGTATTTTCGACATAAATCGCCTAATCCATTGTAATTATTGTAATTTTCATTATTATAGTTTTCTATCATTGTAATATTTATCGCATTTGTATGATTTATTTACGTGTCTTCACATGTAATTGAACATTAAATCCTACCTTGACATTAATTGTTTGCTAATTACGTGTTTCACCGACTTAGTATTAATTCTCACATGCTAGGATTAAAACTTGGATGTTGCATTGCATGCGTATAGCCGACGATATATCAAGTATGAATAACTTCCCTAATCATTAGTAGAGGCCGCTATCGAGGCGGGCGGGATTAGGTGTTCGATCAAAAGAGCTTCCTAATACGTACCCTCACCCCTTACTCCAGATATCTGTGAACACCCGTGTTCATTGGTATCCACGAGAGTCATTCTAGACATAGAATGCTAAGGGTAACGATTGCTTAGTGTTCATGTCACTACTTTGTGTCTTGACATGACACGAGGTATTCGAACGGTTCCAATTTCCCATAAAAATTGGTGGCGACTCCATACAAAAATGCAAACGCTTGTTTCTCTTTTCCTCCCAAGCGCCCCGTGGCCCCCCCTGTCCACGATTTGGCGACTCTGCTGGGATAATACACTTACGTGTAGCAAGGGTGAAACTTGAACAAGGTTAGGGACTAGTTTGTACAAGACAATTGTCGGTTTTCATAACTCGGTCTTCCTAGACCGTTTTATTCGGCCTTCCTAGGCCCAACCCAACCCATTCGACCAATCGTCCCGTCTAAATGGTCCTAATTCTTATTTGGGCCTAAGGATGGATAGCGATTGACGTCATCCATACCATGATGCTTACTCTTGTTTGTATCAAGGGCCTTCACTACTTGAGGAAATGGACTAGGAATCGGCCTTACTCTTGTTTGGTACGAGCCTCTCCACAGACTTCGGGTTTGATGGTTCAGTATGGCAACCCACCCTTTAAACCAAAACCCTTTTAAATGCACTCAGCATCCCGTTATAATGCTTGTATAAATGTTTGTACCTTACATGATCACCTCTTCTAAACAAAACCATGACGATTTTTCAAAAATCAAAATCCTTTTTTCTTAAACAAAATTTCGAAATAGGCTTTCAATTAGCGCAAAATCCGGTCAAAACTCTGTCTGTTTGTCGTGTCAAAATTCGGGCCACAAGCCCATTTCAAAACCTCACTTCGAGTCCACTCCTACAACTACACTATAGTTGACTAGGACACACATTTTCGAAAACCTTGTCTTTCTTCAAAGATCACTCAACACAAGTGGCACACACCCACTTCACGAGTCAAAACATTTCTTCTTTTAGCAAGTGTGTTAGAATGGTCGATCGTGTTTTGATTCGTCGCCGATCTCTTATCCAGTTTTCAAGATGCCCGGATCAAGTGATGAAACAAACCTCCACCAACTTCAAGATGGTAATGATCGAATCCTAGCCGCGCTAGCCCAAATGCAAGTTACCCAAGACCAAGTCTATGACCGCCTTGAACTCATTGAAGGCCGTATCTATGCCGTAGAGGGAAGGTTGTCCCCTCATGAAAGTGAAGTACTACGTGACTCTGATAATGAATCCAAGGATGAAAATCCTCTCATGGGGATGACTGTAGCTGAGAAAAGACTCCAATACTTAGAGGAGCAATTGATGTACCTTAAGGGGGATGACATTTATAGGGAGAACAATCGCAAGTATGAGGCTGTCAATTCCAAATTGCCAACTAACTTCAATATGACGGATATCCCTAAGTTCAAGGGACACGAGAACCCTTTGAACCACATCCGTGCCTTCCAGGATTACATGTCTATCAAAGACATCAAACCCGAGATGTTCTTAAGGATCTTTCCTTCATCTCTTGACACTATCCCAAAGCAATGGTTCTACTCCTTAGATCACAAGAAGGTCGCTACTTGGGAAGACGCCGCAATCGAGTTCTCTAAACAATATGCGGATAATGCCGAGATCCAAGTCAACATGCGTACTCTAGATGTTCTTACCCAAAATGACAAAGAAGGATTCACCGACTTCCTAAGTAGGTGGAGAAAGACTAGCACCCAACTAGTTGAACGCCCGGATGAGGCTACCCTTGTGGAGAAATTCGTGGATAATCTCAAACCCATCTATGCCAATCATTTGAGATACCAAAACATCAAAACTTTCAAGGACTTGACCGTACTAGGGACAAGGATTGAAGATGACATCCGTAAAGGACTCTTGTCCAAAACGGTAGGTCGAGGATATCAAGGGTCCACAGGTCGTTCATACGGCTCTACTAGCAAGACCGATGAAGTTAACCTTCTCGAGCCATCCAAGAAAAGTACCCCACCAAGGAAATTCACAAATCTTGGGGACACTTACTCCAACGCTCTAAAAAGGTTAATGAAGCAAGGTAAACTCCAACCCATTGGACCTACTCCCGAACCCGAAAGAAAATCCAAATTCTGGGACGAGAACTCGTACTGTGAATACCATAGGGGCAAGGGACACGACACAGAAAAATGCTACAAGTTGAAAAACGTGCTTCAAAACATGATTGAAGATGGTCGACTACCAATACCACCAGGAGGTAAGCCCAACAACACTCAGAATCCTCTTGGAGTTCTAGTGATCACAAGTGATGAATCTACCTTAGATTGCTCACACCTCATTTCTCCATGCGAAAATGAAATTTATGCAATCGAGAATGAAGGGCTCTACTCTACTATCTCCCCTACCATTTCCGACTTCATCACATGGGCAAGGAGTGTGGATAGACAAGTTTGGGAATTAGAAAATGTGGTGACAACTTTACGCGATCCCAACGCAACACCCGAAGAACATGTGCCACTAATCTTCTCTCAAAACGCTACTATGCAAGAAGTAGTCACCGTAGTTGATAAACTAGTCGACCAAATCATACGACTGGAAGGTGACATCATGAGAATGAGGGAACTAACTGCAATCAATGGAGTATGGGTCGACGATGACGAGGACGAGTATCTCACTGAAAACTCCCTAGTCAAAGAAATAGTCCAAAATGGTGAAGACCAAGATGTGGACCACCTAACTCGTTCGGGTCGTCCATATCAAAGCACTACTCAAAATGGTCCAACCAACCTCATCACATCAATTGACAACGAAGATGACTCCACTGATCATTTGCTCAAGCAATTACAGAAGACAAAGGCTGATCTTTCAGTCTAGCAATTAATAGCAAGCTCATTCCCACATCGTCAAGCCTTACTGCAAGCTTTGGCCAAACTAAATGTAGCACATAACTCCACTCCTAAAGATGTAGTCAACTTGGTCTTCCAAGAATCACCGAAGCTAAGTAATCCTATTACTTTCTCGGACGGAGATTTGCCACCTTTTGGCGCTAGTCACAACCTTGCTCTATACATCACTGTCATTTGTCTAAAGAAGAATGTGCCAATGGCCTTGGTGGATGATGGCTCTGCAGTCAACGTCATACCCCTCAAAACAGCATACAAGCTAGGCATGAAAGAGTTGGATTGGACCCCTACCAATCAAGGTGTGCGTGCATATGACGGTACACGACGAAAGGTGGTAGGACTTGTTAACTTAACCATAGCCACAGGGCCAATCGAGCGAAAGGTTAACTTCCAAATAGTGGACATCGAAGCTTCCTTCAACATACTTTTGGGAAGGCCGTGGATTCACGCTTCCAAAGCGGTAACATCCACCCTTCATCAAAAGATCAAGATCCCACTAAATGGCAAAGTAGTGACGATCACGTCGTCACCCATCAAGGCAATAATCGAAAAACTGTCAAACAATCAAGTCCTTGCGGATCCCGTGTACGAACTTGGGGGCTTCCAAAGTGTAAGTGTCATAGAAAACGAGTTGGCACCCTTATACTATAATCCCTACTCCAACTTGGTGGTCAACCACATACTCAAAACCCAGGGATACTTCCCTGGAATGCCTTTAAACCCTACTCGAAGAAACACCTTCGCACCATACAAGGAAGGCAACTCAAAGAGGATACCACTTGGACTAGGGTACAAACCCACAAAAGAGGAGGTTCTCGAAATGCTTGCCCAAGTCCAAAACCGTAAGCACGTAGGAGTCCAAATGCGACCCTATCTCCCTACTTTAAATGGGTACTTTGTTCAAGAAGGAAGTCTAGAACTCTTCCACGGATTTCCCGAACCTTGGCATTATCTCGAGAGGAAGCTAGCCAGAATCGAGATCTTTCACGATTGCTACCTTATCCCTCCAGAAACGGTTCCTACCGTCAAAACCCGTCAAGCACCTTGCTTAGACGAACAAGCTGTTAGCCTATTGTTTGGAGAAGATCGATTCGTTAGGGCCGCCCAGGATGAGATCATTACCATGTTACTTCAAGACGATCGCTTCAACCCCACCGCGTTAATCACAGAAACCAACGCAAGATAGCAGAAAGGATGGAGAAAATCAATCAAATGGACCAACAATCAAGGAAGACTCTTCAAGCTCACCACTAGAGAAGGAGAGATGTTCAAAGGAGAACCAGAAGACGATGAGTTCGAGTCAGAGTCGGAGTCAGAGTCGGAGTCTAGAGAAGTCATTAGAGAGTCTACTCCTGTCGTCATCCCCACTCCCTTTGTTTCTCCTAGCTTATCCTCGAGTAGTCACAGTAGTTCGGGAAATGCCCCAACCACTGTCCCTTTGCCGCCACTGACCATGGATCAGTTGGCTTCTTTGTTTCAACTTTACTCAAATTTTAATATGAATAAATCAGGTTCTGCTTACTCTTTGTGTTATCTTGAGTGCAATTCTGTTTACGATGATACTGAGGATGACCAAGACCCAGACTCGATCGAAATACCTCCCTACGTAGCCAAAGAAATATTATAGGAAGGGGAAGGGGGACCAGTAATAGAGGACACCGAACCCATCAATGTAGGAACCGAACTAGAACCCCAACAACTTAGGATAGGGACTACCTTGAGCTCTACCGAAAGGGCCGATTTCATAGACCTCCTAAATGAATTCAAAGACATTTTCGCTTGGTCCTACAAAGACATGCCAGGGATCGACAGGGATATCGCCGAACATAGGATTCTGATTAAGCCAGGTTTCAAACTCAGAAACGAAGCTTCGACGAATGAGAACAGAATGGGCTCTAAAGATTAAGGAAGAAGTTGACAAACAATTCAAAGCCGGGTTCATCAAAGTTTCCGAGTATTCTGACTGGGTAGCTAACATAGTACCCGTACCCAAAAAGGATGGGAGAATCCGTGTTTATGTTGACTTTAGGGACTTAAACAAAGAAAGTCCAAAAGATGACTTCCTTCTACCTCACATCGACATATTGGTGGACAATACTGCAGACCACGCATTACTATCCTTCATGGATGGATATGCGGGTTATAACCAAATCAAGATGGCCATGGAAGATATGCATAAGACCGCCTTTGTCACCCAATGGGGAACCTATTGTTATACGGTAATGCCATTTGGATTGATCAACGCCGGAGCTACATATCAACGCACCGCAACCACACTCCTACATGACATGATGCACAAAGAAGTTGAGGTATACGTAGATGACATGATTGTCAAATCCAAGGAAAGAGAGGGACATATTGAGAACCTTCGCAAATTCTTCGCAAGGCTACGAAAGTACAACATGAGGCTCAATCCTCAGAAGTGCACATTCGGGGTAACATCTGGCAAACTCCTGGGATACGTTGTTAGCCAACGAGGTATAGAAATAGATCCTTCCAAAATCAAAGCTCTGATCGAAATTCCACAACCTCAAACAGAAAAAGAAGTCAGAGGATTCCTGGGAAAATTACAATATATAAGTCGATTCATATCGAAACTTACGATGATTTGTGAGCCTATCTTCAAGAAACTCAAGAAAACAGACCACACCATGTGGGATGATGATTGTCAAAAGGCATTCGACCGAATCAAGGAGATATTGGCTAAACCACCAGTGCTCATGCCACCACAACGAGATCAACCTCTTGGTTTATATCTCACGAAGAATCGAAACAGACCATGGGTGCCATCTTTGGCTCAAATGTAGGAAGTGAAGAAAGAGCTATCTACTATCTTAGTAAGAAGTTCTTGGAGTACGAGTGCAAATACTCACAACTCGAAAAGACATGCCTCGCTCTTGTGTGGGCAACGAAGAAGCTACGCCATTACATGCTTAGCTACTCCGTCAAAATATACTCCAAAATGGATCCAGTCAAATACCTCTTGGAAAAACCCGTCCTCAACGGACGCCTAGCAAGATGGACCCTGATGCTCTCAGAATTCGACCTCAAATACGTGCCACTGAAAGTTATAAAAGGTCGCGCCGTCGCCGAATTTTTCGCAGAAAATCCTATCAATGACGCACAAACAATAGATACTTGGTCATTTCCAGACGAGGATATACTCCAAACCGATGTAGACTCTGGGACTGTACTTTGATGGAGCATCGAACTTAAGAGGATTCGGAATAGGAGTGTTGCTCATTTCTCTGGAAGGCGAGCATACACCAATTCTTTGTCAAAATCGACTTCGAGGTGACAAACAATCTTTGCGAGAATCACGAAGCTTGTCTCATTGGACTACAAGCGGCAGTGAGCTTAGGCATTAAAAACCTCCGAGTGCATGGGGATTCATCACTGATCATCAACCAAGTTACAGGATCTTGGAAAATCCGAAGCGAAAGCCTCGCACCTTATCAGGCTAGAATAGACCAAGTCGCTCAATTCTTTGATCACGTAACCTACCTACACCTACCTCGGGAAGAAAATCAATTTGCAGACGCTCTTGCGAAACTTTCATCTCTGATTAATATGCCGGATCACATGATGGAAATGCCTTTGTGCATCGAACGATGGTCGGAGCTGGCTTATGTCCACCAAATCACCGATAAAGAAGAGATCGCGCAGGAACCCTGGTTCCAAGCAATCCTGAATTTTAAGCTTAATGGTACCTATCCACCGGATATGGACAAGAGGGGACAACGTGCTATACGCCTACTAGCTTCCCAATACGTTCTCATGTAAGGAGAATTGTACAAAAGAACACCTCTTGGTGTAGTCCTATGTTGCCTTGATCATTCACAAGCACGAAAGGTGATGGAAGAAGTCCACGACGGAGAATGCGGTCCTCACATGAGTGGGCCTATGATGGCAAAGAAGATCACACGTCTGGGGTATTATTGGACCACAATGGAATCCGATTGCATCAAATACGTAAGACATTGCCACAATTGCCAAATCTTCGGGAATGTACAACATGTCCCTCCTTCGCTACTCTATACGATGACATCCCCTTGGCCATTTTCCGCATGGGGAATTGACATAATCGGGAAGATAACCCCAGCCGGAACAGGAGGTCATTGTTTCATTCAAGTAGCAATTGACTATTTCACCAAATGGGTAGAAGCGGCTTCCTACACTAGTCTTACAGCTAAAAATGTGGCAAAGTTCATACAAAACAACATCATCTGTCGATATGGTTGCTCACATGAGATCATTAGTGATAACGGATCACATTTCCAAGCTGAGATCGAGCAATTGCTAGCCAAATACAAGATTAAGTATCACCACTCTTCGCCCTATAGACCACAGACTAACGGTGCGGTAGAGGCGGCAAACAAGAATGTTGTCACAATTCTCAAGAAAATGATTGACAACTATAGAGATTGGCCAAGCAAGATACCCTTTGCTTTGTGGGGGTATCGTACATCTGTTAGGACGCCCACTGGGGCCACTCCTTTCTATTTGACATACGGCATGGAAGCTGTACAACCAGTCGAGCTAGAAATACCATCCTTGCGTATTTTACTAGAAAGTCAAATCCCGGAAGCCGATTGGAAGAGGGATAGATACGAAAAACTTATCCTCCTGGATGAACGTAGGCTACGCGCCTTACATAATGTCCAAACATATCAAGCACGTATCAAACGAGCTTTCAACAAAAGGGTTAGGCCAAGAAACATCAAAGAAGGAGACGTAGTGCTCAAATCGGTTAGAGCTCTTTTACCTGTTGACCCACGGGGAAAATTCAAACCTAATTGGGTCGGACCATTTCTAGTCAAATCCATACTCCCAGGGGGTGCGGTTAGAATCACAGACCTAGACGGGAATGAGTTTTCAAACCCAACAAACCTTGACCAACTAAAACGATACTATGCCTAGAATAGGAACGAAAACGCGCCTCGCGTAACCCCACGTGTCGCTCTTGTGGCACTAAATAAACGGCCCCTGGCCAAGCTGAAATAAGCTAATGTCACTGTGCTCTTGCATTTTGACAAATTTGTCATCCTCGAATCATCAAATAAACTAAATTCGCACCTTCAGAGTAAGCAAAAGCTCATGCTTATTTTCTACGTTCATTACAAGCTCTTGCTTAGAACAATTATTCTTTTACATTTACTCGAACTGCGCGCAAGGGTTTGATTTCACTTTTTTAAGTGAATACGTAGGCAATCCTTCACAGGATTCAACCCGTTATATCTAAAATGTAAATAGAAGGACATTTGCATTGCATTTGAAATTCGACAAGAATAATAAATAGAGAATCACAACGGTTTCATAACCATTTAACCTTTTTATTTCATTCATTTTCTGATAATAATAGTACGCTACATAATAAAAATAGAATAGGCTAGGATTCTAAAAAACCCCACCTTTTTTATTACAACAACAAATAATAATAATAATCAAATAATAAATAAAGACTCGGGCTATTCCTCCATCTTCCCCTTGCCCTTGTCATTCTTATCATATTTCTTGTCACGACCTCGAGCCGGACGCTCTTGCGCCACTTCAGACCTAATCACCAACGGTCTTTCTCGAGGCCTAGCCTTTCCATTCTTGCCAATCACCATTTCCGTGACAGGAGTAGTCTTTGGTTTCTTTGAAGGATGAACAACTTGAAACCCGGCTTCTTCTTCTCCCTCTGCCAGATGCTTCTCTTTCTCTTTCTCTCCCTCGCGCACCTTGTAATCAACAGGCTCGCGCTTCCTCAGTCTCTCGCGCTCTTCCGAAGTAGTAGCCTTTCTCCATCTCAGATAAGAATCCGACACCCACAAGGCATTGGCAGAGAAATTCAAGAACCACATGTTTCTTTGGGCCCATTTAATGGCCCACTCTCTTCGGCTCTCCGTACTAAGCGCCATAGCAGTCTGCGGGACGGTGTCAAGCCTCGGGATCGTCTGTTTCAGCCCAACTTGTCTCATCAGTCTTTCCGGGAAGATGCACACCATGAACTCCAATCTAGGAATGCGCATGGACCTAGTGGGATCCAAAGAAGACACTCCAGTGACAGATTTGAGGTGCCACCACGGTACGACCCACCTAATCAACGGGCCATCGTCGCTCTTCAGCTTGTTCTTCCAATAATCACAGACCCGAGTGAAGTCCACCATGTACAACCTCGTCCTCATCGCAATCGAGCGGGCATGATAGGAAAGCACATGAACTGGGGGCTCAATCAATCGGAGCCGTTCCATAAGCCAAACCTACCAAAAAGCAGGTATTAGACATCAAAAAAAAACAAAAAAAAAAAAAAAAAAAAAAAAAAAACGTCTTTTACCTGCAGAAGGACGGGGCTTCCCAAATACGGTAGATCGCGGTTGGATTTCCTACTATCCAAGCCCAAAATAATCTCCCTTAAGCATAAGCAAGGCCGAGCTCTGCGCAGCTCCATCCGCTCAACAAGGCCCAAAAGACGGGGATAACCTCTCAAGTCTTCATCAACATGCCCTTGGAAGACATACACATGCAACAAGCAAAAGCCAAATGCCCTCCGCCTAGCAACATGGGAAACGGTGGGGTCGGCTCTGTTGATGAATCGATCTATGAAGTCCAACATTCTCACGCCTTTCGAGGTAACTAGACGGTCCACCTCAAGTCTAGGCAATCCAAGCAAGTCTCTAAATTTGCTCTTATACCCTTGCGAAGTAGAAGGAATGGCAGGCAAGTGTTCGGGATCCCATCCACCAATAGCAGCAATTTCTTCAGGAAATGGGCAAATATCACCTCCAGGGAACGCAAAAACATGGTAATTCGGGTCCCAATAGTCAAGGCAAGCATCCAAGAACGGTTTAACAACCTTGATGAGTTTTAAACTCAACAAAGACCCAAAATTATAAGCACCCATATCATGCTTCTCCATATTCGAAAATTCGTTGGTCCATTCCTTCAAGCGGATCTCCAAAGTATTCATGATGAAAAATTTCTTTTGAGAATTTTATGTAAATAGACGAAGAAGAGACGGAAGAATTATGTGAATAAAAGCTCCACCCGCGCTTCTATTTATACTAATTTCTGTTTCCAAAAATCTGTCAGAACAGGACCGCTTGGGAACAGGCGCAGCACCTGCTGCGCCTCTTCAAAGGACGCGACTCATGCTGCGCCACTTCCTCAGCTTCACTTCTGTGATTTTCCGCGTTGGATCTTTCCTAATTCCATGACGAATAATTTCTTATTCCTACGGGTTATTATTTTGGTAAATACGAGAAGATTACCATGTTTCAGGTTTCCTAATTTCGCGGGCACGCATTTCGAGGCGACGTCGACATTTTCCCATTTTATCACACTTGTACATTTTCATTTTAGGAAGCAATCTTCATTTTAATTCATCATTTTAGAGAATAATTTTTGTTTTTAATATTTCTCATTTAATTCATTTTATCAAATCTCAACATTTCTATATTAATTTCAATTTCTTAATTTCATTTCTACATTTCTAACTTATAGATTTCTTTTTTTTTTCTTTTTTTAGGGGGTAACCCTCCCTACCGTCCGGTCATTTCCGGCAAAATTTTTGCATTTTTGCATTCTTTTGAGTCACTCATTTTGCGCTAATTAAGGCCATATGTATATATAAATGTATACTTTGCGTGTTTTCTATGTAAATTTCGGCAGCATGACGGCGTAAACCGTCATCTACCAAACCTGTTCAAAACTAACCTGCAGATACAAGCAACACAACCCAGCAGCAAAGGCACTCAGGTCATCGTATATACACCAAACAAAGGAAATGTACAACAAACTGGGGGCTCTCGCCCCAAACAAAGTCCAAAAATGCTCAAAATCAATGTCCAAACATACAAATGTACAAAGTACGGCCAACAAACAAAAAGCTACACAAAACTACTGCTGGGCGCCCTCCAATTCTGCAACTCTCGCCGCAAGAACGGCGATCTCGGCGTCCCGAACCTCGAGCTCCCTCAACAAGCGAGCTGTCTCCTCCCGAGACTGGGTCAACTCTCGCTCCAGCTCGCGGTCACCCTGTAAACAATAAATTGGCTCATGTCAATCGATTCAAGCAAAATCGGAAAATCAAAAATCAAAAATGAAATAGGCGTAAGGTTCTGTGGACAGCGGGCCGCCCACGGGGACGCTGGGTGAAAACGAAACAAGCGTTTGCATTTTTGTATGGAGTCGCCACCAATTTTTATGGGAAATTGTAACCGTTCGAATACCTCGTGTCATGTCAAGACACAAAGTAGTGACATGAACACTAAGCAATCGTTACCCTTAGCATTCTATGTCTAGAATGACTCTCGTGGATGCCAATGAACACGGGTGCTCACGGAGATCTGGAGTAAGGGGTGAGGGTACGTATTAGGAAGCTCTTTTGATCGAACACCTAATCCCGCCCGCCTCGATAGCGGCCTCTAATAATGATTAGGGAAGTTATCTATACTCGATATATGGTCGGCTATATGCATGCAATGCAACATCCAAGTTTTAATCCTAGCATGTGAGAATTTACTAAGTCGGTTGACACGTAATTTAGCACACAATTGGGTCGAAGTAGGATTTAAGTTCAATTACATGTGAAAACATACAAGCAATAAAAGAAATACAATAATTATGAATTACAATAATGAAAATTACATTAATTACATCGGAATAGGCGATTTATGTTGAAAATACCTTTAAAACGGATAATTTGGGAAAAAGAGAATAAAAGAATGAAAGAAAGAATTAAATAAACTAACGAACAGGAATTAACGTGATATTACGGATAATAGTTAGTTAATAGGTAGACTAATTAAACTACGTCAAGGCAGAAACGGAGTTCAGGGACAGAACTCAGCCAGGAACAGGCGCAGCAGAGCTGCGTCCTTTGGAATAGGCGCAGCAGACGCTGCGTCTGTTCCTTGGCTCAACTCTGGCTGTGAAGCCGTAATTGCGAGCCGTTAATGTTAATTGGTGATTTTAATGATCAATTAAATTATTTACTCGGATGAAAGTGATTAACAGGTTATTTAACACATGAATAGGTCATAAAAACAGTAAACATGGGTGAGACGGATGCGAACGGATTAATTACATGATGGAATAATGATAGAAGTGAAAAATATTAATGAGTCCTACGAATTAAATCAATTAACTACGCTAGATACGGCGGATTAATGACGAATATGCGACGAATACGACAAAAGACAGGTGAAAACTATATCAAAGACGAATTCCAGAAACTCAATATGAACAAATTGAACCTCTACAACCCGAAATTGAATTTAATGACGAAAACCCGCAAATATGAGATTATTTGGGATTTAAGTCGGATTTATGATGATTATAGCATGATAATGGTGATGATTACAACATACATGTGGAATTATTATGACATTAAGACGAAGAATTAACAGGCGAAGCAAGCAAAAGAAAGAATTTGAACACGAATTACAGAGGACAAACGAAGAAGAAAGGAAGCAGGAACTGCGACAGCCTCACGAAGAGGCGCAGCAGGAACTGCGCTCCTTCGAAGAGGCGCGGCGATTCTTGCGTCCTTTCTCGATGGTTATCTCTGGAAATCCGCAAAAACGAGTTTTAACAAAGGGTTTTAGAAATCGGTTTTAATGGTATTTTCGACATAAACCTTACAATTGATGATACGAAAAGTAAAATACAATAAATAAAAGGGGAATTTACACCCTCAGACTTACATGTTGACGAAACGAGAAGGACTAAGATATCGATTAGTGATGCTCGACGCGAATGCAAAGAAAGTGCCCTCGTAAGAGGAAAACGATTAAGTTAATTAAGTTGATTGAGTGTAGTTGGTCAAATTGGTCGGTCATGCAACGGAGAGGCTGGTACCCGGAAAGATCCGAGCTTACGTGGTCGAAAGTTCAAGCACGTAGGCGCCAATAAGTAAGAACAAAGTCTAGAATGCAAAGGGAGAAGAGAAGGGCGGACACTCGCGTGAGAAATATGAGGAGCGAAGGCTCCTATTTATACTAGTCACGTGAAGGAATTAGGGTTTCGGAGACTCTTTGGAAGTGAATCTCGGAAAGATATGAAAAAGATACGAAAAACATGCAGAAAAGGGCTCGGGAAGAGCGCAGCACCACTGCGTCTCTTGGAAGAGGCGCAGCACTGTTGCGTCTATTCCCGGGAGGTTTCCTCTCTTTGAAGAAAGATTTCCGTGTTTGAGTTATAGTAGGACGGAAATAATTCGATCTTCCTTAATATCTTATATGAATATTACGGGATTTTATTTGCCAAAAGATAAAATTTATGAAATATGGAATAGAAATATCCGGAACATTCCAGAACATTCCGACTCGGGTTTAACGGTTATCAGAAAATGGAGACGGTTTTAGGCCCGGACTCCGAATGTACTCTAATTACTGCCAAAACGACCGTATCGGGACGTAGATGACAACCATGGGGTAGACATTAATATTTGAGCAATCACTTGACGATAATCTTACGAACTGTCACAAATCGTTCCGCGTATCAAACATGCGGCCCAATCATCACCGGGTGGTTTGCGGGAGGTGCAGAACTGAGGTATCTACAGAGCCCCCACTTTGACTGAGGCTTGGACAAGGCGAAAGTCAAAGTATAGCCATCAGGTCAATCGAAGATTACAACCTGACGACTATGGCGACGCGAGGCGGCTCAAGGGGTCTGAGCCAAGGACCTGTCGTCGGGAACATTTTAGAGTTTGTCGACTATCGGGGAGGGTCGTTTAAAGTCCATTAGACTACGTAAGGAAGCTCGCCAGCCATAAGAAGAGACCATACCTGAGACTTCTTCCTCGAGATGCTTCCGGAGGTGCATAGGAGCTAAGGGTAAGACCTAAAAGATATATAAGGATTGTGCTAGGGTATGGGGCCCTAAAGGAAAGCGTTGACGGGAAGGAGGCCTAAAGTAAGTTCAACTTAAGGGGTAAACCGAAGGTTGGGTATAGGAACTCTATTGGTTTGGGGAACTTGAAGGCTTATGAACCTAAAAGGATTGGGATCCTATAGTTAAAAAGTCCTAATTTCGGGTTTACGAACCTAAGAAAGAAGGCTTTGGGTTTGGGAACTTCTGGAGAACGACACCCTGTCGAACTTCGCGGGGAGACGAGAAACATTGCGAGTAGCAGGACGCGGCTGGGAACTGCTGGAGGGAAAACTGTTTGGATAATCTTCGGGAAAATATTGCAAGTAGCAGGACACGGCTGGGAACTGCTGGAGGGAAAGATCTGCTTGGGTAGATGTTAATCCTCACGTCTTGAGAGAGACAGTACGTCCGCTTACTCACGCTGGAGACATCATGGGGAATTATTCTTCTTGTCATGAGAGGGAAAGTATATTCGCTTACTCTTGCTTGAGACATAATGAACGTGTGTCGAATTCTTGTGAATAAGTAAATGCTCGTTGCGACAAGCAAAGAACGGGTCTTGGAAGGAATAAACAGTCTGCTGCTGGCTTGGAAATGCAAGCCGGAACGAAAGAAAATCGTCGAACGGACCAAAAGAGTAAAATAGCATCGGGGAAGAGGCGCACCAAAGATGGGCCCACAAATAACGAATTCATAACGAATTTTTGAAAATCCGTATGGAGGGAACAAAAGGAAGAGGCGCAGCAAGAGCTGCGTCTCTTGGAAGAGGCGCAGCGCCTGCTGCGTCTATTCCCCAATTTGGTTTTCCTGCGTAAAAACGCGAAAATCAGAGGGATTGTATTCATTTGCATTCGAAACACAAATCACTCATTTCTCTCTCAAATCTTCATCATTTCCGCCAAGGTTTGATTCAAAAGCTTGCTTTAAACATGACTAATCGAGGTATGTATCTCAATCTTGCATTAATCTTCTACATTTGTTGAATTTTGAGCCGCAAAATCTAGGGTTTTCGACCCTTTTGATCGAAAATTTGGGGCTTTTCCCCCAAATGAATTTGCCTTGTCAAATTGACATTAGAAATGGATAGTAGGTAATGTTAGGAACATAACCATGCATTTGTTTCGAATTTTTGTCGAGCTTTGAGCCTTTGAGTGAAATTTTGAGACGGTTTTACAACTAAACCGTAAATTGCTTCGAAAATAGCCTTAGGATTGCCCATTTGCGATGAAATTTGATATTTGGGATCCCTGGGTGATGGGCAAACTTTCTACTATCTCGGAATTTTGGTTTGTGACAACTTTTTCAGGACACCTTTCTAGGGCATAATCGTCGTTATAGCGAAATGCTGCCGCAATTTCAACTTGAACCTGGAACTAGGCTTCGAATTGGACTTGACTTGACCCAATTTATCACATGAGTGATCGGGTTGATGGGAATATGGCCAATGATGGCAAGGAAAGAGCGATTTCAGGGCTTTGAAGGCTCGAAAAAACCCCTAACCAAGGCTTGTCGTCGTATGACGCGGCCTGAATTTGCTTTAACGTTGCAGGTGATGAGGCTTCTACTTCTGGGAGAGCTCCCATGGAGATAGACGCCGCTACTGTTGAGGAGGCTTTAGAGCAGGCCTTCACCGCTGCGGTGATGGCTGCTGAGTTTCACGAGGAGGAGGCCGTCGAGGAGGAGGAGATCCCGAGACGGGCCAACGTCGGGCGAGGAGGTCGTCAGCTGAGGGGAACTCCTGCGTGGGCTGAGACCTGGGAGAGTAGGCACCTCGTGTGGGCTGCAGAGGGTCACCTGTCCTACAGGACGGTGAAGAGTTTGGTAAATAGGAATTCACTACTCACTACTCATCCCCTGTTCATCCTTTTGTCCAAATTTCTTTCAAATTTCATTCAAAACTAAAGATAGCTTTGTTTCAAATCATAACAGGAGGCCGGGAACATCAGGTCGTTCTCGGGTTACACGACAGCGATGGAGCACTACGAGCGGCTGTCGGCGGAGGAGAGGGCCATGATCGAGCGTGGAGCGTTCGGTCCTTTGGTACAGATCTGGAGGGACATCGTGAAGAGGAAGTTGCGGGCTAACCTTAGCCTAGTCCGTGCTTTCTTGGACCGATTCTGGGATACGACTTCCACGTTTCACCTGCCTTTTGGTGAGGTGGGAGTCACTTTGGAGGATTACGGCATGATTTTCAGTCCGTGCGGGACCGAGGAGGTGGTGTGGCGGAGGCGCCATGAGGGTAGACTCGGCCGAGGCGAGGAGATTGATCGGCTGGAACTTGTCGCCGAAGGCTGTTGCAGTGCCGGGTTTGGTACCCAGTTCTTACGTTCGAGACTACTTTGCGAGGAAGACCCCGGCGCTGGTGACGATTGACGGGAGGGAGACGGCTCCTCCTCCCTGTACAGCTGAGCAGAGGGCTCGTTTGTGGCTTTGGTGGTTCCTGTCTTCGATTTACCTCGAAGACAAGGGCGAGGGGCTGTCGACGAAGCATCTTCCCTTCCTTTCTGACCTGAGTTCCCTAGGGCGCTGGGACTGGGTCACTGCTGGTTTTGCGGTCCTCATCCGCTTCATGAGGGCCATGGTTCGTCCGGAGTTGATGGAGAAGGGGACTTCTCCAGTCTTTGTCGGACTGGACTCTTGTTGGAGGTATGAACCTTCCTTTAGACCAAAGTAAATTCCTTTCTTTATCAAATCACGAAAGATCGTCATTGATTATTCTGCTTTAACGGCGTGGGTGTACTCCTACTTTCCGAGTCTCGCGCCCAAGAGGACGGAGCCGGTGGAGAGGACCTATCCCGTGGTGAGGGATTGGGTGATGTGCCGGACGAAGAGCAAGCGTTCTTCTCACAACGTCTACCGGCGGGACGTGAACGCTCTTCAGCTAAGCAGCGTGAGTATCTCATTTATATTCACTTGCTTCTTGCTTTTAGTTGATCATAGGAATTATCTTTGTTTTATTTTGTCACAGTGGGTGCCCCGACCTTTGGCGGAGTACGCTGGAGCGCCTCCTTTTGTGGCTGAGGTCCTTCGACCTAGGAGCTCGAGCCGACTGCTGTTGAGGACGTCGATGGGTCCTGTGTGGTACCTGGGCGAGCGCTTGGCTCGTCAGTGCTCGTGGGGCGTGTTGACGGTTCCCGTCGATCCTCCCGGGACGATGTTTAGGGAGCCTTCTGAGGCTGAGAGGGAGGCGGACTTGGCTGAAGCCAGTGGTGACGACCTTCTTCTTCCTGGCGAGGACTACTCGGCGTTCCTTTACGGGAGGTTGGCGTACTGGCCAGTAGTGGTGAGTATCTTCATTTTGATTTTGATATTTTTGAGAATTTACGACGAAAGATCATCGATTAATGAGAGCTATTTGTCTTTGCAGGAGGTTGAGGCGGCGGGCATCGAGCCCCTAGAGTACCCTGAGACCCTCGAGTACACTGACGCGACTGGGAGGACGACGATCTCCGAGCTGCGTGACTTTAACGTAGCTGTGACGGATGCTGGCCTAGACGACTGGCAGCATCTGATTCGGAGGGTGAGTCTCTAACTTGTATAACTTTCGTGTAGGAACACATTTGATTGAGCTTGTTCAATTTGCTGAGAATTTCCTTTGAAAATGCAGGTCGCGCCGTCCCGGTTCGTGGCATTATGGAGGGTGGCCAACCGGCTGCGAGCTACTGCCGTCGAGGCACTCGTCGGTGGTCGAGGTCGTCAGGTATGAACCTTACACCTATTTCTCTTTTTGATTTTTGATTTTTCTATTTTCAATTTGACATGAGCCAATCTATTGCTGTTTACAGGGTGACCGCGAGCTTGAGCGAGAGTTGACCCAGTCTCGGGAGGAGACAGCTCGCGTGTTGAGAGAGCTCGAGGTTCGGGATGCCGAGATCGCTGCTCTTGTGGCGAGAGTTGCAGAGTTGGAGGGCGCCCAGCAGTAGTTTTGTGTAGTTTTGTAGACTTGTACATTTGGACATTTGATTTTGAACATTTTTGGACTTTGTTTGGGGGCGCAAGCCCCCACAGTTTGCTTGTACATTTGCTTTGTTTGGCGTATATACGACGGCCTGAGTGCCTTTGCTGTTGGGTTATGTTGCTTGTATCTGTAGGTTAGTTCTTGAACAGGTTTGGTAGATAACGGTTTGCGCCGTCATGCTGCCGAAATTTACATAGAAATCACGCAAAACATACATTTTTATATACATATGGCCTTAATTAGCGCAAAATGAGACTCAAAAGAACACAAAAAGCAAAAATTTTGCCGAAAATGACCGGACGGTAGGGAGGGTTACCCCATAAAAAAAAGAAAAAATAAATCTATAAGTTAGAAACTGTAGAAATGAAATTAAGAAACTGAAGTGGATAAAAAAATGCTGGAATTTGTTAATAATGGAAACAAATGAAAATTGTTTCCCAAAAAAAAAAATGAATTAAAATGAAAATTACTTCCTAAAAAAATGAATTAAGTGTGATGAAATGGCGAAGGTGCCGACGTCGCCTTGAAATGCGTGCCCGCGAATTTAGGAAACCTGAAACATGGTAGTCTTCCCGTATTTACCAAAATAAAACCCCGTAGGAATAGGAAATTATTCGTTATAGAATTAGGAAAGATCCAACGCGGAAATCACAGAAGTCAGACTGAGGAAGAGGCGCAGCATGAGCTGCGTCCCTTTGAAGAGGCGCAGCAGGTGCTGCGCCTGTTCCCAAGCTGGTCCGTTCTGGCGGATTTTTGGAAACAGCAATTAGTATAAATAGAAGCGTTGACGGAGCTTTAATTCACATAAATCTTCCGTCTCTTCTTCGTCTATTCACATAAAACTCTCAAAATAAATCTTCAAAAGAAAATTTTCATTATGAATACTTTGGAGATCCGCATGAAGGAATGGACCAATGAGTTTTCGAATATAGAGAAGCATGACATGGGTGCTTATAACCTTGGGTCTTTGTTGAGTTTGAAACTCATCAAGGTTGTAAAACCGTTCTTGGATGCTTGCCTTGACTATTGGGACCCGAATTATCATGTTTTCGCATTCCCAGGAGGTGACATTTGCCCATTTCCTGAAGAAATTGCTGCTATTGGTGGGTGGGACCCCGAACATTTACCTGCCATTCCTTCCAATTCACAAGGGTATAAGAGCAAATTTAGAGACTTGCTTGGACTGACCAGACTTGAGGTGGATCGTCTAGTTACCCCGAAAGGCGTGAGAATGTTGGATTTTGTAGACCTATTCATCAACAGGGCCGACCCTACTGTTTCTCATGTTGCTAGGAGGAGGGCATTTGGCTTTTGTTTGTTGCATGTGTATGTCTTCCAAGGACACGTTGATGAAGACTTGAGAGGTGATCCCCGTCTTTTGGGCCTTATTGAACAAATGGAGCTGCGCAGGAGCCCAGCTTGCTTATGCTTAGGAGAGATTATTTTGGGTTTGGATAATAGGAAATCCAACCGCGATCTGCCGTTCTTGGGGAGTCCCGTCATTTTGCAGGTAAAAGACTTTTTTTTTTTTTTTTCGTTTTTTTTTTTTCGTTTTCTTTTTTTTTCGTTTTTTTTTTTTTTTTTTGTTTTTTTTGTTTTTTTTTTTTGTTGTTGTCTAATATCTGCTCTTGGTAGGTTTGGCTTATGGAACGGCTCCGATTGATCGAGCCCCCAGTTCATGTGCTTTCCTATCATGCCCGCTCGATTGCGATGAGGACGAGGTTGTACATGGTGGACTTCACTCGGGTCTGCGATTATTGGAAGAACAAGCTGAAGAATGATGATGGTCCGTTGATTAGGTGGGTTGTACCGTGGTGGCACCTCAAGTCTGTCCCTGGAGTGTCTTCTTTGGATCCCACTAGGTCCGTGCGCATTCCTGGATTGGAGTTTATGGTATGCATCTTCCCGGAAAGATTGATGAGGCAAGTTGGGCTGAAGCAGACGATCCCGAGGCTTGAAACCGTCCCACAGACTGCTGTGGCGCTTACTACCGAGAGCCGAAGGGAGTGGGCTATTAAATGGGCCCAAAGAAACATGTGGTTCTTGAGCTTCTCCGCCAATGCTTTGTGGGTGTCGGATTCTTATCTGAGGTGGAGAAAGGCTACTACTCCGGAAGAGCGCGAGAGACTGAGGAAACGTGAGCCTGTTGATTACAAGGTGCGCGAGGGAGAGAAAGAGAAGGAGAAGCATCTGACAGAGGGAGAAGAAGAAGCCGGGTTTCAAGTTGTTCATCCTTCAAAGAAATCAAAGACTACTCTTGTCGCAGAGATGGTGATTGGCAAGAATGGAAGAGCCAGGCCTCGAGAAAGACCGTTGGTGATTAGGTCTGAAGTGGTGCAAGAGCGCCCAGCTCGAGGTCGTGACAAGAAATATGACAAGAATGACAAGGGCAAGGGGAAGATGGAGGAATAGCCCGAGTCTTTATTTATTATTTGATTATTATTATTATTGTTGTTGTAATAAAAAGGAGGGATTTTTAGAATCCTAGCCTATTCTATTTTTATTATGTAACGTACTATTATTATTTAGGAAATGAATGAAATAAAAAAGGTTAAATGGTTACGAAACCATTGGGATTTTCTACTTATTATTCTTGTCGAATTTCAAATGCAATGCAAATGTCCTTCTATTTACATTTTAGATATAACGGGTTGAATCCCGTGAAGGATTGCCTACGTATTCACTTGAAAAGCGAAATCAAACCCTTGCGCGTAGTTCGAGTAAATGTAAAAGAATAATTGTTCTAAGCAAGAGCTTGTAATGAACTTAGAAAAGAAGCATGAGCTTTTGCTTACTCTGGAGGTGCGAATTTAGTTTATTTGATGATATGAGGATGACAAACTTGTCAAAATGCAAGAGCATAGTGACATTTAGCTTATGTTAGCTTGGCCAGGGGCCGTTTATTTAGTGCCACAAGAGCGACACGTGAGGTTACGCGAGGCGCGTGTTTGGTCCTGTTCTAGGCATAGTATCGTTTCAGTTGGTCAAGGTTTGTGGGGTTTGAAAACTCATTCCGGTCTAGGTCTGTGATTCTAACCGCACCCCCTGGGAGTATGGATTTGACTAGAAATGGTCCGGCCCAATTAGGTTTGAATTTTCCCCTTGGGTCGACAGGTAAAAGAGCTCTAACCGATTTGAGTACTAAGTCTCCTTCTTTGATGTTTCTTGGCCTAACCCTTTTGTTGAAAGCTCGTTTGATACGTGCTTGATATGTTTGGACATTATGTAAGGCGCGTAGCCTACGTTCATCCAGGAGGATGAGTTCTTCGTATCTATCCTTTTTCCAATCGGCCTCCGGGATTTGACTTTCTAGTAGAATACGCAGGGATGGTATTTCTAGCTCGACTGGTTGTACGGCTTCCATACCGTAGGTCAAATAGAAAGGAGTAGCCCCAGTGGGCATCCTGACAGATGTACGATACCCCCATAAAGCAAAGGGTATCTTGCTTGGCCAATCTCTATAGTTGTCAATCATTTTCTTGAGAATTGTGACAACATTTTTGTTTGCCGCCTCTAACGCGCCGTTAGTCTGTGGCCTATAGGGCGAAGAGTGATGATGCTTAATCTTGTACTTGGCTAGCAATTGCTCGGTCTCAGCTTGGAAATGTGATCCGTTGTCGCTAATGATCTTATGTGGGCAACCATATCGACAGATGATGTTGTTTTGTATGAACTTTGCCACATTTTTAGCCGTAAGACCAGTGTAGGAAGCCGCTTCTACCCATTTGGTAAAATAGTCGATTGCCACTAGAATGAAACAGTGACCTCCTGTTCCGGCTGGGGTTATCTTTCCGATTATGTCAATTCCCCATGCAGAAAATGGCCAAGGAGATGTCATCGTGTAGAGCAGTGAAGGAGGGACATGTTGTACATTCCCGAAGATTTGACAATTGTGGCAATGTCTTACGTATTTGATGCAATCGGATTCCATTGTGGTCCAATAATATCCCAGACGTGTGATTTTCTTTGCCATCATAGGCCCACTCATGTGAGGACCGCATTCTCCGTCATGGACTTCTTCCATCACCTTTCGTGCCTGTGAATGATCAAGGCAACGTAGGACTACACCAAGAGGTGTTCTTTTGTATAATTCTCCTTGCATGAGAATGTATTGGGAAGCTAGTAGGCGTATAGCACGTTGTCCCCTCTTGTCCATATCTGGTGGATAAGTACCATTAAGCTTAAAATTCAGGATTGCTTGGAACCAGGGCTCCTGTGCGATTTCCTCTTCATCGGTGATTTGGTGGACATAAGCCGGCTCTGACTGTCATTCGATGCACAAAGGCATTTCCATCATGTGATCTGGCATATTTATCAAAGATGCAAGTTTTGCAAGAGCGTCTGCAAATTGATTTTCCTCCCAAGGTAGGTGTAGGTAGGTTACGTGATCAAAGAATTGAGCGACTTGGTCTATCCTAGCCTGATAAGGTGCGAGGCTTTCGCTTCGGATTTTCCAAGATCCTGTAACTTGGTTAATTATCAGTGATGAATCCCCATGTACTCGGAGGTTTTTAATGCCTAAGCTTACTGCCGCTTGTAGCCCAATGAGACAAGCTTCGTATTCTGCAGCGTTGTTTGTCACCTCGAAGTCGAGTTTGACAGCAATCGGTGTATGCTCACCTTCAGGAGAAATGAGCAACACTCCTATTCCGAATCCTCTTAAGTTTAACGCTCCATCAAAGTATAGGTCCCAGGAGTCTACATCAGTTTGAAGTATATCCTCGTCGGGAAATGACCAAGTATCTATGGTTTGTGCGTCATTGATAGGATTTTCTGCGAAGAATTCGGCGACGGCGCGACCTTTTATAACTTTCAGTGGTACGTATTTAAGGTCGAATTCTAAGAGCATCAGAGTCCATCTTGCCAGATGTCCGTTGAGGATAGGTTTCTCGAAGAGGTATTTGACTGGATCCATTTTGGAGTATATCTTGACGGAGTAGCTAAGCATGTAGTGACGTAGCTTCTTCGTTGCCCACACAAGAGCGAGGCATGTCTTTTCGAGTTGTGAGTATTTACACTCGTACTCCAAGAACTTCTTACTTAGATAGTAGATAGCTCTTTCTTCACTTCCTACGGTTTGAGCTAGCATGGCACCCATGGCGGTTTCAGTTACTGTGAGATATAAACCAAGAGGTTGATCTCGTTGTGGCGGCATGAGCACTGGTGGTTTAGCCAATATCTCTTTGATTCGGTCAAACGCCTTTTGACAATCGTCATCCCACATGGTGTGGTCTGTTTTCTTGAGTTTCTTGAAGATAGGTTCACAAATCATCGTAAGTTTTGATATGAATCGACTTATGTACTGTACTTTTCCCAGGAATCCTCGACTTTTTTTTGTTTGAGGTTGTGGCATTTCGATCAGAGCTTTGATTTTGGAAGGATCTATTTCTATACCCCGTTGGCTAACAACGTATCCTAGGAGTTTGCCAGATGTTACCCCGAATGTGCATTTCTGAGGATTGAGCCTCATGTTGTACTTTCGTAGCCTTGCGAAGAACTTGCGAAGGTTCGCAATATGTCCCTCTCTTTCCTTGGATTTGACGATCATGTCATCTACGTATACCTCAACTTCTTTGTGCATCATGTCATGTAGGAGTGTAGTTGCGGTGCGTTGGTACGTAGCTCCGGCGTTGATCAATCCGAACGGCATTACCGTATAGCAATAGGTTCCCCATTGGGTGACGAATGCGGTATTATGCATATCTTCCATGGCCATCTTGATCTGGTTATAACCCGCATATCCATCCATGAAGGATAGTAATGCGTGATCGGCAGTATTGTCCACCAATATGTCAATGTGAGGTAGAGGAAAGTCATCTTTTGGACTTGCTTTGTTCAAGTCCCTAAAGTCAACACAAACACGGATTCTCCCATCCTTTTTGGGTACGGGTACTATGTTAGCTACCCAGTCAGAATACTCGGAAACTTTGATGAACCCGGCTTTAAATTGCTTGTCTACTTCTTCCTTAATCTTTAGAGCCCATTCTGTTCTCATTCGTCGAAGCACATTTCACGGGTTTGAAACTGGCTTAATCGGAATCCTATGTTCGGCAATATCCATGTCGATCCCTGGCATGTCTTTGTAGGACCAAGCGAAAACGTCTTTGAATTCATTTAGGAGGTCTATGAAATCGGCCCTTTTGGTAGAGCTCAAGGTAGTCCCTATCCTAAGTTCTTTGGGTTCTAGTTCGGTTCCTACATTGATGGGTTCGGTGTCCTCTATTACTGGTCCCCCTTCCCCTTCCTGTAGTATTTCTTTGGCTACGTAGGGAGGTATTTTGATTAAGTCTGGGTCTTGGTCATCCTCAGTATCATCGTAAACAGAATTGCACTCAAGATAACACAAAGAGTAAGCAGAACCTGATTTATTCATATTAAGATTTGAGTAAAGTTGAAACAAAGAAGCCAACTGATCCATGGTCAGTGGCGGCAAAGGGACAGTGGTTGGGGCATTTCCCGAACTACTGTGACTACTCGAGACTAAGCTAGGAGAAACGAAGGGAGTGGGGATGACGACAGGAGTGGACTCTCTAATGACTTCTCTAGACTCCGACTCTTACTCCGACTCCGACTCGAACTCATCGTCTTCTGGTTCTCCTTTGAACATCTCTCCTTCTCCAGTGGTGAGCTTGAAGAGTCTTCCTTGGTTGTTGGTCCATTTGATCGATTTTCTCCACCCTTTCTGCTGTCTCGTGTCAATTTCTGTGATCAACGCGGTGGGGTTGAAGCGATCGTCTTGAAGTATCATAGTAATGATCTCATCCTGCGCGGCCCTAACGAATCGATCTTCTCCAAACAATAGGCTAACAGCTTGTTCGTCTAAGCAAGGTGCTTGACGGGTTTTGACGGTAGGAACCGTTTCTAGAGGGATGAAGTAGCAATCGTGAAAGATCTCGATTCCGGCTAACTTCCTCTCAAGATAATGCCAAGGTTCGGGAAATCCATGAAAGAGCTCTGAACTTCCTTCTTGAACAAAGTACCCATTTAAAGTAGGGAGATATGGCCTCATTTGGATTCCTACGTGCTTGCGGTTTTGGACTTGGGCAAGCATTTCGAGAACCTCTTCTTTTGTGGGTTTGTATCCTAGTCCAAGTGGTATCCTCGTTGAGTTGCCTTCCTTGTAGGGCGAGAAGGTATTATTCCGAATAGGGTTCAAAGGCATTCCAGGGAAGTATCCCTGGGATTTGAGTATGTGGTTGACCACCAAGTTAGAGTAGGGATTATAGTATAGGGGTGCCAATTCGCTTTCTATGACACTTATACTTTGGAAGCCCCCAAGTTCGTATACGGGATCTGCAAGGACTTGATTGTTTGACTGTTTCTCGATTATTGCCTTGATGGGTGACGAAGTGATCGTCACTACTTTGCCGTTTAGTGGGATCTTGATCTTTTAATGAAGGGTGGATGTTACCGCTTTGGAAGCGTGAATCCAAGGCCTTCCCAGAAGTATGTTGAATGAAGCTTCGATGTCCACTATTTGGAAGTTAACCTTTCGTTCGATTGGCCCCGTGGCTATGGTTAGGTTAGCAAGTCCTACCACTTTTCGTCGTGTACCGTCGTATGCCCGTACACCTTGATTGGTAGGAGTCCAATCCGACTCTTTCATGCCTAGCTTGTATGCCGTTTTGAAGGGTATGACGTTGACCACGGAGCCATCATCTACCAAGGTCATTGGCACATTCTTCTTTAGACAAATGACAGTGATGTATAGAGCAAGGTTGTGACTAGCGCCAAAAGGTGGCAAGTCTTCGTCTGAGAAAGTAATAGGATTACTTAGCTTAGGTGATTCTTGGAAGACCAAGTTGACTACATCTTCAGGAGTGGAGTTATGTGCTACGTTTAGCTTGGCCAAAGCTTGCAGTAAAGCTTGGCGATGTGGGAACGAGCTTGCTACTAGTTGCCAGACTGAAAGATCAGCCTTGGTCTTCTGTAATTGCTTGAGCAAATGATCAGTTGGGTCATCTTCGTTGTCATTTGGTGTGATGACGTTGGTTGGACCGTTTTGAGTAGTGCTTTGATATGGGCGACCCGAACGAGTTAGGTGATCCACATCTTGATCTTCGCCATTTTGGACTATTTCCTTGACTAAAGAGTTTTCAATGAGATATTCGTCCTCATCATCATCGGCCCAAACCCCATTGACTGCAGCTAATTCCCACATTCTCATGATATCACCCTCTAGTCGTATGATTTGATCGACTAGTTTATCAACCACGGTGATTATTTCTTGCATAGTGGCATTTTGAGAGAAGATCAATGGTACACGTTCTTCGGGTATTGCGTTGGGTTTGCGTAAAGTTGTTATCATGCTTTCTAGTTCCCAAACTTGCCTATCTACACTCCTTGCCCATGTGATGAAGTCGGAGATGGTAGGGGAGATAGTAGAGTAGAGCCCTTCATTCTCAATCGCGTGAATTTCATTTTCGGTGGGAGAAATGAGGTGTGAGCAATCTAAGGTAGATTCATCACTTGTGATCACTAGAACTCCAAAAGGATTCTGAGTGTTGTTGGGCTTACCTCCCGATGGTATTGGGAGTCGACCATCTTCAATCATGTCTTGAAGCACGTGTTTCAACTTGTAGCATTTTTCTGTGTCGTGCCCCTTGCCCCTATGGTATTCACAGTAGGAATTTTCATCCCAAAATTTGGACTTCCTCTCGGGTTCGGGAGTAGGTCCAATGGGTTGGAGTTTACCTTGCTTCATTAGCCTTTTTAGAGCGTTGGAGTAAGTGTCCCCCAGGTTTGTGAATTTCCTTGGTGGGGTAGTTTTCTTGGATGGCTCGAGAAGGTTAACTTCATCGGTCTTGCTAGTAGAGCCGTATGAACGACTTGTGGACCCTTGATATCCTCGACCTACCGTTTTGGACAAGAGTCCTTTACGGATGTCATCTTCAATTCGTGTCCCTAATACGGTTAAGTCCTTGAAAGTCTTGATGTTTTGATATCTCAAATGGTTGGCATATATGGGTTTGAGATTATCCACAAACTTTTCCACAAGAGTAGCCTCATCCGGGCGTTCAACTAGTTGAGTGCTAGTCTTCCTCCACCTACTTAGGAAGTCGGTGAATCCTTCTTTGTCATTTTGGGTAAGAACCTCTAGAGTACTCATGTTGACTTGGATCTCGGCATTATCCGCATATTGTTTAGAGAACTCGATTGCGGCATCTTCCCAAGTAGCGACCTTCTTGTGATCTAAAGTGTAGAACCATTGCTTCGGGATGGTGTCAAGAGATGAAGGAAAGATCCTTAAGAACATCTCGGGTTTGATGCCTTTGATAGACATATAATCCTTGAAGGCGTGGATGTGATTCAAAGGGTTCTCGTGTCCCTTGAACTTAAAGATATCCGTCATGTTAAAGTTAGTTGGCAATTTGGAATTGACGGCTTCATACTTGCGATTGTTCTCCCTATAAATGTCATCCCCCTTAAGGTACATCAATTGCTCCTCCAGGTATTGGAGTCTTTTCTCATTGCAATGATCGTCCCCATGAGAGGATTCTCATCCCTAGATTCATCATCGGAGTTACGTAGTACTTCACTCTCAAGAGGAGGCAACCTTCCCTCTACGGCATAGATACGGCCTTCGATGAGCTCAAGGCGGTCATAGGTTTGTTCTTGAGTAGATTGCATTTGGGCTAGCGCGGCTAGGATTCGATCATTACTATTCTGGAGTTGGTTGAAGTTTGCTTCATCACTTGATCCGGGCATCTTGGAAACTGGATAAGAGATCGGCGACGAATCAAAACACGATCGACCATTCTATCACACTTGCTAAAAGAGGAAAAGTTTTGACTCGTGAAGTGGGTGTGTGCCACTTGTGTTGAGTGAGTTTTGAAGAAAGACAAGGTCTTTGAAAATGTGTGTCCTAGCCAACTGTAGTGTAGTTGTAGGAGTGGACTCGAAGTGAGGTTTTGAAGTGGGCTTGTAGCCCGAATTTTGACGCGACAAACGGACAGAGTTTTGACCGGATTTTGCGCTAATTGGAAGCCTTTTTCGAAATTTTGTTTGAAAAAAGGGTTTTGATTTTTGAAAATTCGTCATGGTTTTGTTTAGAAGTGGTGATCACGTAAGGTATACACATTTATACAAGCATTATAACGGGATGCTGAGTGCATTTAAAAGGGTTTTGGTTTAAAGGGTGGGTTGTCATACTGAACCATCAAACCCGAAGTCTGTGGAGAGGCTCGTGCCAAACAAGAGTAAGGCCGATTCCTAGTCCATTTCCTCAAGTAGTGAAGGCCCTTGATACAAACAAGAGTAAGCATCATGGTATGGATGACGTCAATCGCTATCCATCCTTAGGCCCAAATAAGAATTAGGACCGTTTAGACGGGAGGATTGGTCGAATGGGTTGGGTTGGGCCTAGGAAGGCCGAATTAAACGGTCTAGGAAGACCGAGTTATAAAAGCCGACAATTGTCTTGTACAAACTTATTCCCTAACCTTGTTCAAGTTTCACCCTTGGCTACACGTAAGTGTATTTTCCCCAGCGGAGTCGCCAAACTGTGGACAGCGGGCCGCCCACGGGGGCTCTTGGTGAAAACGAAACAAGCGTTTGCATTTTTGTATGGAGTCGCCACCAATTTTTATGGGAAATTGGAACCGTTCGAATACCTCGTGTCATGTCAAGACACAAAGTAGTGACATGAACACTAAGCAATCGTTACCCTTAGCATTCTATGTCTAGAATGACTCTCGTGGATGCCAATGAACACGGGTGCTCACGGAGATCTGGAGTAAGGGGTGAGGGTACGTATTAGGAAGCTCTTTTGATCGAACACCTAATCCCGCCCGCCTCGATAGCGGCCTCTACTAATGATTAGGGAAGTTATCTATACTCGATATATCGTCGGCTATATGCATGCAATACAACATCCAAGTTTTAATCCTAGCATGTGAGAATTTACTAAGTCGGTTGACACGTAATTTAGCACACAATTGGGTCGAAGTAGGATTTAAGTTCAATTACATGTGAAAACATACAAGCAATAAAAGAAATACAATAATTATGAATTACAATAATGAAAATTACATTAATTACATCGGAATAGGCGATTTATGTCGAAAATACCTTTAAAACGGATAATTTGGGAAAAAGAGAATGAAAGAATGAAAGAAAGAATTAAATAAACTAACGAACAGGAATTAACGTGATATTACGGATAATAGTTAGTTAATAGGTAGACTAATTAAACTACGTCAAAGCGTAAACGGAGTTCGGGGGACGTAACTCGGCCCAGAACAGCGCAGCAGAGAGCTGCGTCCTTTGGAATAGGCGCAGCAGACGCTGCGTCTGTTCCTTGGCTCAACTCTGGCTGTGAAGCCGTAATTGCGAGCCGTTAATGTTAATTGGTGATTTTAATGATCAATTAAATTATTTACTCGGATGAAAGTGATTAACAGGTTATTTAACACATGAATAGGTCATAAAAACAGTAAACATGGGTGAGACGGATGCGAACGGATTAATTACATGATGGAATAATGATAGAAGTGAAAAATATTAATGAGTCCTACGAATTAAATCAATTAACTACGCTAGATACGGCGGATTAATGACGAATATGCGACGAATACGACAAAAGACAGGTGAAAACTATATCAAAGACGAATTCCAGAAACTCAATATGAACAAATTGAACCTCTACAACCCGGAATTGAATTTGATGACGAAAACCCGCAAATATGAGATTATTTGGGATTTAAGTAGGATTTATGATGATTATAGCATGATAATGGTGATGATTACAACATACATGTGGAATTATTATGACATTAAGACGAAGAATTAACAAAGAAGCAAGCAAAAGAAAGAATTTGAACACGAATTACGAGAGGACAAACGAAGAAGAAAGAAGAGGAGGCTGAATCGGCGGCCCTCACGAAGAGGCGCAGCAGGAACTGCGCTCCTTCGAAGAGGCGCAGCAGTTGCCGCGTCCTTTCTCGATGGTTATCTACTGGAAATCCGCAAAAACAGGTTTTAACAAAGGGTTTTAGAAATCGGTTTTAATGGTATTTTCGACATAAACCTTACAATTGATGATACGAAAAGTAAAATACAATAAATAAAAGGGGAATTTACACCCTCAGACTTACATGTTGACGAAACGAGAAGGACTAAGATATCGATTAGTGATGCTCGACGCGAATGCAAAGAAAGTGCCCTCGTAAGAGGAAAACGATTAAGTTAATTAAGTTGATTGAGTGTAGTTGGTCAAATTGGTCGGTCATGCAACGGAGAGGCTGGTACCCGGAAAGATCCGAGCTTACGTGGTCGAAAGTTCAAGCACGTAGGCGCCAATAAGTAAGAACAAAGTCTAGAATGCAAAGGGAGAAGAGAAGGGCGGACACTCGCGTGAGAAATATGAGGAGCGAAGGCTCCTATTTATACTAGTCACGTGAAGGAATTAGGGTTTCGGAGACTCTTTGGAAGTGAATCTCGGAAAGATATGAAAAAGATACGAAAAACATGCAGAAAAGGGCCTGGGAAGAGGCGCAGCAGCCACTGCGTCTCTTGGAAGAGGCGCAGCACCTGCTGCGTCTATCCCAGGAGGTTTCCTCCTGTTGAAGAAAGATTTCCGTGTTTGAGTTATAGTAGGACGGAAATAATTCGATCTTCCTTAATATCTTATATGAATATTACGGGATTTTATTTGCCAAAAGATAAAATTTATGAAATATGGAATAGAAATATCCGGAACATTCCAGAACATTCCGACTCGGGTTTAACGGTTATCAGAAAATGGAGACGGTTTTAGGCCCGGACTCCGAATGTACTCTAATTACTGCCAAAACGACCGTATCGGGACGTAGATGACAACCATGAGGTAGACATTAATATTTGAGCAATCACTTGACGATAATCTTACGAACTGTCACAAATCGTTCCGCGTATCAAACATGCGGCCCAATCATCACCGGGTGGTTTGCGGGAGGTGCAGAAATGAGGTATCTACAGGTTCATACCTGACGACCTCGACCGCCGACAAGTGCCTCGACGGCAGTAGCTCGCAGCCGGTTGGCCACCCTCCACAACGCCACAAACCGAGACGGCGCAACCTGCGTTTTCAAAAGAAATTATCAACAATTGAACAAACTCAATCAAATGTGTTCTTACACAAAAGTTATACAAGTTAGAGGCTCACCCTCCGAATCAGATGCTGCCAATCGTCCAGGCCAGCGTCCGTCACAGCTACGTCAAAGTCACGCAGCTCGGAGATCGTCGTCCTCCCAGTCGCGTCAGTGTACTCGAGGATCTCGGAGTACTTTGGGGGCTCGATGCCCGCCGCCTCGACCTCCTGCAAAGACAAATGGTTCTCGTTAATCGATGATCTTTCATCATAATTCTCAAAATCAAATCAAGAGGAAAAGTAAAAGATGCTCACCACTACCGGCCAGTACGCCAACCTCCCGTAAAGGAACGCCGAGTAGTCCTCGCCAAGAAGAAGAAGGGCGTCACCACTAGCACCAGCCAAGTCCGCCTCTCTCTCAGCCTCAGAAGGCTCCCTAAACATCGTCCTGGGAGGATCGACGGGAACCGTCAACACGTCTCGAGAGCACTGACGAGCCAAGCGCTCGCCCAAGTACCACACAGGACCCATCGACATCCTCAACATCAGTCGGCTCGAGCTCCTAGGCCGAAAGACCTCAGCCACGAAAGGAGGCGCTCCAGCGTACTCTGCCCAAGGTCTGGGCACCCACTGTGACAAGATAAAGAAGGATCATTCCTATGATCAATTAAAAGCAAATATAAGAAGCAAGTGAATATAAGTGAGGTACTCACGCTGTCCAGCTGAAGAGCGTTCACGTCCCGCCGGTAGACGTTGTGAGAAGAACGCTTGCTCTTCGTCCGGCACATCACCCAATCCCTCACCACGGGATAGGCCTTCTCCAGCGGCTCCGTCCTCTTGGGCGTGAGGCTCGGGAAGTAGGAGTACACCCACGCCTGTAAAGCAGAATAATCAATGACGATCTTTCGTGATTTGATAAAGAAAAGGAATTAACTTTGGTCTAAAGGAAGGTTCATACCTCCAGAAGTAGTCCAGGTGCGATAGCACCAGGAGAAGTCCCCTTCTCCATCAACTCCGGACGAACCATGGCCCTCATGAAGCGGATGAGGACCGCAAAACCAGCAGTGACCCAGTCCCAACGCCCTAGGGAACTCAGGTCAGAAAGGAAGGGAAGAAGCTCGCAGCAGACTGTCGCACGTTAATTATTCCTTCCAAGATCTTTTGCCTGTCACAACGAGCATTTATTCCTTCACAGAATTCGACACACCTTCATTATGTCTCCAGCGAGAGTAAGCGGATACACTTTCCCTCTCATGACAAGAAGAATAATTCCCAATCATGTCTCCAGCGAGAGTAAGCGGACGTACTGTCCCTCTCAAGACATGAGGATTAACATCTACCTAAGCAGATTTCCCCTCAGAAGTTCCCGCCTGTGTCCTGCTACTCGCAATTATTTCTCGAAGACTACCCAAGCAGTTTTCTCTCAGCGGCTCCCGCCTGTGTCCTGCTACCCACAATATTTCGTGTTTCCCCGCGGAGTTCGACAAAGGAGTCGTTCTCCAGAAGTTCCCAAACCAATAGAGTTCCTATACCCAAGCTTTAGTTACCCTTACGTTGAATTTATATTTGGCCTCCTTCCCGTCAATGCTTTCCTTTAGGACCCTATACCCTAGCACAATCCTTATGTATCTTTTAGGTCTTAACCTTAGCTCCTATGCACCCCGGAAGCATCTCTAGAAGAAGTCTCAGGTATGATCTCTTCTTATGGCTGGCGAGCTTCCTTACGTAGTCTAATGGACTTTAAACGACCCTCCCCGATAGTCGACAGACTCTAAAATGTTCCCGACGACAGGTCCTTGGTTCAGACCCCTTGAGCCGCCTCGCGTCGCCATAGTCGTCAGGTTGTAATCTTCGATTGACCTGATGGCTATACTTTGACTTTCGCCTTGTCCAAGCCTCAGTCAAAGTGGGCGCTCTGTAGATACCTCATTTCTGCACCTCTCGCAAACCACCCGGTGATGATTGGGCCGCATGTTTGGTACGCGGAATGATTTGTGACAGTTCGTAAGATTATCGTCAAGTGATTGCTCAAATATTAATGTCTACCTCTTAGTTGTCATCTACGTGCCGATACGGTCGTTTTGACAGTAATTAGAGTACATTCGGAGTCCGGGCCTAAAACCGTCTCCATTTTCTGATAACCGTTAAATCCCGAGTCGAATGTTGGAATGTTAGGATATTTCTATTCCATATTTCATAAATTTTATCTTTTGGTAAACAATTTCCCGAAATATTCACATAAGATATTAAGGAAAACCAAATTATTCCGTCCTACCATAACTTAAACACGGAAATCTTTCTTCCGAAGGAGGAAACCCCCTGGGAACAGACGCAGCAGGTGTTGCGCCTCTTCCAAGAGACGCAGTGACTGCTGCGCCTCTTCCCAGGCCCTTTTCTGCATAATTCTCGTATCTTTTTTCATATCTTTCCGAGATTCACTTCCAAAGAGTCTCCGAAACCCTAATTTCTCCACATGATTAGTATAAATAGGAGCCTTCGCTCCTCATATTTCTCACGCGAGTGTCCGCCCTTCTCTTCTCCCTTTGCATTCTAGACTTTGCTCTTACTTTTAGGCGTCTACGTGCTTGAACTTTCGACCACGTAAACTCGGATCCTTCTGAGTACCAGCCTCCCCGTTTGCATGACCGACCAATTTGACCAATTACACATCAATCAACTTAATTAACTTAATCGTTTTCCTCTTACGAGGGCACTTTCTTTGCATTCGCGTCGAGCATCATTAATCGATATCTTAGTCCTTCTCGTTTCGTCAACATGTAAGTCTGAGGGTGTAAATCTCTCTTTTATTTATTGTATTTATTTATTGTATCATCAATTGTAAGGTTTATGTCGAAAATATCATTAAAACCGATTTCTAAAACCATGCTTTAAAACCTCTTTTTTACGGATTTCCAGTAGATAACCGTCGAGAAAGGACGCAGCAACTGTTGCGCCTCTTCGAAGGAGCGCAGTTCCTGCTGCGCCTCTTCGTGAGGGGGCCGCATTCCTCGCTTCCTTTCTTCTTCGTTTAAATCCTCTGTTGTTGTTCGTCAAGTTCTTTTATTTGTTTCGTTTGTTTGTTAATTCTTCATCATGATAGCATATAATTCACATGTATATTTGTTATTCATCATTAACATGTTTTAATCATCACAAATCCGACTTAAATCCCTTATAATCCAATATTTGCGGGTTTCGTCATTAAATTCAATTCCGGGTTGTAGAGATTCAATTCATCAATATTGGGTTTCTGGAATTCGTCTTTGATATAGTTTTCATCTGTCTTTTGTCGCATTCATCATATATTCGTCATTAGTCCATCGTATTTAACTTAATTAATTGATTTAATTTGTTTAGCTTGTTAATATTTTTCACTCCTGTAATTAATCCATCTTATGTTAATTCGTTTAATTCTGTCTTATTCATGTTTTACTGTTTTCACGACACATTCATATGTTAAATAACCTACTAATCACTTCCATCCGAGTAAATAATTTTTAATCAATCATTAAAATCACCAATTGATATTAACAACACGCAATTCCGGCTTCACAGCCAGAATTCAGGTCAGGAACAGACGCAGCAACTGCTGCGCCTATTCCAAGAGACGCAGCTCTGCTGCGCCTGTTCCGGGTTGAATTCTGTCCCTGAACTCTGTTTCTGCCTTGACCTAGTTTAATTAGCTTACGTATAATTGACTATTACCCGTAATATCACCTTCTGACCCGTTCGTATTTCATTCTTTTGTTCGTTTTTCTCAAATTATCCGTTTTAAAGGTATTTTCGACATAAATCGCCTAATCCATTGTAATTATTGTAATTTTCATTATTATAGTTTTCTATCATTGTAATATTTATCGCATTTGTATGATTTATTTACGTGTCTTCACATGTAATTGAACATTAAATCCTACCTTGACATTAATTGTTTGCTAATTACGTGTTTCACCGACTTAGTATTAATTCTCACATGCTAGGATTAAAACTTGGATGTTGCATTGCATGCGTATAGCCGACGATATATCAAGTATGAATAACTTCCCTAATCATTAGTAGAGGCCGCTATCGAGGCGGGCGGGATTAGGTGTTCGATCAAAAGAGCTTCCTAATACGTACCCTCACCCCTTACTCCAGATATCTGTGAACACCCGTGTTCATTGGTATCCACGAGAGTCATTCTAGACATAGAATGCTAAGGGTAACGATTGCTTAGTGTTCATGTCACTACTTTGTGTCTTGACATGACACGAGGTATTCGAACGGTTCCAATTTCCCATAAAAATTGGTGGCGACTCCATACAAAAATGCAAACGCTTGTTTCTCTTTTCCTCCCAAGCGCCCCCGTGGGCCCCCGCTGTCCACACAACCTCCTTCCCCGCAGTAATACCAGATCTATAGCAGATGTCGAAAAGAGTGTCCCGGACAAGGTTATGCCGATGTTTAACGCCCACAAGATACCAAAAGACAAGAAATAGCGTGGTCCCCAAAAACATCCCTCAAAGAAGCAAAAACCCGAGAGCAAGCGGGACGGGGCCTAGATATCGTGAATAATGGAACACCCAGGACGATACCCCAAAGACACTATGATAAGTCCTCCGTTCATAGTCCCCCCACCCCGAGATAGGAACCGCACGTAACCAATCGAGGAGTGAGAACCTGCCGAGATCGCCATAAAGCAAGCTGGCGTGGTTTCAAAGAGAAAACAGACTCTGAGGCAGCAGCAACCGTCGTGAAATAAATGTCTGCCAATTTCTTCATAAGTTTGGGGGCTGCAATTTCACTAGGGTGACCTAATATACCAGAACCCGTAGTCGCAGAAACACTGCGCGGCATCATCAAAAGCGGGGCCGGCGGCTACAATACCGGAAGGGCCGAGGAGCTTAGCCGCAAACCAAAGCAGATCGCAAGCGGGACGCAATAAAAGCATAAAATAAAACATCTCCCGCCGCATAGACACCAAAACCACCAAGATGAAAAGGGAATGTAGCAAGGCGCCACTGCCAATCCCCAAAACCCGGCCCTGACGCGGTGACAATACGTTCCAAGCTAGAATGAAGAGCGGCATCAAAAGGAAGATGGACAGACCCAAAAACAACAGGGGAGCAAGTACGAAGGGAGAAGTAGAGCTTAGAAATACCAGTACAAGCTCGAAGAAGAAGCAACTCACATTGCGGGTCCTCAATCCTCGCAACCAAGTCCATTAGCTAAATGGTCTTAGTTACTCTCGTCGCCACAATCTCACTGCTAAAACCAGGACAAGTACTGACAGGTCCTCCCAAAACAGTAACACCACGCAATGGCCGAGAAATAGAAGTTGGGAAAACCCCAGGAAGCCGACTCCTTGGATCCTCAACAGGCCAAAAGACCTCCGTCTTGGAGACATTAAGATGCAATCCAAAACGAGGGCCATCCAACCTAATCAAGTCCAAAACCTTCCCCACCTCCAAAGTATCACCCACGATGGTGCCATCATCTAAGTACCATGCCTGTAAAGTGAGGTCAAAAGTGTCCCGGATCTTGCAAACCAAGGGATGCAAAACCAACGCGAAAAGCAAAGGCCCCAACGGATCACCCTGCTGAACACCCTGACAAGACCACAAGCAGTGCTCCCCATAAAAAAGGCGGGCCGGGCTGGAATAACAAAACTCCACCCAACGGGAGAGAGGCGGCAACGACGGCGGACCTCTGAAGCATGGTCGAACGGTCAACAAGGTTGAACGCATTCTGGAAATCAACCAAAGAAAGATAGAAAGCCCCACCTGAGCCCCCCGAGCCTCAATGAGCCGGTTCAAGGCATGCAGGATAGCCTCTCCTCCACCGGACACACCCACCCCGAAGTGAAGCCCATCAAAATAAGAAGATAAAGACGGACCAACCATAGAAGCACCAACCTTAGAGACAAGCCGTCTCCAGACCGTACCAATAGCAATAGGACGAACTCCACCACCCAGTTTAACGAGTGGCGTGAGAGGGGCGCTGGCAATGTACTCACCCATAGGAAGAGGACATCAGCCCTCAAGAAAAAGATTAACCACCCTAGTAATAGAAGTGATCAAATCATCGGAGATAGCCACAGCAGCGCCACTCAAACAGTCCATAAGGTGCTGGGCACGAAAATCATCCCTCCCATAGGAAGTACCACGAGGTAAGCTTCGAATCATATCCAAGACGACCGCCGAAGAGGCAACCAGAGGATGATGATCCCCAGACAGAGGAGGCAATGAAGGAGGCGGGGCGACAGGATGCTTCTCACGCAGGGCCACGAGAGTGGCATCGGAGTAAGGGGCGACCCCAGAGGAAGAAAGCACCTGTACAGCAGCAGTATAATGGCCATCAGAAATCTTCCGCCGACATTGGCGGAGGTTAAGCTCACTCAAGTCCAGATCCTCATCCACAAAAAATGAAGAAGGACCCTCATCAAAACACTTCTGTAACAACTGCAACCCCCCCCCCCCCCAGGTGCCCCCAAACAAGGATAGACCTGGCAATACTCTCCTCCTGATGCTGACGCCGAATAGCAGTCCGACACTCATGATTACTCCGAGGAGCGAAAGTCCTGAGCAAAAAAAGTGGTAGAACAAGCAAACGAATCCAGCGGGAAAGATCACTAGGGGAATCATACACCGCATCCAAGGCCCCTTTCAAAGCCCGAGCAAACCCAAGACGGCACTTAGGAGGAATAGATTTCACGGTGTGTAGGCCTAAAGACAACAAACGATCCAGCGAAGATATAGACCACTGAACGAGCTCGACACTATCATCAGAAGGAACCGAAGTAGAAGGAGCCAAAGGTCACGGAATACCATGAATATGGAAGGTGTAAATGCCATCAACACACCCCGGATGCTCCACAAAATCACCCCGACTATGCCGACATCTTGCTCTAACAGTACGGGTCATAAAACACACCCCACACAACCAGAGCCCCATCCGTCGCAAAGAACTCTAGGCATTTGAAAAAACAGTCAAACTATTAGTAAGAGTCTGACGCGTAAGTTCCAACGCACCGTCATGACAATGTCGGACCTGTAAATGTTTCTGCCAAGCTGCCTTTGTAAAGCCCTTACCGAAACCATCCCGACACCCATGAAGACTCGAAAAAGGACAATGGTACCGAACAAGATCGGGGATGTATCCGCCGTCAACCTGCACGATAAATATAGCCACCAAAGAAACCACCAGGACGAACACCACCACACCGGCACACTCACAAGTAGCTAAGGGCTCTGGTATTATTATTATTATTATTATTATTATTATTATTATTATTATTATTATTATTATTATTATTATTATTATTATTATTATTATTATTATTATTATTATTATTATTATTATTATTATTATTATTATTATTATTATTATTACTAGTATTATTATTATTATTATTATTATTATAACATAATTATCGTTTATTATCATTATATGAATTATCGTATATTATTATTACCCAATTGCCATCCCGACTCGCAATTCTATTATTTATTACTTTATTATATCATTCCGTCTTATTTACAATTATTAAATATTAACCTTTTAACCTTTTAATTAATTATTCAAATTACATAAATTATTCTTGTAAACGCTTACGAAATTACGGGATATTATAGTATTCTCCCCTTAAAATGAACTTCTTCCCGAAGTTCACCCAAAGCCTCGTGAAACCATCAACACACCTGAATGTTATTTCAACTCACTATCGTTGCAACACAATTAACTTTCTTAATCATTATCAAACCATATCATTCTTATCAAAATGTATAACTAAATTAACTCAAAACACGAAAATTGATCACAAAATAAACTTAAAAAATGAGGTTTCACATTCTACCCCACTAAAAATAAACTTCGTCCCGAAGTTTCGGAACTATTACTACTTTATTAAGACTACTAACAACTTAATACTTATGTAAATGATAAGACTCTAATCCCCTCAAATAAATACTAGTTACCCTTCTCCCCATTCCCTTGTACCGTACTAGCTGTTCCAAATGTTTTTCCACCATTACTCCGATCACCTCCATTGCCTTGTCTATTGTTATAGCTTCTCTGGTTACTGCACTGTCTCGGATTCCTATTACTTCCAATACTTGACATTGGGGTTTGATAAAGCCCTTTGTTTCCCACTCCATAACCTCTATTTCCGTTTCCATAACTGCTATTTTGATTACTCCTCAATACTATGCAAGACACGGCCTTATGACCTATCTTTCTACACCTGAAACATCTACTTAAACTTGGCACTAAAATTGGATTGGCCTCCCCCACCGCTGTAATTCCCCCCAAATGATACGCCTTCTGATGCATAGGACCAGAACTGGTTTATATTCTGCTTCTTGCCTTCTCCTACACTCCCACTCGTAGTCTCTGACTTTCTTTTCTCACCCTTCTCTTTCTTCTCCTTCTTCTCTTCCTGTAACATATCTGCAATTCTCTCGGCGTGCCTAGCTCGCTGATAGACATCATCCATGGTACTTAGCTTACCAGCTGCAAGCCTCTTCTTAATAGTTATTGTTAACCCCTTCTCAAACCTTAATGCTAGCATCTCTTCACTGAAATTCAAATCAGACCCATATTCTGACAATTCCATAAACCTGTTATAATAAGTCTCTACTGTTATCTCCTCAGTCATCTTGAAGGAATCAAATTCGGCTCTCATCTTACTCCTAATATATTCTAATACAAATACAGCTCTCATATTCTCCATGAAACCCTTCTAGGTGATAAAAAGTTCATCACTCTCCCTCCAAGCTTCCCTTAAGACCTCCTTACAACAATTCCACCACAAACCCGCTTTTCCCCTCAAATAGTAAGCATCTTGATCTACTTGCAACTCCGCAGGACATCCTAGCAACTCAAAAAGGTTGTCAAACTCCCTATGTCAATCCCCATGTAAAGATGGTTCACCTAATCCGTCATATTTCGTCGGGTTGTGCCTTGCAATATTAGCACTCATCTTTGCTGGATCCTGAACTGGCCCCTTAACCTTCAGTGCCGCAGTCAAAGCCTCATTCATAGATATCAAACGGTCAATCTCATCTTAGGACATGGTAGATGGTGTAGGCGTAGATTTCTTTGGAGGCGTGGTTCTATAAAAGTAAAACAAGACAACATAAGTTTCTACCCGAGCAAAGAGGGCTTAACATTTTTAAATATTCTATACTTACAAAACAAGGTGTGGTCAATTCTATCCTTTCTTACCCCTCTTTAGGTCCTCCTATCATCACCCCCACCTCCCAATTATAATAGGTTAATAATTGATAAAACATTTATATTGATTTTTTTTTTTTTGGTAAAACTCGCGTTTTTGGAAATCAAAGTAAAGCTGTAACTTTCAAAAATCACCATTAAATAATTTTTACATTCTACGTTGAATTTTTATACTTTCTAGAAAATATAAAGAGTTTTCAAAACATGAGAAAAAGGATTAAGCCCAAATCTTGAATAATCGTTTAATAAAGATTTTTACAATTCAGTAGGTCGAAACAGAAATTGATCAGCAATTTGTCAAAAAACTTGAGTCAAATTGTAAAAATCACTATTAATTGTCAAAAATTTATATTACAACGTGGCTTATTAATTTGAAAACATATATGAATATTTTAAATAGTGGAGTTATAATTAGGTAAAAATATTAAGTATAAATTAAATGAGAAATTTTACAAAATCTTTTGTCGATAACACAACTGTACAAGAACATTCCGACCACTGTCCACTAAAATATTTATTTCTCCCAAACCATAAATCTTTTAACTATGAGACCAACGACAATGGAAAGTTAACTCACTGGGTTATCACTCATAAAACTTTCAACCTTAGATGATTAACAGAGGTCAAATGGCAACTAAATCAAATTGGGGTAAAATCTGAAAAATAAGGTCCAACTCCTACATTGCTTTTTACTATGTCACAAGCCCTCATTAACACCCTCCTACTCCTATATCAACACAACTTGGTCAATAAACTTTCACACACGACTAGTATCTGCCCTAAAGCATTCATATCCCAAGTTTAGTCATTTCATAATATATTGTAAATAACATGGCTTTGGGATTCACACAACCGCATATCACTAGACATGATACTACTATCACACAACGTCCAACCACATAATCAATATCAATTTGTAATTACTTTCATGCTCATGATCAAAATAATTCAACATGAAATCCTCATTTCATCCATTCCACTCTCCTAAAACTCAAGGTTACGTCCCGTAACCTCAGTCATCAATGAAAACGTTATTCAAACAAGGCAACCAAACTCCTACGACAACATAAATAATATTCATTTTAAATTACCCCACTCTTTAATATCTCTCAAGGGAACTGAGTCAAAACTGAAAGGGCCAGAAGTTTGGTGTGAGGGGGCCCTAACTCATCCCAAGCCTTAAGTGGGCACCTAACAGTTTCTACCCGGGTTCATTTTATTAGACGCATCCTATGTTCATCATTGTTCATTGGGTAGGACTGAGGATCGTTTTGATCTGATACCACTTTGTAACACCCCTATTTATTTAGGAGCCTTTAGCAAGACATTCCCAATAAATAGGTTTGTTACCATCTCGGTTGCCCGAGGTAAATGATACAAATTAAAACAAACCAAATTACTTTAATAACTTTACCTGAAATAATGGTTTTATTACATTGCCAACCGATTAAATTTAAAGCTTGATATTACAATATAGTACGCAGCGGAAATTACATAAATAAAGTTGTATAAGTCAACTAAGTGATCTAGACATCAACTATGGTCCAAGTCGAGCTCACGTCTCAATGCTCCCAAGTCAGCTAATCTTTAGTACCTGTCAAATCTGCTCCACATTATGGTTCATCACAGGTGTTCACGAATACATTGTCAACCACGAGGTTTGGTACGAAAAACCAACAACAATACAAGCTGAAATGATATGATATATAATGCAAACACAACTAAGCTCATCACCCGAAACACCCATTCATCCCGCCAATCCCTGGCCCGGGGTATCGATCATTCCAACCGAAGTTGAAGTATCCACCATCCCAACCGAAGTTGAGGTATCCACCATCCCAGTATAACACTGAGGTATCCAACACAATTGCCATGCTCAATAATAATAGTAATCATCCCAGAACGAGTCTGAGGTATCCAATAATTACGATATGAATAAACCAATAACCAAAGCATAATCCAATGACATATAATTCACATCCGATAATTCATCCAACGACAATTAACCACACAGTTCCACAATTCCTCTTATCAATTAAATAGCAAAACAAGTTGAGTAGTTATCCTACCTGATCAACAAGTTCTCCAGTCAAATAGCTCAAGCAAATCCAAACAATAGTATCTTTAATAGACCGTCACCTAAACATAAGTAATAATAATTACTATTTATTCTAATTATATAAGATATAAAATAATTAAAATAATTAATTAATTATATTAATTACTGAGCAACTTAGTAATTTAAACCCGACTTAAAAACAACTCAAACCAATTATTCATTATTTATAACGATAGCATTATTAATTAAAGAGTAAATTGATAAACAGTACCAATATAAGGATCCATTTTTATAAACAGTACCAACATAATCAATAATGCGCAATCAGTACCAAAATATTAACTTTTATCTATGAATAGTACCAAGTTGCCTTAAAATCTCATCTTAACCTACTATATAAAGTCCAAGAAACCATCATTTAAGTACAAATCTTGACTCATCCACTTCCAAACTCCCTCTGTTAGATGAAAGCACATATAAAGTAGGAAAAAAAATGGAGTAAAAAGGCGACTTGGTACTATTTGTAGATAAAAGTTATTATTTTGGTACTGTTTACGAATTATTGATTATGTTGGTACTGTTTATAAAAAAGGGCCTTTATATTGGTACTGTTTATCAATTTACTCTTAATTAAAAACCCGTCTCAAACTAAAGCCAAACCCATAAACCATCCCAACCCATGTATTAACCCGACAAGCACCCATTAAAAATAGCCCACAACATTATATGATTTAATACGTACAACTACTATTTTTATAACCATAATCATCATCATATGTTACGTATAATGAACATCACTCATGCACACTATTCATTCCCGCAAACTACAACCACCGACCCTGAGCTCCACCACGAGCCTCCTCTGAACACAACCCATGTACGGCCAAAACACCGGAAACCACCACCACATGCAGCCTCTAACTCACGCCCTAGCTGAACCCATCACAAATCCCCTTCAACCCGTCACATGCTCCAGCCCGTAACTCACCATCCTTGTCCCTCACCACCTCTAGCCACCACCAGCCTCACTAATGCCCTTGGTGGTTCCAGGGATGACTCATCACCACGTCGTCCCTCCTTCAACGACCACCGCCACACAACACAGCAGCAACAACGACCCCAACTCCCCTGTTTTCGCGTGTTTCCAGCCACTACCGCCGCAAAACACCACCCCTGACCACTGGCTACCACCCAATGGCGTCTACTAACCACCCCTAGCCAACCCCAACCCAGGTCCAGGTCAGATAAGTCAAGCCAAGGTGTTTAAACCGTGTAAACCCATATTACAACCCCTTTAAACCACCCTCGAAAACACCCTTCGAACACCCCTCTCCCGTCGGTCAATGGTGGTCAAACGGAGGTCCGGTTACTCCCTGATGTTTTTCGGTCAAGGTCACGGTCACGGCTTGTCCTACGGTGGCCTGGTTTACGAGTTATAGCAAAGCAAAGTATATACATGAGACGGTCTTAAAGTATTACCTCGAGGCGATAAATTGATTTTGCTAAATTCTCATTTCCGTCTTTAGGTCTCACTTCTCTCTTTAATCAATTATTTTCATATTGCATACGATAAACTAGGGCAAGGAATTTATCTCTATTTATAGGGTAGGTTTAGATCTATAAGAGAGCAATTAGGAAACTATGTAATTACCTTACTACTATTATTATTATGAATATTATTATTATAAGTATTACTATTATTATTATTATTATTATTATTATAACATAATTATCGTTTATTATCATTATATGAATTATCGTATATTATTATTACCCAATTGCCATCCTAACTCGCAATTCTATTATTTATTACTTTATTATATCATTCCGTCTTATTCACAATTATTAAATATTAACCTTTTAACCTTTTAATTAATTATTCAAATTATATAAATTATTCTTGTAAACGCTTACGAAATTACGGGGTATTACAGCCTTGAACTAGCTTATGAAGGTACTTCTATTGTTAAGAAACACCGCATAGATCTGCTAATGCAGAAATATGAGCTATTCAGTATGGAGCCAAATGAGTCCTTGGATAGCATGTCCGCACGTTTTTCAAGCATCATAAACGAATTGAAAAACCTAGGAAGAAAGTTCAATACCGAGGACGTTGCAAGAAAGGTTCTTAGGAGCCTAACTAAAAACTGGCGTGCCAAAGCCACAGCAATGGAGGAATCGCGAGATCTTGAGAACCTATCATACCAGAACTCATTGGTGCTCTCATGGCCCATGAACTCATTGGTGCTCTCATGGCCCATGAACTCACTCTAAATCGCGAGGTAAAAACATGGCCTTGGCAAGTGAGAATGTCAGCTCCGACATAGAAGATGAGACCATATTGTTTGCTCGTCGTTTTAAAAATAGAATTTTTCGAAACAAGCACTTCTTCTAACAACAACAAGTCCTTTAACAAGAAAGTAGCATAATCAAAATCATCATTTTCTAACAGAGGTTGCTTCAAGTGTGGAGAATCTAATCCATGATCAAGGATTGTCCAACATGGGAAAAAATTAAAGACAAGGCAAAACGCGAAAAGACAAAGAAGGAGTTCAAACAAGTAATCTAATCACATGATCAAGGATTCCTAAAGTAGCTATTCTTGAAAATGTTACTTAATTTAGGCCTATTTCCTGTTGCAATGTGGTATACAAGGTTATCTCTAAGCTTCTGTGTACTAGACTGGCACTGATTCTTCCTACTATTATCAGTCCTAATCAGGGGGGGCTTCATCAAAGGCAGAAATATTGTGGAGAATATTTTGGTTTGTCAGGATATAATTAGGCTTTATAATAGGGCAGCTGTCTCCCCTAGATGCCTAATCAAGGAAGGCTTGATGAAAGCCTATGACTCTGTTAATTGGAGTTTTTTGGAGCAAATGATGCAGGCTCTCAACTTTCCTCCTCTTTTTATTAAGTTAGTAATGGAATGTGTGTCCACTGCTTCATATTCTATTGCCTTGAATGGTGAGCCATTTGGATTCTTTAAGGGACAAAAAGGATTGAGACAGGGGGATCCTTTGTCTCCACTTTTATTCACCATAGCTATGGAGTATTTATCCAGGATTTTACAATTCTCAACTGATGTGTTGGATTTTAATTTTCATTCCTTATGTGGGAAAATAAGACTTAGTCACCTTATGTTTGCTGATGACCTATTACTTTTCTCACGAGGGGATATTGATTCTGTTCTGGTACTGCTCAGATCGTTTGCTACATTTGCTTGCTCTTATGGCTTACAAATGAACAAACATAAATCTAGTGTGTACTTTAATGGGGTGCAAAGAGCTACAAGAGATCAAATAATTGCTCTCTCTGGGTGTGTGGAAGGGACACTCCCTTTTAAGTACTTGGGGGTTCCTATAACTGCTGGTAGGCTGACTAGTAAAGATTGTACTGTTCTGGTTGAGAAGATAGTGGAGAAGATCAGAGCCTTTGGTGCTAGGAAGTTAACTTATGTTGGTAGGCTGGTAATTGTTAAGTCAGTGTTAGTGTCCCTCTATACTTATTGGTCTAACATCTTCTTAATTCCCAAGTGTGTTTTGAGGAAAATTGATAATATTTATCGCAACTATATGTGGGATGGGACTAGTGAGTATATGAGGTCCCCTCTGGTAGCTTGGCAACAGGTCTGCCTTCCTAAGTCTGAAGGTGGGCTAGGCATACGTTATAGTCAGGATTGGAACACTGCCACAGTGGGTAAACTTGTTTGGTGGGTTTATAGCAAGCCAGATAATCTTTGGGTTAAATGGATCCATCAAATATATATGAAAGTTACTGATTGGGGCTCTTATTCTCCTAAGAACCATATGAGTGGCAATTGGAAAGCCATTTGTAAGGTTCGTGACATTTTCCAACCTGGGTACTCGTCTGGAACTTGGCTTTCTAATGGAGGTGGGTATACAGTTAGCTCAGGATATGAGTGGCTGAGACACAAAGAACAGAAGGTTGGATGGGCAAAATTGATCTGGTATAAGTGGATGTTGCCAGAGCATAGCTTCCACTGTTGGTTGCTTTTTAAGAATGCCCTAAATGTTAAAGAGAAATTATTTCGCCATGAGATTACGACTGATGATAGCTGCTGTGTTTGTCATGCTGCTCAGGAGACTGTGGTGCATTTAGTGCAGCACTGTCAGTATGGTCAGCTTATTCTCACGGGTGTATGTAAGAGACTCCAGATCTTTGTGCCTGCTGGTAATGCAATCATCTGGATTGACAGGAGGAAATGGTCTAATGTAAAGAAGAAGACTTGCTTGTTTGCTGTCATGGCCGTCTACTATCACATATGGCAGCAGAGGAATTCTGCTAGACTAAATGCGGTTTTATGTAGTCCTGATGTTATCATTGAGCAGATTATGAGATTAGTTCAAACCAGGATGCAGCAACATTGCATAGGGCAGTCTGCTAATGTATAACTTTTGTAATGTAGTTGCGATTAAGTTAATAGGTGTTGGTAGTTTGTAATAGACTACTTTGATTTTAATGAGAACTTACATTTCACCAAAAAAAAAAAAGTAATGATGGCTTCATGTTGGAGAGATCTTGACTCAGAAGATGATGAAGGATCCGAAGATGACGAAGTAGCCAATCTTTATCTCAGCAGTGTCAGTCTTGACCTAATCTCTGACAGCGACGATGATAGCACGAATTCTCACTCAAATTATTACTTTCTAGGAGAATCAGATGAAGATGACGATGAAGAGGTTAGTTATCTTGAACTCAAAAACCGTGTTAAGAAATTATCTAAAAATGCCCTAATTAAATTTTTTGAGCAATCCCTCGATAAATGTCATGAACAGGATTTGGAACTAAAGGATCTAAAAGAACAGATTCTTGATATTGCTGAGAAGAATCATATTCTAAAGGCAAAAGCTAAGAAGTTGAAATCTAAAGTTACAACTGATAAAGCTACAACATTAGATACTGCCAATGCTTAAAAGAAGGAATTAGAGTCTAAAGTTATAGCTAATGAAGCTATAACTTCAGATCTAAAGCTTAACATCAAGCACCTTCAAGCCAAAGTTATAGCTAATGAAGTTATAACTTTAGAACTTAGAAAGGCCAAAGAACTCTTAGTGTCTAAAGCCACGGCTGATGAAGCTGTGATCCTAGACCAAAAGAAAGAAATAGATTCTCTCACAAAGTAATTGAAGGAATCTAAAACTGACATGATCAATGTTAAGAGACAACATTCGGATGTTGTATTTATTCTTAACAAAAGGTTCCAAGACTTTCGTGACAATTACAAAAAGGATAATGACGTAGATCACGCGAAATGTCTTGGGGAGATTAAAACCCTAAAGGACTTACTCCTACACGCTAGAAAAGTTCATAATAAGTGGGAAGGTAGCACAAAAGTCCTAAACTCCTAACCGAACAATCTGACAATAATATGAAGATGGGTTTGGGACATGAGTGCTACAGCCGTAGAGATCATTCTAAATGCAAATCAACACCTTCTAATTACGATTTCAGAAAAAAGAAAATATGCTGGTCTTCCTGAATATCTGATTTGCAATTATTGTTGTCATACGGGTCACATCCAAGACAATTGTGTCAAACGAGTACATGATATACGAAAAAATACCGAATTTGTTAAAATGGTTGACACAACAGTCGAGGACGATGTATCCCCTATAGATTAACCTAACGAAGAGAGGAATAATAACTCTCGTTGGTTCTACGACATGGCTTTTGATTACACCAAGAAACCAAGCACTTCACAAACTCCTTATCAATCTAAACAAAGTAAACCTAAACACAAGGAGACCGGTTATGTGAGACCTAGATAAATCCCTAGACCTAGAACTCCTCCTAAACAAAAATACCCAAGATTTAGAAATACGATCATTAGACAAGTTTGGGTGCGAAAGGATTTAGTATATAGAATAACTAACCGTAAAGGACCCAACCTAGCTTGGGTACCTAAAAACTGTATCTAATCCTTTACAAGTAATGGTGAAAGAAAATAATCAATGGTATCTTGACAGTGGATGCTCAAGACACATGACCGGAGACAAGAATCTGTTTCTTTCACTCAAACCTTTCAATGGAGGAAAGGTGACTTTTGGGGACAACAAGTAGGGTAAAGTGATTGGCGTGGGCAAAGTTGGAATTTCTAAATCACACGCAATCAGTGATGTTTATCTAGTGGATGGTCTCAAGCATAATCTACTTAGCATATCTCAACTATGCGACAAAGGTAACAAAGTTGTTTTTCATAAAGATGTTTATCGCATTATTATAAAAGGTACAAGTAATATTATTCTTGAAGGTCATAGGAAAAGAAACGTGTATATGGTAGATTTAAACGTTGTGCCTACTAACTCCTTTTCATGTATGAAAGTTACACTTGATGATCCTTGTTTGTGGCATAAGCATTTTGGTCACATTAGTTCACCCATTCTGAACAAACTCAAGAAATGGGACTTGGTTGAAGGACTACCTAAGATCAGATTTGATCAAGAGAGGATGTGTGACACTTGTGCTCGATGCAAGCATGTGAGATCATTGTTCAAACCCAAAAGAGTGGTAAGCACGAATCAAGCTTTGGAATTGATACACATGGACTTGTGTGGTCCTATGAAGGTAAGGAGTAGAGGAGGATCTAGGTATGTCTTTGTCCACGTAGATGACTACTCAAGGTATGTATGGCCTATCTTCCTTCATTCAAAAGACGAGACTTTTGATGAGTTTGTTTGTCTTATGAAACTTATTCAAAATAAATATAAGACTAACCTCGTGTCTATTCGTACGGATCATGGCACCGAATTTGATAATCAAGCCTTTATAGAATGTTCTAGAGTTAATGGTGTAGGACATACCTTTTTTGCACCACAAATTCCTCAACAAAACGGTGTGATTGAGCGTATGAATAGAACACTAGAAGATATGGCTCGTACAATACTTTTATGTAGTGGTCTACCTCGTAATTTTTGGGCTGAAGCCATTAGTACTTCATGTTATATTCATAATCGTGTTATGATAAGACATATCCTAAAGAAAACCCCTTATGAACTCCTAAGAGGTCGTAAACCTAACATCTCTCATCTTCGTTGCTTTGGGAGTAAGTGTTTTGTTCATAACAATGGTAAAAATAGGTTAAGTAAATTCGACCCTAGAAGTGATGAGGCGATCTTTGTAGGCTATTCGGATTATAGCAAGGCTTATAAGGTCTTTAATAAAAGAACTCTTTGTATTGGAGAAAGCATTCATGTTATTTTTGATGAAAATAATGCGTTTGATAAGCCCTTACAGGATGAGGAAGAAGACATGGATGAACCTGATTTTCGTCTTTCTAGAAATGATCCTCCAGAATTGGAAACTTAGGACAATGAGATTGAAGGAATAAATGATGAGCTTGATCATTCTTCAAAAGACAAAAAGAAGAAAACTAAAATTATAGTTGATGATACTATAACATTGTCTCAAGATAAGGATTCCCAATCCAATGTTATAGATGATGTTACTATAACATTGAACCCAAATCAAGGTGATGAATCCGAAGTTATATCTGACTCTACTATAACACTAGGATTGGATTCAGGGGGAACGTCCTTAAATTCTGAGCCAAATGAAGTTGGATCAAGTTCAAATAATGAAGAACCAAGTACTTCAACAAACTGGAAATATAAGAGTTCACACCCTATCGAAAGCATACTTGGTAATATTAAAAAGGATGTTCAAACACGACGATCCTTGAACAATTTCTGCTCCTTCTATTCGTTTTTATCAACAATCGAACCAACAAATATCAAGGAAGCTCTCGCAGAATTAGATTGGATTATAGCTATGCAAGAAGAGCTTCAACAATTCGAACGAAACAAAGTTTGGCACTTAGTCCCTAGACCCAAGGACCGATCTGTAATTGGAACAAGATGGGTGTTCAGAAATAAAATGGATGATGCTGGGGTCATTTTTTTAAATAAGGCAAGATTGGTGGTACAAGGTTATAATCAACAAGAAGGAATAGACTATGACGAGACCTTTGCACCTGTTGCTCGTCTTGAAGCTATTAGACTCCTGATAGCTTTTGCAGTTTATAAAGGAATAAAGCTCTTCCAAATGGATGTCAAGACAGCATTTCTAAATGGGTATCTACAAGAAGAAGTTTTCGTAGAACAACCTCCTGGATTTAAGGATAGCAAAGTTGAAGACCATGTCTTTAAACTAGGCAAAGCCTTGTATGGATTGAAGCAAGCACCAAGGGCTTGGTATGACAGATTATCAAAATTTCTACTTGACAGTGGATTTAAGAGAGGATCTGTTGATAAAACCCTATTCCTAAAATCCGAGGGTACTGACCTTTTGGTTGTTCAAATCTGCGTCGACGATATTATTTATGGATCAACCAACCGCAGTCTGTGCAAGTATTTTTCGGAGTTGATGACTTCTGAATTTGAGATGAGTATGATGGGAGAATTGAAATTCTTTTTAGGTCTGCAAATTCAGCAAACCGAGGAAGGCATCAAAATTCATCAACAGGAATATATTAAGGAATTAATTCGAAAGTTCGGAATGGAAAATTCCCATGCCATGCCTACTCCAATGGTTGCAGACAAGAAATTAACTTTAGATGAAGACGGTAAGGCGGTTGATGAAATAACTTATCGAGGTATGATTGGGTCATTGCTATATTTAACTGCAAGTAGACTAGATATCATGTTCAGTGTATGTGTTTGTGCGAGATATCAATCATCTCCCAAAGAATCGCATATGACGGCCGTTAAGAGAATTTTACGATATCTTATTGGCACGGCCAAACTTTATCTATGGTATCCGATGGAATGCAATTTTGATCTTGTCGGATATTCAGATGTTGATTACGCAGGATGTTCCCTAGACAGGAAAAGTACGTCAGGTGTTGCCACGTTTGTTGGACCTTGAATTATCACGTGGGGTTCAAAGAAGCATAATTCAGTTGCCCTTTCAACGGCAGAAGCTGAATATATTGGAGCAGGACTAGTATGTACTCAATTATTATGGCTTAAGCAATAGTTATGTGACTATGGTGTTAACGTAGGTTGTATTCCAATTTTATGCGACAATACGAGTGCTATTATTATTTCCAAAAACCCAGCGCAACACTCGCGTACCAAACACATTGAAATTAGACACCATTTTATACGTGACCATGTTGAAAAAGGAAATATAAACTCGAATTTTGTAGTACTGAAAAACAATGGGCAGACATTTTGACAAAGCCTTTAGCTAGAGAACGTTTTGAGACTTTACGGTTGGAAATTGGTTTAATCGGTGGCACCTAAACTATCATAACTATTTCCTAACCGTATGACTGACTAGTTAAGACGAGATTGTATGTCTGTGTCCGTATTTTCCGCTGCAAGTACATTCTTATATAGTATTTTATTATGTTATGAGAATATTCTGTTTGCTAGTCTGTTATATTTTGTGTTGTATACAAACCATATCTTTCATTACTTATACATTCTAAGGTTTAGAGCTTCATAAACCAATGACATTCATGATCGGTTTCATTTAGAATGTTAGTAGTACTCCTTACATGGCATGTAACATCAAATTGCATAAGCATGAAATTTGTCTCTTATTGCTTGTATACACTCGGTTTGTGGTGGTGACACATGTGGAGAGGTGACCCTTCCTTTACGTTTTACCTACTAACCTCACATTAGCCAAATTTGTCTTGTTTTGACCTATTTATTCAACTACATTCCATATGGCCTACCCTTGTCAAGCTAGTCTTGTTGGTAAATTTGGAAGTCTTGTTGTGGTCAATTTTGTTGGTGTTGTGATGAATATTGGAAGGAAGGAAGAAAAAAATGGACTGAAAAAAAATACAAAAAAAAGGGAGAAAAATGTTATTATAAAAGATGGAAAAGCAGAAATTTCTTATTACTCCTATTCTTATTCATTTCCATATTACTTGAGGAGAATTACTTGTTGATGTGAGTGAGTGTGTGCCGTACTTGGCATGGTGCATCATCTTTAATGTTGGATTGGAAAGTGGAATATGGTTACTTTTGGTTGTGATCGGTGCTAGCTTGGCTTTTACCTCCACATATCCAAATTATTTTGCCCCTTCTTATCCAATTACCTCTTCTCACATTCATATGTAAGTCATTGGCATATGTTTTGGACCTCGCTTGGTTGGAGTGTATATGTACGGTAGCTAGAGATATCTATCAGGTTAGATTGCATGCATGCCTCTGTAGGTCGTAGTTAGGTGAGTGACTTTTTTCCTTCTCTCCTACAAAATCTATACTCAACTTGGTTTGTATTACACACTTTATATGTAGGGCTTGCGTATGTTGAAGTCGTTCTTATGCTATAATATATGCTTTGATTAATATATATTTCTTGCCTCGGTTGATATCATTCTAGTCATTTTATGTCTGTTCTCGTCTTTTCGATGATGTCAAGAGGGGGAATAAATGACCATGATTTAGTATTTGCCTAAGCTTGCTCCTTGTCAAGACCTATTGTCTCTTAATGTCCTTAAAGCCTTTGGTCGTGAACATAATTGTTTTGATCTTGCGCTGATCTTTATATATAAAGATGACGGTATTATATTGAGGGGGAACTATATACTTAGTCAAAATTTGAGGAGACTTGCCATCATCAAAAAGGGGAAATTTGTTGGACCATATAGCTATATATGTTTATGTTTTGATGATGTCAAGAGTGCCTTATATTCTATATACTCGATGTGCGTCATTGTTTGTTTAGTCTTTTAGATTGAACTTACTAATCGCAAGCATTAAAGAATTGTGACGGAAGTATACAAGAACATATCATGATCATGCCCTCAATCAAGGATCAAGATATTACAAGCTGTTAAAGTATTATTCAAGCGTTCATGAGAAGATGAAGCTCATTTAAAGATTGATCAAGCTTGAATGACGAAGTAGCCTACAGTCGAAGATCTCCTAAGAAGATTAGAATAGCGTAGCTGATTATCTCGTAATGGTAACTTAAGAGTGCACTTCTTAGATTGGTAAAGTTATAGCTTCACAGCTATAGCATTGCTTATATAAGAGCTCAATGTTATAGCTCTTCTACTATAAAATTGAGATGTCGAGTTTACATAATACACGACTAAAATGTTTTCAAATTGTTTTTGAAAAATGTTTTTGTCTCTTTTAAATGTTTTAGCAAAAAGTATTTATTTAATAAAGGAAGCCCATATTAAGCGTGATTTTATTTTAATCTTATAATTAGTAATTATATTGAATGAACTTATGAGTTGAGTCATATTACTAATTAGGGTTTCTAATACTATCCACTTTTAAACCCTAAATCTAACCTATTGTCAAGTTAGGGTTTTCACAAAAAACAAGGCTTATGAGCCATGTGGTTTTCGTGTAAACCTAATGATATAAATTGATTATTGTTAAGATTTTATTCTCTAGGATTATCTTAACATATCTTTTATATTTAGCATGATATGGTTATATATGATAAGATATTTTTGTTATGGAAAATCTTAGGCAAATTTAACAAAAATAACCCAACCTTTAATATGTCTTCCAGAAATAACCCAACATTTTAACTTAAACAATAACAATCCAACCTTTATATTTTTGTCACAAAAATATCCCAAAATCTCAGCTAAACTAATTTCTAACTAATATATTGAGAAATTGTATTTTGTAAAATATTTTCATAAATCTTTATATAAAGTTTATTTTGCGATATCATACTTAAAAAAAAATCATAACCAAAAAATTTGAAAAATTATAATTTCCTTAGTTATATAAATGGAAAATTAATTAATAAAACAAATATATAATTTTTTTTTTTTTTGACATGGGATGACTGTTTCTGAGACACAGGCTGCTGAGCTAATCAGGGATGTGACTGATGCTGAAATTTATGAAGCATTGTGTTCTATCCCTCCTAACAAATACCCAGGCCTTGATGGATATACTTCCCAGTTTTACAAAGATGCATACTCAATTGTTGGTAATGATGTCATTAAGGCTGTCAAGGAGTTCTTTACTACTGGGGAGCTTCTGAAACAAGTGAATTCCACTACTTTGACTTTGATCCCAAAAAAAGAGAGACCTCTGAGTGTGGCTGACTTCAGGCCTATTGCCTGTTGTAACGTCCTCTACAAGATTATTTCCAAAGTTATTTGTAACAGATTGGCTAATGTCCTGCCTGGGATCATTAGTGCTAATCAGAGTGCCTTTATCAAAGGCAGAGAGATAGTTGATAATATCTTAATTTGTCAAGATCTAGTGCGGCTATACAACAGGAAATCTTGCTCTCCTAGGTGCATTATGAAAATAGACCTCAAAAAAGCGTATGATTCTATAGAGTGGCAGTTCATTGAGCAGATGCTCTTGGCCCTTAAGTTTCCTGCTAAGATGGTACATTGGATTATGAAGTGTGTGTCCTCCCCATGGTTTACTCTTTCACTAAATGGGTCTACCTTTGGGTATTTTCAAGGGAAACGAGGGATTAGACAAGGTGATCATATGTCACCCTTGATCTTTACCATTTGCATGAAATATTTGAGTAGGATCCTCAGGGTGGTTACTGAGCATTTGGAATTTAATTATCACTCTCTCTGCAGAACCTTGAAGCTTAGTCATTTGTGCTTTGCAGATGACCTTCTTATGTTCTGTAGGGGAGACAGGGTCTCTATTAAAGTGTTGTTGAGAGCCTTTGCAACTTTCTCTTCTGTTTCTGGGCTTGAAATAAATTATGACAAATCTGAAATTTATTTCAATGGTATTCATCAAGGAGAGATTGATTATATACTCAGTATTTCTGGGTTCAAGGAGGGGAGTTTCCCTTTTAGGTACCTAGGAATCCCTATTTCTTATAAACGTATGGCAATTGGGGATTGTACTAGACTTGTTGAGAAAGTGGTTAGTAAACTCAGGGGTTGGGGGGCAAAGAAGCTCAGCTACTCTGGGAGACTGGTGCTGATTCAGGCAGTTTTATCTCAACTTCATGTTTATTGGGCTCGAATTTTTGTGATCCCTGTTACAGTTCTTGATAGGGTCACTACTATCTGTAGGAACTATCTCTGGAGTAGTAGTGATCAGTATGGGAAAGCTCCTTCTGTGGCATGGGATTCACTTTGTACTGAGAAAAAATTTGGAGGTCTTGGTATAGTGAATTGCAGATTATGGAATCAAGCTTTAATTGGTAAATATACCTGGTGGCTAGCTTGTAAAAGTGATCACTTGTGGATCAAGTGGGTAGATCATGTGTATATGAAAGGTAGGAATTGGCAGGATTATGTTCCTTCTTTACAATCAAGTTGGACTTGGAGAAAGATTTGTGTTGTTAAGGACATCTTCAAACCTGGCTATAATCTGAATCAGTGGTGTGATGGTAAGTATACTGTGGATTCTGGTTACAGATGGTTGCAGGGTTCTCAGACTAAAGCTCAATGGGCTCCTGTGGTATGGAATAGGCTTAATGTACCCAAGCATTCTTTCATTGCTTGGCTGTTTGCTAAGGAGAGGCTACTGACTAAAGATAGGTTAAGGGCTTTTGGGTTACCTATTGATGGGTCTGTGATCTTTGTGCTTTGCATACAGAGGACCACCATCATTTGTTTTACCAGTGTGAGTTCAGCATAAGGTGTTGGGATATATTAAGGCAATGGGTGTGTGTCTCACTTCCTACTCAGGATATCCTTCAATGGTGTGTTCAATGGAGATGCAGTTCTTTGCTTAAGAAGCATCTGGTTTTTGCTGCAGTGGTGGCTGTCTTATACAATATTTGGCGGGTCAGAAATCTCTGCGGAGTTGATTTGGTTGTTCATTCCCCTACTCAGGTGATGAAGGAGGTTAAAACTTCAGTTCAAGCCCGGTTTCATAACAGGAAATGGCCGTCCAAATTTCAGTCTACCTGGATATTTTAAGGCATTCTGATATTTTTTGATAGGAAGTATATGTAGGTTTCATATATAGCATGATACTCATAATTTGTATGTAATGGTGGCACGTTTTTCATATTAATATATATATTCACATTCTACCAAAAAAAATATACTCCCTCCTATTCTACATAACCGTCCCATTGTGAAAATAACACAAGAATTAAGAAAGTGAGTTTAGACCACACAAAATGAACAATGGGACAGTTATGTGAATTGACGGAAATGGAATTGAATGTGGACCACACAACACTTACCAAAAATAGACAATGGGACAGTTACCCGGCTAGACGAAAATGAACAATAAGACGATTATCTGGAATAGGAGGGAGTATAATTTTTTGAAAAAAAAAAATAGTTTGGAAAAGATTGCAAGTTACAAACTTTTTTAATGTTAGCGAAATTTGTAGAGTTGATAGCCATGTTTGTGATTTCTCAATGAATAAAAAGTTTGGTGAAGATGAAAGTTTGGATCTTTTTAATTTTCTACTTGATTATTTGATTTTATGTAGTGTTAATAAACTATATAAAGATTTATGAAACTATTTTACAAAATATCATTTCTCAATATTAGGTAGAAATTAGTTTAGGTGAGATTTTGGGATATTTTTGTGACAAAAATACAAAGGTTAGATTATTATTGTTTAAGTTAAAAGGTGGGTTATTTCTGGAAGACATATCAAAGGTTGGGTTATTTTTGTTAAATTTGCCAAAATCTTATCATATCTTAAGATTTAAGGAAAAGATTATAGGTGAATGATTGATAAAATTATCTTTTAGTTATTCACTATCTTTTCTTAGGATTTTAAGGATAGAAATAATATAATATGATTTGTTTACATATCATATATTTCGGCCATCTTAAGGTTTAAGGAAAATATATTAAGTATATATTTGATTGGATTATCTTATAATTATCCTATATCTTTTCTAAGAGATTGCTCAAATAAAATAAGGAAAGTTGTTATGATTTTTCCTTATTGTCATTCCGCATATCTAGGCATTAAGAAAAGAATATTAGGTGAATATATGATAAGATAATCTATTAACAACTTATATCTTTTCTTAAGATTTTATGGATAAAAATAATAAGATATGATTCTATTTCCATATCTTATATTTCGGCCTCTAGGGTTTCGATGAAACCGTGTGCCTTGCTTCCTCTTGTGCTATAAATACTCTACACTTTGCAACATTAAAAAGTAAGACCTTTGAGCATAACTTTGATTTATTTTAAGAAAGCAAAAACTGTGTGTTTCAAACAAGAAAACCGTTTTGCAATTTTCGAAAAAGGTCGTGTGTTTATAAACTTGTGCATTCGTTCTTTTTTTATCGTTATAAGATAATAGTGCTTAATCGATTTCTTACTCGTTCATTAACGTGAACTTTTGGAAGAATCATTAGTGCTTTCTTATTAGCGTAAGTTAGTCACTCGAGTATTTAACGGTACTCACTTGAGTTACAACTAGGGTTAGTTGTACGAATTGGGTTAGTAAATTTGTAATCCGTAGAAAGGTACTAAATTTATTAATCGAGAATAGTGGACGTAGGTTTCGATTTGTGAAACTGAACCACTTCAAAAATCCGTGTCTCTCTTTCTCTTTCGTTTATTTGCATTGTTTTGATTCGTTAATCAATTGATTAGTTAAAGTTTAATCAATAAACTTTAAATAATTAATTGTATACACACAATCGAAAAAGTAGTTTAAAGCTCATTTAAAGATTGATCAAGCTTGAATGACGAAGTAGCCTACACTCGAAGATCTCCTAAGAAGATTAGAATAGTGTAGGTGATTATCTCGTAATGGTAACTTAAGAGTGCACTTCTTAGATTGGTAAAGTTATAGCTTCACATCTATAACATTGCTTATATAAGAGCTCAATGTTATAGCTCTTGTACTATAACATTGAGATGTCAAGTTTACATAATACATGACTAAAATGTTTTCAAATTGTTTTTGAAAAATGTTTTTGTCTCTTTTAAATGTTTTAGTAAAAAGTATTTATTTAATAAAGGAAGCCCATATTAAGCGTGGTTTTATTTTAATCTTATAATTAGTAATTATATTGAATCAACTTATGAGTTGAGTCATATTACTAATTAGGTTTCTAATACTATCCACTCTTAAACCCTAAATCTAACCTATTGTCAAGCTAGGGTTTTCACGAAAAACAAGGCTTATGAGCCGTGTGGTTTCGTGTAAACCTAATGATATAAATTTATTATTGTTAAGATTTTATTCTCTAGGATTATCTTAACATATCTTTTATATTTAGCATGATATGGTTATATATGATGAGATATTTTTGTTATGGAAAATCTTATCATATCTTAAGATTTAAGGAAAAGATTATAGGTGAATGATTGATAAAATTATCTTTTAGTTATTCACTATCTTTTCTTAGGATTTTAAGGATAGAAATAATATAATATGATTTGTTTACATATCATATATTTCGGCCATCTTAAGGTTTAAGGAAAATATATTAAGTATATATTTGATTGGATTATCTTATAATTATCCTATATCTTTTCTAAGAGATTGCTCAAATAAAATAAGGAAAGTTGTTATGATTTTTCCTTATTGTCATTCCGCATATCTAGGCATTAAGAAAAGAATATTAGGTGAATATATGATAAGATAATCTATTAACAACTTATATCTTTTCTTAAGATTTTATGGATAAAAATAATAAGATATGATTCTATTTCCATATCTTATATTTCGGCCTCTAGGGTTTCGATGAAACCGTGTGCCTTGCTTCCTCTTGTGCTATAAATACTCTACACTTTGCAACATTAAAAAGTAAGACCTTTGAGCATAACTTTGATTTATTTTAAGAAAGCAAAAACTGTGTGTTTCAAACAAGAAAACCGTTTTGCAATTTTCGAAAAAGGTCGTGTGTTTATAAACTTGTGCATTCGTTCTTTTTTTATCGTTATAAGATAATAGTGCTTAATCGATTTCTTACTCGTTCATTAACGTGAACTTTTGGAAGAATCATTAGTGCTTTCTTATTAGCGTAAGTTAGTCACTCGAGTATTTAACGGTACTCACTTGAGTTACAACTAGGGTTAGTTGTACGAATTGGGTTAGTAAATTTGTAATCCGTAGAAAGGTACTAAATTTATTAATCGAGAATAGTGGACGTAGGTTTCGATTTGTGAAACTGAACCACTTCAAAAATCCGTGTGCCTCTCTTTCTCTTTCGTTTATTTGCATTGTTTTGATTCGTTAATCAATTGATTAGTTAAAGTTTAATCAATAAACTTTAAATAATTAATTGTATACACACAATCGAAAAAGTAGTTTAAAGCTCATTTAAAGATTGATCAAGCTTGAATGACGAAGTAGCCTACACTCGAAGATCTCCTAAGAAGATTAGAATAGTGTAGGTGATTATCTCGTAATGGTAACTTAAGAGTGCACTTCTTAGATTGGTAAAGTTATAGCTTCACATCTATAACATTGCTTATATAAGAGCTCAATGTTATAGCTCTTGTACTATAACATTGAGATGTCAAGTTTACATAATACATGACTAAAATGTTTTCAAATTGTTTTTGAAAAATGTTTTTGTCTCTTTTAAATGTTTTAGTAAAAAGTATTTATTTAATAAAGGAAGCCCATATTAAGCGTGGTTTTATTTTAATCTTATAATTAGTAATTATATTGAATCAACTTATGAGTTGAGTCATATTACTAATTAGGTTTCTAATACTATCCACTCTTAAACCCTAAATCTAACCTATTGTCAAGCTAGGGTTTTCACGAAAAACAAGGCTTATGAGCCGTGTGGTTTCGTGTAAACCTAATGATATAAATTTATTATTGTTAAGATTTTATTCTCTAGGATTATCTTAACATATCTTTTATATTTAGCATGATATGGTTATATATGATGAGATATTTTTGTTATGGAAAATCTTATCATATCTTAAGATTTAAGGAAAAGATTATAGGTGAATGATTGATAAAATTATCTTTTAGTTATTCACTATCTTTTCTTAGGATTTTAAGGATAGAAATAATATAATATGATTTGTTTACATATCATATATTTCGGCCATCTTAAGGTTTAAGGAAAATATATTAAGTATATATTTGATTGGATTATCTTATAATTATCCTATATCTTTTCTAAGAGATTGCTCAAATAAAATAAGGAAAGTTGTTATGATTTTTCCTTATTGTCATTCCGCATATCTAGGCATTAAGAAAAGAATATTAGGTGAATATATGATAAGATAATCTATTAACAACTTATATCTTTTCTTAAGATTTTATGGATAAAAATAATAAGATATGATTCTATTTCCATATCTTATATTTCGGCCTCTAGGGTTTCGATGAAACCGTGTGCCTTGCTTCCTCTTGTGCTATAAATACTCTACACTTTGCAACATTAAAAAGTAAGACCTTTGAGCATAACTTTGATTTATTTTAAGAAAGCAAAAACTGTGTGTTTCAAACAAGAAAACCGTTTTGCAATTTTCGAAAAAGGTCGTGTGTTTATAAACTTGTGCATTCGTTCTTTTTTTATCGTTATAAGATAATAGTACTTAATCGATTTCTTACTCGTTCATTAACGTGAACTTTTGGAAGAATCATTAGTGCTTTCTTATTAGCGTAAGTTAGTCACTCGAGTATTTAACGGTACTCACTTGAGGTACAACTAGGGTTAGTTGTACGAGTTGGGTTATTAAATTTGTAATCCGTAGAAAGGTACTAAATTTATTAATCGAGAATAGTGGACGTAGGTTTCGATTTGTGAAACTGAACCACTTCAAAAATTCGTGTCTCTCTTTCTCTTTCGTTTATTTGCATTGTTTTGATTCGTTAATCAATTTATTAGTTAAAGTTTAATCAATAAACTTTAAATAATTAATTGTATACACACAATCGAAAAAGTAGTTTAAAGTTTTTAGTCCTCAACCCCCCCCCCTCCCCCCTCTTGAGTATTTCGGATCGATAGACTTTTCATAGAGTACCTATGAGAAGGAGGTATAGGAAGGAAAATGGAAGCCCGATGGACGTGATGACATTCTTGCTAGGGCAATCGGCAAAGCAGAGCATACAGGTCATGTGAGAGGGGTAGGAACGCATGTTGGTATCACTGAGTATTTTGGGAAAACTACTCAACGTGATGATGATTACAAGAAGGTAATCTATTAATACTGTATTTGAACCAACGTAATTAATTTACAACTATATATACTGACATTAATTTCTACTACACAGCTACAAAAAATAGCCAGATTGATGGTGAGAATGTTGGAAACTGGGGAAAAGCCATCAGAAAATGAGTTGGATATGGTTCAACAAGTCATAAAGGAAGTAGAGGAGGAGGAGGAAAAAGAGGTAATAATATTTATGTCTTATATATAGTGTGTTATATGATTTGAAAAATCAGTACGTGTTATATGGACAAGTGTTAATGTACAGAAGGAAGTCGAGGATGACATGACAAGGGAGAAGGAAATGGGAAAGGAGACTGAAGTGGGAGCCAAGGATCGATATCAGGCAGTTAAAGAGGAAGAGGATGCCAGAAAGGTCGTGACACAGGATGAAGTGAAGGTAGTTAATGATCAGATGTTCTTCTCAACACCGAAAAAAGTAATAGCTGCTAGTTTATAATTATTCATATCATACATGTTTTTTACTTATGAAATTTATTAAAGGTAGTGAATGTATGTGTACTAATTAATTAAAGCTGACGTGAAGGGCGATTGCAAGGTGGCTTGTCGTCTGTCCTATTTACTGTGGGAAAAGAAAGTTGTTGTTTGGGGGATACGTGTTCAATTACGACCGGCTTCAGCAAGTTAAGGTTCATGTTATACCCCTTCGTCACAATTGCAGGAAAGTGGAAGTGTCCCAATTATATAAAGACGAGTATGGGGAAGTAAAAGTACCATTTCCTAATGAGGAGGTCACTTATTTGAAAGAAGCCCTAAACTCTTATGTGCAATGGCCTTACAACCTCATCAATGTTGTCATCCCCGAGGTACCTATATGCAGACGTTAATTATTACTTGTTCTTTAAATAGATTAGGATACGAATATTAACATATTGTAAGTACTTTAATCTTTACATTTGCAGAACTTAAGCAAAGCCATGATGGCAGCTAAAGCAATTACTACTACGTTAATGAAAGTTGTTGCAGTCAAGTCTGCTTATGATTCTTATTATGAATCGTGTGAATATAAGACAAAGATGAAAATTGCTTCGTTGAAGGCTTTGCACAACCTGGCTGTAAAGAGGTCACCTACAGGGGATGTAGTCATGATTAACATTGTAAAGGAAGTTATGGGCGCAATTGATATAGCCATACTGGACCCGAAGCAACTGATAGAATTTGTCGACCTTGACAATTTGGATGTTGTTCACATTTTGATTTGGATGAAGTAAGTTATAAAACTATTTAGTCATTTCCATTTACGAATAATGATGTTTGTTTAAATTATCAATTACAATAACAATCTTCGTTCCATGTGGCGTAATCGGTACCTCAATAATCAGTTTGCTGAGTGGAAGGTCCCAATTCACGCCTACGGATTCTTGAGTCCTAAGACGTTCTCTGTGCACATAATTTCATACGAAGAACAAATCAATAGTATCGGTCGTCGGTTGATGTCGTCCAAAAAACTATGGCTTGCCCCCTACAATGAGAATATGTATGTATACTACGTGATTATTGTAATGAATCACGGTTCTATAAATTTATTATTAACATGCTTAAATGCGTATAAATGAACTAACAGTTCAATGTCCCAAAATGAATAGGAAGCATTGGGTGCTACTGGCAATCCAAGTGGAAACAAAAACAGTGTACTGGATTGACTCTCGCGAAGGCAAACCCTCTGACAGTTGTGTAAGGATGATAATTGAGTAAGTTTACAACCTTCAATAATGTCATTTGTTATTGTATGACTTGAGCCATATATATGCAAATAATAATAGCATATGTGTATATTTATGAATTAGTGTTTTTGACGCAAAAAAAAAAAATTATGTCCACTTGGGAAATATGAAAGAAACACTTATCCCAATATTATCACGCCAATAGTAAGTGTATTCTTAATAATTACTCGTATCATTTAATTAATGTTTATGCGAGAGGTTGATTATTTAATTCAGCTGATTTGTGTGTGATTTATATAATAGTATCCTAAAGCACCAGACGACAAACAATGCGCCTTTTACGTTTGTCAGTCCATGTGGAAAGTTATCAACGGAAAACTTTCTACCATTCCGATATGGGTTAGTGTGATTTAAAAACTATTTCAGACGTAAATTGAGTTCCATTCTGTATACTTCTAGAGGTGGCAAACGGGTCAATCAGATCAGTTTCGGTTCGGGTTCTTTCGGATCGGGTTATTTCGGTTTATCTTTTTTTTCGATTTCAGTTCGGTTCAAGTTAGGTTGGATTCAGTTTTCACTTTAGTCGGTTGTAGATATTTCAGGTTGGTTCAGGTTCGAGTTGGGTCAATATCGGTGCAAATAAGGTTCGAGTCGGGTCAATATCATAGCAGATGAGATTCGAGTCAGGTCATAATCGGATCGGATGTCAAGGGATTAGGTCTTTATTCAAAAGATTGGATATAATACGAATAATTTTTTTTTAAAAAAGTAATAAATAATGTTTTTTTGCATAACTACGATATAATATTAATTCATTGACGTCAATGGGGTGACACTCATGTACAAAAAGACACCTTAAATGTGACGCCTAGGTACATTCGGGTCATTTCGGGTTTCAATGTTGGGTTTCTGTCATCAATGTACGGGTTGAAATCGGTTCAGGTATATATCGGTTCGGATTAAAACAATTCCGGTTGAAACAATTAAGGTTCATTCGATCTTGGGTCTATTTCGGATATTACAAATTCGGTTCAATTTCGAATCAATTCAGATCGATTTAGGTTTCGGGGTGAAGTTCAGTTATACCTTTTGGGTGTACGGTCAGGTGTCGATTCGGGTATTCTCGATCGGTTTTTCGGGTTCGGTATACTTTTGCCAGGTCTATATACTTTCATGTATTATATCTATTTTGATTATGTATATTTTGAATTGTACTTTCCACTAATACTCAACAAAGTCCCAAAATATTCGCCAGAGAACATCAATCAGATGAGAAATATGTGGGGCCAGTTATGTTGTTTCATTAGCGGAGTCTCAATAGTTTGCTCATGCTTATATACGTGTGTGTATATGTGTGTTATATATATAGAGCCATTGTGTATTGGTTTCTTTTGTTTTTTTGAGGAAGTTGTGTTTTTGCTTTTAATCATCCTGTTTGTACTGTTTTGAAATTGGGTTTAATTGATCACGGGGTGTAATATTTTGATGCAGGATTGGATTTTTGCGATTGCACAATCTTTGGAATGTTATTTTCAAAGAAGAAATTTGAAAAATAGCATTCAAAGAAAATGCTATAAATATTCTTGAAAAAATAGCATTTAAGCAGCTCCTAGAACAAGCTAAAATCTTTTTTTTTTAAAAACAAATTTAAAAACGATAACAATTAAAAACAAACCGTTGCAAACAATTATTTGACAACGGTTTTATTTAGATAAATAACCGTTGACATCTTTTCCCTCCCATTCAAACCGCCAAAAATATAAGATAACGAATGATAACCGTTGTCGAGTTCAGAATGTTAAAAAACGGTTTATTTAAGAAGAACTGTTGTCAAAGTTTCATCAATTGATAAATATAACAACGGTTTAGCACGCAATAAAACCGTTGTTAAATTTTGACATTTAATTAAATAAGATAACGAAATGAACCATTATCATATATAATATTTAACAACGGTTTTGGAACCACTAAACCGTTGTCAATAGTAAACTAGGACAACGGGTTTGAAACCGTTATTAATATTTAATAACGTTTCTTAAAAGTATACTCGTTGCTATAAACATATTTAACAACAGTTTTATAACGGTTCTTGAGTTGTGATGACGGTATTATAGATCCGTTATTGATGTTATATAACGGTTGCGTGTTTGTATACAACCGTGGTATATATTTAACAACAGTCATTGCAATAACGGTTCCGTGTTTCTATTTAATAACGGTAGTTGCATTATCTGACCGTTATTGAAGGTCTTATTTGGCGTAGTGTATTATATATCTTGGGTGAAGTTTTTAAGGACAAGTAGTCTTAATTGTAAATAGTCAAAGACTAATTCGGTTAAAAACTTATGGTGCGTGCGATAATAAGAACGGTAACTCAATAATCCTACTATGTCTATGAATGTACTGTTATACAACTGATATTGTTAATACCAAATGCCAACAACGTTTTTGTGGCTTTTTTGTTATAGGAACTCATGAGTGATCAAGCCTCATCTAAATCAACTCCCGATATTTTTTTTTGTTTCCATTTTCAGTATAGTTGGACTTTTTGGTAAACTTAATTGTTTTCTATTACCAGATCATGGTAACGTAAACCAACGTTTTCAATGATACCTTAAAATACTAACTTGGTACCCCCCCCCCCCCCCCCCAAACGATTTCAATGATACCATACACTACTAACTGATGTTATTATAGGTGATACTACTAGGTACAGTGCATTATTCTATATACTAGAATCACAAGTATTTTTCATTGTTGTTTGGAAACTCCTAGTTCTATTGGAATTTAGCTTGGGTTTGATTTTGCGAGAAGTTTATAGGGAGCAAATGCTCTTAATTGTAGATAGACAAGGTAAAATTCGGAAAAAGTGGTAAATTGTCTGCAAACATTTGCTACTACCTGCAATTAAAACCCTTAAAGTATTAAAAAGTAGCAAATAAGCCCCAAACATCTTGGCTAATGTGCAATTAGATTCACTCACATATTTCTAGCTTAGAACTCACCGGAAAAATTCAGTGGCAACGGAACGTAGCTTTATTTAATAAAATAGAAGTCCTTACATCTCCCCCGAAAGATCAAGCTATATTGTTATCTTCTACACCTGTAATAAGAATTTGCAAAATAGAGAACCCTTTTAACCATTTTTCGCCTCAAAATTAGTTACTTATGTCCGGGAAGCTCCACTTTTGAGATGAGTCTAAGGAAGTTGAATTATAGTTGAACATGCTTGCATATGTGAACTCTGTTATTGACAATAGAATGAAAAAACATTGTTATAGTTGCTTTGAAAGAAATTGACAAAGAGATAATTAGCAGCGAACATATTGTCCTTACTGGTGATAGTTAAGCGTATATGGTCATGGTGAGGAGCAGCTACTGAATTTATAAGGAGAAGGGAGAAAAGAATCGTGTCAGTTGTGTCGAGGGAGAACAAGGTTTATATTTTTGTAAATTAATTAAGTAATTTTCCGGTTCCACAGGGGATTTTTCGGGTGATATGTAGCCGGAATTGTATAAATAGACTGAATTGCACATTAGCTAAAATATTTTGGGGCTAATTTGCTCCTTCTAAAAGTTAAGAGGTTTAATTGCATGTAGTAGCAAACATTTGGGGCGAATTTGCCACTTTGCCCAGTAAAATTTTGTTGTAAGAGATCTAACATTTTCTTAAACGCACTAAATGTATATAATTGTAATATATGTTGTTTTACATAACACATTCAATTTTACGTAGTTGTTGTAGGTTAAAATTATGATACATTTTCTCTAAACACACTATTTTTGTACAATTTCTCTAAACACATTAAATACATATAATTATGATACATGTTTTACGTAAAACCATTCAGTTTACATAGTTGTTGTAGGTTAAAATCATTTGCAAAATTCATAAAGGTCTCTCTTGGTTATTAAGGGTTCTCTTATGCTAAAAGCACTAACAATTCATCGATCATCTACACCACCCACGAATTTTGTTTCATCAATGGTTCAATATAGGACTTTTATTTTCAGTTTCGATAGATATTTTTACAGATACTCCTAATGGAAGCCTCGTGCATCGCACGGGCTTTCCGGGCTTTCCAACTAGTATGTGTATTATTTATGAGCTTATTAAAGTTTATAAGTTAGATTTTACTTTTTTTTTCCGTCAAAACTCAAATTTAACTAAGCTTTATATGTAATGTTTTTGAGTTTTATTGTAATATTTTGAGCTTAATGTTTAACTGAATTAACTCAGAAACTTTATAGTAAAACTCATAGTTTTTAAAACAAAACTCAAAAAAACTTTTATTGAGGCTCATAAATTATACAATTGGTGTAGTACCTCATATGTATAATTTACGTACTGGTTACTTGCTCGGAGTATATTTGATTGGTTACATTAAAATTCAGAATCGGCATATACAAAAAAAAAAAAAAAAAAAAAAAAAAAAAAAAAAGAAAAATCGTATTATTAAGAGTAAGAAATTCCTAGTTGGCTTTAACTACCGCTAATAGCAGGCCCATCTTTTGTTGAAAGCTTCGTTTTAAGTAGTCGCGACCATGAATTAATATTTTTAAGGAGATGAATATTTTGGGTACAAATTCTCATTGAAGACGGACAATATCCGTCACAAGCTGAAAATGAATAGTGTTTCTCTCACAATATGTAAATGGCAAATCAAGCAGGAATTAAATGGAGCACCCCACTTATCCTCCCACTTGTAATATTGAGAAAGGGACATTATCCGTTTTCAGCTTATGACGAATAGTGTCCGTCAAGACAAGCTGTTCTTTGGGTTGTCATATAGTTATAGGAATCCAATTATACTACTTCTAAAAGCTCAAGAATCTAGATGTGCCACACACTTGCATTTTATGCATCTTTTAACCTGTGATGCTCGGACTCTTCATCTGACCCTGAGGATTTGGTGGACAGGATCCGGACACAGATCCGGACATGGATCCTTGATGGATCCTTTTATGAGAAATCGGTGTGAGAGTGATTTGTTCTTACCCTCTGTTTTGTACAACAACCCTATATCAAAAGTCATTTTGACATGAATTTAATAATATAATAAAGTCTTCATTCATGTTCAACATGACGAAACTACTTTTCCTTTTTTTTCTTTGTTTTTTTTTAACTAATAATCATTTTTTTCAGACAAAAATAAAAATTAGCCAAGTCCAAATTTAAACTTGGATCCTCGTATCCGAGTCCTTGTTTGTGAGATTTCAAGGATCCAACACTCGGATCCGTACCCGTGTCAGATCCTCGCATCCAAGTCCGAGCATCACAGCTTTTAACTCGACCAAAATCTCAATCCATCTATGGATTGACTTATAATTAACATGAGTACACTTTTTTCCTACAAAATATTTGTGTAAAACGAGTTTACATTTTATTGTGAAAAATCCTGTAATTTTCAAAGTAGCTACCAAGCAGTGTGGAGTGAGGGAGGATAATTAGCAGGGGAGATGGAAAAATCCAAAGTTTTTAGTTGAATTTTCGAACTTTTTCAAATTTAGCTTATGAAATTACTTTTTTATTCCCGCTGAAATTTTACGCCCCCTAACGTGGAATCCTAGCTCTGCCACTACTATCAAGCAAATTCTGTTATATGATTATATATGCATGTACCTAAGAGGGCAAAGGCGGTTTGTTCTGTAATATAAGTTCAGAGTTTAGGGCGGGTTTAGGGTACAGTTCATCAAGTTTCAGGCATATTAACGCGATTTATTAGACGCTCTTAAAGAGATTTATCAACTCTATTGTAAATAATATCAAAGGGTTAAACGTAGAATTAGTATATACGGAGTATATTGAATATTTAAGTTTGGAAAAACAAATTGTATAAGAAATAGTAGGTGTTAGTTAAAGAGTCAAACTCGAGGCAGATTGATCCCCTCACGTTATGAGTCAAGCATTTTTCTTGACAGCCTATGCTCCTCTAACTCATATTTGGAACAATTCCACAAACTTTATATACTTAATCTAACTCAAAACCCTGCTTATAAATTCTATAAAATTAGGTACATTTCAACAATCTAAAAACAAAAACATAAAAAAAATTCTCTCCTTTTTGTTCCTTGGGTGTCAATATTAACAGCAGTAACTGAAAATGTCGCAGCAAGACGCAGAGTACCAAGAGGAGGTAGCAGGGAACAATCTCCCACCACCTCCAGGGGCAGGGGCAGGGGCGGATCCCGAAATGGGAAAAGTGAGGCCAGAATCGAACTTTCGAGGAGTGTCAGGTGTTGAGCAGTGGAAGGAGGAGGATTGGATGAAGAACGGGCTTTTGGTTTTGATACTCAGGGCAGTGACCTTGCTCTTTTCTTTCCTGGCTTTCATGCTCATGGTTACCGCATATTTCTCTCTTTATGGGGCTTATAGGTAAATCCAATGCATAATATCCCATTTTATAGAAAATTATTGATATTGTAATACTCAATTGTGGGGTGGTTCGCTGAGTTATAATTTATTGTCTATGTTTTCTTAACAAATACTACAGTTACGTGGTTGCCATCTCGGTGTTTGTGATGGTGTATACCGCGGTGCTGGTTGGGATAAGAGGCCACGAGATAATAACAGGACAACAAGTGTTGCTACTAAATACTGGAATTTGGATCGAGTTCATTGGAGATCAGGTTGCAATGTTTTACTTTCTTTTAGATATTTCTCGTTTAAACCCTTATTAATTCGGATCTCTATTGCTTGACAAATTGTCAGATGCATAAGCAATTATGCAACGGTCATACATTACATAACGGTCTTATCTAAGTATCGGTGATTAAAAATGACTCCTTATATCTTACTTAATTGGTGAGCTAACTAGTTTAGTGGTTGGATGATTTTGTAGGTACTGGCACTGTTCTTACTGTCATCTGCGTCAGCAGTGGCGGGCCGAGAACCATATGGTCAAGCCGGTGCATCAGTGAGCATGGTTTTTCTCGCTTTTCTCCCTCTCGAAGCTGCAGCCCTCATTTCAGGATATCGCTTCGCTCTAAATTTTTCCAAATCAATATAATTTAATGTCTAATACTCCAGAACATGGAGACCAGCGTGGCTAACATTGCAATTTGTATGCATATTATATGTTGAGACTATACTATTCTTCTCTTTGATTATTTCTTCTAATCACCTCCATAGTTCACATTGGTGGATCCATGAGAAAACTTGGTGTCCCAGAACACCGTATACAACTTTTGAGCATTTTACTTGTTATTTGTCCTGAAAAATGTAAGATACGTTATACGTACGTACTCGTTAAGTCATTCAAAAACATATAGCCGAAACATATTAAGTACTTCCTCCATACATATCTGTTCTTTCCATTTGATTCTTTGCGTTCTTCACTACGCTATTTTGACCATATTTTTCAACAGGTATTTATATATTTGGTTTTTCCCTTTTGTACTTCCGTGGTTTTCACTTTTCCCAACTGTACCCATGCGTATGGCATCTTATCAACTGTGCCCTTAAACTTAATAAGTGACTCCCATCCGTGATTAAACTTGGCTAAACAGACGGTTTTGGTTGTTAAGTGCCACCTTGGCATGCCATTTATGCCAACAAGGATGCTTCTTTGGCATTGACTTGGCATCTTATGCCAACATGGCTGCCAACTCTATATACTCCCTCACCTCATCAAATAAACAACAAAAAGCATCATTTGTACACTTCTCATTCAAACCCTTTCAACAAAACCCTTAAATTGAGTCATTTCATAATGTTGAGACGGGATGTTGGTGATGTAGGTAGGTGATGAGATGTGTATAAATGGTGGTGGAGCTCCTGTTGGACTCAGGTTTCGGTGCCGAGTTCGGTATTGGCTGTTGGAAATGCTAGAGTTTATTTGTCCCACATTGGTAGAATAAGGAACTTTTCTTGTGTTTATATACCAAGTGCCCTTCTACTAGGTACTTGTCATTATGGAGGCTAGTATGTACTCTCCCCACGCGCGCGCTGCCGCCGTCCGGCTCGGCTCGCACGCGTCGTGTGGTGGGGTCTGTTTTGTATTTATACAAATAAATTTTTTCTCGTCTTATTTTTTGATCCGTTGCACTGCACAGTTCATGTTCTGTGTTGTCTGCCTTGAGAATTTACAACTCTCGTTTTCTCACAAAGTCAATTTTGAGAATTGTACTTTAATTTAATTCTCATCAGTTTTTGGTCTCCTTTTCCACTATAAATAAGACGATTTTCTGGCTTGTCAATCATAATTTTTCATTCTACAATTTATACTTTCTCTCCTTGTTCCTTATAAAATCTGAGCAACAACTTTCGAGTTCCTACTCTTTCAATTGGGTTCAAATTGGAAGAGCTCTGTGTATACCTTGGGGAGCGTCGTTCTCAGTCGGACAGCACCGTGTCGAGGGCGATTAAGCTTCTAAGGCAATGACCTTCATACCATGACACAGAGAAGTTTTTCTAATCCATTTTAATTCGTTATTTTGCCCTTACAGTAACTTTTATTTCCAACAATTTAGAAGCTTATTTGTTACTGCTACTTTCATTTACTCACAAAATGGATTTCGCAACATCTAAAACTCTTCCTGATCTCTCCAAACTTGAACAACTTGATGGAACCAATTACAAAAGATGGTCCCAAAAATTGCTGATTTTTTTTTAACAACTTGAAGTCGATTATGTTTTGTTCTCCGACTGTCCTGAAGTAACCGAGGATTCTGATCAAACTAGTAAACTTGAGCTAGACAAAATCAATTACGAAAAACATAACAAACTGGTTCGTGGTCAATTGCTTAGTCATATGTCTAATCCTATTTTTGATCTCTTTATCAATAACAAATCTGCTAAGTCTATTTGGGAGATTCTGGAAAAGAAGTATGGAGCGGATGATGCTGGAAAGAAAAAGTATGTAGTCGGAAAATGGATTAATTTCCAAATGGTGTAGGATCGTCCAATTATGGACCAGATCCATGAGTATGAAAACTTGGTAGCTGATATTCTGTCCGAAGGAATGAAGATGTGTAAAGTGTTGCAGGCTAATGTGTTGATCGAAAGGTTGACCAAATCTTGGGATGGCTACCGCAACCATCTCAAACATAAGAAGAAAGATTTGACTCTTGAGGAGCTCGTTGGTCATCTCAAAATTGAGGAGGCTAACAAATTGCAGGAAAAGGAAAAATTGTCTAACGATGGTTTCATCAAATCTAATCTTGTTGAATCTTTTGTGCCTTGACAGGTCTAAAGGACATGGTGGGGGTGCTAAGAAATTCCAGAAGAAGCCGAATGCACCAAATAATAATGTCAACTTTAAGACATCAAAAGATAACAAGTCTGAGAAAAGCAATTGGACATGCTACATCTGTGGCAAACCTGGTCACGAAGCCTATCAATGCAACCAACGTGCCAACCTTAAGAAAGACAAAAAGGCCCAAGCAAATCTGACCGAGGACAATGAAATTATTGTTGCGATGATTACTGAAGTGAACTTGGTTGGAAGCAAGACGGAATGGGTGGTAGATACCGGCGCCACTCGTCATTTCTGTGCTAACCGAGATATGTTCACTGACTTTGAGGTAACTTCTGACCATGTTTACATGGGAAATGAAAGTTCGTCTGAGGCGCTTGGTAAGGGTAAAGCTTTACTCAAACTGAATTCTGGCAAAACCTTGGCTTTACAAAATGTACTATTTGTGCCATCTTTGCGTAGGAATTTAATTTCTGGTTTTTTGCTTAACAAGGTTGGCATTAAGCTTGTGTTTGAAGGTGACAAGCTTGTCTTAACCCGCAATGGTGAGTTTGTGGGGAAAGGTTATTCTAGCGGTGGTTTGTTTGTTTTGGACACCATTGTTGAGATGAATAAGAATGCTTCTACTTCTACTTATATTGTTGAGTCTTTTGATTTATGGCATGGTAGATTAGGACATGTGAATGCTGGTTCAATGAGATGCTTGCAAATCAGAGGCATTTTACCTAATCTGACTAAATGTGACCATAAATGTGAAATATGTGTAGAAGCGAAACACTCCACTAAACCGTTTAAGTCAGTAACTGAAAGATCAACTGGTCTACTCGAATTGATTCATACAGACTTAGCTGACTTTGGAAAACACTACTACATTACCTTTGTCGATGACTACTCTAGATATATGAAAGTATACCTTTTGAGAACAAAAGATGAGGCCGAACACAAATTTCTTATTTATAAGGCCGAAGTTGAAAACCAATTAGACAGAAAGATAAATAAAGTCAGGTCAGACCGAGGTGGGGAATATGGGACAACTTTCTTAAAGGAAGTATGTGAACAAAACGGTATTATACATCAATCTTCTGCCCCTTATACACCTCAACAAAATGGCATAGCTGAAAGAAAGAATAGAACACTTAAAGATATGATGAATGCTATGCATGTGTCCTCTGGTTTATCTGATAATATGTGGGGTGATGTTGTTTTATCTGCTACTTATGTGCTTAATAGAGTACCTCACAAGAAATTGGATAAGACCCCATATGAATTATGGAAAGGTTTTGAGCCTATTATGAAAATTCTGAAAGTGTGGGGGTGTCTAGCCAAGGTGGGTATACCTTTGTTTAGACGTGAGACCATTGGACCTAAGACCTTTGACCGTGTCTTCATTGGTTATGCTGAGAATAGTGTTGCATATAGATTCATGCGATTGAGTGATAAATCTATTTGTGAATCTCGTGATGCTGAATTCTTTGAACATGTTTTTCCTCTTAAGAAAAATGCACTGTTATCTGATCATGCATCTTCTTCCGTGTCTTTACCTACTAGTACCATCTCTACCTTGAGTTGCATTAATGAGACTAATGAACCTCGAAAGGGTAAAAGGAAAAGGACAAAAACTAGCTTTGGTCCTGATTGGGAAACATCATTTGTGACTGAGTCTTATGATGATACATTAATTTATGAACATGTGGTATGTTTGCATATTATTGATGAGGACCCTCGTACTTATGATCATGTTGTTAGTTCTATTGATGCTAGTTTCTGGAAGGATGCTATTAACAATGAATTGGAATCTATTATGACTAATCACACATGGGAGCTTGTTGATTTTTCTAAAGGTAGTAAGCCTATAGGCTGCAAATGGATTTTTAAGAAGAAGCCTAAAACTGATGGATCCATTGAAAGATACAAAGCCAGACTTGTGATTCGAGGATTCACTCAAAAGTATGGTATAGATTATTTCTCTACTTATTCACCTGTGACTAAGATTGCTACTATTCGTGTTTTGTTTACTCTTGCATCTGCTCATAATCTCTTAGTTCACCAAATGGATGTAAAGACAGCTTTCTTAAATGGTGAATTAAATGAGGAAATTTATATGGAGCAACCGCCTGGTTTTGTGGTACCAGGACAAGAGCACAAGTGTTAGAACACACTTGGTTGATGATGCCAAGTTTCATTGTTATTTAATTATTTGCTTCTTAGTTATAATGTTTAGCATTTGAAGCACTCAATGAATTTCCAAAGATGGTTCAAGAATGATCAAGATAAAGTTATGACAAGAAATCTCTTAGCCTTAGTCAAATGTTGTAAACGATTACAAATGCTTAGTGATTGAAGCAATCAAATGGACTCTCAAAGACGGCTTAACATGATCAAGATGAAGTCAACAAGAAGTCAAGACAATGATATAATCCTAGCATTAGTCGAAAAATATAAGTGTAAGTGTAATATTCTCATTTACGTCAAGTGGCTGCAAAACCATGCAACAGTGCACTGCACTGTGGTTTCTGATACTGCCGTATGGAGGGACTTTTATTTGAAATGTTTAAGTGTCAAAATATTTACAAATTTCATATTCTCAAAGATTTTGCATTTGAATTATCCCACTTTGAAAACAAATCTGAAAAAAATCAATTTGCAAAACTCACATGTGACTCCTCTAAAGTTGTGCATCTACTTTTACATAAATGGAAAGTTGATTTAGTCAAGTACTAAAGCACTCTTTCATTTGTGGTAAATTGTCACTTGTCAAATGTGTTGAAATTTTAAATCTGAAATTTTAAGTTATAAATCCACATTGATTAATCCTCTAGATTTATGCATTTACCTTTTACTAAAATGGTAAGTTGAACTTGTCAAAGTTTTAAAGCTAGAAATGCTTTTTGCCATTTTGGTAATATGTCACATGTTGAGTGTTTTGGGAAGAGTTTTCTAATTTTGATCAATGACTTGTGCTCCAAGCCTATAGCCTAACACTTACCATCACTCAAAGGCTATCTATTTAATATTGGATTTAATTAACCTAAGTTGTACTACTTAGATGATCAAATCCACTATAAATAGGGTGCCTTTGCATCATTTATTACCTAAGACTCTTCTGAGTATTAATTGTTAAAACACTTTGCAAAACATCAGCTCTTGTTCTACAACTTATTTGCAAAACTGTTTTCTATTTTAAAAGTCTTCAATCGTTTTTCAAAAGATCTGTAAATCTCCATGTATCAGTTCGCTGCACTGTGGCATCTGAGTTTGTTCCATAATTCTCGTGTTTAGGTCTTAATTGTGATCTCCATGTTCATTAAGTGAACGATTGAGATTAAAAGACTCTGTAAACCTGTGAGATAGAACTTAAGTCTTGAAGCGGAGTAGCTTTGAGCAAGTGAAAGTCTTGAAGCGGAGTAGCTTCAAGCAAGTGCAACCGAAGTAGGTTGGCGAGTTATTTTCATTGTAAGGAGTTTAGTTATTTGACTAAATTTCTAAACAAGCAATAAAATAACGGTTGGACGTAAGCCTCGGAGTAGAGGCTGAACCATTTTTTTAAAAAAAAACAACCTCTTGTTTGTTCATTTACTTTTACGTTTGTTCTCCTTATTTATATCTTGTTTATCTCGCAATTTGTCTGTGTCACAGTGTTCAATACTGTGTCTCAGACCTGCTCATTGATTCAATCTTGTGAACTTAAAATGATTAAGTATCTCAAGTTTTCAACTTAAAAGGGATTCACTTAATATTTTCATTGCTAAGAGTATTCAACTTAAAAAAAGTATTTACTTTATCTCTTCATTCCTTAGTTGAAGAAAAATACTCTTTCATTCATACTTTTCTGGTATGTGCAATGATCACTTTCTTTGTGACATATCTTGAAATTTGAATTCGTGTGTATATACTTCTAACTCAAATAGTTCTAAGTATAAACACCTTTAACATTTAAAGTATTGTCCATATCAGCTTAGTCTATTGTCCTAGATTTCAAAGAAGCTTAATTTAAGCTTAAAAATTTTAATTGGACACCTAATTCACCCCCTCCCCCTCTTAGGTGTTCTCGTCCTTGACTCTTCAATTGGTATTAGAGCCTTGTGCTCTTGATATTGGTTAATTACCAAAGAGTTGATCCTATAGTCATGGACGGGAAACATACTAAGCATCCTATCTTCATTGGGGATAACTATTCATGGTGGAAAAATCGCATGGAACACTATGTTAAGAGTACGGATTATGAGTGTTGGTTGATAATCCAAAAAGGGCCCCTTGCTATCACGGTTACTAGTGCTAATGGTACTAGTGCCCCAAAAAGTGAGGATAAGTACGTCGAGGTTGATTATAGAAAGGTCGAGAAAAACTCAAAAGCCATGTTCATTCTTCAATATGGCATTGGTGCGCAAGAAGTAAACCGGATTTTTAGATGTGCTTTGTTAAATTGGGAATGCTGGAATTTCAATCAAAACAACAACAGTAGCAGGAAATGTCAAATGATGCACATTCAAGAGAGACAACCGGGTTGTAATGGGGCTTGGGTTAGGTGAAAAGGGGATGGTGCAAGCACCATTTTAAAGATATGTGAGGCTATTGGTTAAGTAGTCGTCACATCTAACCAATCCACTAAACTCGACCCATGCAAATGAATTCTTCCACAAAGCTTAGCAAGAATTGCCACTTCCGAAAATCATTCAATTCTTTTCGAAACAAGATCAATTGCAAATCCATCAACCCTTTATTTGAGATAAAAATATAAATTCTTTTCTTTTTGTTTTTCATTTCATTTTTCTCTTTTTCTATTTGATTTTCTTCTTCATTTTCATTTTTTTTTTCTTCTTTTTCTTGTAAACCTCTTAATAATGCAAAAATTGGCCAACTATCAAGCTTCATTTCACTTTTGTGATATTTAGGACCGCTCACCTCAACAAAAATCATATTTCCTTCCCAATTATACTCCTTAAAACAACTACAAAGACGAACTACTCAACAAAGGTGAGATGTTTATGGAATGTAGTTATTTTATTAGCAAATGAAATGATAAGGCTTAGGCACAAATTGGGTAAACAAAAGGGAAAGATGATCAAATGGGTGAAAAATAAGCTTATTTGGCTATGAGAGGCTACTTTATTTGAACAAAATTGTCTCAACATGCACATCAACACTTCTACGGAATCAAGGAACGAGCTCCATACTTATGCGTTTTGACATGACACACCACGCAAGGAGAACTACTCACAAATACCTAACGGACCGGTTTGATGGATCGGCCATATGGAGGCTCTATCCTCACATTTGAGTAGCTATGTCGGTCATAGGTCAAGTCTCGGGTTTAACACGGTCTCACAAGGTGGTCGCAACTTGGTTGTTAAGCTAGACTTCCGGGTTTTTGCAAGCAAAAACCCTAACATGTGTCATCAAAAGGCGCGAGCTATCAAAAGGGAAAAGACACGGGCAAAACAAATTATCATCATTGGCAACATATGCCCTCCACTTTTAGACCCTCTATGCACAACTATTTACAAACCTGATGCAAAGTGTATGAAATACAACTAAACATATGAACAAGCTATGTGAATGCAAGAATGAACACATATATACATGTCTAGTCTAAATGCATACAATATCTAGTCCTAACAGCACACCAACAACACAAGCATATACAAAATGGTTCCCAAAGGGAACACCCACATCACATATCCCGTCCTCCTCCATGCTTATATATACAAAATAAAAGGAAGGAGAAAGGAGAAAGGATTGGAAGAATTTTACCAAGCGTCTTCTCCGATGCTCGTATGTGTTGCCTATCAAAATGGTTAGGACAAATGCAATATATATAATATAAACAATGCAATATTTTTAAATTTTTTTGAAATTTTTGATTTTTTAGACATTTTTTTGAAATTTTCTCAAATTTACAAGTAAATATATACGAATATAAACAATATACACAAGATGGATATTTTCCTCCCCACACTTAAAATTTACATCGTCCTCGATGGAACGAAATGTAGGGAAGAAAAAAGGAAAAATAAAAGACATGTTTTTGTATTTTTAAATAATAGAATTTCCTCCCCACACTTATTTATTTACATAATTTCAATGGAAATAAATGTGTGGAGGAGATTCATAAATGAAATACATGTTTTGGGCTTTTGAAATTTAAAATTTCCTCCCCACACTTATTTATTTACTATGTTTAAAAAAGAAACAAATGTGTGGAGGAAATTGAAAGTAAATGCATGTTTTTGGTTTTTCAATTTTTTTCAAAGAAAAGAACATGTTTTGGGGTTTTAGAAAAAATTATCAAAAAGAAAAAGAATGCAAATAAAGCTTGGGTTGCCTCCCAAGAAGCGTGGTTTTAAGGAAACCGCCAAACCTACAAGTGATCCAAACAACTAACCGGGATCCCACAATCTATGGGCAAGGC